>NC_142686.1:112279807-112920769 GCF_056320005.1 Nelumbo lutea | reverse complement strand
CAGCCTTTCTTTTCTTGTTACCTATGTGTCAAAAAGGTGGCATCATGCGTAAATGGTTTAATTATCAAAAAAATTTCTCCATGGCAGATGCCTATAGTTTGCAACCAACGTTGTTGCAGTTCCCAATTTCCCATTACTTCAACTTGTAGTGGCCATCCCCAGTTTCTTTAAAATAGCTTATCGGACCGTAACCCTACTTTCTATGTATTTATTTTAGTTTTTTACGTGTAAAATAAAGGTATCTGAAACAGCAGTTCAGCTTCTAGCATCATACAACCACAAAACAATTATGGTTCTGGTGGTCATATTCTAGTCAAGGCTTCGTATGTTTCAATCTCAAATGGATGAAAATTTTTTCAAATTTGTTTTCACCGCCTCTACATGACTACATTAAATCAAATTAAAAGGGGGTGGAAGGCAAAGTAAAAACTGAAACATTTTATTCTGAGTTAGTTTTTGGTTCTTTTATGGGAGAAAGAAAGAAAAACATCCTATTTGCGGCATTTAATAACCGACTTTGTGGTCAGAATCACGAGCTTCAGTCTTTTTACTGGGCTAACATAACTGCATACATCAATTAAGTATTCATGATGAAATTGATTTTGGGGAAATGCATATGTAGATGCTATAGTGAATTGATTGAACCCATTTTGTTCACGCTGAGTTAAAATTTTGGATTTAGGTGGCTCCGTTGGGCAATCTTTTATTGTTAAAAAAGATGTGTGCTTGTGTTGCTCCATAAAATAATATGTTGACATCTGGATGTTATCATCGTCCCCAAAAATGTTTTATGATCTTTCTTTTTCTTGAAGTAGTTCTGGCATCTTCAACTTATACATATCGCAATCAAAAGCTTCTTGTGCCACAGTTTCAAGGTCAAAATTTGTGATTGCTTCCTTGATTGATTCAATTGCTCTACAGCTTACAAGTTTTTTTGTAGTGGATATTGTATTATTCATATGTTTGCATCTCTTTTCCTTGTGTTTAACGCAGAAGTTGACAGCTTCTTAAATTTGAGAATGGCTTCATCCTGGGGCTTTTGGGAAATACCATGTTCAAGCCAGAAACTTTTTAATATTCTGAGGCCCTTTGTGCTAATTCTCATATTGGAATTCATAACCTGGAAGTTTACTGGTCTGGTGTATTAAATGTTTCATAGTTGATTTTCCCTTTTTTATTTTGTTGGTATCCAATTGAATGGAATCTACATTTGGATTTGCTGAAAATGGTTATAAATTTCTTTTATTTTAATGTAAAATGATGTGCTGTCACTAAATTCAAAGTTCCATCGTCTTTTTTTTTTGTGGTGGAATACTTTATTTTCAGTTGTCTCTTATAGTTTATTAGAGTGTAGGCATTTCTATCTGGAACATGCACCTAGATAATTAAAATTAGTAAGGAGGGAGGGAGGTAAGGAAGGGGGAGACAAGGAGAAAGGGTTGCAATCATGGAATGTAGCGAAAGAAATATACTGAATCCTTGCTAACAAGTTGAAGAAATTGAGTCGATATGTTTAGGCAAATTTTGGGCATTCAGGGAGTCTTGACTTGATGATAAAAGAGACTTTTCATATGGGGCTCCTTAATTGTTTGTCAGTATATGTAATGCGACTTCCATATGGCAATATAGGAAGCAACCATGCTGTAAGCTGTGGCTACAGAATTTTTTTGTAATGATCATTAAATGAAATATATATGGGAATTTTATTGCTGATATCCATGTCTGTGGTACTCTGCATGATTTGTCCCTATCTTTATTTCCTGTTTTTCCTCTTATCATTTATACTCTTCAATAAGACTTTAGCACTTGGTGTGAGGAATTTTTCTTGATCCACATTTTCTTTAAATGGAATTTGAGTCATTTATTTGAATTTTTTAAGGTCAATTGCCCTATTTTTCTATTGTAGGATCTCTTACTTTGATACCAATCTGATATGGGTCTGATTTTCACCAATGGGTGATCCGAGGAAGGTATTAATTATCTAGAATAGGGTTTAGTCGTTTACTCGTTTAGGTATGTTCAAGTGCAAAAATTGTAGTTTTGTTTCACTGTGAAAGCTTTGAATTGAAAAAATTAGTCTAGGGTTGGAATTTCAAATAAAACATTGTATGTAGGTTTAGAATTGATAGTTCTAGAAGATAACCAAATTTGTTAGTGCTTAGAGAACTTCCTTCGCAAAGAGGCAAACAGTCTATTTTTGTTAAGAAAACTTGAGAACTCTGGCATTTAGGATCTAGGTGGAATTTTGGGATGTATAGAAAAATGTAACAAGGTCAATGTTAATTCTTTAGGGAGGTAGAGTTACTTTGATGAAAACTTTGTAAGCTATCAACGACTGTAATGTCTACTTGTAGAATTAAAAGACTAGTAGATAAAGAAGGGAGAGCACGTGATTAATAGTACAGTGACTTGAGTCACTCTAGAGTGTGGATTCAGTAACCACTCTTAGCAATTAGCACGAGCTATAAAAACTCAAATAATCTTAAATCATTCGTTCCTTGACATTTTTTCTCTATTGGCATATGTATAGACATTTGGGGTGGGTAATCCGAGTAGAATTATGAGAATTTGGAATTACAGAATTTCTACTATCATAAGAAAGTCATCACTTGCAAGCTATTTAACCAATGGCTGTGAAACTTTTGAACACAAATGAACTCTGAGTTAACAAGTAAAACTTCCAGGCTGCACTGGACCAACATGTTAAACGAACAAAGTAGCCCTAATATATAAAATATGAAAATACATAAAAATTTGAGAAAACTTTATATCTGATTGATTGGCTCGTGCATTATTTTTCCGTTTCTAGCAGTTCTTGTTGTATTTTGACTTGTAATTGTTAATTGGGTGTGTGTTCAAGCTTTGTAGTGGTTTCTTTGGTGGAATTCCAGTGTAGATTTAGTGAGAAGTTTTATAACATCTTTTTTTTTTTTTTAAGTTTGTATCTATGAAAATATATGTTTGTTTCTTTTTAATTATAAAAGGACTTGTTCCTTTAAATTATTATATGGTTATAGCACGTTTGAAGTGGTATTTTTAAAGTGATGACACCATTTTAAGATAGCCTATTCCTCTGGTTAGAGCAAGTTTAAGGTTTTTAGAAATCTCTTATATAATTCCCGCTGTTGATAGTTTAGTTATAGATATGATTTTAGTATATCTATTCAGTATTTTAGTTATGATTTACATTGAATGTACTTATGCTACTTTTTAATAAGAATTATTAAACCATTTACTATATATTTTTAAATTATGTGTAAGTTAATAAAGTAAAATACAAAATAAAGAGTTATTTATAGCGGTTAGCTTGAAAGAATAGTACATGTAAAGAGAAGGGTTCAAATTACAGTAAAGCAAATTATTGGGGTGATCTCTATGCACATGTAGATTGAAAACCTTATATTGATATAATTAACAAACTAAAATCTGTTGGAAAAATTATGAAAGGTATTAAAAGCATTTGACAATATGTTTAGCTATATTCTTGTATTGGTACCCATGGATATGCAAATATGTCATGAAAATATCAGGAGGTATGTTGACATTTTAAACCATGTACCATGATGATCGTGTTAAATTTTAAACCATGTATGCATGAATTATTTGCTCCTATGTTGCTTTGTAAAATAATTCATCAAATGTAATTATGCCCATTTAATCCAACATGATCTCTTCCTATTCCATTGCTATTACAGTTTCATCACATTGAGCATTGTCATAAGGATTCTGGGTGAATGCACTTTAAGCCATGTTTTTGGGTGGTTAAATCTGCTCGTTAGATTTTTGGGTTGAACAAGTTTAGTTCTGATGTCTAAGTTCATATATATGATTGATTGCTTTTCAATTTTTAAAAGTTAAGGTATCTTGTAAGGCTGATGCTGCCAAATCGACCCAGCACCTTGATTTCTTGTTTGTAAATTGTAGTATATTGACCGTGAATTTGGACAATTAGTCATTTTTATTTCAAATATTGCAATGCATTCAAAAAGGTGAAATGGATATTAAGTGGATGCAGTTTAAACAAATTATTTAGGATAATTGTATGGGTGCAAGCCACTGAACGGTTTTGTGGGTTGCAAACTTGTTTGCCAAGGTTGGTATGTTTCGTCCTCATTTCTTTTGGATTTCAATTGAACGATATCTGTTGGATCCCTTCTTATTACCCTTCCCTAGTAAACACAAAAAAGGTGTAAATGAGAAAATATAAAAAAGCGGACCAATAAAAGGGTATTTGACAGGCTTTTCTACATTTGGCTGTCGCTGTGGTTCTGATATGAACTATGAAAACAATTCACTCGATTCGTATAGAAACTTAGCCATAAATTTTATATCAGATGTAGATATTTTAATAAACTGGACTAGAAGTCATCATGATATTATATGTTATTAATAATGTAGGCTTTTCTACATTTGCTGTGGCTGTGGCTTTTCTACATTATTAATGATTCAAAAGCATTTTGTTTGATCAATAAAATGTTCTTATGTACCTACAGCCAAATCTAGTTAAATAACATCTCGATTCGTATAGAAACTTAGCCATAAATTTTATATCAGATGTAGATATTTTAATAAACTGGACTAGAAGTCATCATAATATGTTATTAATAATGTAAACTAAAAACGAATTTATGACAGTTGAGCCCATGACTTTTTGGTGAATATAAGGCATTCAAATCAACTGCTTTTGGTAGGAAGATGGACCTACTGGGGCAGGAGGATGATTTAGAGGAAGACAAGTCTGAAGATGAAGAGGTAATTGTTGATAAAATAAGAAAAATAGAAGAAACTGTGGAGATGGAAAAGATGGTGGAAACCAAGGTCCAAGAAAGCAAGATGTTAAGGTTACCTTTTATAGAAGGGGATGTTTTGTGAGAAAAATGTTATGGGAATTGGAAGAGTTATCCTTTGAACGAAGAAAGCTTTAAAGGGGGGCCTGTATGGTGAAAGTTTTTAGGGTTGTAGGTTTGGAGATCTCAAGGGGGATGTTGGGTTTTGAAGTATTTTGGTTTTTGGCAGTGTCTTTCTTTGTGTTTGTAAAAATGGGGAAGAGAAGGTCTGTATTAAAAGGGGTTGGTGGGTCTTGGGTTCTGACATTTTGTGGGTGATATCTTATCACCTCTTTGTACTTTCTTCTTATTTATTATTTTTTTTTATTTTGATTTACCAAAAAAAACTGTTTTTTTTTTTTGGTAGGAATGCTTATTTTGTCTTTCATGCAACTCTTGTAACTTTTTTTTTATCATCACATGCAACTCTTGTAAACTTTCCAATTTAGTTTTATGGTCATCTTTGTTTGTAACATATTTTGCTTTGTTAAGAAACCATGTAAACTTTTATTCTTGACATCTATGTTTCTGTTTTGTTTTTTCTGCCTTGCATTGGAAAAAGAATTCCCACTGTTGTGTTTCAACATCTCCCACACCCTCATTGGGGATGGAGGTGGATACATGGTGTTGATTCATGAAAACATGTTTGGCTGGATATGAGGGATTACTGTCGGGTGAGATTTGGACATGGTTTCTGTTGTCAGTTGTTTATGTTTATGTATTCAGGTTTAGTACCATAAGGGTACTGTTGTAATTTCCTCTTTGATTACAATGTTCGGCTGTACTAGTATAAATAATAATAGATCATTCTTTTGCCCCCTAAGTTCAATAGGGGCTTTCAGTCCTCTCGACACTTTCCTCTCTCCCTCTCGCTCTCTTCTTGTCTCTCACTTGCTCTCGCTCTTGCTCAACATGGTATCAGAGCAAGTCGTCCAGGCCTGAAGGGTGGTGTCAAGCAAACAGTACCAGATAGTCTTTTCATCTCCCAAGGTTGTATCCATCGAACTGCTAATCAGTTGTATTCAGTTCGACCCAGAAGTTGTAGAGACTTTTCATCTTCCAGCCCAAAAGTGGTATTCATTGTTGATTCGACTGTAGAGAGGCTATCATCTGAGGTTCATAGAGGGAGTTTTTGGCTTACAGAGAGGCTATCAGCTGAAGTTAAAAGAGGTACTGTTCATTTAATGTTCGGTTGCCCTACGGATTGGTTGTTTATTGATTGACTGTTCAGCCGATTGATGGACTATTGAGGGAATTGGTTTTTTAACAAAGTAGTTGTATTCAACTTTGTTTTGTAGTCCTTTACCCCTTCGATGGACTGTTGATGTCCTAAAACAGATTTTTGTATTGATCTCAGTCATTGACTGTTCGGCTACCAAACCTGCCGAATAGGGGTGTGGTGATCTTCACCTGTTTTTTCTATTCTGTTGGAGGGTCATATGACATCTATACAACTGTAGGTCATATAGACCTGATTGTGTACTACAACTATAGTGTTCTCTTCTTGGATTCCTACAAGACCGTAGGTTATACAACTGTAGGTCATACAGACCTGATTGTGTACTGCAACTGCAATGTTCTCTTCTTGGATTCCTACAAGACTGTAGGTTATACAGACCTGTTCCATAGGTCAGAAGGACTTGTTTCTATAATAGCCGTGTACGGAAGTACTCCTTTGGTTGCTGTTTTTTTTTTTAAACCAGGAATCATGAGTTGTGAAGATTCAGCCTCATCTGGAGTTTCCTCAATGCCGAATGGAATGCGTGGGGGTGACCTATCCTTTCCTATGGCTGTTGTCCCTCTTGATGGTTTAAATTACCTAGAGTGGTCAAGAGGGATCAAGTTATACATCACTGCAAGAGGGAAGATAGACTACATTAATGGGAGGATAAAAGAACCATCCTCCGGGAGTGCTGAATACGATAGATGGAATCAGGAGAACAGTATTGTTATGTCCTGGCTCTTGGTTTCCATGCAACCTCAAATCAGGAAGAATTTCATGTGGGCTGAAACTGCGAATGAAATCTGGGAACAAGCAAAGTCTACATTATTCAGAATTGAGACACTATGCCAAAATTTATCAACTACAGGCACCATCTTCTACTTGTAGACAGGGGGAGAGGTGTTTATCGGTCTATTACTTTGACTTAACATCTGCCTGGAAGGAGTTGGATCACTACCAAAGTGTGGATTGGAAGTGTGATGAGGATGCTAAGAAGTACAAACAGATTGTCTCCCAGCAAAGGGTGTTTGCATTCTTACATGGTCTGAATCCTATGTATCAATCTATCAGAGTTCAGATTCTCAACTCTAAGGATCTCCTTTCTGTTCAGAAGTCTATGCTTTTGTACAATCGGAAGAAAGTAAGAGAAATTTGATGAACAACCCTGGTGGGGATGCTGTTGTGTTAGTTGCAAAAGGGGGTGTATCTACTGGTGGGGGATCTTCCCTCCGGAAAGGAAATCTCTAGAAGAAAATAGAAGATTAAGGAAAAATTGTGGTGCACTCATTGCCAGAAACTCCGACACACCAAAGATACCTGTTGGGATCTTCATGGATGTTTTGGAGCAGCTACAGTAGTCCGAACCAGTGAAGAAGGAAGAAGAAGATGAGGAAGAAGACAAGAGAAAGAGAGAACATGAGGGTTTAGTCGAACTGATTAGTCTATCCATTCAGTCGACCCCCTTGTGTTTATTAGGTTCTAATTACACTTACAAAGACTAAACTGCCCTCACTTAAGTGTGGGGCAGAGTACTCTAATAAAACAGCCACATAAGCAAAGTACTTAACTGACATAAGATTACTCTAAATTACCCTTATTCGGCTCACTCTAACAATGGAAAACCAAAATGGGCTCAAGATCTGACTAAGAAGCATAGTTCAAAGGTGAATAAGAAGTACGGGTAGCAAAATACAAAGAAACATCACATGGCCAACATGGCTACTCGGGAGCATCAACCTATCATTTCTACTGTAACTCAGACACATCTCACTGGACCTGACCCGATGGAGGACATTATGAATTCCTTCCGTGACCATTTAGAGCTCTATGGTAGAGCAATTGGTCAGATGGATACTCCCTGAACTTCATTTGCATCTACGTCAGGTAACCCTACCACTACTTTCCATGTTACTTCTCACACCCATGACTCTCCATGGATTATTGATTCTGGAGCATCAAAACATATGACTGGTACGTCCTCTTACTTTCAAACCTATCACCCTCTTTCTGGAAGAGACAAGGTGAGACTAGCCGATGGATCATACTCTTCCATAGCTGGTCAAGGAACTCTCTCTCTTCCTCTTGGCCTTACCCTCCCTGATGTTCTTCATGTTCTAAACTTTTCCATTAATCTGTTCTTTGTTAGTAGTGTTACTAATTCCTTGAAATGCTCAGGGACTTTTTTCCCTTCTCATTGTGTGATTCAGGATCTGGCCTCAGGGAGGACGATTGGTAGGGGTCGTATAGCTGGTCTTCATGTTATAGAGTCTGAGTCAATCCTGTAAGAAAAAAGTCTATTTATGGCATTGTCGTTTTGGTCATTTGTCTTTTGAGTATTTGAAAGTTGTATTCCCGAAATTGTTTAAGTTAATGTCTGCCTCTGACTTTTCTTGTCAAACGTGTCAGTTGAATAAACATTGTAGAACTCATTTTTTTCAAAGACATAGTAAATCTGAATCTCAATTTCACATTGTTCATTCTGAGGTGTGGGGCCCTGTTACTTTACCATCTGAGAGTGGCTACAAGTATTTCATTACCCTCATTGATGATTATTCTAGATTTACGTGGGTATACCCAATGCGAACCAAGGAAAAAGTACCAAAAATCATTCAAGATTTCCAGCGGATGGTCTTCACTCAATTTCAAACTGAAATCCAAATTTTCCAACCAGATAATGCAAAAGAATTTTTTCATAGTGACCTCATGGAATTTTTTGCTTCGCATGGTTCCCTTCACCGTAGCTCTTGTGCCCGCACACCACAACAAAATGGTGTGGCCGAACGGAAGAACCGATATCTCCTTGAAGTGGCTTGAGGTCTACTACTTCATATGAATGTTCCCAAACGGTTTTGGCTTGAAACTGTTCTTTGTTCCACTTACCTTATAAACCGTATGCCCTCTCATCGGTTAGAGTACAAATCCCCACATCAACTTCTCTTTCCTAAGGCTCCCCTTCTTTCTATTCCTCCTCGTGTCTTTGGTTGTTGGTGTTTTGTCCAAAATTTGTCTCCCACCCGTGGGAAATTGGACTCTCGTGCTATACCTTGCATATTTCTTGGTTACTCTTTCACTCAAAAGGGCTACCGTGTTTTTGATCCTGTTTCTCGTAAATTCTATGTCTCCATGGATGTTTATTTCTTTGAAGATGAACATTTCTATCATGTTTCTCCTCAAATGGAGTGTAGACATGAGGAGAAACTAGTTCAGCTTCCCTCTCTCCCTGACCCTCCACCTTTTCGTGTTTTTTCTCGTCGTCGCAAAGGCCAGCCAAATCCAAGAGCTGTAAAGAATCCGGAAGTTGTAACTCCAGTGCCACCAGACTCCTCGAGGGAGGATCATTCTCACTCGGGAATTTTAGCTCCCAATGATGTCCTTGAATCTATTGAAAATGATTCCTCCACTGCTAATGATCGTGACCGTCCTATTGCTCACAGGAAGGGTGTTAGATTGTGCACCACAAAACATCCCATTTCCAACTTTGTCTCCTATGAGAATATTTCACCCTCATTCCGTGCCTTCCTTACCTCTATTAATAGTGTTCCTATCCCTAAAAATGTGGCAGAAGCTCTTTCAGTTCCTGAATGGACAAATGCCATGAGGGAAGAAGTTAATGCCCTTCACAAAAATGGCACATGGGAACTTGTTGATCTTCCCAAGGGAAATGTTCCGGTTGGATGTAAATGGGTGTTCACAGTCAAGCATAAGGCTGATGGAACAGTGGAAAGGTATAAAGCTCGCTTAGTGGCAAAGGGATTTACTCAAGTGTATGGAGTTGATTATGCTGAAACTTTTTCCCCCGTTGCCAAGATGAATTCCATTAGAGTTCTTTTCTCTCTTGCAGCCAATCTGGATTGGGTTTTACACCAACTGGACATCAAGAATGCATTCTTGAATGGTGACCTTGAAGAGGAAGTGTACATGATTCAACCTCCTGGGTTTCTAGCCTAAGGCAATGAAAAGAAAGTGTGCAAGTTGAAGAAGTCCTTATACGGGCTGAAACAATCACCAAGAGCTTGGTTCAGTAGATTCCATGTGGCAGTTCAGCAGAAAGGATACAGGCAATGCCAATCAGATCACACATTGTTCGTGAAAAAAGGAGAAGGTAAAATTGTTGCTCTAATTGTTTATGTGGATGACATAATTGTTACTGGTGATTGGGAGGATGAAATTCAGAAATTGAAACTTTTCCTTGCAACTCAGTTTGAAGTGAAGGATCTAGGACCCGCCAGATACTTCCTTGGAATTGAAGTTGCCCGATCAAAGAAGGGTATCTTTATTTTTCAAAGGAAATACGTCCTAGATTTACTTCAAGACACTGGAAAGATGGGGGTGAAGCCAGTTGACTCTCCCATTGACCCCAACCATAAATTAGGTGACAACAGTGGTGAATCACTTAAGGATGTGAAACAATTTCAGAGGCTTGTAGGGAGATTATTATACCTTTCTATGACTCGCCCAGACATTGGATATGTTGTTGGTTTTCTCAGTCAATTCATGCATGCTCCTAGCTTTTATCATCTTGAAGCAGTAGAGAGAATCCTCCGATATTTGAAGAAGTATCTGGGTACTGGTTTGTTGTTTCAAAAGCACGAACATTTGAAAATTGAAGTTTATACAGATGCAGATTGGGCTGGATCCCAAAGTGACAGAAAGTCTATTAGTGGCTACTGCACATTTATAGGAGGGAACCTTGTTACATGGAGAAGTAAAAAGCAAAATGTGGTAGCTAGATCCAGTGCTGAAGCTAAATATCGTGTTATGGCCCATGGGGTTGCTGAAGGCATGTGGATAAAGAATTTGTTGGGGGAGTTGGGTTTCCCAGTGACCAAAACTATAACTCTATTTTGTGATAACAAAGCAACTATAAGCATTGCTGCCAATTCGGTGCTACATGATAGAACAAAACACATCGAAGTTGACAAGCATTTTATCAGAGAGAAAGTTATAACAGGCGAAGTGTGTACCCCCTATGTCACTTCTGAGAACCAGCTTGTAGACATCTTTACAAAGGGTTTAAACCTTTCCAGACATCATGATCTTTGTGACAAGTTGGGCATGATTGATATCTATGCTCCAACTTGAGGGGGAGTGTTGTCAGTTGTTTATGTTTATGTATGCAGGTTTAGTACCATAAGGGTACTGTTGTAATTTCCTCTTTGATTACATTGTTCGTCTGTACTAGTATAAATAATAATGATCATTCTTTTGCCCCCTAAGTTCAACAGGGGCTTTCAGTCCTCTCGGCACTCCTCTCCTCTCTCCCTCTCTTCTCTCTTTTTGTCTCTCACTTGCTCTCGCTCTTGCTCAACAGTTTCCAAGTAACTAGGTCCTGACTGGTTCAACCTGACTTGAATCCCTAGTCTGGAATCTGCTGCATGTTTCTTGTTTCACTATTTGATGGATTAGGTATTAAGAGGGGGATCTTTGCTGTTTCTTGTTTTCCAACATAAATTGGATTTATGGGACTGTAATGAGGGAATTGAATCTATGGATGCGGTTTTCTTGTGGTTTTCTGTGTTGAGAAGGTGTGGTCCACTCTGGGTTATCCATTAGAGTTGATGTGTATCTGTTCCAGATGATTGAGCTGAGAATGCATGTTAACAAAACAGTCCCAATAGAATTTTTGAAGTTGTTTCTTTCCTTAATGTCATGATTAGGGAGGATACATTTTTGGAATGTGAAAAAATTCTGGAACTTAGGAGCAGTCTCTGTAGAAGATACAACAATTTTGTCAGCTTAGATATTTTGAGTTGAGGCTGTTCTGTAAGGACAGAGGATAACAGTGACTAGAATGAATGATGTAGTGCATGTTTTGGGCTTCTGATTTCTGACTAAAGATAACATTGCATGGGTAATTAAGAAATTTTGTCTGACCAATCCAAATGGTTGGTGTAAGGTTATAGGGTTAGAGAATAAATGGGCAACGTGTTCTTTTCCATGATCTTACGAATACTCTTGTAAATTACACTCTTCTTTTATAAGTTAAGTATAACTGTATTCAAAGTGGGCATCCATATATATAGCTTCAGTGTAAATGACATTTTCTTCTATTTTGTAGTTTCCTTATCTTCTAAAAACCCAGATTTTTCCAACTTAGTGTTAAAGAGTGATGAGATCATATTGACCAGAGTATTAATGATTTCAGATTTTTCTGTATGCTTTATTCCGTAAAAATCAGAAAAGAAACAGTCTACATTTATTTTTTCTGCTACAAATTTGTGAAGATTTTTCCTGTTCGACATCTGTAGATTCTTTTCACATGGAAATTTTGCAACTGCTCCAAACTGATCTCGTATTTTATTTTTTTTTCATTTTAAGTGTACTTTTTTCTCCATATTTCGCTCTTGTACCATTAAATCTTCTCTCTCCTTATAATTTGATGGTTGATGCTTGGATCTGGTTTTGGGTGACTCATGTATGTTCTTTGGGATCATTCTGTATTTGCATAATAATCCTGTCACCGGCTTTTTTATTGTTAGCTTATGCAGGTGGTATGTGGTATGTCAGTATCTGTAGAAAATATTAGTCTTGAGTCAGACTGTAAGACTGGTTTATTGCAGATTTGTCTCATAAAAATCTGTTTGCAATAAGTTGTCTACAGGGATTGGGTTTTCTACCCACACTTGCTCCATTGACAACCTAAATTTTGAGATTACAATTGCATAAAAATTGATGGTTTGAACCTTAGGGATGGTCCCAATCAGTTATAATGTGCATAGCATGTGAAGTGGGATATTGGTATTAAGATCAAAAGCCAGTGACCACTTATCCTGCATATTAAAAGTGGGAGCAAGAAGACTTTACAATCAAATCTCAGTTACTTAATTCAGTGCATGCTCAAATGAGTTGTGGCCTCCTGTTTCTCAATACAACACTAAGTGTGGCAGAGAAGCCCAATGTGTTGTTCAAAACCTAACAATGTGGCAAGAAGATTCCGGGTTTTCCATCTGGCTGTCCCATTTTGTTGGGGAGGACAGATTGTTGTATTATTTTACTAGTCTTTACAGTGTATGGGAGAAGTTGGACCATTATGTAATGATACCTTGAAGGACTGAGGATATGCGTTGGTAATAAATGAAGAATCTCTGAGGATTGCAATGAAAAGGTCTAGTCACTAGTGAATACTTTGTGATGGTTTCTTGCCATTTGTCTGACAGTTGTATTAAAAAGGGGTGGAGATAATTGATCTAAATGGAAATAACAAAGATTGTCAGACTCATGAGCTCAAGTAATATTAAAGAGATGAGTTGTAGGCCACCTATATGTTCCATTTCATCCTAGATCAAGGAAAACCAAATGTTGTGGTGGCCATATTAATAGGAAGCTGGATATGACTTTTGTTTGAAATTTCTATATACCAATAAAAAAATATATTCTATGATGTTTATGCCTATTGAGAAGCTAGTTGAAGTTTTTTCTATATCATATAGTGCCACTTTTGAAAGGGTCTTAGGCCTTATGTGTCTATGTTCTTGTGATTATACACCTCAATAGGATGGCTTGTCTTGAAGGAATAACACATCTTACAGAAATTAGTTCTGAAAGTTCCAATTGGTGTTGGGTGGAGGGAGTACTGCCTATCTATTTGGTTAAATATTTTCCATTTGGTTTACGATTTTATGTTTCTTTTCCTTTGTTGTTTCCTGATGATCCTGCATTTACCATTTGTTTGTGTGTACTTGTTTTATATGTATTATGTAGTTCCTTATTGATCCAAGTTAGACACCAAAGCTTTGTTCAGTGTTCTCTACTTGTGATAATTTTTGACATTTGGTCCTCTTTTTGAAACTGCAGTTACTGCACTATATTATTCTAGTGCCCTCTCTTTAAGAGTGTAATATAGAAAAGAGATTACTACTTAATTCCTCTCCCTATACCTCTTTGGCTTCTTGATGTCCATTCTACTTTTAACTCTAATAGTTTGAGTGAAATTCAAATGGACAAAAACCTAAAAGATATTCTCCAAGTATTGTATATCCATGCAATTTGGCACACAAGTTGATATATCCGTGAAGAAATTTTACAATCTTTGTTTAAAAATTATTGAATAGGAGGCTTTGATGGACTAGGATTAGGAGATTATAGCCCTTGTTTTCCAGATGGTGCATCACCATTTGGTGTGCCCCTTTGGTTGTGAGAACTTTGTACCAGCATACCACTAATTGGAAGAAAACTTAAAGGAGCACCATTGTCTTCTTTTATTAATTGTGTGATTACTATTTATATAATATAAACCAACAATAGCTGACTCCATATGGTTGGGAGAAGGCTTAGATGATGATGATACCGTCAAAAAAGAAGGTGCCATTAAAAAAGGATATTGCAACTCTAGTCCTAGATTGCCCTAAAGGAATAGGGATATCTAATGACCTTATGCTCTGCGATATATGCCAGATTTACAAGATCTTGGTGACATTGGATGGATTGAAATAAAAATAATGTGATCGCATTTTCATCTTGTCAGAATTCTAAAAATACTCTATAAAATAATTTAATCCAATAAGATAACTAATCCCACTCCTTGTGTAAATTTTAAAACTGCTTGGCATATTAAAATCTGTATCACCAAGAAATTATGATTGCTTCTAGAATTTATTGAAACCTGGTTTGTTTTATGAATTTCCTCTCTTCCATGGAAGTTTCATTGATAAACTCAAGTTCTAGAGACTAGTTTTTCTTTATCTATTTGTCTATGACCAGACTGAATATTGCTTGAATTTGGAGTAATTAGTTTGTTGAAATAATTTAGTTGTTGGTGTTAGGGTCTGTTTGGCTAGTTAAAGCGTTTTTTATTTCTATTTTTTACTTCTGTTATGTTTTTTATTGTACTCACTTATAGCAGGGGCACAAGGGTCTTTTCCCTTCTTATTTCTGCCGCCCTATATATATTATAATAAAAGCTGGCGCCACCAGCACTGTTACATTGCCCTTCTCTTCTCTTCTCCCTTCTCTCTTCTTCTCTTCTCTTCTCTTCTCCCTTCTCTCTTCTTCTTCTCTTCTCTTCTCTTCCTCTTATTTCTGGCCGGCCACACTGTCAAGATAGTTAATACATGCATGCACTAGAGAAAGTGAGGAACCATATCAATAAGTTGTTGTGTGGGGGAGGGCTACCCCCCACTTGGAATGCTTGTGTTGTTCCAAATCCAATTAATTTATATTTTGACATTAAGGATGCTACTAACCACAAGACAGTGAATTTATACACGTACATCGACCCGGCCAACCCGGCATAAATCCGGGTTAGACCATACTGGGTTTAAATCAATTATCTGCTAATTATTTACAAGTTTCAGAGTTGGGACCTTTCTAGAATGATAATATCTAAGAACATTCTAGAATGGTAATTAAGGGAACATTCATTAATTAGACATGCACAAGGGCAAAATTGAAAAAGACAAAGAATAGGAAGGTTCTACAAAATGGAGCCTCAAGTCACCATAAATAGGGTCCCATTAATAACCTATTAGAGAAACCACTATGGATGAGAGAGGATCCAGATTCTCTCTCTCCTCTTTCCCTCTCCTCCACCGACCTCTGCAAGCTACCACCATCTTCCTCTGAGTCATCGGAGCCGGACCATCCTTGTCCTCACTCTTCACCATTGGGTTTACACTAACATTTCTCGTAGTCATGTTTAGCATTATCAAATGAAGCATATTGTGGTTGATTAATACTTTATTGGAGAAAATGAATGACTGTCTTGTTGATTTCTTAAACCAAGGAGTCCACTGGAGTTATGATAGAGACCATTCCAACCAACTTGGCCTTGACTGAAATCTAGTCTCCACTTTAGGGGGAGTGAAGAATTGGAGAATAAGAAGGGATCGGGTCTCCTACCCACAAGTTGTTCCCACATCCTTACCCACAGAACATTACAGCTGTATAGAGATTATCTCCATTGCCATTTACAGAGAGATGTTGCCAATACACAGTTGCAGTTTTATGTGGGAATTCTGGGTAGCAGATCCAGAATGGTATAAGAATGCTGTAGGTTCTTTTCTGTTGTGTTGTTTGGTGTACTCTTTGTAAGTTTGTGAAGTGGGCTTCCAGCCCTATGCAGTTTTTTTTCACTCTTGTTTTGCAAAACAGTTTTCAGAGTATTGGAATCTTTCAAGTAACACAACATGGTAGTATTCTTTTAATGAACGTAAACTATTGAAAAATAAATTAGGCAAACTACAGTAAATTAGCCTTTTTACAAGAAGGCTGCTCACAAACTAAACTGCGACATTACAATCCCTACAATGAACTGGAACATCATCATTGTATGTTGTGGGTACCCCCAGCATCATTCCAGTCTCCCTCCGTCTTCAATTTCAAATATACAAGAAAAATTATCTGGAGGCATTTCAGGTGAAGTATGGGGTTCTTTTTTTAGTATTGGGGTTTCTAACTTGCTGCTAGATATTATGTTATATTTTCTAACCATCCTCGCAACATAGATGGGCATATTACTAACCAGCATAGTAGCTTCAGATATGTGGTGATGAACATGGTGCATGGTCAATGGTAGTGAAAAATTAAATTGTCCCATCTTTGGTGTTACTTATCCATAATGCTGAGTTGAATGACTTTTCTACTATGTTCCTTCTTCACCTCTCATGAATGTCACGGTTGCCTTATAGTTGGATATCAATTTGTCTGCTTGATGTTGTTAAGTGACCGATAGCTATGCAAGTTTCTTCACGTGTTGCTTTTTCTACTAATTATTTTAGGAGAAATTACATGTGAAACAAAAACCACCATATAGATATGCACTTAACTGAATATCTTTCTTTTACTTGTTATATTTTGAATATTATTTAATGGTTTTTTAATATTCTTCTCTGGAACAAATCAAATACATTATAATAGCACTGTTGAATGCTGCATGACTTTAGTCCACATTACCCATCCTGGGGTTATTTAAATTACATTGTTATATATGAAAATAGTATGATATTTGGGGACATAACCCTGTCTTGTGTAGCAACTCTTTCATTTCCTATATACCAAATAAAGGCATGATATTCTATTGAAGTTGCACAATGAGCTGAACATTTTCTATTTGTTAGTGAGAAAAGGCATGTCAAGTGGGTCATTTTGGGTAGTTATATATGTGCCAAATAATACTACTATATTTGTGGTTTTTCTTTGGGTACACATAAAAGTACTGGTCTGCATATGTACATTTATGTTTCTGGGGTATTTTTTTGGGAGTTCTGTCATTTATGAGAGAGTTGGTCTTCCATTTGAGATTGAAATTGTATAGATATTGCAAATCATTTAGTTCTTCCCAACTATGGGTTTTAGGTTCCACATAAGTTCAGATCCTATCTCTTGGATTTTGTTGTTTTGTTTTAGGGATTTTCTACGTGTTATGTTGTGGAAATCTTTTTTACTAAACATCAGCTCCATACTTGTAACTGACTTAGCACATCATAATTGGTTTAAGTACCCTCAAGTGTTCCTAGTAGAATTCAAAAGCTTGTGGTATAGATCCTGTTGTTAGATGTCAAAAATATTTGTGGAAGAATATTGCTTTAGAAAGCATTATTCTTGGTAAGGGCGCTTCTCTTTGATGTTCTGAGTTTGATTGATCAATTTTATCTTCTTGCCTGATTTATGGATTTTTATTGGTTGCATTCACTGATGGGGCATAGGCGTTACTGATGAACCACATTATATTGTGTTACTTGTGCCTCATTCTTTTCTATTATATCTTTTTGCTGGTGGTGCCATCTACTTGCCTGATTACTCTTCAAAACAAATGTTATCAGACTACCATTCTGGGTATGGTGGTTATGACTTATGAAGATTCTGAAAGCAGTATTCAAAATTGGTTAGAGATCTATTGATTCAATGAGATCTTCGTAAAGGGGCAATGGAGTTGATTATTCAATGAGAGGTAGACTTTGTTGGTTTCTTCATATTTGTTCATATTTGCCCTGGTCCTGATCGGCCGAATGATTGATTCTTGTTCTCTTTGTGCTGTTGAAGAAAACCAAGGAATAACATATTTATTCTGTGGAATACCAGCCATGGTAGTGCTTGTTGAGACCATCACCTTGGAAAGCCACAGTTCTCTCTAGGTTTTTCATCTTAAAAAGTAATACCGTATGTTGGGTTATGGTGAAGGGGAAGGCGTTTTAGGTGTATCTGGATAGAATTGTATATTCTTGGGAGACATTTGGGTTTTTTGCTGGGTTTTTCCCGGTTATGAGTTTAGGGTTATACAATGTTCTTATAATGTGCTTCTAGGTATGGGCTTTAGGAAAGAAATCCCTGCTTGTAGATCTATGTTTAAAAAATAAATAAATAAATAATGTTTACAAATTTATGGTGCAGTTTGCCAAACTACACCAACTCATTCTGCTTGATGTGTTGTTTTCTTTTTACCCCTGGTTACTACTGTTTTTTCAAACCAGAAAGTTCACTTGCTGCGATGTGTTGTGACTATATTATTTTATATGGAGAATGTGTGTTGGGCAGTCAAGAAAGAATATTTCCAAAAATTGAATGTGGAGAAAATGTGTATGCTGGGATAGATGAATGGAAAAACTGGAGGGGTAGGGTCAGAAATGTGGTCATTCAAAGGTACCTAGGGATGGTTCCTATAGGTGATAAATGAGAGTACAGTAAGATGGTTTGGTAAGAAGCAATCTGTTGAAAGTTGAAGGGTCTACAAAAAGGATAAAGAGCAGACCAAAAGGGCCTGGGTTGGTGTAGTAAGAAATGGTTTAAGTGCACATAATTTAACTATGCATTTGGCACTAAACAAATGGAATGGCGAACAGGATTATGTGGCTGACCCCATATAGTTGGACAGGGCTTAGATGTTACTGTTTTTGTGGTTTCTGTGGAATGCAACTCATTTAAACTTGTAGCATTCTCAGTTGGATTTTTAAATGGTTTTTTTCTTTGATTAATTTTCTTTTTTGCATGTTGATTTCTGGTTGTGTTATTTTGTGGACTACCCTGTGGCCAAAAACTCTGAACTCTGCACTTCATATTATATTATATTGGTGCAAAACTAGCAAATCAAAGAGTATTTATTTGTCCATCTGAATGTGGTCTTGAATGGTGGGTGGGTCTGGGGCCTGATGCAAGGGCAAGATGTCAAATTATTTTCTTACAACTGTTCTTTGTCTTTATTGTGGTTATTTTCTGCCAGAACTTTTGAATGCCAATGATACGATACTGTCAACAATTATTGTCACCAAAATTTGCGCAACTGCTTATTTCCAATTTCAATATATGCTAATGATCAAATTAGTTTGTGTATGCGGAGTATGGATTCTATGTAAGCCAGCTCTGATTCTTGCCAGTTTTTCAGATGATGCAGCTGTGACATCTGAAGAGGAGCTAAGCTGTGGGGAGGTTGAAGCATCAGAAAGCCAAGAATCCTGCGGGCCACGCCCTGGTGACAGGGAGCTGAAAGAAATGCTCCTGCGTAAGTACAGCGGCTATCTTAGCAGTTTGAGGAAGGAATTCTTGAAGAAGAGAAAGAAGGGGAAATTGCCGAAAGATGCAAGGATGACACTACTCGACTGGTGGAATACACACTATAGATGGCCATATCCCACGGTAATGGCTCTAGCTGATATTCTAACTTACCCAGTTGTCATGGGTCAAAGCATCGATACACCTCTGTGTACTGACACTTTGAACCACGTGCCTTTTATTTTTTATTTTTTTTCAAATTTCAGTTTTAAGACTTTTCATATATATTATTTAATGAAAAAATTCCCAAAAACACCCTAAACAGAGATGTATTGGGCACCGAAATATTTGAACCTTGCGCCCAGTCATGATAGTAAATTGGCACCCCTCCAAATGGGAGGTTAATGATCATATTCGTTCAACCGCAGGCTCTCTCTGATATGGGCAGTGGGCCTCACGTCTACCCTGCGGCCTGCTCTGACCAAAAAAAAGTATTTTATATTTTCCTCTGCCATTTTGGGTTAAAACTTACTGGAAGTAACTCTAGGGCCCCATTTGCTTTTTGGGAAGTTATTTATCAGGATAAGTGTTTTTTGAGAAATACTTATTTGAGTAAGTGCATTTGATTTACCTAGGTTCTTTATAATTAAGATAATGAATGTCTTAGTTATAAAAATGTCATTATTAAAAAGGGTAATTTTGTTTCATCCTAGTGTTCACAACTATGTAATGAAGTTACCCTCCTAAGAGATGGGTACAGGGAATTTTCCATTGACTCCACATAAATCTGAAAGATATCTTGGTCAATAAAAATCAAAATCCTATTGATCAATTTTCCCCTCTCAAAATCCAAAAAGAGAACAAGCCTTAGGTTTTTTATATTCCCCCCTGTAGCCTGTTCTTATCCCAATTTTAGCTTGAATAGCAGCTTAGTCCATGAGCCTCTCACCAATGTAAGGGGTATGGGGAGAGACAGATGCACGCAGCTTTACCTGTGCATTTGCAGAGAGAGGCTGTTTCCAAAATTTGAACACCCTGCTCATTCGGGTCTCAATGGAGAACTTTACGTTAAATTTTCAAAATACCGAGGCTTGCTTTCTAAATGTAAATTTCTCTTTCCGATGCTTCTTTGGTTAAATTTTCAAAAATACATATTGGGACAGGAAGAGGAGAAGATGAAGCTTGCGGAGATTACCGGACTTGATCAAAAGCAGATAAATAATTGGTTCATCAATCAGAGGAAGCGACACTGGAAACCATCCGAGGACATGAGGTTTGCTCTTATGGAGGATGTCAGTGGTATAGGTGGCGTTCATTCCATGTGTTTTAACGGAGGAGGAACAGGCAATGATGTTCTTTGATTACTGTAACTTCCCCAAGTCTGCTATCCCTATTTGTTGCTAGTATCCTTTATTCTTCTTTCACCATACATGTCTCTCTATATATATGTAACTTGCAAATGTATGTATCCTTAGATTTCAATGGTGCTATAATGACTCATGGGAGGATCAAAACTTCTCATGAATTTTAAATGGCACGAAGTGTAATAAGAAGGTTATTCTGCACATTTTCAAGTGTTGAAGATTGATGTCAGCTTCATCTTTAATATAATGATGATTCATAAAGCTTCTTTCTGCACTCACCGACTATGCCCTCCTTGTCACAGGAGTTTATAGCCACGTGGTGCGTCTATGATCTGCCATCTATTAGGTCGTGCACTGACCATTTCCAAGCATTGTGATCGTATGATCACTCATTTTCAACTTTGAAGGTTCAATTTAGGTTTATAGTTGCTGTTATTAGGGTCTGTTTGGTTCGTAGTTGGAATTGGAATGGTTCATTTTTATAGTTTGTTTTGATTCATACAGGAATAGAAATGGGAATTAAAATCAGCAGGAATGAGATTTCATTTCCAAGGGAGGGGCAAGGAATGACTATTCTTTCAAATGGGGGAATGTCATTCCATCAGGAATGGAAATGGAATTCCGATTCTGCCAAGGAATGGAATAGCCCATTCTAATTCCGATTTCAGAGCCTTATTCTTGCAAATCAAATTGACCCTTAATTTTATTCTTATTCAAAGTTGTGCACTTTATATTTTGTTCGAGTATAAAAAGGTGAAACAAAAGCATGAGCTTCATATTATATTTGCGAATAGGATGTCAATTGGACTGGATTTGGTCCGATGTAGTCCAATGTAAATCTATTATAAATGGATCAGGTCTAATCCAATCCAATAAATGTTTTTAGACCAATTTGGATCGATTCAATTCAATGTCTGGATCATCCAGTCTATTCAAATTCATTTTGATATAGATTGATTTCAACCCAAACCCGGTCCATGCTCTCATCTTGTATTAATGGACCAGATGTTGGTTTAATCCAATCTAATAAATATTTTGGACTGGATTTGTCCAATCTAATGTCTTGTTGGTCCATCTAAATTGATTTTGGACTGGACAGGATTCAATCCAAAACCGGCCCATTGACACCCTTACTTACAAACAGTGATGGAATACATATTTATCTTTTAGGGGAGTGTTTGACAACATAGTTGATTTTATTTGTAAAAACAATTTGCCACATCAGCAAGCCGAGAGATAACTTGTCAAGTCCTTTTTTTTTTCGATGACAATTGTGACTATTCATAGTACAGTATCTTCCAAATTCCAACCAATAATAACGAAACTAGGGGGTATTGATGGTTCACACAGCCTAAATGTACAGACAGTGGCCACATTAAAGTTGTTACTACTTTATTGATGGTTCACACCGGTATTTGATTTCTTGGTTGTTGGTCACCATTGATTCGAATATTGTATATTTAAACTAGACCCACTGGATGAACAAGCTTTGTGAAGTTAAATTAAGGATAAAGGAGCCTTATCACATTGCTAATTTACAATAATGTTGACTTCTGATGTTTATATTAATAAAATAATCATTTTATTTATACAACTAATATTATTTTTTTTAAAAGCCTTATAATTTAACTAATATGGTCATATCTAGCAAATATTCATAATTACAATTTTAATTATAATTTGTTAAGGTTCAGTTTAATTGGCATTAATCAAGTAAAATTTAGAAATAATTACTTATATATACTTTGAGATTTGAGGAAACTACCTAGTTTAAAAAAACTACTTATATATGCCTTGTTGAGCTTTCCAATGTTCAAAAAACTACTTGGTTTCAAAAAAGCCAAATCTTATGCTGATGTCTGTTATTGGTGGCACAATCCATCTGCGGCAGGAACCATATATACTGAGGTACCATTTGGTTCGCGGTTGATATCAGAATCGGAAATCTCTGGTCTCCAAATGGGAATCACATCGCCTATTCCTCCTTGTTTTGTTCAAACAGAAATCGGATTCATATTCCATAAGACATGCATGACTCCCAAGTTGGGTAAAGAGAAATAGGGTTTGGGGGGCTTTTTAGTCATTGTATTTTTCCAGCTGGAATGAAATTCTCATTCCCTTGGCCAAGGTGAGGGGAATCCCATTCTGCCCAGTGATTCTAAATCGGATTCCACAAACCAAACCCCTTTAATCTTTTTTATTAGTTAATGATGGCTTCAATTATCAAAAAAGAATATACTTCAAACACGGCTTGTATACTCTTCAAATTTATTATTATGTTCACGTAATTTCAAATCAACTTTGTATTGTAGAAATTGTGGGACATGAGCCGAAATACAATACAGGGACTAGTTTTCAACCCCTTCAGAAGATCTGAGTTTCTGTGCTGCATAAATCCCTAGACCCACCAGCACAGCAATGGTTATGGTAACACTGAAAGCCACGCGCCTTGGCTTCTTCAACACAGAAGCAAGACCAGTAGCGGATGCTGCACTGTCGTCCTTGCTTCCAATCACAGTCTGGGCACCAACAGATTCACCACCAGAAACATTTGCTTCTTTCTTAGCAGCATCTGTTAGGTTGCCTTGATTGTTCTTCTCTTCTGACACTTCTTTAGCGCTATCAGCTACTTGTTCCTTGTCATTCCTGGATTTTGGACTCGCTACCGATTGTTGTGTTGTAGCTGGTGGAGGATCCTGAGTTACTTCTGCCTTTGGCAATATAAGGCTAAGACGATTACCTGTAAATTTGGCATGAATTCTTTCTGCACTGCAATTCTTTGGAATAGCAAAAGTATTCTCAAAACGTCTCCATTTGTCATCACCAAGGGAACGTTCTCCACTGACCCTCAAGTTGCCACGCCTGTCCAGCTGAACCCTCAGTTGATCCTTTCTGAATTCTACAGAAAATAACAAGTGAACCATGAATGACCAAGTTGAATATCATTTTCACTCGTACAATGGCTTGAATACTTGCATTTAGATGCTGAAAAAAAAATTGAAGAGAAGCGCTTTTTGGTACAAGGGGTGGATGAAATTCTTTCACTCTAATTTGTAAATCAACATATATGTAACTTCAGTGCAAATTCTAGCCTACAATACGTGTTGTGAATTGAGTAGAATCGTCAAAACCAAGGGCTCATACACAAACGCACGTAGGACTTGTACACAAGAGAGGGTCATCACAGATAATCCAAAAATTTAAGCTATTAGGTTATGGGCCCCTTGCACCTCTCTTATTCCTTTCCAATGTGGGATTCTCTTCAACTACTCATACGTGAAACCCAACAATGTCCATGTGATTGAGAATAAAATATAATAAATAACAAGAGGAATATATCATATATGAAGAGAAAGCATACCAGGGAGGTCGATGACAATAGTATATTTGTCTTCCTCTGTCTTCCATTCGTAAGAGGGAACGAAAATTTGGTAAGAGTATGCTTGGTTTTTTTGAACCTCAGAACTCATTGTAAACATTTAGTGTGTTTCTTCCCCTTTCTCTACTCTGGCTAGATGTCAAATTAGTGTTTGGCTGATGAAGAAAGAGAGGTTTTCTGGTTGCTTTATATACACTTCCATTGTTCCTTGTGGGTTTTCCTTCAAAGAGACTTATTCTTTTGTTGGCTGCTCTGGTTGAATTGTCTTATATTTATTTCTAAAAAGTGTATATCCTTAGTTGTCATGCATTGCAGAGATGGTGATCTCCTTGCAAGTGCAAGGGCAATCCTAATTTTCCATCTTGGAATAAAATCTTCATTAATTGGCCTCTAAGCAAAGCAATTCTATGCTATGAAAGAATAACATAAAACCAACGAAAATATGTCTTTCCAAACTCGTAGAATTCATATAATCAAGAAATTTCTAATGGGTAACCCATAACCTTGCAAAGAAAAGATTCGCATGTGTCTTACGTTTTAGGGCCGGTTCAGTGGTTCTTGGTGCTTCTCTGATGGGCAATACATGTTGTGTTATCTTTTCTCCTCAGGATGATCATTTGCCCAGGCCCAGTTCCTAAAATCATAGGACCGGAAATTACTTATGTGGGAAAGCCCAGATGCCTGACCATACCTGGGCACAGGTAGCTCACAATGCTATTAGGTGATCCTGGACCCAATTCGGATCAGCCCATGATTCTAGGAGAACTGTAATTTGTCAAGGACCAATGTGCGGATGGTGGGGCTTGATCCTTGAATGTGGGTACCGTGGCAGGTAATTAGAGGGAGTGAGTTCCTAGAGCCTAGAGATTCCTTATGTGTCATTACTTATTACCCATATGCAACCTATTTTTTTGGACCCACTGTGATATTATTAAAACGTATATTTGATAGAATGGAATGATTCTCTACTTAGGTTTTGTATTGTATTAAGGTATAGTTATATAGATTACATTATATAGATGCAGATGGATATTTAAATTTGAGTGGAGTGATACAATCTACATAACTTCTCTGTCTATTTTTTTTATGGGTTTCCATATTCATTGTCTTCACTTAGTAATACCCTTGGCTTTGGGGGAATTGAGCTGCGCATGAAAATTAAATAGGCAACACATGATGTCATAATTAAATCTAAAAATTAAAAAAAAAAGACAGAAATAAAAATATAGAATATACAAAAGTTGTTAGAAAAAATTATATACATCTCCAATATTATATATTTGTAATATTAAGCAAAAATAAATACGATACATAAGAAGCAATTTTATTAACAATGGAAATACAAAATTTAAATCTACCTAAACACCATGCTTTGATTACTTAATGCGGTCTAATAAAGATATGAAAATTCTTATTATTATTTTCAATTATCACGTGTATATTTACTAATAAATATGTATTTATATGCACACATATATGCAAAATATCTACTATATATATATATGTGTGTGTGTGTGTATGTATGTATAAACAATTTTAAATTTGAAGACAAAAGATTTCTACTCAAAGTATGGTACTCTTATTTGTACATACATGTTCAAATTAATAAACCTTAAATCACCAAATTAAGTTTAAGAAATAAAAACATTTTGACAATTTGAAATGAAGTAAGTGACTGGTCCCACTCAACCTAGTCTGAAACAGTCATGAAGTTGGGGTTCAACAACTCCAGTTGGGTTAAGGTTGACCCCAACCCGACCTCAACTCCAGTTAGTAAAATATAGTACTGGGTTAATGAATTTCTCTTGTATCAATCACATGAACCACAGGCGGTTTATTCATTAATCCATATCATGAAAATGAAATTGTATGAGAGGGATCATAATCCTAAAATTTCAAAAAAGACTAAAGGCCTTCATTTGACAACTTTTATCTCAGTTTTCTATTGGAAATTGGGGTTACTGAAATTTGGAGGAGAAGCTCTAAGGCGCATTTGAAGACAATGTCTTTAGAACGTTATTTGCCCCCACTCAGTTCTATTGGGTTTGTTGTTGGGTTATAGGCAAATCCATTCCCAGGATACAACAGAGTCTTAGGCAAGAGTCTACAACCAGCAAAGTTGAAGAGTCTTTAAAAAAACATTCAATGAAAATGCTCCTTGAATAGTCACAGTTTCAAACATTGTGATTGTTAAAAATGTAGCTAACAATTAATGATCGTTAACTTTGAATTGTGCCTCTTGATCATACATAATCGAATCATGGCCGTTGAAAACATCAACGGTCAACTTTGCACGAAAAATCAAATCCACCTTTCACGAGCAAAGTGTGCCTCTAAAGCACCTCATTGTGCTGCACACATGCGTGTGCACACGTTGCACGGTAATAAGCCTCCATACTCTCATCTTTATTTCTAAGGAGTGTAAATGAGCTACTATTTAAAAACCCAAAACAAGTCTTGTAATTTTCCAATGTGGGACAAGTTAAAATTGGTTTTAATAGGAGAAAATGTTATTTTTCAAGACATGTGTGCAGGTGCGTTTTTCATGTAATTGATCAATCAAACCCCATTGGATTTAATCTCTAATGATATTAAAATCCAACATTTTCAAAGTTTATAGTCACAAAAAATGCAATCGTCTCCAATTTCATTACCAAAAGAAATTATAACTCAAAATTAGATTTTCTATGCTTACAAACTCTAGATCACGGTTTTCAAAGCCGGACCGAACCAGATGGTTGGACTGGAAAAACCGGGAACCGGTGAGGTCTGTTTTACCCCAGAACCGTTGATTTGATCAGCAAATCGCTGACCCAGATGATTGAACCTTTTGAACTGTTCAATGGTTTGGCTGGTTTAAATTTTTCTTTTTTTACTTTTTGGTCAGAATGAGCCATCCGTTCAGTTCAAACGGTAGAACCCCTGGCTGGTTCATTGTCCGGATCGGTTTTAAACACCTTACTGATCTAGATGATTTTTTCATTCCTTGTTTTAATTCAGTGTGCATTCAGGTTAAAATTCTTTTGCAGGCATGAGTGAACATGTTTTTAGTTTGATAAGAAATAAGAGAGAAATGAAGAGTTGAGAACAGAACTATGGATGTGTTACAAGGTGCCTCTCGTTTCTGTGAGGAATGGATGTCGTCACAGCGTAAAGTTAATAATAAGGAAACTAACTTGCTACAAAGTGTGGTGGTGGATGAACATCTTCTTACTGATACCTATGTTGGAGATGTGACTATCTATTGTGATGCTTCTGTGAAGGACAATAATTGTACTGCTGCATGGGTGCTCATTGGGGATCGAGGGACAAGACTTCTCTAATGACTGGTATCTCACCGTTGTTTTTCAAAAGGTTTTATACTTTTATTGATCGAAAGCTTTTATTTTTCATTGAATCATCTCCTTGGTAGACAGTAGTTTCAATTTACAAACGGAAGCCAAAATCATCTCTAATACTTGTGGACTTGATGCATCCATTTATCCAATCCAAATCGTTGAGTTTATACTTCCTTGATGTGAACAACCAAACTTCAAATTCAAAGCATACAACTGTACTTAGGGGTGTTTATGGTTCCTTTAACTGAATTGTGGATCTATTTTCCACCAGTTCTTAGAAAATTATGGTTTTCAAAACCTGATCGGACCGGAAAAACTGGGAATCGGTCACTTGATTTGTTCTATTTTTTCCCAAACTCGTTTTTTTCCTCAAAACCGTTGATTTTGGTCAGCAAATTATTGAACCGGTTGGTTAACTGTTTGAACCGTCCTAACCATTCGAACGCTTTTGACTGTTTTTCAAAATTTTTAAATTTTAATTTTTTTTTAATTTTTTGTCAGAACAGGCCGGCCGTTTGGATTGAACGGTCGGACCGTTCGAACCGATAACCGGACCCCTGACCGGTTTGGTTTTAAAAACCATGTAGAAAACCGGAACCGGTTGATTAATTGATTGATCAATTTCACTCTTCGATTTTTCACTTTATTTGATATTTGTATTATATATATTATAAATAAATACATAACATCTATATATATACTGAGCGATTCGGTTAACCACTGATTTTTCATATTGATTAACTGAAATCATTTTGATCAATTCAGCTCAAGGTTTGAAATATTAACACGGGCTGATACACCGGTAGGGCGTATCATCCTGTGTTAATACGTTTTTTTTTTATTTTTTCCAAAACCGATTCAGAGGGATCGATTTAAAGCCCAACCACCCTCTGAACTGGTGGCTGACCCGATATAATCCGTAGAAGAGCGTATCAGTAACCCATCAGCACGATACATATGGCCGATTATTATTATTATCAATGGAAAAGAAGCTTTTGGGTGTGTTTCTGTTTAGATTTGGGTTTGTTCAAATCCAATGGATTTGATTGGATTATAGGCTTTAGCCACTTAGATAAATGCCAGCCCTAGATTCGATTGCATTTGAACATCTTGGCTTGAATAACTGTTGGATTCAGATTGGATTGGAACAAATTTAATCTATGGGTAGGTTTATGGGTAACATCAGACTCATCAGTGGAGGAATTGGTCTGCTGCATTGTTTCCATTACAAATTTGAGGTGGAAAGATGGAGATAGATTGGAGAGTTGGTTTAGTTATTTTTACAAATTATATGCAGGTCCATCCTGGAGGTGGTAACTAAGTATTTAAGTGGTAACACTTAGCCCTCGAACATATATAATTTTTGTAAAAAGACCCCTGAACTTTTAGTTTTCAGCACTTCGCCCTTTGACCTATTAATTAATAGGATTGAGGTAAAAGTAAAATTATTAAATTGCCCATTTAAGTTTAAATGGACTGACAATAAATATCAAAATGATGGAAATAACCATTCTAACGTGCAAATAGCCATCAAGGCACAAAGAACTTTGTTTAAAAATCTGAGAGAAAATAATAAAAGGATAGTTTTAAGGTTTTAGAAATGATCCGAAAAAATAATAAAAGGATAGTTTTAAGGTTTTAGAAATGTTTAACAGAAATACAGAATATTCCACAAATTTAATTTTCAGAAAGCTTACAGCAGGAGCGAAGTGCTGAAATCAGAAAGTCAAGGGGGTCTTTGTTGCATCAGCAGAAAAATCACTGCCCTTAAAGCATGGGGTGGATTTCTCTAATTTACCCTAGAAAAAAAAGTGAAAGCCAGCATTAAAAGAAAAAAAAAAAAAGAGAGAGAGAGAGAGAGATAGAGATATGACTTCAAATCTGTCACAAAATGTATGGAGTTATTTTTTACATTTGATCCGAACTGTAAATGTATGGTTTGATACTTGAAAAAACTTTTAACTAATAAGACGATACATCCATGTAAATTTGAATGAATACCAATTGGATGGTACCCATTTGATTGATTATCAGGTTTTCATGTGTGATTTCTTCGACTCACTTGCTAAGATGGTCAATCTGCGTTCTTGATAATAGTGGTGAGAATCAGGTAAGTTATAGAGAGAGAGAGAGAGAAAAAAAATTAAATGGATTGGGAACACTTTGTTCATTCTTTAAATTATCGAATTCATAAAAGAAAATGAAAAATGAAAATCTTGTATTTAGACCATTTGCTTATTTATATTAAAGGGAAAAATGAGTAAATTATTTTTACCGGTAAGAGTGAAAATTTTATTAACTTCAAAGGCTAAAAGTGCGTATCAGTGACAGAATGGTAAGCCTCAATTAATAACGCTTGACCAATTCCCAAAGCTTTCATTCTAATTTCTAACTACAATCCCAAAACATCTGCACCTTTTTGACCCCTTGCCTAGCCTAACCAAGCCATTACACCATCTGGTCTATTTGCAGAATTTTGCATTTACTTCAATTGCCAGCTTTCTGATTAAAGCTCATTCAACTGATACCAATATTTCTCTGGCCTATAAGACTTGCTTGTTTTGATCAGTCATTACATAACTACCCTTCAATCCTTCTCTTCCGTCACTCACTGTGACATCTCGACCTCGTCACCATGCATCACTTCTGTCATTTCTACCTGCGAGGTCTCCAAGGGAAGGTCGAAAAAATATATATCGACCAGATAAGACTGTTCTTCTGACAGAAGAACCATAAAAGGATCGAATGGTCAGGATCATTTGATCAGAACAGCATGCTATCTCTATGCACGTGCCACCTGAGCTAAGCACATGGATTAGAGCTAATCGACCAGAGAAAATATCTGAAATGTCAAGCATTTAATTTTGATAACCTGATGATGCAGAAAGCTAACAGGTCTGGTCCAAAATTACAAAATCACCCAAGGTTATCTGAACGTGAATAACGACGAATCCGAAATGAATGAAAGAGGCAAGGTAGTCCTGAAAATATAGAAACTATGAAAGGTTCCGGTTCGGGCAGTTCAACTTTTTTTTTCTTTTTCGACGTTATTTATTTATTTTTCTGATTTATTTTAATATAATATACAACGTGGTTTATTGGATTCTGAGTCTGTGTAAGTAAAGGAGTGAATCTGTGTAATAAAAGGAAAAATATTAAGGGTAAATCTCTTAAATTATCTTTACTGTTCACGAAATTGACACGCACTATTGTCTTATTGTATCTTTTAAGTTTTATGACACTTGACTAGTTCTACGGTTACTGTTGATATTCGTTATCGTTAATGTTCCGTTGAAATTCATATACATATGACACCACATGATGTATAAATTTTGTTTAGAACCCAATTTTATCCTTTGTCTCTCTCTCATGTTCTTCACCATCCCTCTCTCCATTGACAACTACAGTAAATCACTCTGCAACCGTTCCACTCCCTGTTTCTTTGCCGCCATCGCCACCATTGTCATCATTTGTATCCGACCTCTTTCACCGGCATCACCAGGTTTTTTCTGGCACCAAGTCTTTTCCAGAGAAGATGGAGGATTAGTAGTTGTCTGCAACTATACTTTGCAATTTTCAGGGACTGAAAGCTTCGGAATAGGTACAAAGGAATGGGAGGAGAGGGAGAGGGAGAGAGAGAGAGAGAGAATAAAAGTTGTGCCGGTACAACTTCATTCTCAGACTCTTAGAGGTGGTGGTGGAGGCTATGGCAATGGCAATGTTGGTGGAGGCTATGGCGGTGGCGGTGCTGGTGAAGGCTATGGATCTAGTAGCCTCTCTCTCTCTCTCTCTCTCATGTTCTTTTTCTTCCGTTCTCCATTATCTGACACTCCTCTCACTTCTGCAATACCTATAGGACAACCAAACCTATCTTGCTTTTGCAATACCATCAACTACAATACCTATTGGAGCAGTTGATGAAGGCTTTCATAGACGCAACAGAAACAGAGAAACTATGGCAGTGCGGCAGGACTAAGGGTTGAGGCCTCTAAGTAGGGCGGGTGGAGAGTAGAGGTGTAAATCGGGTCGGGCTGTGGCCCAACACGGCCTGGCACGACAACCCATGGGTCGTGCCAGGCCCGACACAATGGTTCGTGCCGTGCTGGGTCTGGGGTTTGAAGTCCACGGGTCGGCACAACATGACACGATCAAGCGGGTTGTGCCACCCACGAGTCGGCCCGACACAACCCATATATACTATTTATATCTAATATAAATTATAATTATGTAATAATATATTAATAAAATTTTAAGTTGTTTTTTTAATTTTTTTTTAAATAAATAGGCAAAAATAGCTTTGGCCTGGTCCATGGCTCGACTTAGGCCAAGGCTTGGCCTACGGGCCAGCCTGGCCCGTGTCACGGCACGGGCCCATGTGGGCCTAGGCCGTGGGCCGGCCAACCTCCAAAATTTTCACCAGGGAGGGCGGCACGGTTCGTAATGGCCCACGATCCAACATGGCACGGCCCATACTTTGCATGGGCCACTTGCAGGCCATGTCGAGCCAACACGGCACGGCCCACTTTACACCTCTAGTGGAGAGAGAACAAGTGATGGAGAGAGAGAGAGAGGGCTTATACCTTTTGTTTGGATTTTTGGATTCCCTCTTGATCAAGAAGAAACAAGAGAGAGAGAGAGAGTGGGGAAGAGAACTTACAAAATAAAGGAACCCAGAATTGAAGGGTCTAGCAAATAGATCGAGCAGCGGCTTCTTTGGCAAAAAGCTATAGTTTTCTTTTTTATTATTATCGGTGAGAGCGAGCAGATTTCAACGTATAAACTTGGTGAATACGGTGAGGAGGGTCATCATAGGTAAGGGCGGAGCTAGGATTCTTTATTGAGGGGGGGCAAAGTGTTATAAATATGGATAGTGATGTAACCGTTTCCGGTCACGTATCATTTTTTTGTGATGTGTCAATTTTTTGGCCGAGTACCTTGTCATCTCGTTTGATCCCAAGTAGCCTGTTACTCAGAGGCTGAAGTGGAGCTCCCTGGTGGCGAGTTGCCTAGTGGCGAGCTACTTAGTGGCGAACTGCCTGGTACCGAGCTGCCTAGTGGTGAACTACCTTGATGAGCTGCTTGGAGGTGAGCTACCTTGATGAGCTGCCTGGTGGTGAGCTACCTTGATGAGTTGCCTGGTGGTGAGCTACCTTGATAAGCTGCTTGGAGGTGAGCTACCTTGATGAGCTGCTTGGTGGCGAGCTACCTTGATGAGTTGCCTGGTGGTGAGCTACCTTGATGAGCTGCTTGGAGGTGAGCTACCTTGATGAGCTACCTGGTGGTGAGCTTCCTTGATGAGTTGTCCGGTGATGAGCTACCTTGATGAGCTACCTAGTGGTGAGCTACCTTGATGAGCTGCCTGGTGGTGAGCTACCTTGATGAGCTGCTTGGAGGTGAGCTACCTCGATGAGCTGCCTGGTGGTGAGCTACCTGGTGCCAAACTTGATTAGTTGTGTTGCTCTTTTAGAGGCCTACAAGGAACCAAATGTCAGAGGACCCGGGGTGGCTAACTCGGCAAGGTCACTCCAATGCCTAAGTAGGCACTTAATGGAGAGCTGAGAATGTTATTAGAGAGCTAGAGAGTAGAGGTTACCCATCCTTCTTTCTGCATACCTTCGCCCCTAGGGGGTGAGGTCTTTATATACTGGAGTCCTCGTGGATTAGGTGGAGCATTTATTGGATTCCCGCTGTGATGGGACCTGCTCTCTTGTTAGGTGGGGATAAAGCCACCAACTGGTAAAGTTGCCCATTTCCGCCTGACTCGAGGAGTGGGTGAGCTAATATAACCATTACAAGTCACAATCCCATGAAATGCGGGGTACGGTGGTGAGCTCTTCGGGGTTGTCAGGTTGACGCCTGTGTCAGGCCGCCAGCTTGTGCTAGGGCCAAGTCGCGCCAAGGCCAGGTTGCCAACTCATGATAGGGCCAGGTCGCACCTACACCAGGCTATGCCTGGTGGGACACCATCAACTTAGCAAAGGCAAGTTGTTGTCAAAGTGGTCTCAGGTGTCACCTAGTTGTTATGAGGTGCCAAGCTACATGAGGGTAAGCTGCCTGTGGTGAGCTGCCTGGTGGCGAGTTGCCTATAAGTGGCAAGCTCGAGTTGTCTAGTTGTTAAGAGGCTGCACTTAATTGTCATAAGGTGCTAGGTTGTCACTGGGGTAATCGTTGGGGCCTCATACGGCACTCGAAAAAGGCGAGTAAGCCTATGCAACAAAGCAAATACACACAAAAAGACAATAAGATGGCACATGAATTAGCAAAAGGCTATTTGTATTGCATTAATCAGTGGTAAGCATAAGCACACAATTCAATGTCGAGGGGTTCTCATGCTTAACCTTTACACGCTTATGAGCTCAATCGACTACCTACCTCCCCTCAAAGAGTACGTTAAGCTTTTGGGGGAGTGACAATAAGAAACATCAAAAATGTGAAAAATCATACTACAGTATTACAATAATGCCATTGGCAATCCCCATACAAAAGTACATGCATAGCCCACCCATGACACACACTTGGACACTGGAGTGGCAGCTATAGGCATGATGGTTACCACTTGATGGCGTGACGAAGAGAACACTTGTTACAGTCTCCCCCATTCAATTCAGTCTTCATCCTCGAAGACTAGCTTCTGCTAGAGGCTTGAACTTGTTGTTGGTGAAGGAAGGTTCTTCGACTGCTCCACGAACAGGGTTTCTTCCAAGGCCCAGATAGGAGGTTGGGTAGATGGTTAGTGGATGTTCTTGATGGTGGGAAAACCTATGGCTAGTCCCTAAGTTAAGTCCCTGCCTGGCTGTTTCAAGGTAGGATTTTGGATGGTTCCTGATGGTGGTAGGAAAATTGGTGGCCAAGGCTGGGTCAAAATGATATTTTGGATTGTTAGGGTGTTGGTTCCCATGCATTTTTCCCCAAGGGTGACTCATAGGGCTACTACGGGATTTAGCTTGAGGGATAATGTGAATGTGGTCCCTAAATGGCTTGGGTGGCACTCACTCTCCCCGATGGTTGTGGTAGTAGATGTGCGCAAAGTTTGACACAGCCTTGGGTCTTCTGTTGAGCCCACCAGTTGTGGGTGTGTGTGGCTTTTGCTGCAAAGGTGGCTTTTGTTGCTGTTGTTGTGGTGGCATTGGCACTGACGCTGACTTCTTCCTGGAGTTGCTTCAATCCCTTCTGGTTGCACTGGTGGTTGTGGTAGATTTTTCTGCCATCAATGGTTGAGGGTGGTGTTGGAGTTGCAAGGCTGAGACTTGCTTCTTCTTGGTGCTGGCTGTGGCAATCATGTTGACCATGCAAGGTGACTGGTCGTCCAAGATCATCAGGGTGTCAAGGTGAGGCGTCGGTGCTGTTTTTTCCTGTATCATGAAGTCCATTCCAATGACAACATCAAAATCATCTATGTGGACGACGGAGAGGTCAATCTCTCCACCTTAGGTGTCGATTTGTAGTCTTACTCGGTGAGCCATGCCTTCAGTAGGTTTGGCACCTGTGTTAACTGCTTTGAGCCAGCCAATCTCTTTGGAAATGACCAAATTAAGTCTCTTGGCCTTTGCAATGGATATGAAGTTATGAGTGGCCCCCGTGTCAACTAGGGCCCTGGTTGGCCTCCCGCCAATGGTTACATCAACATACCTCAGTCCTCTCTTGACTGAGGAGGGTTGTTTGGAGGTGTCCCCTTTCTTTATCATGGCATTGAAAAGTTGGAGGGCGCCCACTCTTGGCGCCTAGGTACTCCGTTCCCCATCACTCTGCTCATCATCACTTAGCTTGGCAATGAGGGCATTCAGCTTTGCTCACTTTGGACAATTCCTGGTGAAGTGCTTCTCCCCACAAATGTAGCAAGTGGGAGGACGGTTGGGTCTCCCTTGATATTTGTTGTTGTAGTAGCTTTGACTTCCTTGTGGCTGTTTCCCTTTGTGGTGCTCGACTGGTTTGTGGTTGAAGGGTGGCTTCTCCTTCGGGGGACTTGATTGTCCATCTCCCCCACTCGAATGTGTGGTATACGGGCTGGCTGGTCTACTTCTTTCGTCATCCGACAGTCTCCATTCACTAAGTTGTTCAGCCACGGCCATGGCGGAGGCAAGGTCCTAAACGTTGTGTCATTGGAGCTCGAGCTCGGCCCAAGGCTTTAGGCCATCCATGAAGTTGAACAATAAGTCATTGTCTGACATATCGCTGACTTCTAATGTGAGGGCTGAGAACTCTTTGACATAGTCATGGAGGGAGCCGTCGTGCTTGAGAGTCTTCATCTTGCAACAAGCGAGGTATTCCACTTTCTCTGGATAGAATTGTCTCTTCAGCTCCCTTTTAAAGTCAGCCCAGGTACGGATAACACACGTACCACGTTCTATATCAACACACATTCTGTGCCACCATAACATTGCGACATCAGTCAAGTACATAGTAGCAGTACGCACCTGAGTCATTTCATCGGTCACATTCACGACAGTAAGGTACTGCTCCATTTGCCACATGAAGTTGTCGAGCTCTCGTGCATTGCGGGTACCCGAATAGGGAGTTGGCTCCATAATCTTGATGTGAGAGGGAGTATGTGCAAATGAAGTGCTGGCTGGATTAGCAACGACCCTCTTCAGGATTGCACATTTGGCTTTGAGTTCCTCTAGTTGAGGTTGGATGTCGGAGGAGGCACATGCGGTGGACTTCATTTCGGCCCACTCCGCTCTCATTTCATCTAGTTGGGCCTGGACGGCCATTGATGTGGAGGTGGTTCTTCTCCACATTTCCCTCTTTCTTCATCTCATCGAGTTGGGCTTGAAAACTGTCAAGCTTGTCTTGGACCTATGAGTTGGAGGAGCTTTCTTCTTGTTGGTGCGCAGTGCTGCAAATTTCCTTGAGCGTGCCATTGATTTTGTCACGAACCTTGTCCACAATTCCACTCAAGTGACCTTCAATCTCGACCAGTGTACTGTCCATGGCTTCCATGTTTTGATGCAACTCGTCTATCGAGTCTCGCATCTCACCTACGGTGGCTTTGCAACGCAGCATGCGCAACTCAATGGTTGCATGCTTGTTGGAAAATTTCTTATGTTTGCTGGGCTTCGGTGCCTTGTCCTTGCCGATGTCGTCGGCGGGAAAATCATCAGCCTCATGGGCTGTGGAGAGTCCATGCTCGATCTCCTCCACGATGTCCCTGTTGTGCTTCATGTTGTCACTCGCGTCACGGGTTGAATGGCTTATAAGGAGCTACTGCTTTGATGCCAACTGTCATGGGGGTAATAGTTGGGGCCCTGTGCGGCACTCGAAAAGGGCGAGTAAGCCTACGCAACAAAGCAAACACACACAAAAAGGCAACAAGATGGCACATGAATTAGCAAAAGGCTATTTGTATTGCATTAATCAGTGGTAAGCACAAGCACACAGTTCAGTGTCGAGGGGATCTCGTGCTTAACCCTTACACGCTTATGAGCTCACTCGACTACCTACCTCCCCTCAAAGAGTACATTAAGCTTTTGGGGGAGTGACAATAAGAAACATCAAAAAGGTGAAAAATCATAGTACAGTATTACAATAATGCCATTGGCAATCCCCCATACAAAAGTACATGCATAGCCCACCCATGACACACACTTGGACACTGGAGTGGCGGCTGTAGGCACGATGGTTGTCACTTGATGGCGCGGCGAAGAGAACACTTGTTACAAGGTGTCACAATGTCATTGGAGGGCCAAATCCGCCCTCATCATTTGCCCCCACTCCCGAGCTGAAAGTAATTCAGCGAAGGGAGTAGATTTCTCCTTTTGGCCCATAATTTGACGAGCTCGTAAGCGCTGATTCAGTTTCTTAGGCTCTGGGAGCTGCTTGGAAGCGAGCTTCCCGTAAGGTGCTGAGGTCTCTTCCAGTTCAGTACTATAGCCCTTAGGCTCTGGGAGTGCTTGTGGTCAACTCCTGGACTTTGCCCATGCTGAAGAGGCGATTAGGTCTTATGCAGTATTCTAGCCCTTAGGCTTTGGGAGTGACTTATAGTCCACTCCTGAACTTTGCCCATGCCGACGAGGCAACTGGATCTTGAGCAATATTGACCAGGTGTCGAGCTGCCTGTAAGGTGCCAGGCTGCCTGTGATGTGCTAGGTTGACCAAGTGTCGAACTACCTATGAGGTGTCGGGCTGCCTGTGAGGTGCCGGGCTACCTGTTCAGTACTGTAGCCCTTAGGCTCTGGAAGCAACTTATAGTCCATTGTTGATTTTGCCCATGCCGACGAGGCGACTGAGTCTTGTGCAGTAGTGTTGCCCATGCCGTAGAGGCGAATGGGTCTTAAGCAGCATTGTTGCCCATGCCGTAGAGGCGACTAGGTCTTGAGCAGTAGTGTTGCCCATGCCGTAGAAGCGACTGGGTCTTAAGCAGCAGTGTTGCCCATGCCGTAGAGGCGACTGAGTCTTAAGCAGTAGTGTGGCCCTTAGGCTTTGGGGAGCAATTCGTAGTCCACTCATGAATGTCCCCGTCTTGTCTATTTATTTTTTTCTTAATACCTAGAATGTCCCCGTTGCCTCTAAAACCATCACTTCAGGATGGCAGTTTTGCAGTAATTTTCGGGTATTCAACCCATCCCAACCCTAATAGGACCCGTTTATCAAAACCCTATAGGGTTTGGGACGGGTTTGAGATTTTGGATTAAAACCTTATAGGGTTTGGGATGGGTTTTGACTTTAGTGTATTCGATACCCGATATTTGGGATGCATAAATATGAACCCATTATATTATATATCATACACAGATTTATAAATTTTAAGTACTAAGATAATTATTCTATTATTAATATTTTATTTTGTATAAATTTCTTCGAATTAAAATCATCATTTGATGTAAATTTGGATTTGATAGATTGTTTATTTCATTTAGTTATAAAATGTTAACTTTAAATATTATTTATTTTATTTTTAATTGGAATTGTTAATCATATATATGTATTGATTATTTTGATAAACACAAAAGTTAATAAAATCTATTTTATTTCATTAAATAACACAAAAGCAATATAGCTTAGTGGCTTAAAGTAGTTCTAAGAGATTTATCACTATTATTAATTGATTTCGTTTCAACTCACATTATAAACATTAAAAAACTTTTTTTAGTAGAAAACGTTTGGTCAAGGGATATAATGAGTTTGGGATGGACGGGTTTAATGAATTTGGGATGGAACGGGTTTGAAAAATTGAGAGGAAAAGCTAGACAAGTTTAGAATAGGTTTATAATCAGGGATACATTGACGGTTTGGAAAATGAATAGGGCAATTTGCACGAGTAACCCATTGCCATTCGTAACTCCATCTCCTTCCTCACTCTTTCTTTCTATCTTCACTTCTCACCAATTTCAGCAGCAATAAGCTACAGCTAGGCTCAATTTCCAACTTTTTTTTTTGTTTTTTCCTAAGAAAAGTTGATCAAATACTAATTCCTACCACTGAATCTCACCCTTTCTTTATTTATTTTTTTCTTGTTATTATTGCTTGTTTTGAATCAAACGCCTCCAAGAGTGGTTTTTGCGGTGTATAAGGCCATGGACACAAAAGTGATCTATACCTTGAAGTTTGAGGATTTGGTCAATGTCTTCAGAAGAGAGAAGTGGATAATAGGGAAAGAGGTAGATGACCTAACCTTTGGAGGGATTCCTTACATAAAACCCTCCGGTGAGGGATCAGGCCAATATAATTCGCTATAACTAGAATTCTGGCAATGGAAAAGAGAAATAGATGCTGGCTGCAAAGGAAAAGGGAGGAGGAAGAGATAAGAGCAGAGGTGAAAGAGGAAATGGGCCAACATAAGACTAATGGATCCCAAGTGGACAATCCCCCTAAATGGGCATGGAGATCCCCATTTATAGAGTTTGAGTGGACTGAATATAGAGTTTCTAAAATTTTCTTATTAATTACTAATTCAAATTTCAAGTTAACCCTTTAATCTGGAATGTTCCTTGTTTACTCATTTAAAACACATGATTGTTTCATTTCTAGAATGTTGATGCCATTAGACTGTTCTGAACCAAATAATGTTGTACATGTTTTTCATGTTTACCTGGGAACATAATCATTCAGGCAATTGGTTCTGTTTTATCTCAAACCCAGTCTTTGGTCAAAAATCATTGGATCGGTCAATGATATATTCATTTGGGCGGTTGAATTGTCGACCTATTTAACAGTTTTTTACCATTTTTTATTTTTAAAATTTTGTTGTCAAAATGGGTCATCCGTTTGAATCGTCAACCCAAAACCAGTGGCTAGAACAGTTCCATTTTTGAGTTATTTAATTTTTAAAACATTGATTTTGAACCTAATAATTTTGTCAAATAAGTGTTTTTTTTATTAAAAAACGAAAAAAGCACCTTACCAAGTGGATTTTAAACGCTTTTTTAAAAGCACTTATAAAAAAAGCGCTTCTAAAAAACCCGTTTAAAGGTAAGAAGCCCCACCAACCACAGCCAAATTAAGAAAAACTGGTCAACACTCAACAGAAGTGAAAATCGGGTTTCTTTATTTTCTCAAAGGCAACAAAGCATATATAAGATGCAAAGACACAGCCAGGACACATGGCAAGTACATGCATGAAGAGTAAGACAAACATGAAAACCTTAAAAAGCAAGTAATATAAAGGGGCTCCAGATAATAACGGAGGCTTCAAATTGTTGGGAGAGATGGAGTGGAGACGAACATGAAAATTAACCTTAAAAAGCAATTGGATTCAAGAATGCTGCTCCTCTATGGCCAATTCTTCAATCATGCTGCCATGGTTGAGGGGATTGAAGGCTTGGATCTCAGAACATTTGCTGGGCAGTATCATGGGGCTGAGCCCGAGCCCCTGCTCCAGTGCGTGCGTGGGCTTCGGATGCTTGCGGGCAATCACGACCGAATTAATGACCTCGTCGGTCGGATGAAACACAGAAAGCACCTCAAAGCCGCGGAGGTCACAAGGATCGACCACTGGGTAAAGAAATGCTCGAGCACCGTGGGCGCTCCTCAGCATCAGAAGGGCTCCAGGGGCCATGTGCTTAGCCAGGTGGTCAATGATTCGACCCTTCTCGTCTTTGTCCAGGCCAACTAGAGCTGCCAAGAACACAACGTCGTAGTCTTGAAGGCTACTGGAGACATTCATGATATCAGTAGTGTGAAAGAACATTCGCTGTGACAAGTCAGGATCAGATGATACCAGGTGAAGTGCCTTGGAGTTGGCGGATGGGTCAATGTCATAGTTGTGGAAGGAGGTGGTCCTGAGCAGATAAGAGGCCAATACAATGGAGGTAAGGGGAAGGGGACCTGAACCCACGAAAGCAACTCGGCTGGGGACATGGATGCAGTGGTTACTGAGTAAGGTGAACTCCAGGTGGCTAAGCTGGAGGTAGTTGGAATAGTATGGGAAGATGTTGAGGTGGTGGAGTGGGTTGTCGTCGTAGGATCCCAAGATGGTGGAGAAGTGGCTCTCCAGAAGTCCCTCAGCTTGTCCACAGAGTCTGATGAGCTTGGAACGAATGTCCTGTACGCTCTTGCACAGCTTGCTAACATCGATAGGGCTGGGCGGAATGCATGCGCGCACAAGCTGGGTGAAGAGCAGATCGACATCCTTGGATGGTTCAAGGCACTCCAGCTTCGAGATGTTGTCGTAGAGCTCACAAATCTTCTGCACCAGCATCTCCTCCTCTTGAGAGCCCATGTCTACACTGTGGGCACGTACTATAATTAAGGTGAGATAGCAAGCCCAGACACACCCGACCGACCACTCTGTCTTCCTTCTTCTTGCTGCTGAGGGACACACTCCACATCCACAGCCGAATTGTTATTTATGAACATTATAGTGGGGCCCAGAGAGAGCTGGGCACAACTATGGCCAACCAATTTGAGTAGTGTGATGTTTTTTCTCCCCATTAATGTTTTTGCTCTTAGTAATTTAATGCATTAAATATCGGTAATATTGGTAGTCAAATTTGTTTAACTATTAATTAACAAACTATACCCTTATTGTTTAATTATTATCTTAAATCACTCTGTTTCTGACAATTGTCTAAAACTTGATTACTAGTGACGGAGTGTATACGTTGAGATACCACCTTCTATCTCTCTGGTTGAAATCACGCTCTTTGCTGATTTCAATTCTTCCCGTGGTTAGAAGGTAAAAGCAACATTGAGAAAAGTAAAAAAGAACTCGGTTATTTTCCTCCTATTGCCGATTTTTCCTCATAAGAATAGCACATATATAATTCTCCCATCCAATTTAAAGATTAAATTATTGATTCTCCTCAATATCTTTGCCCCATGTTGAGATTTTGGTCTGTGAGTTATGTTTTTAGAAGGGAAGAGATCCAACACCATTTGAATTCCATGGAATAAGAATAAGATTAACAGAACTTAATTCCGTTTTTTGAAACATGGCAGTTGTCGTGGCCCACAGTTGTTAGGTTTTATTTTCTAACATGTCCTTCACACAAAAGCCCATTGGGCTTGAAACGTGGATAATACAGGCCCACCTATGCTGAAACTTAATTTATTATAATGGGGGTGACGAAAATTGAACACTAGACCACTTGGTCAAAGTGGCACTAGTACCATTTTAAAGAACCATTGAACCTAAAAGCTTAACCTGTCAAGTGAGGTCCTTGAATAAATTTTATTGTTGTCAAAATAAGGATTTGTCCCCAAGGGGCCACTGCAACCACACATTGAGAAAATCTCCTTTTAACATTCATGGGGAGATGTTGGCTGATTGGGATGTTATTGGATCTATCTCTATGATAATGTTAATGGGTCTATCTCTATGTCCAACCAGTTGGAGCTAAGACTTTGTTAGATGCTAGTAGTAGGTATGAGCCCACCAGCAGGAAAAGAAAAGGTGGGTAGGAATAAACGCCCTTGTAGCCAATAAATATAATGTACTAATGTCGACATTTGATGTCATGGAGGGAGTTGTCTCTCAATTAAAACTCAGCTATTACTACCTCATGAGTCATGAGGGTAGCTAGTGTTCTTGTTTTGTTGTTTCTTTATCCTTTTTTTCATATTTCAATGGTGCAATTCAAGGCTCATCGCTCTCTCCTTTATTGAAGTGCTACTGCTACCTTTCCACTTGATGCACTCTGCTTCTGCTTTTGTCTTTGGCGTTTTCTGTTTTGAACTTATTGTTTTAAATCAAGGCCACTAAATTAAGTAGTCTTTGTTCATCAGATCCAAATATAGACATTGGAGGATATTATGTCAATATATATATATGAGGATGCATTTGCATTTTATACATGCAGAATTGTCTGCTTCTAAGTGCATGTCTATCATCCCTTTTTGGCCAATTTGGCCACTCACTCTGCAAAAAGGAGGATTAACGCGACTACTCGAGGTTGAGATGGGATGTGACTCTTCACTCTTCCAAGTGCAATTTTTCTTCCCCTCCATTCCTTTAGATGTTTTTGCTGCTATATATTCCATATATATATGCTTCAAAAAGCAACGGCCATGGTGTTCTTGTTGTTTGTGACTTGAATCATTAGCGCCAAAGCAAGCATCAAAGGTAGGCACAGTACATAGACAAGTTGAAAGCATCATGACCATGACCACGATCTCGACCAAGTCAGTGGAGCAAATCATTCTGCACTAAGGCTGAGGATGTTGAAATTTCAGTTAGATTGTCTATATCAGTTGTTTTTAGGAGCATTGATTACTCAGTGTGACATTTTTTCGTCTTCCTTCAATAATTCATAATTCATAAGAAAGGAAAGATTGAAGAAGATGTTTACCCATAGAGTTAAAATAGGATGTGCAAAATGGAGGGGTGCATCATGTGATAGGTGAATGACACTTTAGGTAAAGGTAGAAGGAAAATTCTATAAATTTATGGTAAGGCTAACTATGTTGTATGAAACAAAGTGTTGGGCATTTAATTAATAAGCAACATTGCCCAAAAAATGAGTGGCAAAACTGTGAATGCTTGAATGGATCAGTGGTAAAACGAGGAAAAAACAGAGAGAAACGAAATCTTACAAAGGAACCTAAGACTAGTTCTAATGGGTGATAAAATGAGAGAAAACAGATTGAGATTGTTTAATCACATGCTTAGAATAGCACTGTCAAGAAGGACTTGGGTGTAAGTAATAAGAAATGATTTGAGCACCCATAAATTAACAATGGATATGGTCTTGAACAGAATGAAATGGCAACACAGGATTCATATAAACACCCCCTCCCCCTAATTGGGATAAGGCTTAGATAATAATGATGATGATGGTTTTTAGGAGCACAATGGAAAGAAAACTTAACCCAATGTTTTTGAACCATCGTTGACTTGGACGGTCAGACCGTTCGCCCCAAAAACCGTCCAAACAACCGGTTCCATTTCACCCTTAACCTGTTCCTGGGTCAAAAACCGCTGACCCGGATGGCTGAATCATTGACTCATTTGACCCAGACAGCAGCTCGCAGTATAAAGTTGCAAGAGAGAAACACATGAACTCAGATCTGAGTTCATGTCTCAGATCTGAGAACTCTGATTTGTGTCCGTTGCCACCGCCTCGCTGTCGCCGGTGAGAATCGAACCACCCTCCTCTTCCTTCTTCTTCCCTCCTTCCCTCCTCCTTCCCTCCTTCCTTTCCTTTCTCTTTTCTTTTTTCTTTTCTCCATTCTTTCTTTCTTTTCTTTCTCAGCTGACATCTCTTCTCTCCTTTCTCAAATCTCATAACTCATATAAAATATTTGCCCTAATATGCAAACCGTCTGAACCATTCGACCCGGACGGCCGAACCGCTTACCCAGAAACCAATAGCTAGAACGGTTCCATTTTCGGGTCGATTTTAAAAACCTTGACTTAACCTACTTGATCAGGTTGGTCGATGATGCAATGGTTTAATTTGTCATCTCAAAATAGGGTAAATCTACAATGCTAGAAAGGCATGATTTGAGCACCCATAAATTAACAATGGATATAGCATTAAACAGAATAGGATGGCAAAACAGGATTCATGTAGAGGACCCCATATAGTTGGGATAAGGCTTAGATGATGATAATGATGATGGTTTCTGAGAACACAATTGGAAGATGACTGTCAGGTTGATCGATGATGCCATGGTTTGTTATCTCAGTATAAAGTAAATCTGTGACGCAAGATAGATATTGATCTTTTTATAGCTCCAAACTTTACTCTAGTTGGAGGGGCAGCCCCCTTAAAATTTTATTAAATATATCAAGGGAAGGAAAAAAGCAACAAAAGAGGACCTAGCCCACCTTGCCCCATGCCCAAGATACAAATGGCTCTCCCTTACAAACTCAACCCTACCCCTTAGAATCCCATGTTCTTTTTTTGGGATTTTGCATGGTTTTCAAAACCAGATCGGACCGGACGGTTAGACCAGAAAAACTGGTAACTAGTCAGGCCCCTAGGTCCGGTTACACTAAAAATTGGAAATCTTAAAAAAAACATTGAAAAAGTCAAAAAACTGGTAACCCGAGCGGTCGAACCGCTAAACTGTTTGACCTGAGTAGTGATTTGTGGGTTTTCTTTTCTATTTTCAATGTTTTAAATAAAAAAACAAAAAATAAAATTCCTTTAATATCCCCATCCCAAATCAATTAATCGAACATAGGGTTAGAACCCATTTTCGTTCTTCCCTCCTCTCAGCCCTCACACCCAACCAACCCCCTATGGTGGCCAGCACCTCCGGCATTCAACAGTGATACACACCGATCGACGGTGATTAATGGCGACCGGTGACGGCGAGTTTGCAGTGGCGGCCAATGTTTTTTGCAATTTGCAGCACTTCCAGGCTTTGCAAGAAGCAAGTTTGCAGTAGTAGCCATCCCTCACACCCAACTGACCACTTGCGGCGACCAGCACCTCCAACGTTCGATGGCAACACACACTGACCGACCACGACTAACGGCGATTGGTGACGGCGAGTTTGCAGTGGCGACCAGCATTTTTTGCGATTTGCATCACTTCCAGGTGCGGCAAGCGAGTTTGCAACGGCGGCCATCCCTCACACCCAACCGACCACCTGCAGCAGCCAACACCTCTGGTGTTCGACGGTGAAACACATCGATCGACTGCGATTAAAAATCGACGACAACTTGCGTTTTTTGCAATTTGCAACACTTCCAGGCTTTACAGCATGCGAATTTGCAGCACTTCTAGGTAAAAAATAGTGTAATTTTTTTATCAATTAGGTAAAATTAATGTGTACTGAAGTCTTTTACATATCAATCTTGGTTGCATAGCAATCTAACATTCTAGAGTGAATGCTCATATTTCTCCCCTTTTATTTTGGTGCCAGGGGAATCTATCTTTGTGAATCTTGATTTTAGGTCAAGGATTTTTGCAATTTAGGACTTAACATTCTAGAGTTTTTTTCTGTATTTTTTGCAATTTTCTGTTTTATTTTTCTATTTTTTTCTGAATTTTTTTGTGTTTTTTCTGTTTTTTTTTTGTTTTTTATTTAATTTTATGCTATTTTTTATTATTTATAAATATTTTTTTATTTTTAATTCATTTATGACATCACGAGTCGAAATGTTCGACCCGAACAATTGAATGTGACAATAATGCCCCTTTTAATAATAGATTTTTATGACTAAAATGGCCATTGCCTTGTTTACCTAGGAAATGAAAGAACATGGATAAATACACTTACCCAGATAAGTATTTCACAGGAAAAGCTTAACCAGGTAATTGCATTTACCCGGATAAATAACTTACCAAAAAGAAAATGGAGTCCTACATGTAAGCCCAAAAGCAAAAATTATAAATAAATACGAAGTCTAAACATTTTTCAAAAGAAAAGGAAAACAATGTTAATCAATTCGGAGACAGGAGTAGGCATGCGATCTTCTCTAACTAAACTCTTTTCTCAAAGATGATAAATCTCTCCTAAGCCTTTTCGTAAATTATGACTTAACGTGCATGTTACCTAAAATATATACTATTTTCCTTAAAATATAGATTATACTAAAAAAATAGTGAATAGTACCCATTATATCTTTTTTTAGATAGTTTTTGGTTAATCAGCAATAACCTTTCCCCTTTTCCCTTTTACCCCTTTTTTTTCTCAAAGTGCTGGTTACGGATTTGATTCAACGTCAATGCGACAACCCACCTAACACACCAACGAACCAGCCGTCGATTGGTTGAATCACTTCGGTTTATAAGTTGATAACTTGACAGAAAGCATATATATGTTTTGGCAATATTGAAAAAACTTTAACCAATCAAAAAACCACGTGAATTGTTCAATCTTCGTACCCATATTAGGAAAGCAATGCTGGCTTCAATGCCGGTATCATATTACCATATTTAAGCCTAAGTTCTTTCTAATTTCCATATTTAAAGCATTCTAATTCAAGTCACTCTTTTATTACGTCTCATTAACTAGTATATTTAAGCCTAACCTCCCATTTAATTCTTATTTTTAAGGCATTCAAATTCAAAATTATCCTTTCACCCAACTTTTACATTCAAAGTATTCAGTTATTCTCCCTTCATGTCTCATTAACTCCCATACATACTACCAAGGTTCAAAATATAGATATGCCCAATATGCCCATAAAACTGTATCTGGCAGTATCAGTTGTTTTTTTAGTTTTTTTCAAATTCGGTTCAAAGGGGTCAGTTTAAAGCATGGTTTTTAAAAACGAATCGATGATCAAACTGGTCAGGGGTCCAGTTACCAGTTTGAATGGTTAATTGGCCAATTCAGTGGTTTGCTGACCAAAATCAACAATTTTAAGGAAAAAAACAATTTTGGGGGAAAACGGAGTCCCAGTTTTTCCAGTCCGACTGTCCAGTCCAATCCAGTTTTGAAAACTATGGTTTAAAGTCCATCCACCCCCTGAACTAGTCAAAACCCCGGTACACTCTGTAGGAGCATATCAGTCAATACGAGCTGATACGTGTTGATTTTTTGAGCCCTGCATACTACTTGAACCCAGGTCTCTTGGTTTCCTAGGTACATCCAAGTAGCTCAAACTTTACAGCTCACATAAGCTACTAAAATATATTTTCCTTATAGTATTTGTACCTCATCTTACTTTGAACCTTGGTGATCGGAGGAGCACCATTAGAAATGGGGTAGGGAGTGCCTGTTTGGGAGCGCTTTCATGCAGCAGCCTCTGGCATTGCATGAACTTGAGAAACCCTGAAAGCCGTTGGGTCATGTTCAGTAAAAAACCAGAAAGCCGAAAATAGATTTGCATAATTAACACAGCTCAATCAACGGAGAAGCCCTCCTAAACGGGCTCTGAATCAGTGCCTAGAAACCATCTGGACAGTGTGGGCAGGAGGCATGATACTTATCATCAATAATAGCTTCCAGGTTCCAGCCAGCTTTTGTAGCTTATGGGCTTAATAGTGAATGTGAGACTGGAACAAACATGAACTGTGAACTGACGTCACAAGAAGTACTAATCAATAAGCTACGCAAGTGAAACTTGCGAAGCCTTGAATTTGTTAAGAAATGAACTAGGCAAACCTTGTTTATTGATTGAATCATTTCTAATGAGAATAAGAGGCATGCATTTCAAACGCAAGCATGAAGCATATAATTAAGTTTTTAAGATGTAGCGTTTTATAAAACTAGAGAACAATGGGAAGGGACCGCAACAACAATGGCACAACCCATGGCGGGAAAACAATGCAAATATATTACAATCGGTGGCGCATAAATATGGATGCGACTAGATAATTTCTGAATGATACCATCCATGATACATCTCACAGGCCAAGCATCACCTCTTGTCAGGTGTAAATCGTATATCTGATCAAATCAGGAGTTGACCAGACTGATGCTCTGCTCATTTAACTTGGTACCCGTTGGTGAATCATGTCAGAGAGCTTGTGTTTTTTTTAAGCATCAAAACAGGAGTAGCAAGTCTTGATCTGCAAAGAATATGGTCTAAATGCTGTTAAAAACTTGAAACATCATTGGAATGAATCAGGAGCACAACAATGAAATTTAGACATATTCTTATACATAACCCTGAGCCCTTTCTTACCGAAAAAAAAAAGTCTGAACCCTAAATTGTGCTTTCAAGTTTCAATTGTCTGTGGAGAGCAACTTATTAGCAAAACAGAATCACTAATACCATTAAAAAAACTTCATTCTTGTTTCATTTCTCAACTCAACAGAGAGGGGAAGACAACAACGGGAGAGAAGTTACCACAACAATGACCTCAGTGTGGCCAGAAATTCGTCCTGATCTACATCATCCTGCTCTTGCCCACCTTCCCCACCAACACTAACTGCTTTGCCACCAAGATCATCCTTGGTTTTGTTTCCATCAACCTTGCAATCATCACGATCTGCAACTATGTCAGAAGAATTTGATATACAGTACTTCTGCAGCCACCTATCTGTCTCCCAAAGGACATGCATGATGCTCTCTCGTGCAGCATAACCATGACTCTCAAATGGAAGAACAACTAAGCGGCAGAGTGCACCGTGGCCTTTAAGGGCATTGAAGAAACGGTCTGACTGTTTCAAATGCAAAGTAAAATAAGTAGCAAGTCACCATTGGAGGGTGGGGAAGGAACTAAAATTCAGGAAGGTAAGGAAAAAATGCAGCCAAAAAAATATATATATCTTGAATGCAAGATATTGAAATTGAGAAAACTTTGTTGAATATAGAAACTAGTGTGGCAGGAGTTTTGAAAGTACAGAACATCATGGTCACCACCACCACCATCATTGCCTTCTTCCAGACAACAACTTTTCTTACATTTACTTTTTATTAGTCAGGACCCGTGTTATTTATAAGAAAAATTGAAGATATAGTTCTATGACATTTCCAATTAAATGGTGTCCATCTAAGTTCAATTCATATATTATTTTTTGGGTTATGCTTAGTTTATCCAATCACAATCCAAGTTGCACTTCGATGAGAGTGTGGCCAATTTCCTATTCTCTAGATAAATTTGTATTATTTTTTTGTATCTTAATACTATTTTTTAAAATAATTTTTATTTATTATTTGTTTGTGTCATTTTTAGTTAAAATTATAAAAAAAAAAAATCCTCTTATAACAATTCTATAAACCACCTTTGTGTTTTGACACAAACAAAGGCCTCCCCTATAGTTTTGAGAAATAAGTGCAGATATCTCCTTTCACTTGGCTTTTCTGTAACAAAGTCATTGAAGTTACCAACTTTACCCTTCACTATAGTTTTGAGAAAAAAGTGCAAATACATTATCATACATAATTTAAAATTTCAACTTTACCCTCCACTAATTTATTTTGCCAAACAACTTTCAAAGAATAACTCTCCTTACTCTTCTTGGACAAAGAAAGGTAAAAAGGCTGAAGTAAAATTAAAATGCAAGGTTCCAACCAGCTGGTTGGTAAGGTCTCTTGTTGGTCGTAGTAGAGACTTGGAATTGAATCCCACCTGCACCTGGGTTGGGGGATGGGTTACCCCCGGTTGTGTAGTCCTTCAAAAAGAAATAAAAAAAGAAGTAAAATTAATGCACTACATCAACATTTTTTAATTGGAATGTTGGTGAAAGGCTTTTGTTAAGGTCAAAACATTGGGGAGTTCCATAATACTGTTAGAAAACCCAAGGAGGTTTTTAAAATTATCCTTATTTTTAAATGGAAATTAAATTGATTCTAAAATAATTAAACTATATTTAAAATTAAATTTACTAAGTATATTAAGTTTTTGTTAAATTTAAATTACTTATGAAATTCAATTAACATATAAATTTTTATTTTTCATTGGAACTTATCTTATTCCTTTTATTAATCAAATTATTTTTATTATATTAATAAAAATATTTTATCAATAACAATAATTATTTTGTTTTATTTAAGTAACTCGACAAATTATTTTTGTTATGGTTAACTATTTTTTATTATTCTTAAATGAAATATAAATAGATTACAATTTTAAATGGAAGTAGATTTCTTTACTGCAATAGTTGAATATCTCAATTTTAATATAATTGATCTTTACTAATAATTACAGTTTAATGCAAATATATCTAATATATATAGTTAAGTTGAAATGGAAATATAGATAAAGTTAATGTTTTATGCAATTTAATGGAGTAATGAAGATGAGAGAGAGTTAATGGCATTATAATTAATGAGAGATTATTAAAAGAGTTAATGGGAAAGAAGAGAGAGAGAGAGAGAGAGAGAGAGAGAGAGAGAGAGAGAGAGAGAGAGTTACTGGTGTATTAATGAGGAGTGTTAAAAGTCTTAAGGTGATTGGTCACTTGAGTTATTTTGTTCAACTTAAAATTAGAAAATTCAAAAAAAAAAACAGAAAAACGTGCCTTTGAGAAGAAACCAGAATAAAGATAAATGACATCAAGAATGAACCACAAATAGGAAAGTGCCAGCTTGGCACATTCCATTTTAATATATACATATAGATTAAGATTGCCTTTTTTCCAACTGTCTGTTTCCAGGCCAGCAAAACCGGCTTCCACCATTAGCCAGTCTAGAGCCATCTCTTCCATGAAGATTGTTCTTTAATCTTTACTGCTTTTTAAAGCCAAAACCATTTTGGTCAACCTCCCTTTTCTTTGTTTTTCTTGTTCTTTTTAATTGTATGCCATTGTTCTGACATGTCCAAAACATCACAATTGACTCTTGTTGACCATATCACATGTCAGGAGTATTTTGGGATTGCTCAACTTTTCACATTTTTCATTTTGCTTCCACCACATTCTTGTCAGTCATCCATTTCAGCATCTAAATCACAACTTTGTTCAGCAGACATTTAAATTATCCAACATGCCGTACCATAAAGCAGAGCCTGTATTGGTGCCATCTTCTAATATTTCCTTTTATCATTTCCTTTATCAGTTAACATTTCAATTTACCAGGAATATCATTATTCAACTCACAGAATTCAATATACTCAAAATAACTTCAGTTCTATTCCGTTTTTGAAAAAGTAATTACAGAATCTTTTATGCTGAATTCTGTTTAACAGTATATGCAATTTCAATTCATGATAACTGTTCAAAAGGCATTTTTTTCTAAAATGATTGTTACGGACAGGCCCCCAAAGAAAGTTCGTCGAATAGTATAAAGAATAAACAAGAATTATGTGTACACTATGATAACAATCCACAGAGAGAGAGATAGAGAGAGAGAGAGAGAGAGAGATAAGGTTCAGTGGAAAAGTGGAGACAAGAACAAACAAGAATAGGAGAAGAAAATATATTCTCTCTCAATATGATTATCATGTTGCATTCTATAGCAGTACAATAAAACCAAAAACTTTAACTTTACCTGCATTGTTAGTGTTCCTGGATTATTGTCTTCTTCCCCATGAATAAGCAATATAGGCTTCTTAATTTTATTGGCTGACATGAAAGGGCTCATCTCAACATAAGTACTAGTGGCCTCCCAAAGTGTTCTGTCCTCATTCTACAACAGTGACAGCATAGAGTAAAAAGGCATGAAATGCAAATCATTGCAGACAAGGAGAGCAAAAGCAAAAGCTCTTGACAATTTGTTAAGGAAAAATGGATTTGGACGAGTCATAAGATGCTATTACCTGAAAACCAAAAGGAGTAAGTGTTCTGTTGTAAGCCCCAGAGCGAGCAATTCCACAACAGAAGAGATGGGGAGCATGTGCTAGGAGATTTGCAGTCATGAATGCCCCATAAGAATGACCTCCAACAGCAATTTTGTTTGGATGAGCCACCTAAAACAAGTGTTGGACCAGAAAAACCAAGTCATAATGTATATACAAATATACCAATGATGTTTATCAGGGAGAAATTTTGCAGAAGATTACCCCCCGCCGTATAACTTCCTCGACTGCAGCTTCAGCACTAGCAACCAGCTGCTCCACATACCTGTTTAAGACAAGTTACATATATGGATAAAATTCTAAAATTTTAAGTTACAGAACTTAGTTTTTCTAGATTTAATAACAGTTGAATTGATAATAAAAGAAAAAGAAAATTCCTTTTACTAGATGGTATAGAGTCATTTTTGGTTTTGGCTTTTAGTGGTCATTGGGCTGATTGTTTTTTGTGAACCAATGACCAACTTGTATAGCTTCTAAGGGGTAAGGTATTTAAACACCCCCCCTCCCCAAGTATTTTTGGATATCTAATAAAAATTTAATGGTTTCCACCCTTCCGCTGGAAGTAAAGCTTGGGGTTAATAACAAAAACTGGAAAAAAAAAAAGATTCCACACTAGTTGAGGAAGAAATCCAATCAATATATTCCTAAAGTTTCACATTCATGCTAATGCAAATAAGACTTTTCAAAGAACAAATGGGAAATATCTTCCCTAATCCTTCTGAACCTTGTTTCTAAATGAATTAAAGAGGGATAAACACCATCTATGAAAATAATTCTGTAATGCACAAAGAAATAACTAGGTCAAGTCTTGAGAAGTAAACCGAAGACCTGCAATCAAATCCCACCTCCATCATTCCTCACAACTGACCCCTAGCCTATTGTGTAAGCATCACCATTCCCAAAAAAAGAACCACTGGGTAACAAGAGAAGCATGCAAACAGAAATCTGAAGCAGTGTATGAAATAGAGATTCCATTGGTAAGGATGATAAGTGAAGAGACAAGATAGGTGGACCTGTGACCACATTTATTTGATAGATAGGATCTGCATTTGGGTACAAAATGGAACTTTACAGGACTTTGAGAAAGAAACCACCTTTCCTGGAAAGATGGGAATCAGATTACCTGTCATTTGCCTCTTCATCACCCTCGCCAATGATTGGTATTGTTGGACCAGATAGAATAGCAAATCTGCAGGACATGGGACCATTAATTATATTTGTCCCAAAGGTATTTAATCACAAAATCATACAAGAGAGATTCTAGCAAAAGGAAATGCGGTAACAAACAGATCAATCATACCAGGAAAGATGGAAGAAGATAAAAGCCACTGAGGGAACAAGAAAGATAAATACCTTCTGGCCAGCCAAAGAAGGGCTGATGTTGGACCTATGCCTGCAAACTCATTAGGAGAACCACGGACCTGTCCAGCGGCATCTTTGCTTTTAAACTCTCCAGGGTAAGACCAAACAAGACATGGAAGGGGACCATCTTTAGAGGGATCATATCCTGGAGGCAAATATAGTGTTGCAGTAAGTTGAACACCATCCTTTCTCTGGTACCTAACCATCTCTTTCTGTAATGAGGCCAGCTGAGGGTATGGATGGGGGAAGTTAGTAATTTGGTAGACCTTCTTATCTGGCCAACTCTGTATGTAATATTGAGTGTTTTCTGTTTTTGACTCTTTAGAAGTCAATATTTTCAGTTGATCAATGCACAAGTCACCCTCATTCTGATCTGACATCAAGGCAACAACTGTCTCATAATACCTTTCTTTATCACTCTCCCATATTCGTTGTTTGCAATCTGTATTTCTGAAAAACAAAGAAGTATTTTTGTTAGTTTCCTGTGGCATCAATACGTCAAATATCCTCTGCAACTTAATAGTTGTGGAACATTTACATGTCAAACAAATCAAGAAATGGGATGTTCCCTTCTGGTGTTGCACCACTTCCATTTAGCAAAATATAAGTCCCTCCATCATCTTCCTTCTTTACTTTAGCAATAACATAGGTCCCAGCATGTGTTCTTCGCATCATTGGGGACCCAGGATCAGAGTAGACATCTTCCGATGACCTATCAAATAGAATCCGTGGACTTGCATCTTCAGATCCAGGAGAGGTGACCCAAGTTCTTGTTCGACGTGTTTTGTACCAAGATTCATAAACTAAAGCCAATGAATCGTCACACCAGGAGATACCTCTATAGAGATAATGACATCACAAAATCAGTATACCAGGTTCAAATAATCAGCAATGCTGTAGAGATCATTAAATTAATGTTTTTGACAAAATAGATAAAGATCATTAATTGATGGAAAGTCCATCAATTTATTAAGTGTCACAACCATTACTGGATTATAGACTACATGTTATGGAAAATTCAAATTGAATCATGTAGAGAAATGGAAATTCCTGTAATGGTTAGTACCATATATATAAAAAAACTATAAGACAAACCCTTTTTCAGAAGAAAGTACTTCAAATTATTTATTAAAATTAGGAGAAAAAGAAAACAGAGCAAATGAATAGAAGAGTGTAATAAATAATATTATTGCATGTAAAATTATACACAAAAAAAATCAACATCCCATAAGAATATCATAGAATTGTTTTCATCTAACATTGGCAAACAAGTATTCCCAGCTTCCAACACAGAAACAATAACTTTGGAAGTTCATTTATAGAGACTGAACTAAGCATAAGGAAGAAAACTAAAGCCAATATAACTAGTTATGATTATAGGAACAACCTATTTGGCTAACCACCATGTGTGTCTAACAAAAGACTGACATGGCAGATCTGAAACAAAGTATTTGTTACATAGCTGGAAGGAACCACAGCCATGATATAACTAGGAAAGCTCCCACCATATCCCAAATGTGCAAAACCCTCATACACTCAGTCAATAAGGTAAGCATCTAGAGGGAACTTCATGTTCATACCCAAAACGAAGGTCAAGTTTGTGTAGGACCTTTGGTTCTTCACCATCACAAGGATCAGGAGACTGTGTATAAATTACATCCCGTGGAGAAACTTCCACTTTTGCATCACCTCCATCTTGTGTCTCTACCCTGGAAATTCAAGTTGAAAAGTTAAAACAAATATCATAATACATAATTCTAATTACAATTGTGGTTGAAAGGACGGGGGGACTATCAGTGCATATGCTTGTGCTAATATTTAAATAAAATCTTATGACTAACTGTTATGTTGTTGTAGATGCAATATATGTAGTTTTTTATTGGTACTAGATGTAGTAATATTTTATTGTCAGGAAGTTAAAGTAAGAGATAATTCTTAAAGTATCGTGGCAAAAATCTCATGTTTGTTTATACAGGAACTATCCTGCAGTTTTCAGCAACACAACTAAGTAATGATAACTCCAAATTCTGATGCTATATAATAAACTGTCAGTATGCATTTTCTGATCCAGGTTAGGTAACAGTATACTAATACACAGGAACAACTATTTTGGATACAACCAATGAAGAACCCCATAGACTCTATTAATTGAAGCATGTGAAGAAAATTGGAACATCCTTTCAACACGAAACAGTACCTAACTGGAATTAAACTCCTCTTAATTGGATTAAAGAAATTTTCTAGTTACCAACAAAAACTTGTGCAAGATAAAGAAAACCATACAGAAATTGAACTTGGCAGTAAAGAACTATAACTTGGGAAATGTAATAAAAGGAAATCAGTGAGAAAACTATTATCTGGAATCTGGCTAAAATCCTCCATTCCTTGGTGGACCAGCTTCTCCCATCCCATCCAATGCATCACTAACCTTCAGCTTGATGCTGATGCTATCTGGAACTCTAAGCAAGCTGGGATTGCTATCTTCCTAAGATATGGTGTGAGTGATGGACACATTATTTGGGCTTATAGCGTACCAACTGGTGATGCCAACTGATCAGAAGCCAACATGATGGCTCTTCTAACAAGTACAGACATAGCAAGACAACTTTGTCATGCATCTTTGGCCATTAAGGTGGCCAAGCAAATTCTACAAGATGATTAAGTGTGTGAAGTGGCCCATGAAGATTGGCTTACTGTCTTCATGAACTAAGAGAAACAATGACTGTTATGTCAAGACAGATAAGATGGATTCCTGGAGAACTGAACTCAATGGAAGATATCTTGCTAAATCCACAGGTGGGAAAGCTTTTTTTTGTGTAGTAATATGGTTCTTTGCCTGAATAGTTTTCTGCAAAAAGGGCTTCCTGTTACATTGTGCATCTTCCTGTCATGTACACTTCCCTTTCTGAAAATATAATATGATATAACTTTTATATATTTTTTGGTTACTTTAAAAAGGGAAGGAAAGAAGTCATACTCTACTCTGCTTTTATATTCTTATTTACACTTTACTATTTCATGCTCTCAGCTTTGGATCATATTATTGAACAAAAGAATTCTAGATATCAAATGAACATCTGAAATGAAAATATCACTCCATGTATGTTATTAGGTGCACAATCAACAGACTCAACATAACATGAAAGTACTGAAATATTCCAGTTTGAAATCAAGAGGTTCTTAATTTCTACCAAATATATAAAATAAGGATTCTTCTTCATTTAGGAAATCTGAGAGATTAAGAGTTTCTAATTCATACCAGTAAAGTGTTGAAGGTTTATCTGCCCTCCAATTGATTGAACGCATCCCTTTTCGCACACTATTGAATGCTATGGGGATATCCTCTGCTAGAGGCAAATCACAAAGCTCTCTAACAAACTTTCCATCAGTTGTCCACACATCAACTTTCTTTCGAAATCTTCCACATGGTACAATAAAAGAGTATGGCCTGTGAATTGAACTGACCAAAAGGTACTTCTGATCCGGGGAAGGATCTATTGATGTGTACACAGCTGGTGGACCAATTTCTTTCACAGTCCCATCCAAAGAAGCCAAAACCAGCTGTGTGGTGGCATAGTAATCAAACAAATCTTCATCATACTCATCCTTCAGCAAATCCTGGAATGTCCTGACTTGGACAACATTTTTTTGCTCATTTGATTGAATTTTAGGCCCGGAAGGAACCAATGGCCTCTTTGGTGGATCCCCACGAGATAATGGGATGGTGCAAACTAATAAAGTAGAACCATCTACCCAAACAAAACTGGGATTCAGAAGCAACACAAGTGTCAGCAAACAGGAGGAAGGAAAAGATATGTGTAAACATTAATAAGACACTGAAAACCAAATCTGCACCTACTTGTCAAAAACAGCATTCAGAAAAATATCCGGTGATTGAAAGAGGGGCCTGGCTATTCCTGTTTCAACATCCGCAACCCATACCCTGAGCTTGCTGCTATTGTCCTCCTGAATCATGGATTTTCAGAAGGTGTTAGGTTTATGCATAGGGAGGACTAAAGGACTGCATTCTCATCATCTAATTTAAACAAGAACTTGAATATAAGTTGTCAGACATATCTCTTGAAACTAATTGTTGAACCAGATTGGCCAAGACATAACTGAACATTAGAAGTGTCATAATTGAAAAGGCTGACAATTGAACAAATTAAATGAATTGGGCTCAAAACTTTTTTTAATCTAAAAAGTTCAAAAAAGAAACACAAACACACATTGGCTCAAAACTCATTATCCAAATAGTGATTCTTTGGAGAAGAACTTTAACCAAACATTGCCCTAGATTCCCTAGAATGAGTTCATTTCTAGTCAATCCTTTCTGGTCTTTCCAATCATTCATCTCAACATCCTAAGTACCACCACACTCATTTTATGGGTGTGCCTTTTCGTTGAACAACACTCTCTTCCATATATTTGAGTGCTTATGCATGTTTGTATGTGTGCTAAGGTTTTTTTTTTTTTTTTTTGAGCAGTGTTGTGCATGCTAAAATAGATAAAAGTGAATAGACCATGCAAATTGTTTCAGATTTTGGCATATAGGATATTTATTAGCTAGATAATTCAATCATGGGTCTACCCCCTAAATGTGGATAACATATACTTTATGCCAATGCAAAAAATCAGGAAGATCTAAATACAAGTTAATAAAGGTAGCTTAAAATTTCAAAATTGACACCTATATGTATTGATGCACTAGACACATATGCTTTTTCTTTGATGATTATTTAGTAAGTAAGCAATGTCAGCTAGGTTCAAAACTTTTCCATAGCACTAGCACACCACCTCTTGGGCAGCATATAAAACAAAGACTAAGAATTTTTTTTCTAAATGAGTCTCCTCAAGTGATTTAAAGATGAAGTTTACCAACTCAGAGATAATGTCTAATCTAAGCGATCAGTCAATCACCTCATCAATTCGAATGCTGAAGGATAGGTACCGACCATCACGTGACCTTGTTGAGACAGGAAAAGGAAATCAACAATGAGAATCAAGAGTAAGAATGTAGGGCAAACATGTAGAAGTTTTATGGATGATCCAAAATGAATACATGAAATGCATTGCACTAGAAAAGAATATGCATTAGAAAATACAAAACTATACAGATCCAAGTTCCACCAAGAAGAATCCACATTTGTGAGAGCTCAAGCTAATGGTATTAGAGTCCAAACCTTGTTTTCAAGAAGAAAAAGAAAAGGATTGTAACCAATCAATATTTCCATATTTACTAAAATTCATTCCTTCAGAAAAGGAAAAGAAAAGATTTGGGTGGTGATTTAGGTACAAATTGTGTTTGATAAAGGGGCCATACTCCTAATTTAGTCAAAAAGAAAAGGAAAAAAAAAAAAAAAAGCTGTTTCAATAGACAAAAGTATCCCTTTGTTTTTTACCTCCTATCTTTATCAACAGGGTTCCTCTTATATTTTCATGGGGTGTGGCCAATTTATCAAGAAGGGATATGCCTGATCAGCAACCAAACATTTGTTGGGGATCTTGGTCATGTTCTTATTGTTATTCATTAAAAACTCATATTACAGGGCCATCAGAATATCAATTTCAGAAATATTCATGTGGATATAAGGGACCATGGTTTAACAGTAGATATGGCACTGGATATAAAGGAATGATGGAACAGGATTCATGTAGCCGACCCTGTATTGATGATGATCAATACTTCTTATGCCAAGATTTATTCTGATCTTGGGGTTGTGGCCCCACATTGAACAACTTAGAGCATTATGTATTACACTAAATCTTTAAACTTGGAGAAATAACTTCTTTGGAATCTCTGTCTGATACATTTTTAGGATGAAATTACCACTAGAACAAATCCCAGTTGCAGGATAAACATTTCAAGACGTGTTAATAAATGAGGAACACTCTAAAAGTTAATAGCAGACCAAAGCCAATCCAGTTGGGAAAAACTACAATGGTAGAACAAAATAAGGAAATAAAGTAAATAAAAAGTTGGCATTTCATTCAAAAGATTTTGAGATAGCACAAGTGGAACGTTGAAAGGATGGGTGGTTGCCTACTAGCCTATACTTGGGATGCTTCACATATTGCATATACATTATTTGGAGCATTATGCAAGGAACTTGGAAATTACCAGCTAACGAAATTGATCTTAGCACCATCAGGGAAGCCATGTACCTCTTTCTCTGGTCCTAGAGAACCATCCTGTAATAACTGATGGATCCCAATACCAGTGTAGAATGACCTGAAGGTAAACATTAGCACTAATTGTCAAGATAGGAAACTTAATTGAAGGAAGCTACAGGAATAAATATCATCTAAAATAAAAAGAACAATTAGTCTTCAATATCCACTATCTAGAATCTACCAAGTCCCATCTGTTCAGTAGCATATGGCAAGCAGACAGAAGGGACAAAACCAATCACTCAATGGTTACCATCGACAAGATCTTCTATGCCAAATATTGACTTATTTGATGAACATAACTAGCCTATATATAGTACATGTTTCCTGCCAGTTTTCCCTTTATTAATCTTCTTTTCTTGTTAGCTAGCCTATATATGGTACATGTTTCTTAATGAATCTAATGATGGTAATCTTGATCCTTTTGATACTTTCTGTTTGAACTTTGAAAAACTAAGCAGATATGGCGGAATTATGTTCTACATATTTTTTTCATACAACTGCAACCATACAGATACGACATGGTCAACTTATCTGCATGGTCGGACATGTCTTACTGTTAAGACATACTGATAAACATATCCTTGAAATATATGCATGTCTATATTTTTGCCCATATACAAAGAAAGAGAACTAAAGCTACTATTACTCACATCCGACTCCTACTGTTGCATTTCCCATCAATCCGAATACCAGCAAGCTTTTCCTCAGGTCTTGCTAGTTCTGCCAAAGGAGGCAAAGATCTGCGTTTGAGGAATAGTATTTTATCCCTCTGCGGAGAGAATGACAATGCAGGAAGTGGTGGTGCATCAACAATATCTTTAATTTCAGTAGGAGGAAGACGATATCCACTACCCAAGGAAGTATTTTCTACAGCATGGAAGAACATGTCAGGAAGAGGTACTGAGGTAGTTATAATTAGATATGTGAACAGTTAAACTTGAATCTTCAACATTTCAACCGGATCAGATGAAATCAAGAAGTAAATATTGAATAAAGCATGTATTCCTGTGATGTACAAGATGTCGACACTTTTTTCCTTGACCAATAATCAAAACCATCCAAGCAATGAGCACTGTTTCAGTAAATTTCCTATGTGCAACCAAGAGTGCTTGGTCCAGCACATCCTCCATGTTCACCATCTAAGTTATATAGTGTCAAAGGGATTGGCTTATTGGCTTTTTCAATATGAATAGATGCAAGAATCCTACAGAAAGCAAATACATATCCTTGATGAAAATGCTGAACTAGAGAGAGATGGTGAAACACAATAAATAAATAAACCATATTTTAAAGCAAATAATCCTTTTTGGCACTGTGTGTAGCAGCATTAAGAACGTAAGAAGCAAAGAAACATCTACTAAAGATCCTAACTCCATAAGATCAGTGTAAGTATATAATGTATTGATTGAAGTGCTCTGAACCGCCACCCAAAAAATTATAAATTATAAATTAAAAAAAAAATGTTCTGAAGTTCCATTACTAAAGAAACTAGCTCAAAACCACAGAAATGGAGTTCCAGTCATGCCATAAATTAAGCTAACATAAGTACTTGAATACGTTCAACTGGAGTAATAATGCATAAATAGATTAAAGATTATCATCATTCATGAATAAAAAAGTGAAGATTAAATCCAAAACGGCAGTTAAGAAATAAGAAGTTTTTCCATTACGCATTTGAGTAGATGGACATCCAAAAAAGAAATGGATTCAATAGGCTTACATGCACAATTGACTTGGAGAGAAGTAGGTCGAACAACTTCTCTTCAAAGTATAAGTCTACTCTACATAGCATTATGAATATTACAGGCAGCAAATTAGCTTACTGAAATGATTTAACTGATTGAAAAGAAACCTAGATCAAATATCCGACAGAAAAAAAGCACCCAGACCAATAATTCGGCACCATCGAGACCATGTTAACACAGCCAATCATTAAAAAATCACAAAAGAAACAGCATACTAGTTCTTATAACTGTGTACCTTCGTCTTCAATTGTAGATGAAGAAAGAGAGCCATTTGAGGTTCCTCCACCGTCTTCAGCAAGAGCAGAATTAACAGGAACGAGATTAAAAAATCTGGAGGTAGCCATGTAGCTCGTCGTAGGCTGTAGAGATTTTCGAGAACGAGTTCTCAGAAAGCCGGAAGGATGGATTGATGTGGAGAATCTCAGACTCAGAGGGAGAAGAGATGGACAGGAGGAGAGGAGCGTTGAAAGAGGGAAAGAGGAGGAAAGGAGGGAGAAGCGATGAATGAGATTTTGACGGAGCATTATAAACGATAATTTGTAGTGTCGTACTACTCTTCTATGCACACTGACTGGATCAATCAGTTCAATTATAATTAAAAAATGACGACATCTTGGTGTGGTACTGTGGTGATGCACAGAGAGATAGAGAGAGGAAAGATAGAGTAATGGGTGATTTGGTATTGGTAGAGAATCTAAGGGTGCGCATTATCCTACCTTGCGCATCCCAACACACTATGTCTGCCAATCTAAATGGAAGATGTCATCTCAGATAGGCAGCAGGACCGCAGGAGGAGGACCTCTCGCATAATCGCATTTCTTGTCCGAAAATAATTATAGCATCACGGGAGTAACCGTCACGGAGACAATCAAATCTCAAAGGTCAAAGGGTAAATTTCTTACACCGCATAACCAGAATCTTTGCTAATAAGACGTCCTTTTTAACATTTTGCCTTCTGTGACTTTTTGTTTTCGTGAGGGCGTGGTGGTGGCCTGGTGGGCAACTGGGCATTGCCTAATGACCGTGATGCTAGAACTTATTCAGTTCTCGTTTTGGGGCTCTCGGACCCTGATATTTACGACATCAGCCGATCAGCGCTTTATCATCTCCGGTAAAATCTAGATATTTTGTGTGACACCGTGGTAATACCGTAATTGTAGTACTGCGGAGTTGTGGATAATCGCCGTAAATTTAACGAATGTGCATTGGGGAAACACGGCATCTACCATCCGGGAGAAAGATTAGACCTTATCGAAATGGAGGGACGTTATTATGATGAATACTCAACTTGTTTTTTTACGATTTACGAGTTCAGATTTCCTTTCACAGAAACAGTCCATGTAGTGACTGTAGTCGTGTACTGGAATATCTGATAAAGGTTTTAAAAATCGTATCGCGTAAGAAATCGTTTTGAAGACTGGTTCCCGGGTCGAATAGTCCGATCATTCAGTTTGAATGATAGTCCGATTTAAAAAAATAAATTAGAAATTTAAAAATAAATAAATAAACAAAATAAAAAACAGTTAAAAACTGTTGTTGAATCAACAGTTTGACCATTCGAGTCAATAGATTATTGACCAAAACAATGGTTTTTTTTGTCAAAAGTTGTTTTTCTAGCTCTTAGTAGACGGCGGACTTAGTTGATCTGCAAGAGGTGAATCAGAGAACCCGGGGTTGTTTATCCGGCGAGGTCGCTCCAATGCTCAAGTCAGTACTTGATTGCGAGCTGATAGTAGTTTAGAATGCAAGAGGGCTTGAGAACTGAGATTACGCGTACCCTTCACCCCCGGGGGGTGGAGCCTTTATATAGTCGAGTCCTCTTCGGGATCCTCGTTACGATGAGGTCTATTTCTTCGTTAATTGGGGATAACGCTGCCTGTTCATAAGATTTATCACTAACGCCCGAATCGAACGGGGGAGATAGTGCTAGCTGTTACAAGGCGTGATCCCATAAGGCGTGGAATCTGGTGGCGAGATCTTCGGGGTTGCCATGCAGAGGTCGGTCAGTTACTCGATCTAGTGCCCTTTGGATCCGACCTGGTATGAATGCCGAAGTGCCTTGGGACCAAGGTGGTCCTGATGCGATCGTGCCCCAAGGTGAACTTGTCCCGAGGTGGACTTGGTGTGTCGGACTAAGCTGTCATCCTGCTTATTAGGTCGTGTCCATGTGTCCCCCTATTACTAGGTCGAGCCAAATCACCCTACATCAATCGGTTTTTGGATCAATGGTCTGATCATCCAATCTGGTCCAGTTTTCAAAACCATGCTTTTATGTCTTTATATAATAATAAGTTTCACAAACCTAACCTCTGGCCGTTAATGAAATTAGGGATGGCAATTTTTTGTAAAGCCAGGCCCTACCCTACCTCGAATGAAATGGGTTTGCATATAATTTCTTAAATTCACCTCTAATATGATGGTAAATTAGTAAAATGTTCCTAGTTTTAATATTATTTTTAAAATACCTCTAAAATTTCCCCAAATTCTTAAAATCTTAGGATCTCATAATTTCATTTCTAAAGTACCTTCAAATTTTCATAATCTAATTCCTAATACCCTTAAATTCACATAATCATATTTGTAAAATATTCACAAATTAGACTATTTTTAAGTGGTTGTCATGGGATGGGATGGAGAAAATTTGGGGATTTCTTGTCCTCGACAGAAGGTGGAGTGCCCCACCCTGAACTCACCCAACCACCAGGGATAAAGTAGGGACAAGGTAAAGTATCTTTGACTATAGGGCACAGAGGGGGAGGGGGTGCCCTCCTCCCACCCCGAACCCGCCCATGGCCAATCTTAATTAAAAGCTCTCTTGAAGTTTGGTACTTGCAATTATTCCCCTTGGACTTTCTAACATAATTGTAAGTAGACCCCTTCTATTAGAATCCTCTAATAAGAGGCATGAAAATGTTCAAACTTCAAAACCTATATAGTTACTATTAAGGTTGGTTTCTGCAGAAAAAAACAATACAATCATTATGAATAAAAAAATTAAGAGAGTTTAAAGTTTCAACTTTACCTTTGAGCGATTAATATGGAGGAAAAAATTGGAAAGTAAACCAATTTCAGAAAAGATATTGAAAGGATTTGGGGTAACAATTGATATGAAGAGAAAATTTGGAATATGAACATTTTGGTCAAAAGTAACTCCATGAGTATTTTGGGCATTTTCATATCTCTTGCTATAAGATTATATATCAAACATGTGTATCCCCACTCTTCCCAAATAAAGTCTACAAACACAACCCTATGACAATAACCAAATCATATTTCTGGTTTTCACTAGCAGTGACTCGTGTGATGGACATGCTGCTTTTATATATGAAAAGCACATAAATCAACTACTTAATGGGGAATACATCCTCAGATGGGGATGGGATTAATTTCAGAATTGGGGTCGGGGATGGGGAATATGATCTCCATTGCCATTCCTAATAATTGCTTGTGTGATGCAAAAATGGTATTTTTATTTTTCTTTTCTTTTGATTAAATTTATTCATATGGACATTTAGGGTCAAAACTATTATTATCCACTGTGAACTAATGAAAGGTGGATTGAGTAAGTTAATTACAAATTATAGAAGTATTTTAGTAAAACCCAAACTATATGATAGGTTTTAGTAAATTTATGAAATACTAGTACTCGTGTCAAGAGTCAAATCAACTGACCACAAAATGCTGCAATGCAGCACTCTATAGCCATGCATGAGGAACATCTCTAATACAAATTGTTAATTTGTTATCATTCAAGGAGAGATGTTCCCACCATGCACCAAGTTTTGCTGTCTTGTGCGCAAGATGTGGCCAATGTTTCGTGGGCAGTAGATCCAAACTCTCTCAACAATGGATTGGATAGATACAGGGCTGTCAATGGGCGGGCCCAATCCGATGGACCCGAATCAATTGGACCGATTATAGTTTTAGAACATGTCACGATGGATCGATTATGGTTCCTAATAAATTATCCTGATTATTATCGAGTCATAATCGAGTCAAGCATGTTCCAAACCGATTTGGACCCGATTCGAGCATATATAATATATATTATATAATAATTATATATAATGTAATATTAAAATTAGATTTGTCCAAAATGGTCATTTCAGCAAGGTTTCATTCAAAACCCTGCCGAAAAATGACTCATGTCTCATTGTCTCATGACTAAACGTGTTCATGGGCCGGGCCGGGCCGGGCTTTCACTCTATATTAATAGAATTTTCTAAGGCTTGAGCCCGGCCCTTATAAAAAGCTCGAAGCCCGGGCCTGGGCCCGAACCCGAAATTTAGCCCATATTGTTAGCGGCTGAATATATATATATATATATATATATAGAGAGAGAGAGAGAGAGAGAGAGAGAGAGAGTGAGAGAGAGAGATTATAAAGAAAAGAAAAAATGTATATATTAAATAATAAATATATATTTTAATAAATATTTTATTATTTATATATTTTATAAAATATATAATGCTGAGTCGGGTTGGGCTGAACTTTTTTGACAAATCCCAAACCCGGCTCGAAACACAGTCGGACTTACTGTATTAGGCCCAAGGTCAGGCCTAATTACATGATCAAACCCGACCGGGGTGCGGGCCGGGCCATCGGACTACCCGGCCCATGAACAGGTCTACTCATGACTCATGAGCCTTTCGGCCTCCCAGTTTTTTGTTTCTCCATTCGAAAGGCAAACGCAAACAGCAAAGGGGATTCTATTCCTGTTGCAGTGCTGCCACCGCTCACTGACTAGTCTTCTCTCGCCGTCGTTTTCTCTCACATCCACAGCCCATAGCCATGTTCTCTGTAGACTGTAGTATCGTTTTCTTCTCTGAAAAATGAGAGCTAATCGTTAGTTGCATTTTCTTGTTGGACTGGATTCTTCAAAGAACTCCTTTATGGTTTTGACCTGGACTTATCAGTCAGTCATTCTCCCAAAAAACTTTTTCCTAGAAGAATAACATTGAAAAACACCTATATAACACTGTTTTCTCATAAAAACACCTCTCACGAAATGAATTGATTCCAAACTCGGCCCTACCCCTACTTTGACATTCGAAGGTATGGTGCCTTAAAAGAACTTACAGTCAACCCATCAATATATATATATGTAGAGATCGGGTCAAGCATATCTAAGAGTCCGAACCCCCGGCCCGATTGCTTCGGGTCTAATCCTTACCGCATGAGTCCGAACCCCTGCAAGCCCGACGGACTACCCGATACATGAACAGGTATACTATTTACTAAACAGTGGTCAGTGGGAGCTTAGCTGCTTAGGTCACCGGAGTAGCAGATAAATGGAGGGAAAAAACAACGCCGCTGAAGGAGCAAGTGGTGGCGGGATGATCATGGCGTGGTTGAATAAGCATCATACGATTTATTCTAGAGCAACCAGACACCATTTCATCCTCAGTACCAGAGACGGAACGGTTGATCTTTCCTCGTTCAAGCGATGGCTGGTAACTTGTACCCTCTTGCCTCTCATATCTCATCGAATTCTCATCTATAGTCACTAAGAAATGGTGAATCAGAGATATTTTTCTATTTTTCTTGCTCTGCTTTGTTGCCTCATTCTCTCTGAACTTATAATTTAACATTCCCATAGACTTCTATTTACCAGCATTACGAGGATAAAACCCAGAAATCAAATTTTAATCGGCCTTAGTCGCTTCTTTAAAATGATATTGTAAAGACAACAATCATAAATCAATTATTGTTGGTGATAAATTATAATCTAACTAATGTACACTATTTATTATATAAGAAAAGGAAGTAAGCAAAAAAAAAAAAAACAAGAAAAGAAAGAAAAGTAAGCTAAAGAATAAAGATGCAAAATAACGAAATTAGTTCTGGACAACCAGGTATTTCGTTTGTTATCATGTATACTTTTGAACCATAAATTAATTTGATGTTTAACGGCTAATGCATTGATCTTCGATAGGGTGGTATGGCGAAACAGGATTCGTGTTGCCGGTTCCTTATAGTTGGTAAACCTTTGCTGAGTGTAATCGATATATATATATATATATATATATATTTTGATAATTTAGTGTAACCGAGAAGATTAGCACCTAAGCAATCAGTATTTTACAGCAGGGATGGTAACAGGTCAGTTTCTGCTTCGCTGGCCGTTCGTTTCTAAACTGTTGTATTATTTTGATAAATTCCATTGACAATCAACCAATTCAAAAAGGCTCCATTGCGCACCAAAAACTAAAAAAGATACATAAGGATTGAGCGGAGGGACCCAGGCTTGAATGATTTATTAGATGGTTCTTCTGAAGTATTTTTCTTTTCCTGACCAATGAGTTGAATAGTGTGATTCATGACTTGATTTATCATTGGGAATTGTACTGCATTCTCTTTCAAATCGAGGTGTAGTTAGATCCACTCTCACTTCTACCTAACGAGAGAAGAAAGTTAATAGCTGGAATTCTCATATGGTGTAAATACACCTTTTTTTTAATTCTTATTTGTGTCTTACCAATATAATCCACTATATGATCTAGTTTGCACAACCATCATTACACATGCTCGGAAAATATACAATTTGATTCAAGTTCAAGATGGGAAATCAAAAGATACAATTTTCTGTTAATGATAAAAAAAAAAATCAGAAGATGCAATTATTGACATGTTTTTCTTATCATATTCTAGTCCTTTCCCCCCTTTCTCTTATTTTTTTTTCCTGTCTTTTCCTAATTTTCTCTTTTGAAGCTTACATGGAATAGTAATGTTTCTTGGAATATAATGCACAGGAACAGGATTACATATTTGTTAGAGAATTTGTACCTTTTGTAGCAAGTGTTCTTTTGAAGGCTTGGAGGGAATCAGAAGATGGTTCTGATATGGAAGTGATATTAAGTGGTTTAGCTTCTCTTAATGATGAGATTTCATGGTTCAAGAAGGAGGCCTTGAAATGGGGAGTCCTGCTTTCTGGCACTTCCCCTCAAAAAGCAAACCAAGATTACTGCAGGTACCAGTTTACATGAGTGTATTATGATATTTTTTCTTTTTCACTCCACTCTTATTTGTTTGTTTGTTTGTTCGTTCACTATCAAAACATTTGTATATATGTCTATTATATGAGGAGTTGGAAGCTTGCCAAAATGCTACAAGAAATAATTGAAAAATTAGTATAACCTTTTAGATATTTTATCTAAAGAGATGAGTGGACAGTGGAGTGCTTTGAGTCTAATGCATTTTAAAGGGGTACAGAGTATTGCACGGAATCACTTTGAGTCAAGTGGTACTGAGTTTGACTGAAACGGTGATGGCCTATGTCAAGTCCTAGGGCAGACTTTGTCCAGTTTCATTTGGGCATGCTTTATAAGTTCAATGGTATAACTATGTTTAAGAATGTAAGGACTGTTAGCCAGATGCCCTGAAACCAATAGTGACACTATAGAAGGGCAATTTTTGTAATGTAATAAATGGGCATTTTGTCATTCATGTTTTCTTTTGACATTGCAATTTACATGAATAGTCCAAAGCATTTATGTCAAGATAGTTTATTCTTACGTGTGTTAAGAATTTGAGATATGCTTATCTTGGTACAAAATACTTATATAGTTCATGGCCAGAGGATCATCAAGAGGGCTTTGATGATCCGGATAGATTTACACATGTTATACTTGCCTCAATGTGGTGACGAATCTCAAGTCACTTGTGTGGTGACATAAAAGCAAATATGTGAGTGCTTGTTAGAGAACAAGTTCATTAAACTTGACCCAACAGGAAAATCTATGTTTTACTAAAAAAATACTCTCATATTGGACGGAGTACTCAGATTAGAAATTACGATCAGGGAGAGATCAAGAAGATGCTGGGTCATTCATATGCTTGGCTAGTCAAGCATGATTAGTTCATAGATCTTTGGGCTTTGATTACGAAGGAAGATTGATTTTAACTAATTCTATCGTCATAATTGTGTAGATAATCCTTTAGGCATGAGGCATCATGAATACGTTATGCATGAGTTTCCATTGTCTGAGTATTTATTTTGTACGATGAAATTTATGCCGTTGTTTGTTATTTCGCACAAAAACATCCTGCTTAATTCACTAATTCGTACATGAACTCTGGTATTTGAAAAATTGTTCAGAAGAGTGTAAACACTTATAGGGGTGGCAACGAGCCGAGCTTTTCACGATCTACTTGAGCTCGACTCGTGAAAGGCTAGTCTCGGCTCGGTTTCAACCGAGCTCGAGCCCAATTTATAGGCTCGATTAATAAACGAGCCAAGCTCAAGCCTAATAGAGATCAGCTCGTGTGCCGATCTCAAATATATATTATTTATTTATATATAATAAAATTGTAGAAAATAATATATATAATAAAAATATTATAATTCTTAATTTTTTAAATATCAAATAAAAATATTTTTATATATAATTTTTTTATTTTTATAAAATATTTTTCCACAAATCGAGCTTGAGCCAAGCCAAGCTCGAGCTCAATATTCTAGCTTGAACCAAGCTCGAGCTCGAGCCCTATACAACCTTAGCAAGCTGAGCTGAAGCCTCATACTATTCGGCTTGTCTCGGCTCGAATCCACCCCTTACTTATACTCTAGTTAGGGGCATAAGGCATGCACATGTCGGCTATGGTGACTTATACATGGAGATTGGAGGTATGTGAATACACAATATGGGATCTATCATTCTCCATGTGGAGAGAGAATGTCCTATGAAACTAGATTTGGTGTGACTTAGAAGTCTTTGGCCAAGGCAACATGATTTATGGAAGAGTTCCAAATGTCACCATATTCATCATCAATCAGCGGGACATATGATTGAGCCAATAGAGTTTGACATAATCATCATGACCCTCTACTCTTTGGGGACATTATATGATAGAAGGATTTTACTACATGGTAACTATAGATGAAAAAGTTCAATCTACTAAATTCAAACTATTAGAGTTGTCATGACATACTAGTGTCACTCATGACTTGTGAAACTCTTGCCCATTATTCACATTCAAGAGTGAATTAAAAGAGTTTTAATTTAATAAGCTAGAAGGAGTTCCATCTAGGATGCTAAGGAGAGTTTAACATCACTTGCCACCATCTAATAGTGTTGAACCTAAGAGGTCACACCTACACACATTAAGGGGCAAAACGTGAACAAAGTATGAAGGAAGGGTGTAATCACTAAGAGGGTTCTTAGTGGAGGGACCTAATTGCAATTATGAAAATCCTTATGAGATAAGTACTCCTAATGCAATTAGGAGCTTAAATCTATTTAAACAATGCATGGGGTGGCCTAGGGTTTTTATCTAAGACTCTCCTAGTTCTCTAAAACCCTAATCACTGATAGGATTGTTATTATAACTCCTGGTTTGCCCCAACCCTTTTCTGTCTTGGATCACCATCCTTTCTGTAAAAAGAGCTTTGATCTGTTGCTGCTTCATGTGGACTGAATTAGAGGCCAAACACTTTGAGGCTGTAGATGTGAATCTACGCAATCTTCTGGACATTCTACAATGCAAATCAAATTGCAAAATGGTATGGAATTAGATATACTCCACCATGGGTGTGGTCTTGGATTTTCAAGATTAAAAAATTTTTAATTTCTGCTGCATAATTGTTTTATAAAAGAAACCACAAGAATCTTTCAAAGACTACCCTGGAACTTAATTGTGTCACATTTTAACAAATAATTGCAAGGTTGGGGATGAAATCTATGTTGTCATTAGACTGCTGTCTTGGACAATATAATATGAAGTATTATAGGACCTTTTCTTTTGCAATAGTAAATAGGTAATATTTATCCAGGTTCTTGAAAGCCTGAGTGGCTTAGCTAAATAAATACAAGCTGATTCACCTCAGAAAGGAAGGACTTCATTTTTTACCTATCATTGGAAAATGTTGATTTGCTTTTCCAACATGAAGTACAAGTGTTGTTTATATAATTCCCTCCCCAAGTATGTCACTTAGTCCAGTCAAATAATTCAAGGCTGAATTGTGAATGAGTTTGAGATGGACCCAATACTCAAACTCCAAATCCCAATTCTGGGATGCCTGCATGCATCCCGAGTCCACATCTATTTGTTTTGTATTGGTGGATAACTGGATATACATTAGGGTCCTCTTGGCGTCATGGAAATACCTTCTAGTTACCAGTACTGAATGTTAAAACGTTCAAATTTTGGTCAAGTATATGTATATTGAACAGAATTTCTTTTACATTTTGAAATACCTGATGATGGAGAATATATTTGATTAAACATTGTATTGCGTAACTGATCCAAAAATAGGAAAAAAAAAAGGCATTGTATTGCTCTAATTTAAATGTTAAATACATGACAAATAAAAGTTTGACAAGAGAAAAGCAGTCGGATCTTCAACCTTGCTTGAATATAAAACTTGGAAACCAATGATCAACATAATGGTAATAGTCAGATTTGATGTTTGTTTACCTACATTTTTTTTTTTGATGAATATGTTTGTTTGTCTACATTGCCGAACTGTTCTGACAATCTTGTTCTTATAAAATAACACAAGATATGCACCAAAGGGCCATAGCACAATTTTGGTCCCTGCTATCTGGGGTCTTGGGAGGTGTGGGCTGGATACAGACATAACCTTCAGCATTTTTCTTCATGAACTGACCACTCTCAGACTCAAACTTAAGTTTTCATCCTTGTTAGCTCAAGATTCCATAAATATAAATATTATAATTCTGGAATGTTTAACAAGAAGCGTGCATCACCAGATTTCTTGAAAGCTTGATGAGCTCAGAGATCAGCTATACTGTAGCTATCACAGCTTTCTGGGCCATTGAAGCAGTTTACCAAGAGAGCTTTTCTCTCTGTCTAAAACATGGCTCCAGAACTCCAGCGGAGCTGATGGAGACTTGTCAAAGGTGGGGCAGTGACAGTTTTGGACAGTATTGCCATTCTCTTCAGATGATTGCTAATAAACGTTTGGAGAAAGCACCAGACTATATACTTGGGAAAGCTGAAGAAGCATTTCTCTCTGTTCTTGAACATGAAATCGAATTTTGGAACATGAGTAATGGTGAGTGGTAATTCAGGTAAGTTACTAATGGGGCAATTAGAAGCAACGTACATGAAATAATCTCACCTTTTCTTTTCATTGCATTTGCAGGCATATAGATTCATCATTTAAAATGCTTTCAGCACTGCAGTGTGGGCAATGGAAAAATGAGTTGGTTTTTTACCTTGAAGAAATGAAACCACATCCTCTAAATCAATGTTCAGTTGATGACTCCATTTTAGGTAATGAACTAATGCAGAAAGATGCTTTAAGATAACAAATTGGAATGGCTTTATTCCACGTATGACGTATCCCAAAATAAATCCTTGTTTTCCATCATTTGCTGGTTCTAGAAGATTTTAAACTGCTATTTCTGGATGGAATTCCCAGTATTATAACTGAGGAATGGTATGGTTAAATGCAAGGTTCAAAATATCGTATTGGCAGGGGCATATCGGTACTTAAAATAATGCGTGTTTATATATTTTTTTAGTTTTTTTTTTTCAAAATTTGGTTTTTGGGCATATTTTTAACCATTTTTTTTTTATTAAAAAAGAGTGGTTCCTGAAACCCCTTTAAATAGGCGTATTGTGAAGCCATCAATACGATACGGGCGGGCATATCGTATCAAAATTTTGAACCTTCGTGAAATGGTAGTCATATGCCTATTTTTTTGGTCAAAACACCCAATGTCTAATTGCTGGTAAAAAGGATCAAAATGATATATTGAATGTCGGCCGCTGTTAAATTTCCAAAAGTATATATATACACTAACTTATTGATTTTTTAAATATATTAAATAATTTATTTTCTTTTTAAATATATTATTTACAAAATCACACTAATTTATCTTTTATTTTTCAATATAAGTTAATTAATAATTTCCTTTTCTAAAAATTTCCAATATTATACTAATTTATATTAATACCGGAAATAATTTGTGTAATTATTGGTTCAAATTACAAGTTTCCTTTACCAATACTAATTTATCCTTAATAATTTAAAATGAAAATCACAATTTTTAATAATTTTTCAAAATCTATCAAATGTAATAAAATTTCCCAAATTTCCAAAATATTCCAATAATTTTCAATAATTATTTACTACATCTTAAAAAAAATTTCCAAAATTACGTTAATATATTTTTTATTTTTTCTCCAAAATTATGATATTTTGTTTGCCAATTTCCAAACTCCAACTCTTTCCTGGAGGTATAATTGTTGACTTTATTTTTCAAATTTATAATTTTTAATTAATTTTAAATGACATTTATAAAGAAATTATTGGTTGAAAATTTTGTATATTCATTGATTTCTAATAAATTTTCTGGAAAATAACACAATTTAATTGTTACTGTAATAAAATTAATTTTAAGAAATTGTAACTATAGTAAAATATTTATTATAATGATTACTCTATTTAATTACTACACCAAATTCCAATAATAATTATTTAAAAAAATAATAATTAATTTAACTACACTAATAATTATTATTTGAATTACAGATATTTCAAAATTACTGTAATTATAGTAATTTGAAAATAACAAATTTTACTATAATAATTAATGTAAATAATTATTATTACACTAATAATAAAATTACATTAATAAATTTCTGAAAATGTAAATTCCAATGATAATTATTACTGTAATTATTATCAGCAATAAAATTCCAATAATAATTATTGTTATAAATTTCTGTAAAATAATAATTTACACTGAAGTTTCAAAGGTAATTATTTCTGTAATAATTATTGTAATTGAATTATTTTATTAGTGTAATAAAATTATTTTTTAACAAACTGTAATTATTACACTAATAATTATTGTTGGAATTTCTGTATTTCAAAATTACTGTAATTACAGTATTTTCAAATAACTGATTTTATTGTAATTTATAAGTAGTAATTATTATTTTTAAATAATAGAAATATGTGTAATTTAATAATTACATTATTGGAATCGATACAACATGGAAATTGTTAATTATGTAACAATAATTATTACTATTAATTTCCATTTATTTTAAATCAAGATTTACAGTTTTTTGTATTATTAATTTTTCAAAAATTATTAGATAATGGGAGTTACTATTTGAGATTATGAAAAAAGAAATTATTTAATCTACACTAACAATTATTTTAGTGTAATAATTATAATTACATTGATAATAATAAAAATTTCAATAATTATAAATCATTATAACATAATTATAAATTTTCAATAATTACAATAAAATTCCATAATATTCCAAAAATTAAAAAATGTCATAAAATTCCAAAATCGCACCAAGTTATCTGTTATTTTCAATTAAAATTAATCAATAATTTTATGAAAATGTAATAATGAGAATCACGCTAATTTTCTGAATAATCAATTATTAATTTTCAATAATTATTTATTGGTTGAATAATCAATAAATTTTCAATAATTTCAGTAATCTATTGAATGATCAATAAATTATCCATAATTTCCAAAAAACTACACCAAACTATCTTTCATTTTAGAATGAAATTAATCACTAATTTATAATTATCTAAAATCATAATTAAAATTTTTAGGAATGTTATTATTTCAATATCTTTTACCAACAATCAATTACTAAGATTTATATAAATTCTTGGTAATTATTAATATTAACTTATTAATAAATTAATCATTTGTACTCTTTTTTAGAAATTACTATTATATTTTTTGTAAATTTAAATGAATATTATTGATTAACAATTATTAATAATAGTAATGCTTTAATTGTTCTAATTTATTAATTATTGCCTCACTAATTAATATATTAATTATAGATTATTGACTTATTGTAATATACTTTCTTATTAATTAATGCATTAGTAATTTATTAATTATCTCATTTACTAATCTGGCTGGACTGGACCTATTCTAAAAATAAGCCAAACATTTGTAGTCTAGGGTGCCCGTCGAAACTCTACTTGTCACATTCTCTTCAAGCATTTTAAGAGGGGATAGGATTGGAAATATGAAATCAGAGAGGGGGTAGGATTGGAAGCCCCCAAACTCTACTTGTCCCATACTCCCATACTCTTCAGGCATTTTAAGAGGGGATAGGATTGGAAAAATGAACTCAGGGAGGGGGTTAGATTGCAAATATAAAATCAGGGTGTTGGGCTAATCCAATCTCTTCAAGCATTTTAAGGGGATAGGATTGGAAATATGAAATCAGGGAGGGGTAGGATTGGAAACCCCCAAACTCTACTTGTCCCATACTCCCATTCTCTTCAGGCATTTTAAGAGGGGATAGGATTGGAAATATGAAATCAAGGAGGGGGTTAGATTGGAAATATAAAATCAGGGTGTTGGATGAATCCAATCTCTTCAAGCATTTTAAGGGGATAGGATTGGAAATATGAAATTAGGGAGGGGTAGGATTGGAAACCCCCAAACTCTACTTGTCCCATTCTCTTTAGGCATTTTAAGACGAGATAGGATTGGAAATATAAAACCATGGAGAGGTAGGATTGGAAATATAAAATTATGGTGTTGGACGATTCATCAATTTCTTCTTTTTCATAAATGGGTAAGATATGTTACATATTTGACCTTTTCCTTTGAAACAGTATAGACAGTATGATTTATAATATATCATATGCAAATTGCAAAATCCTAACCTATGAACCAGTACACTCATTTTGGCTTTGAGGGCATGCCATATGACTTGTACCGTGGCTATTGATGTAGCGCGATCTCGCTACTCCTCGCTGGAGGTGATCTGGCTTCCAGGCGGACGACAGACTAAGTTGATCTGCAAGAGAAGGATCAGAGAACCTGGGGTTACTAGCACGACGAGGTCGCTCCAATGCTTAAGTCAGTAATCTGGTAGTGATATGAAATGGCTTAAGGATGTAGAGAGCTAAAGAGCATAGAAATCATGCGTACCTTGAACCTCCGGGGATGGAGCTTTTATATAGTCGAGTCCTTGCGGGTTTTGCGAATCAGTTCCGGGATCTTGATAGAACCCGTTTCCGTGTTAGTTGGAAGATAACATTGCCAATCGATAAGGTTCATCACTTCCACCCGAATCGGTTGGGGAGATAATGCTAGTTGGTATGCGATGTGATCCCGTGAGGGTTGGGATCCGTTGGAGGGGTTTTTGAGATCAACACGTAGTGGCATGTCGGTATCCTTGATCTGATGTCTTTAAGTCCTGAACTGGGTTGAGTGCCGAAGTGCCTTGGCATCGAGGTGTTCTTGTTGCGATCTGGTACTGAGGTGATCTCGTCTCGAGGTGGCCTTGTCTCGAAGTCACTTTAGCCCGGGATGGTTGGATACCCGAGCTTGATATGCTACGGACTGGTTATGACAAGTTGAGTTGTCATCTCTTGATCAGGTCGTGTCCACGTGTCCCCTCTTTACTAGATCGGGCCAAATCACCCTTCATCAATTGCCCCCCACTCCCCGAGCCAGGGGTTCCGACATGGTGCGGGGAGTTCATGACGAGACAAGTGGATTTGGCCCGAGGTCTGGGCGGCTTGTCGAATGAACCGCTAGTCGAACCTGTTTAGCTATCCGGCTCAACCAAGAATAACCCAGGTCGCATCTGTTTCATGCACGGACGTCATGCGATCTACAAACTCCGCGGACGTCAAAAAACGCACTAAATCGATTTCAACATCGGGGGTCATGCAGCCGGTTTTCCTAGGACCGTTGGATTGCCTTGATCTTAACCATTGATTTTCGGACATACCGGCTATAAAGAGAGGGCCCGAGACTCATTTGGTTCGCCATAAATTCGCAAGTCTTCGTTCTGAGGTCACGTTTTAGCTTCTTAGCTCGATTTCTCCAGTCCGATGTCTTCTTTCAGTTTGGTCTTTTTTTGGTGAGTCTTCCCTAGCTCTCCTTTTCTGATTGTCTTTTCTTTGCAATGCCTAGTTTTAGTTTAGATAGTCTTTTAGATGAGAGCGGTGAATCCGCTGGGGCCGAGGTGGGTACCTCGGCTTAGGTCATAAATCACCTTACCGAAGAAGCTACTTCGGGTCAAGAAGCGGTCCGTGGTCCTCCACCTCAAGAGGCACAAGAGGCCTCCAGTGGTCTGGCGCCCACCTAACACCGAGGTCGGCAGCCAGATTACTTTGGCCCATCGACGATGACAGTGGACAGGCTCCAAGCCTTAGTAGCTCGGTATAGGCTTCTGAGTGATCTTGTCTACAGTCTTCCGATAGGCAACTTTCCCTGGGAACACGGTCACGACGAGATCGTGATCTTCGAGGAACAACTTGCAGCTGGTCTTCATCTTCCATTTCACCCCCTGATCGTCGAAGTCATTAAACTCTTCAACATCACCATAGATCAGTTGCACCCGAACTCCATCCGCAACATAGTAGGAACCATCTCGCTCTTCCACGACTATAACCTGCCCCTTAACTTTGACATTTTTTCTTCAATCCTTTCAATAAAGAAGAATTCCTCCTGTGTTCTACCCGAGCACAGGCGGACTTACTACTTGTCCCCACGTCCGGGCTACAAGCTCTTACACGAACTCCCAAATAGGGTCTCGGTCTGGAAAATGGGCTACTTTTTAGTCCGCAACACTAAGGGGTGGCCTTTCCTGACCCATTGGAGGGCGGCCATCCAAGATCCCGATGTCAAGCTGGACTTGAAGACAAGGGAAGTGCTTCAGTCCTGGGTGGAGCTCGGTCTCAAGTTCGCAGACTATGTGACCGAAGACGAGCTCGTGCAGGCTGGTCTGAGTCATGGTAGGTCGTTACTTTTGTGCTGCCCTTGTTTTATTTTGATGTTGTTTTTGACGTTTTGCTTTTGTTACAGCAACCATGAAGCTTCTTGTGAATGAACTCCTTGGAAGGATGGAGGGGAAGAAGAAGCAAGCTGTCAAAAGACCTCGCGTTGAGTCTCCATAGGCTGTCGTCCCTGAGCCCAAGCAGCACTCCACTACGCAACCTCCAGTGATCGATCTAGTCGAGGAGGAACTGGGAATGGTCTCCTCGCCCCGTGCGACCAAGGAGGCAACATCTTCGGAGCCCGCCCTTGCGACTGTCACTTCTTCAGGCAGCGAGGGGGTAGTTCAGAGCATCCTAACTCTGAAGTACAGCCTCCTCAAGAGCAAGTGCGCGGTATACGCCGAGGAGGTCGCCAACTGGGCTGAGCTGTCAGTCGCTCAGCTCGGAGCTCCAGCGGCTACTCACTGTATGGTGGTAAGTTGTCTTTACTTCTTCAATTTTGTATTTGAAAACTTTTCTTGTACTAACTGCTATTCTTCTCTTGGCAGGTGAACTCTGTTGTGCACGCTCTAACATACTAGTCCAAATTGCACTTGAAGCAAGCTATTGCAGCTGAGTTCTCGTCTCACGAAGCTCACGCCGAGCTAAATCTGGCCCGTAACGAAATCAACCAGTTAAAGAACGATGCATGGACTCAGAAGGAGCTGATATCACTACTGATGTCTGAGAAGGAGGAGCTCGCGAGGGAGAAAGCGATGCTGAAGCGGGAGGTGGAGAACCTCGAGGCCCATGTCAAGGAGTGCACTAAAATACTCCTCCAAGCAGTGGAGGAGGCCAAGGCCAAAGCCGTTGAGGAATACAAGACCTCAGAGGAGTTCCACGGAGAGCTGATCGAGGTGGGGACGAAAGGCTACCGTAAGGGCTTTAAGCTTAGCAGGTGGCTGACCCGACGTGAATTTTCGCAGCTCGACGTCACAGATGAGATGGTTGTCGAAGCTGCTAAAGATTCGGACTCTTGAGGCAGAAAGAGACAGCGAGCTGCTCATTGACATCGAAGAGACCGGTGCTAACGAGAGGGTGAACCTTCATGCCGAAGCCTCCGGCAAGGGCGAAGAGCGTCCAGACGAATAGACTTCCATATTGTATACCTCGGGCCTGCGAGCTCGGTCTATAGTAGAAATCTTTTTTTTTTTTTTTTTTTGTAACGAATTCCTCATATTAATGAAATACACTCGTCTTTTTTGTCAAATGTTCCAAGTGCAAATAACTCCCTAACTAGCGAACTAACCAAATAGGTATAGGTTACCCCGAACCGTCGAGCTATCGAGCTGAACTACCAGTAGGGGTAACTTCACATGATGTACGCCAAGGGCATATACCCAACCTGTCTACGCGCGGGCTACTTGGTAATGTTAGTTGTCCCTTTGCTAGGGTTCAACTTTTTCATTATATGGCAAAGTGGGCTAGACATCGTAGGGTTTATACCCAAACTGTTTATACCTTAGGCATGAGGAGATGAGTTGCCTACGCCAAAGAGGCGGTTAGGTCTTGTCTACCCATGCCGAGGAGACGACTGTGACTTGTATGCCCATGCCGAGGAGGCAACTGGGACTTATGTGGTGTCAAGGTCTTTTGTCAGCTCAGTACCTTAGCCTTTAAGCTCTAGGAGCGACTCACAGTCCACTCTCCTTACCCTTGGTTTTGCCCATGCCGAAGAGGCGACTGGGTCTTATGTGCCAATGCCGAAGACGCGACTGGGACTTATCGTAGTGCCGAGGTCTTTTATTAGCTCGGCACTTTAGTCCTTGGACTTCTGGGAGTGACTAGCAGTCTTCTCTCCAGTTCGGCGATCATAGGTAATATCATCTCAGGTTGTCGATGTTCCACGCTTGAGGTACTTGTTTTCCTTCCAAAGTCTCAAGCACGTACATACCTTCCCCGAGTACCCGTCTTACTCGGTATAAACCTTACCATTTTGGTTTGAGCTTACTGACACCGGGCTCAGGTACCATAACTTTCCTAATAACCAAGTCGCCAACACGGAAGTGTTGTTTCTTGACTCGGACGTTATAGTACTGAGCCACCCTTTGTTGGTAGGTTGCAGTCCGAATGTATGTCAGGTCCCGTTCTTTCACCAGGTCGAGGTTGGTACATAACTCGTCGTCGTTTGTTGCCTCATTGTAGGCTTCCAAGCATAGCGTAGGCACCTCGATCTCACCCGTGGCGGTCTTAATGGTAGTTCAGTAGGCCCATAACACACTAGGCAGCTCGTCTACCCATAGTCCTTTAGCTCGGGCTAAGCGAGCCTTCAATCCACGGAGTATGGCTCTGTTCGTGACCTCTGCTTGCCTGTTTGCCTAAGGGTGTGCCACCGATGTGAAGTTATGTTGTATCCCAATCTCGGCACACCAATTCTGGAACTTGATGTCCTCGAACTGCTTTTTACGTTGTTGAAGATAAGTACTCGAGGTAGCCCGAAGCGGCATACTATATTCCTCCAAAATAAAATTTGTATGTTGCGGGGTGTGATTGTTGTTAGGGGTTCCGCCTCCATCCACTTCGTGAAGTAATCCACTGCTACCACCAGGAATCTCCTCTGCCCTGTCGCTGGCGGGAAAGGACCAAGAATGTCGATTCCCCACTGTGCGAAGGGCCATGGGCTGGTGAGATATTTGAGGTCGGCAGCAGGTCGGTGGTGTATGTTGGCATGCCTTTGACACTTATCACACTTTTTGATGAGCTCAAGTGCGTTTGTCTTCACTTTGGGCCAATAGTATCCCAGTCACAACGCTTTCTGGGTGAGAGCCCTGCCCCCCAAGTGTCCGCCACACAAGCCTTCATGAGTGTCGTGGAAAATGAGCTCGACCTCTAAGGGTCGCAAGCAGCGCAAGTAGGGGAGCGTGAAAGACTTCCGGTATAGTTGTTTGTCTATAATAACGTACTTCGCTGACTGGCGCTCTGCTCTTTGGTCCGTATTGCGATCTGCAAGGAGGGTTCTGTGAAACAGATAACTCACGAGTGGATCAATCCAGATCGGCTCTGCTTGTACTACAGGAGTGACCTCTCCTGCCCGCCCCCCCCACCCCCCCCACCCCCGAGAAAGTTGCATATTGGAAGACTGTAGACAAGATCATCCTGCAAAATTCTCTACTCCAGCCTCTGAGTCATCGGCCACTTTGAAGCAGACCAAATGTCAATGTAGTTAGCACAAAAAATTGATTCATCAGCTATCATCCGTTGAAATATCACACATTGATCAAGGTGGTGTTTAGCATGGCAGCCATTGTTTGAGTTGTTAGCCTTAATGAGCAATGAAAGTGTTCTCTACTGTTATTTAAAAATTTCTTCTACCAGTAGTAGGGTGTGACAAACTCATTATTTTTAAGTGCTTTGATGGTTACCTTTTCAATTGGCCATGTCATATAGCTGTTTCCTCCACACCAGCATGAAACCATAGGCAACTAGGAATTGTGTTGTGTTAATTGCTGTTAATAGGCACTAGTAAACTGTAAATACATCTTTTGCCCTTTTGTGCTTTTGTTGTGGCAAATTCGTGATATACATATACATACAGTGGTCATGCATCACTGGCCATGCCAAACACCACCCAAGTAAGTGGGTCAAAAACATTACGAGGTCATTATTTGTGGGTTACAACGGCTGTTATTGGAATAATCTTGATGACGGTGATGGCCTCTTGATTTTTTCATGACCCTTTGTTTTCTTTTGGAGGGATATTTTTAAGAGTTAGAACGACTCAGAACTCAAAAGATCAGTTCTGTGTGTTGTGATCATAATAAGGTCACTCTTCACTTTCAAACCATTCAAACACGACTCTGCTGATATTTTATTTTGTTTCTTGTACATGGACCAAAGGACCCTGTGCCCTTCTAAAAAAATAACACCAAAATTTCCTCAACTAAGGGTGGTTTTCATTTGATTTGTTACTTAGACAAACGCTAAACCATTTGATTTCAATCAAGTGGTGGTGAATTCAACTTAGACATAAATTGGAGTTGGACTACCTGCATCAGATTTGAAGGGCACGTTTGTCACAAGAAAAAAAAAACGTTTAAAACTTGACCTTGTTGATCTCCGAGACTCCGAATGGAGTATCTTCAAGTTGGTCTAACGTGGAAGTCTTTGATTGGTTCCCATATGATAAGAAATATGTGTACACGGTGAATGAAGAACACATTATATTTATTGCTCCGCGGTTTGCATCTCTCTCTAGTCTCAAGTCTCTACATTACACCACTGTTTACTGTTACAGCCCAACCAAATTAACAATAGCAAAATGGCAACAACACTGGCTGGAGCTGGAGTGAGTCTCTCCACGACTACCACTCGAGTGCTGGCTAAGCCGGACACCGGCATGCTCAGGCCGCCGTGCCTGAACCACCCATGGAGGTTGCACAAATTTGAAGGTCGTCGCTTGCGCATCCAAGCCATGGCTACTACACCTGAGAGAATCTCCGAGAAGGTAGTCGAGAGCATCAAGACTGCCGAGGAGGTCTGTGCCGGTGACCCCGTGAGCGGTGAGTGTGCAGCGGCGTGGGATACGGTGGAGGAGTTGAGTTCTGCCGCAAGCCATGAACGACAGAAGAATAAGGAATCAGACCCATTGGAGACTTACTGCAAGGACAACCCGGAGACGGATGAATGCCGCACCTACGATAATTGACGGTTTTCTCTTATTTTTCCACATGCCTCCTCGTATCTCCCTTTTATCTGAACTTCACATGTGAGCTATACATTGCCTATTTATATTAGATTGTAAAGTGAAAGCCATCACCCATGTAAAGACCGGATCTCTGAAACAAGCTGTCGTCGCTTTACTTGGTGCATCTGGTACCATGCTGAATTGCTGATTATAAATTGCTAGTTATTGTTACTTGCTAAGATATATCAATGTTTTTATCCTTTTATTTTTCTTTTCCTTTTTTTTTTTTTTTTTTGCCTAACTGAATGTTTAAGTGTAAGATTTCATTGATTAATCAGGCATTGAGATGGCCACTCATGCTAATTTGGGGGTGTTCTTCAATATGTACGTATGATTTTGTTTTTTAAAAACAAGAACAGTTGTCACGTCCGAAAAATAATACTATTTTTACCGGTGTGGCAGACTGGCAGCTGTTTGTCTTTGAAAAAACAAAACTGTGTACATTGGCTGACACCCCCGGTGACATTCTTTGCCAATTCTACATCCCACGGCGCAAAGCCTATAGCCAATTAAAGCAACTAGGCCCTGTTTGTTTGCCGGTATCTCGTGTTATGCTGGGTAAATCGGACAATCAACAATCTCTGCATTGTTCCACATAGAGCAAATTTTCTGGAGAGTAGCAGTTACTAGGTAATCGATATCGATGCCCTTCTGGAGAGTATCGGTACCTAACGTACAAGAACACTGGCACCGGCAACTTTTGCCCGAAGAACACTTGCCATAATAAACTTCCTTGCGAAGGTAAATCAAAACGAATGGGGCCTTTATGTTAGGGACTGGTATGCTGAAAGCTTGTTTAAGGTACCAAAGAACCTCCTAAGAAGGTGTTTAGCATGGTGGTGTTTATTTGCTGTTGTGTTCAAATAATTAACCACATCAGCATTTTTTCTGATACGGATGAAAATTTGTATTTTTAAAGTCTTTTTATGCAGAAATGTCACAATATGTCCTAGAATTTTGAACAATAAAAATAATACTTGTTTTGGGAAGAGCCCTTAGGCTAATTCATTGCACAAAATCATTAATAAGTAGAAGCTCGAGTATCAGGAGAGATGGAACAAGAAATTATCCTAGGTACAATAGAAGCGAATTTAACAAGCTACTCTATTGCATGTACAATAGAAGACAGTACAACTTTGAAACTAATAAAGAACCCCGCAAAACTTTGAAACTAATAAAGAACCCTGCAATTGGCGATGATGGAATGAATTTACCAAGGGACGTCCATAAATAATGTCCAGCATGATACATAGAGGCAATTTTCTGCACGTCTCCTTCTGACCAGATGTGAGAAATGTGGAAGTCTTTAGCCATTTGCAGACCAACTCGAAATGCTTTAAATGTATGGACGTATAGTTAGCATTAAATTTTAGCAAATAAAAATATGGTATGCTTTCTCGCCATGGTTGTTATCCATAATTTGGCAACAGGAAAAATGCAAGGCTCAAAGTATTATTACAACATAAATACATAATACATATTGGTTGATGTATCAGTTTTGGGGGCTATGAATACGTAGCACACCAAGGTATGGTTGAAATTCAGCTTCGTTCCACCTACATCCGCTGTATTGACGAATATGCCTAAAGTATCAGGTCGTATTCCTATTTAATTCCTTGTTTAAGCCTATTAACTGCTGCGAATGTATTTGATACGTGCACGAAATATGTGGCAGTGGCAGCATGAGACTCGGTCTTAGCTCTTTAAATCTCCTTAGTCAGTAGTAGATAAGCTTAGTCTGTTTTAGTCTATAAGCTCTAGGGGTGAGTAGTTCCTATTTTATTTCCTAGTTTGTAGTACAATAAGACTATAGATATAGCCTGAAGAGAATGAATAAAGGGCATCAGCTTTTCTACCGTAGAATTCTTCCCCTCTCTTTCCCCTCTTCGGGCTCTCTCTCCCTTTACTTAAATCTAATCATATCATTGGTATCAGAGCCGGCTCTGCAATGAAGTCAACGAGACCTTAGCACGACATGAATCAAGTTTTGATCAGGTGAACATTGTCTTACAAGCAGTGTTAACCAAGCTCCAAGCCTTTCGAGCCACACGAACCACTCCCGAGACCAACCCCTTCGCACATGAAGAGTCCTCACACCAACATACTTCTCGTTCCAGCTCCACCCATGATCGCCCTCATCAACACATCAAATTGTCTTTCCCAAAGTTTAATGGGGATGACCCAAGCGGCTGGATTTACAAGGCAGAGCAATATTTTGATTTCCAAAATATTGGATTGGACCAACAAGTGCAACTAGCTTCCTTCCATTTAGAAGGCATCGCCTTGCAATGGCACAGATGGTTGACAAAACATCGCGGACCACTCACATGGGAAGAATTCTCCAAGGCTGTGCTACATCGATTTGGTCCAACCGACTATGAGGACCCGTCGGAAGCTTTAACTCGCCTTAAGCAAACCACAACTGTGGCAACTTATCAAGAAGCTTTTGAAAGGCTCTCCCATCGAGTTGATAGCCTACCTGAGAGTTTTCTAATTGGTTGTTTTATTGCAGGACTTCGTGATGACATTCGCATAGACGTGAAAATTAAGCAGCCTAGAACCTTGATAGATACATCGGAGTGGCTCGACTAATTGAGGAACGAAATCAATTACAAAGGAAATCGAACCAGCAAGTTCGTTCCCAACCAGCCATAGTAACATAGAGGGTGTCACCTAACCCAACAGCTAGTGTGCTAGGGCCTCCACCAACCCAACGCATGAACTAGGTTCCCAGTGCTCCACCAGCAACATTCCTGTGAATCACCAACCAAGAGGTGTGAGAACGTCGCGAGAAGGGGTTATATTATTATTGTGATGAGAAATTCACTTCTGGCCACAGTTGCGAACGACCACAATTATTTATGATCGAGGATCCTGTACAGACGGATATGGAGGATGTCAAACCAGAGGTAGAAAACCAAGAAGCTATTCCTGAGATCTCCTTCCATGCAATTGCAGGAGCTGAGCACCCACAAACCATACGTGTCCCAAGCAAGCTGAAAAACAAGAATGTGACGGTGCTAATTGATGGCGGCAACACCCACAACTTCATTGATCAGGCCATAGTCTCTAAGTTTGGGTTACCAGTGAGCCGAGACAAGAAATTCCAAGTCATGGTCGCCAACCGAGAAAAGATAGAATGTGTTGGGTAGTGTTGGGCTCTCACCCTCGTCATTCAAGGACATTCCATTATTGTCGACTACGTTCTTCTAGTCGTGGCATGCCAGTTGGTATTAGGAGTGCAATGGCTAGAAACTCTCGGACCCATCGAGATGGATAACAAACAGCTGACCTTAACATTTAAGAAGGGAGGAATCTTTTGCACCTTCCAGGGATTGGGACGAGCCAACATCGAAGCCTTAACCGACAAGGAGTCCAATGGATTACAAGTTAATGGGTTCCTTTTTCAAATAGTCCCTTCCAATAGCAGCAACCAACCAAGTTGCTACTCATCTGAGATGGACCACCTCCTAACCGAGTTTTCCCATGTATTTGAGCCACCCACCAACTTGCCTCCTAAACGACCACATGGCCATCAAATTCCGATCCTTCCCGACAAGGGACCAGTTAGTGTGAGGCCGTACCAATACCCATATTATTAGAAAATGGAGATAGAGAAGATGGTGAAGGAGCTTCTACAATCATGATTGATGAGACCAAGCAACAACCCATTTTCGCCACCGGTTCAGTTAATGAAGAAGGCTGATGGGGCTTGGCGATTTTGTGTTGACTATCGAGCACTGAACGACATCACGATCAAAGATAGGTATCCAATTCCTATGATTGATGCACTATTAGATGAGCTCCACGAATCCAAATTTTACTCCAAACTGGATCTGCGGTCTGGGTACTATCAGATTCAAGTGCGAGAAGAAGACATTCCTAAAACAGCCTTCCGGATGCATGAAGGGCATTACAAGTTCATAGTGATGCCATTTGGCCTAATGAATGCACCTGCAACCTTCCAAAGCCTCATGAACGATCTCTTCCGTCCATACCTCCAAAATTTTATTTTGGTCTTCTTCGACGACATTCTAGTGTATTCGAAATCATGGGAAGACCATATATCTCATTTGCGAATTGTTCTAAAAATCTTGTCCTCTAACAATTTGTTTGCAAAAATGTCGAAATGTCGATTTGGTGTTTCGCAGGTCGAGTACTTGGGCCATATAATATCGGAGCAAGGCGTGTCGGTTGATCCAACCAAAATACAAGCTGTTATCGAGTGGCCTACACCGACCACAACAAAGGGGGTCCGTGGTTTTCTCGGTTTAGCAGGTTACTACTGGAAGTTTATCCGTAACTTTGGAAGCATGGTGGCTCCTTTGACCCAACTCTTGACCAAGGGAGGATTTCAATGGAACGAGACAGTAGAGCTGGCCTTTCAACAGTTGAAGAAAGCACTAACTTCACCACCAATTTTATGTCTTTTGGATTTTTCTCAGCGATTCGTGGTTGAGTGTGATGCGAGTGGAACTGGAATTGGTGCAATCCTTACCCAACAAAATTGACCAGTGGCATATTTTAGTGAAGCACTAAAAGGTTCAGCTTTGGCACTATCCACCTATGAGAAGGAGATGTTAGCTATCATCAAAGCCATTAAGAAATGGTGCCTATATCTGCTTAGGAAACCCTTTATAGTCCGCACCGACCAAAAAAGCCTTAAGTATCTGCTCGAGCAATGGATAACTATACTAGCACAAACACGGTGGCTGCCAAAGATACTTGGTTATGACTACAAGATTGAGTATAAAAAAGGGGCTAAAAATCAAGGTGCGGATTCCTTGTCTCTTATAGTTGAATCTCAAATTCTGTCAATCTCTATACCACATGCAGATTGGTGGCCGCTGCTGCAAAAAGAAGTCAAACAAGATGCATTTTATGGAGAATTGATGAAGAAATGGCCCTCCCGTTCAAACCACAAGCTGCTCCAACGAGATGGAGTGTGATTTGAGGGGGACAAAATTTATTTGAGCCCAGCCTCAACCTTGATTTCAAAGGTAATTGCCGATTGCCATTCATCTCCAGCAGGTGGGCACTTTGGATTCCATAAAACCCTCTCTCATATCAAGCGTAGTTTCGTTTGGCCTAACATGCATTGGGCGGTGAAGGAATTCTTGCAACAGTGTGATGTATGTCAGCGCTTCAAGACAGATTGCACGAGGCCAGTGGGGTTGCTTCAGCCGCAACCAGTTCCCACTCAAACGTGGACAGATGTCTCGATGGACTTTATCGAGGGGTTACCATCTTCCAATGGGTATACTGTTATCATGGTAATTGTTGATCGGTTGATAAAATATGCCCACTTCGTACCCTTAAAACACCCATTCACCACCGAGACTGTCGCTAAGGCATTTGTCGCCAACATTGTCCACCTACACGGAATTCCAACATCAATTGTTAGCGACCGCGACAAGGTGTTTATCAGCTCATTTTGGCAAACACTTTTCCAAATGCATGGGACGAAAGTGTGTATGAGCTCAAGTTACCACCCCCAAACTGACGGATAGACCGAAGTCATTAACCAAATGTTGGAACAATATTTACGACGTTTTGCCGGTGAACATCCGCGGAAATGGCTCGAATGGATTCCTTGGGCGGAGTATAGCTACAACACATCCACTCACTCTTCCACCAAGATGACACCCTTCAAAGCAGTTTACGGTATCCCACCCCCAAGTCTACTGGCTTATGTACCAGGTACTGCTCGCGTCGAGGCAGTAGATGAGTACCTGCGTGATCAAGATATCATTCTACGTGAGTTGCAATACAACCTTCGGATAGCTCGGGATCGGATGAAATGTCAAGCCGACCAACACCGACGTGAGGCTTCATTCGTCGTGGGTGATTATATGTATGTGAAACTACACCCTTACCGACAAACTTCTGTGGCTTTTCGGCGCTCTATGAAGCTCGCCCCACGTTACTTTGGGCCATACCCAATCATTGAAAAAGTGGGCTCGGTGGCCTACCGATTGACCTTGCCTCCTGGCTCTCAAATCCATAATGTGTTCCATGTCAATTTGTTACGGAAGCAATTGGGACCAATCACCCCAACTTCCACCCAACTTCCCCCAATCTCGGATACTTCGACCATTCTTCCACAACTGGAAGCTATTTTAGATCGTCATATTATCTGCAAGGGTAAATACCATCCAAAATCTGAAATTTTGGTGAAATGGGTAGGAGCACCAACTGAGGACGTAACTTGGGAAAATGAGTGGCGCTTCACCAAATCATATATTGACTTCCTTGTGGACAAGGATCCTTCAAGGGGGGGAATGATACGTGCACAAACTATGTGGCAGTGGCAGCACGAGACTCGGTCAAGTTTGTTTCTTAGCATTTTTGAATATCCTTAGCCAGTAGTAAAGCTTAGTCTGTTTTAGTCCATAAGCTCCAGGGGTGAGTAGTTCCTATTTTATTTCTTAGTTTGTAGCACAATAAGGCTATAAATAAGACTGAAGAGAGTGAATAAAGGGCATCAGCTTTCCTACCGTAGAATTCTTCCCCTCTCTTTCCCCTCCTCTGGCTCTCTCTCCCTTTACTTAAATCTAATCATATCAGTATTAAACCACTATTTAAGAAAAATTTAAATCCAAATCATGCCAAATGTTATTAGTTCCTACTCAAATTCAAATTTATATTACCAATCTATTTAATGTTTTTTATTAATTTCCTATTCAAACACATCTTTCAGCAAATGTATACAAAGAAGCATAAACTCAAATCTACCTGAACAATTGGGGCTATTTCACTTAACTACCTAAACATAATTTTGTGCGAGATTTCCCCTGGAAGCATCACAAGCCGAGCAAATGAAACCTAAACTAGCATTCCATCAGGAATGGCACACAAAACCTGATGGGATGCAGAGTTGGCAATTTTTCCCATCTCCGCCAGCCCAGTACCCGAATTCTCCAACCCGATTGGTGGGATTATTTTGACAGAGCGGTAACAAGAATGGGAATTAATAAGAATCTCTGACTACTGACAGCCTGACCCCGATATCATCGATATTATATATATATATATATACTTTTAACAACAGCTTGTAGTCAAATATGCATTGCATGTCTACACAAAACCTGATGGGATGCAGAGTTGGCAATTTTTCCCATCACCGCCACCCCAGTACCCGAATTCTCCAACCCCATTGGTGGGATTATTTTGACAGGGCGGGAACAAGAATGGGAATTAATAAGAATCTCTGATATACCTCACATTTTTGTGAAGTCAAATTTCTTTAATAAATCTTTGCGTTCGACACTTATGAACCTTTTATATTCAATAAAAATCGGGAAAAAACCAAAAAAAGCCTTGGATTAAGGCTGGACTTCTTTGAGGTGTAGTGTGTTCCAAGCTCACTCCCCGCACCGGCTAGAAAAAACACAGTGAAGGGGTCCCAACTACCAAGTTCCGAGTCTATCCACCAAACACCGTTCCAACCATTCAATCCATTCACCAATTAGAGAGCTAAAAGTCAGAAGATAGTGGCAGAATCCGTCCACATCTCCTTAGCCACGTCTTCCCAACCCCAATCCCAACCAATTTCCATCCATCGGATAAGAAGTTATCTATTTGTGAAATATTCTAGTCAAATCCTCGATGGAAACGATGGATTGAACATTAAGCCCATTTGAATCACATGCTTCAACTGAAATTAGTAAAATTAGGGAGGGATGTTGATCAACAACTACCAAAAACAACTTTTTTTAGATCTCACCACCCACTCAAATATGCATTGCATGTCTACAGAAAAGTATAACCATCAGAGAATAAAAGATTTCAAACTAATTCGGTGACTCCATTAGCAAAATCCCATATAATAATACATCAAGTATTGCTACAGAACTCCCAACTTCACATCGGAGGCCCTCTCACCTACCAAAAAAAAAAAAATCCTTGATGCATATAGACCCAGATATACTAACCATCTATGATATCAGACATCTAGGAGACCGACCAACAATATAACAGACGAACTACACTAAAACAACAACTATCAAAGACCCAGATGATGATACAAGAACCCTTTCAGCCACACACAAAAATAAAAAAAAAAAAAAAAAAAGAAAAAGAAAATGATGATGATATCAGAACCCACGAGTAACATATAAATAAGGTTGAATTTTATCTTCACGCCACATAGCTGGGATGATTCAAAACGGAAACATGTCTGCAGCAGCTGTTATTGGCACGAACTGGCAAGGGAGGGACCATGGTTTCAGAAGAGGGTCTGGAATCTCTGGGATGTCCAAAGTTTCCATGCAGAAAGGCTGGCACTCACGGATGACAGAATTTAGAGAGTCCAATCTATCCTTCAATTCCAGGTACTGGGCCCTCAGGACATTGTTCTCCGATGCGACCTGGAGGTAGACTTGCGTGTTTGAGTTAACCCTCTGCAGGATCTCATCGTTTTCTTTCTGCAGCTTGTTTACTTGGTTAACCAGGTCATCCAGGTGCTGCTGCTTCCTCATCCGCGACCGCCGCGCAGATTCTCGGTTGGAAATCATTCTTCTCTTCTTCCTCTCGTCGATCTGTGCATATTGTGGGTCCCCTTCGGATCCCGAGCTCACGTTTTGTTTAACGGTTGACATTCTCTCTCTCTCTCTCTCTCTCTCTCTCAAAAATTGTCGGCCGGTATCAGAGCTAAATGGATGTTAGATATGTGTATTTACAGGAACAAAACCAGATGCAGAGTGTCAAAATTCGATGATGAAAAACAGGATGTACAGAATGAATATGACGGATCAAGCGGAGGGAACCAGATCAAGAGAACACATAGAACCAGTACAAGAACACAACAGAAAACGATTGAAGAAGACGAAGGCGACGCAGAAGGGTTACGTAGCTCATAAAGGCTAGAGATGAGTTTTCCAGTAAAAGAAACTTAAAATCATTGAGATCATCAACCAAACCCTTAATTCCAAGGTTCGGATTAAGCCCAAGTCAAAGGAGATTTGCAAAATATTGAACCTCAGAGCAGATGCAGCAACACAAGTAGATCCAGAGATCAGAAACTCTAGCACAAGTGAGAATAATCACAAAGAGAACAGCGAGGGAGGGGGACAAGATCAAGATCAACCCCGAGAAACAAGATCTATCAACCGGATGTTAATATAAACGATCGATCTATCAAATAGAAATGAACAGCACAACAGATCGACTGAATAACCGAAGCCAAATAGGAAAGAAACCAGAGATCAAAATAGAGAAGATACTTAGCTGATCAAATCTCCCAACAGAGCGAGAGACAGAATGGCGCAGAAACCGGAAAACCCTAGAAAGCGAAGAAAAGAAAGAAGAAAAATCAAGGAAGATGATATAGAGCGAATAGAAGCGAAAGGAAAGAAGGTTTACAAGGAGGTAGAGTTGGCATTTTATAGAAGAAGAGGGATGATTTTCCAATTATTTCATTCAATTTAATATTGATTTTGGGGAACGTAGAAGGAATCTTCTTGGTGGAGAGTAGGTGGGCTGGCCCCTTGTTTTTTTCCTTTTTCCTGCGATGAAAATTGTGGCCAACTGGGCCAACTGCCAGTCTGCGTACAGCTGTGTAATTAACCTGAGATACACACCTTAATTAATAGTTATTTAATAAAGGATAAAAAGACTTAAACCTCCTTCTGATTTATAGTAAATACAATAACCTCCCGTTCCCGTAATATATACTTTTCTTATGCTCCGTTTGGTTTGAAAATGACAAAACCACCAAACAATTATGCTCCGTTTGGTTTAAAGGAAAAAATAGGGAAAGGTAGGGAAATCTTCACAAACTTTATATATATTTTCCTACCTTTCCCTACCTTTTCCTTTAAACCAAACATAAAGTTAGGTTTTTGGGTAAAAAATAACTGGAGTATTTTTAGAATATTGTAAAATGGATCGAATATAACAAAGCTGCTAATATCAGTAATTATTATTATAGATAATTTAAGAAAATCTATGATATAAAAGGAATTTTAATTAATCAAAATTCACCTATAAATTTTGGTAAATTTCAATCCACTCATACGGTCGATTCAACATTAGAAACTAGAGCTAGAGCTATGCAGGTGTGAAAAACCCTAAATTGACCTGCTTCTTTCTAATTATTGTAAACAAACAAAATGAAGGTATTTTGGTAAATTGACGGATGAGGATCTCAACGAGTTTAGGGCCTCGTCGTAGAATCCCTTAACAGAAGTAAAATCTAGATTTTTAACCAGTGGTGGCTGCACGTGTAAACAGCAAGAAGAGACAGTCTTACATTGGGATGGTCGCATGGTTCACATCTAATCCCAGAAATTCATGCCGAATCTCGTGGAGGAAATTTACAGCCTGAAGTAATCGCCTATTTCTGATTTCGCCACCTGGCGAAGATAAGTTGCCCGGTTGGCCGGTTCAGCGGTTTTGTGTCGATAGTCGCTGTCAGTTACCCAGAAAACGTTATATTGATAAGCTTATCAGATATCACATGGTAGGGTGCGAATGCGAATGGGATCACACATTAAAACACTGTAGCTGTGCATGTGCATCTGCTAGCATGTGGATCCCACCTGACCACCGATCCACATGTTAAGATTAGAAAAAATAGCAGCACCAATGGTTACGATTTGGTTGAGTCATGGTAAGCCTTTAGTTGCAGCTGCAGCTGCACCGAACTGCTGATATCATCCTTGCATCTAACAAAACCAGTATTATACGATGATGTCATAAACGAGTTCGGATCTTCTGCCCATGGGAATTCTCTTTACGTTTATTACAGTCAGGAGAACATCTCATCTTTACATAATATTATGTAAAGGGAGATATTTTCAATTCACGGGATAGTATACTGTAACTGTAAGTAAACGTAGACAGAAAATTCGGAGTCAAATGGAGTCCGGATCTTCTGCCATCGAGAACTCTGAACACGGTAATGTTGTCATGAATCACGACGGTCCTGAAAACGTAGCAGTCGGTGGGCATGAGATAAAGCATATGTAAATTACATCATTCATGACACACATTACATAATTGTCTTTCAAGCTACAATTGATTTTTTTCGGATAAATACACCGCACTTCAATGCAAAATTCTGAAATTACAACAGTTCATTGTAGAATTTTGAAATTACAAATCTTCATAGTCTATTAGTAGTCTTATAAATCGCATCTTATCCGTAGATTTAACATCATCTACAGTCAAATTCATCCCATTTATACGATGGAGCTAAGAATTTTGATGTGGTTGAACAGTCATTCTCCCCTTTTTTATCCTACTAACCCGTTTATCTCTTTGTTTTTTTCAAGAAAACGACTCGGCAATAAACAATAGGACTGAGCGAGGGACTGTTTTGACATGGACCACGTCATCATCTCTAGATTCCATTATTCCATGCTGTTAGTGCCTTTAAGTTATTTTTTCTTTACTTGCCACGTGTCAATAAGTAGAGTGAGAATGGGACAAAAGCGGAAAGTAAGAAAAAGACCATTGAGCATCTAATATTTTATTGCGCTATAAAGGCAGGCAAGGTGTCAACCTCGCATTATCCCACGGTGCATTGGGAACATTTCCGGTAAATAATAACACAAGTACTAAAATGTTACTAATGCATGGTGGGATGTGCCTCTAACATCCGTGTGAAGCGCCATGTGTAAAGAGCAGATCCGGTCTCTTTTAAAACCTATTGAGCCTCGCCATTGAGTCCAAATCTGTACCTCACTGAGCGCACCTAACAGAGACCTCATAGTTTCATTTCATCTATATATTTTTAATACATGGTGGGATGGGGCTGTGAAGTCTGTGTGAAGTGCGTTTTGTGAGGAGCAGATCCCAATTCCTCATCACCAATCAAAACCGTCCCAATACATCCCACCGTGGAATTGAGATAATGGATTGTAAGAGGATTAACTTAACTCAATAGTTGTTTAACAAGCTATAAAACCAGCTTCACTCCGGTCATAAAAGTACATGACTGGGAATTCACAACCATTCAACCTCTCATTGTGGGTCTTATGCATTCCATCACTGATATGAGGTATTATTATTAGTTTACAACCATTTATATGTTTAATAATTTAGTTAATCCGAATTTACTGTGATGTAGGGTAACCTGGCCTAGCCCATCATGGGCTGGAGGGCCCAGCCCACGGACGCCAGCCAGGATCCTAGTCCAACACGGCGGAGGCTATCCTACTCCCCTCGTATGGAGCCAATAGCGAAGTGCCCCAGCATCCCTGCTTCTCCCGCTGACCGCCCGTATATAGAGCTTATCAGGGGCATCCATCTCCACCAACTTCCAAGCAATTCAAGTATAAATACAAGGTACCCCCTCTAGGTAGAGGATTCTGAAACACCAGCTCTAACTAAAAGCTTAGGTGAAGGACCTTTCCTCTTGGGAGCCTAGTGCATACGAGCACCCTCTTTAGAGCCCTTGTCTGCACCAGATCCCTCTCTTCTTCAACCCCTGTACTAACTTGACCATTGGAGCCTTCGCCTCGGGTTCTCACCCGGGGCCTCTGACATCTATTGTCTTGCAGGACCTCAAACTACCAAGGACTTCACCACTTAACCACCAGCCCTTGACTTCTACAGTACTCAGAGATGATCTACCTCAGCCTATGGCTCTCGACCTCAACACACCTCATCTGAACCCCTCAAAGCCTTTGACTAGCCTTCATAGCTCATAAGCGTTTTTACCTCGTTGCCCTCGGCCAATCCGAGTAGCAACAAATTGAAATCATGTCTGAGAAGTGTGTTTTTTTTTTTTTTTTTTTTTTTTGTTAAAGAGGAGATTCAGGGGCTGAAGAGGAGATATACACAGAACATGGTCTAATCACCTACTAACAAAATACATTCTAACACTCTCCTCACATGATATGCCAGTGCATATCTCATACATGGTAGGTCCTACTTTTATTCTGATCCAGTATCATGGTGAGATGTGTGGTGTAAGATAATGTTATAGGAGTGTCTGCATATGTTTTATTGGTAGGAAATCCCAATAGTAAGAGACAAAAAGATGTATTAAATTTGAATTCACATGGGTGCCTCAAAAAGTAGGACAAAAAGATGTGTGGTGTAAGACAAAAATATGTATTTACCAAAAAGAGAAATAGGTGTATTAGATGAGAAAACTTTTTGGGTGCAAGGACCTAACATGGCAACATCCACGTTAACCTATTAATCTCTTATTGTTTTTGTTTTTTTTTTTTGACAAAAAAATATTGTGCAATTACTCTTTTAGCCATGGTTTTAAAAAATGACATGGAAACAGGACCATTATGGCCACCGGTTTTCGGGTCAACGGTTTGAATGGATGTCTCATTCTAACAACAAAAATAAAAACGGCAAAAAGACATTGAACAGGTTGATGGTTCGATCACTCGGGTTAATGGATCATTGATTGATTCAACGGTTTTTAGTCAATGATCAGGTTTGGGATAAAATGGAACTGATTGCTTGGACGGTTTCTGAGCTGAACGGTTTGACTGTCCGAGTCAACAACAATTAAAAAAACCATGCTTTTAGCCCATGATATGGTAATGTGTCGGAGTTCAAATCAGCTCCCCACAACATCTCATAGCACATCCCTGCGGACCCCATTGTGTATTGGGAACATCTCCTGATGATGACATCATCATTTCTGGCATTATCATCAAGAGATGTTCCCAATACACGACATGAATGTGCTGTGGGACGTTGTGGGGGGCAATCTTGTTGAGGGTTGATTTGATCTCAATGTGTCGTGCTTAATAGGTTCAACAACATTGGCTCTTGGTTCCTACTCCCCAGTAGTCAAACTGCCAAATATCTTTATATTCTCATAGGAAGTTGGATCTGCTCCTCACAAATGGATGCCTTACAAGCACATCCACTGTGCATTAGGAACATCTCTCGTGAATAATAACTAATAAGTACGGAAAACATTCCCAATGCATAGAAAGATATGTGTGTGAGACACCACATGTGAGGAGCAGATCCGGTCTCTTTTCATAGACAATAAAGACGGTGTGATTTGGAGTAATTTGATAGGCGCCTTACATGCACCTCACTCTCCATCCCGACGGTATATTAGGAACATTTCCCCGTAATAAGTGCGGAAGATATTTCCAATGCAACATGTCACACTGAAATACGCATGTGGGCCGCCAAACTAAATTCGATTCGAATGATATGAGGTAAAAATAAAGGAAAAAAAAAAACGATACGAGGCGTGCACGTGGAGGTCCGTCAATCATCTGTCGGATTGGTTTCCTACTTCCTTTATTAATGATCACATGATTGTAACCGTCCGATCTTTTTTTTTTTTTACTAACTATTAAAAGTTATACGAAGTCAATGGATATATTTTGGGTTTGGCGTCCATATGAGCCCAATAATTGGACTCCGGCTGCCCACGTCTATCCACAACATATGATTCCTGTGAATAATGTCTCCTCTGAGCATGAGATGTTCTTCATCTGTGGCTGCAAAGTTGTAGGCAGAGTTTGTGTAGGCAGGAGATTTAGACTTCAATAATTGTGTTGCGGTTTAATTTGGGTCGGGTTGAAATTTAGAAATTAAGCTTTACACGACTCTGGATCTCCTGCTTACGAGAATTTTGCCTACGTCTACCCACAACACACTATCCCGTGAATTGAAAACATCTCCCCTTACGTAGGAGGATGAGATGTTCTCCATATGTTGTTGCAATGTTGTGTACGTAGACGTGAACAGGAGATCCGAACTCGCTTTAGATTCCCCCTCTCTCTGGTCTCCACCACCCAAAAAAAAAAAAAAGAAAAAAGAAAATATTTGTAATTGTGGACAACCCAATTTTCAGTATTATTGTATGAGTTTACATCTACGCCCCAAAGAAGTCACCCCACAAGTGCCCCAGCAACATTCCAATCGTGTACGGAAAATATCTCGTTGTACTTGCCATTGGGAGATGCTCCCAATACAGTTGGGATGTATTGTGGGGCACAGATGTAAGAGGTCACCCCACCATGCCTCTCCTTGCCTCATTACCCCCCACCTTACATTTTCATTGACTCTCTCTCTCTTACCATCATTTCCATTTTGTCAATTCAACCCCCTTTCTCTCAATTTCTTAATTAACTATATATATTACCTATAATATCTCCCCCCTACAACTATTCACGTCTCTTACTCTCTTTACCCAGATAACTAATTTCCTTAATTAGCTCAACCTCTCTCTCTCTCTCTCTCTCCATGTAACTAATCACCTTAATTAGCACAATTATCTCTCATGATGCCATATCACCACCCTTTTAATAATGGTAATCAATTAATCGTCCATTACATTTCCATATTAGGATAGTTTATCTCATTAGTGAGATACATAGAGTAGAAATTAGTTATGATTCCTTCTAAAATTTGATAAAGTATTTAGAGAAGATTTTGAACAATCTTCCAATTCCATATTCCTCTTCAATTGCCAATAACCATTTGAATTGCATAAAATCTTGAGTTAAAACCTTGAAAACCCCATTCTTAGGTTGTATAACATCAATGATTTACATAATGAACATAAATTAATTTAATTAGCTTTATTTACATAATTAAAAGTAAAATGGTTAATTATAAGTTTCCATAATAATTACTTAATTTACACTAATGAATGTACTGTATTTTTAACACTTTAAACCTTTAGGTTGCTTAATAAAATTTAGTTAGATTGTTTAATTAATATAATTGCTTAGGGATGGCAATTTTCTTCACCATTGTTGGGTACTCGACCTCCCCAACCCAATGGGGATGGAGAGTGAAGTCCAGGCCTTGCCTTGACCCGATCGGTTATATATATTAAATATTATTTACATTATATATACATCAAAATATATAAAAATATTATTTATATTTTAAAATTTTCATCTATTTTAAGTGAATCAATTTAAAAAAAATAGGTTTAATTAAAAATTTAATTAACTTTAATTACATAATTAAAAGTAAATTGGCTAATTTTGTAATCTTACATAATTAATTAAGGAATAAAGAGAAATGGTGTTGAATTGGCAAAATGGGAGTGGTGGGAAGGGGAAAGGAGAGAGAGAGAGAGAGAGAGATAAGGAGGAATGAAGTTTGGAGAAAGGAGAGGGTAGCTGGCATGAACTGCTTTGCTTTATATATATTGTATAGATTATTTACATTATATATATCAAAATATATTTAAGATATTTTTTATATTTTAAATTATTCTTTATTTTAAGTAATTTTATTTTCCAAAAAAAATACTTTTAATTAAAAAAATTTGATGTTCAAGTCCCCACGGGAAATGTGTATTCGTTAGGGATCAGGGATGGATGATAACTTTTATCCCTAGCAGTGGTCAGGGTCAGGGACGGGGATTTGTTTCAAAATTAGGGTTGGGATCTTGGGGATGGGGAATATGGTCTCTACCCCGAACCCACTCCTTCGTCATTCAATTACTTATCATAAATAGTAATTTACTTATTTTACTATTAACTAATAACAATTATTTAAATTTAATTACAAATTAATAACAATTTATTAACAACAATTGTGGTTTAATTAATGGAGTATCCAAAAGCGTATTGTTAACCACTTCGGAACACCAGTTTTAATATTTGTAAGTTTTTCCATTTTTCATAACAATTACAAACACAGTAAATGGTGAGAATGGGTCGTATCCACAGGGAAGCAAGGGAAAAATTGTTACAAACTTTAATCCAGATAAAAGAACACAAAGGGAAGTTGTAGAATCACAAAACTTTAATTAATTAAGTTGGAATTCATTAAAAATAAGATTCAATCACTGTTGAAAGTGAAAAGTGCATAAAAATAAATAAATAAAAGAAATTAAATAAAAAAGTCTGTAATCCGATCGGATGTAGCAGTGTCCAGATCTCTCCTTTAACCCTCGAACTTCTCGAGCTAGGCCTTCCATCTTACCTGGTCAAATTCTAGATCTGTAAAAAAGAAACAATGCAAAAATTAAACTGAATAAAAGTAAATTTGCTGGAAGGCCTATCACTCATTACCAATATGATCGATTTTGACAATATTCAAATATGACCGATTTTGACTCCTATCACTCATTACCAATTTCTACAAAATTCAATATTCTTCTATCTGTTTCCTCAACTTTTTTCTGTTTGGGAATCTTTTTTAATGGATTTTTTTTTCAGTGAAATTTTAATTCTACATATTTAAAGGCTTAGCTTCTCAATTTTTTTTTCAATTTTTCTCTCTTTTTCCTCACCCCCCAACTTAAGTGCCATTGTCCATAATGGCATTACTAAAATGTTGAAAAGGGACTTGGGCCAAAGAGAACAATCAAGAGGGTTTTCTAAAGGGGTTCAAGGTCTGCCAACTGGTCTCAAATAAAAAAAAAGAAAAACTCAAATCCTAACAGTAGAAACACTAAAAACTACGTTGGGTTGTCTCCCAACCAATGCTAAGTTTAACGTCTTCATCCAGATGCATTACTCACTTCTCTCTGGATTACTTAAGCCTATCTTGTCAATCTTTCCGCTCTTAGAGAATCCTTCCACATATGGTTTAAGTCTTTGACCATGGACTTTGAATGTGCTTCTATTCTTTGGACCAACAATTTTCACTGCACTATACGAAAACACTTTTTCCATAATAAACGGCCCGTTCCACCTAGACCTTAATTTATTAGGGAATAAGCGCAACCTAGAATTAAAAAGCCAGACCTTTTGATTCGGTTCAAAAGTTTTTTCTTGAAATGTTTTTATTATGGAAGGCTTTTGTTTTGGCTTTATAAATGTGCGAGCTTTCGTAGGACTCATTGCACAATTCCTCTAGTTCACTTAATTGTAGGGCCCGGTGGGATCCAGCTTGGCCTAAATCTAGATTAAACTTTTTGATGGCCCAATAAGCCCGATGTTCTAATTCGATGGGAAGATGACATGTTTTACCAAAAACCAACTTATAATGAGACATTCCAATGAGAGTTTTGTAAGTAGTCCGGTAAGCCCAAAGTGCGTCTCCAGTCTATCGGACCAATCTTTTCGGTTGGGCCTAATGGACTTTTGCAGAATACTTTTAATTTCCCCATTAGATACTTTCACTTGACCATTCATTTGGGGATGGTAGAGGGTTGCTATCTTATGGGTGATTCCGTATTTGCATAGCAAAGCACAGAATTGCGCATTAATAAAGTGTGACCCCCCTCACTAATGATTGCTCGCGAACACCCAAACCTAGAGAAAATGTTCTTTTGAACAAATTTCATTACAACTTTGTGGTCTTTGGTCTGGGTTGTTACCGCCTCAATCCATTTTAACACATAATCAACGATCACCAGGATGTATTCATGACCGGATGATGGTGGAAATAGTCCCATGAAATCAATACACCAGACAACAAATATTTCTACAGCTGGAATATGGTTAAGTGGCATCATGTCTCTACGGGGCATATTCTCAATAGATTGTCATCTTAGGAAATTTTGGCTAAAGGCATGGCCATCCTTAAATAAACTTGGCCAGTAAAAACCACTCTGTAGAACCTTGGCTGCAGTTTTCTTTCCCGAAAAGTGCCCCCCACAAGCGAGAGTGTGACAAAAAATTGAGGATGCTTTGGTGTTCAGACTCGGAGACACAACGTCGGATCACTTGATCCAAACAGATAAGAAATAGCTTGGGATCTTCCCAGATGTAGTATTTGAGTTGAGAAAAGAATTTGTCATTCTCATTCTTAGACCACCCCTTTGGAATTTTACCTACTGCTAAGTAATTGACAATATGAGCGTACCATGGGGGAGTATTATGAGACACAGCTAAGAGGTGCTCATCTAGGAAGAAACAATCGTGGACGGGCTCACTCTTTTCAATTTGAATTCAAGACAGATGATCAGCTACTACATTTTCATATCCCTTTTTCTCCCGAATCTTAAGGTCAAATTCTTGCAAAAGAATGATCCATCTGATGAGCCTAGGTTTGGCCTCTTTCTTAGACAACAAATGTCTTAAGGCCGAGTGATCAAAGTAAATAACCACTTTGGTGCCCTATAGGTACGGGCAAAACTTTTATAGAGCAAACACTACATCTAATAATTCTTTCTCGGTAGTGGTGCAATTCAACTAAGCCTTAGATAGGGTGTGGCTAGCATAATATACTACCACAAGACATTTTTTCACCATTTGTCCCAAAACTGCTCCGATAGCGTAGTCAGAGGCATCACACATTTTTTCAAAGGGCAACGACCAGTTGGGAGGTTGAAGAACTGGGGCTTTGGTTAGTGCCTCTTTTAGATAATCGAAAGCCTTAAGACAAGCCTTGTCGAAATTAAATGGGACATCCTTCACCAAAAGATTGAGCAGAGGCCTAGAGACTTTGGAAAAGTCCTTAACGAACCTATGATAGAAATTAGCGTGTCCGAGAAATGAGTGGATTTGCTTGATAGAGGTGGGAGGTGGGAGTTTAGAAATTAGGTCAACTTTTGCTTTATCTACCTCAATCTCTCATTTGAAATCTATGTGGCCTAAGACAATACCCGTTGGACTATAAAGTGACTCTTCTCGCAACTAAGTACCAAGTTTGTCTCGATGCATCGTTGAAGAACTTTTCATAAGTATTTGAGACAAGTTTCAAAGGAATCCCCGAACACAGAGAAATCAACCATAAATATTTTCAGAAAGTCGCCTACCATTTCTGAGAAAATTGCCATTATACACCTCTACAAGGTTGCTGGTGCATTACATAATCCAAACGGCATTCTTCGAAAAGCAAATGTGCCATATGGACAGGTGAAAGTAGTTTTCTCTTGGTCTTCAGGGTAGATGACTACTTGGTTATGCCCAGAATACCCATCTAAGAAGCATAAATATGTATGCCCTATAAGTTTTTCTAGAATGTAGTCAATAAGGGGCAGAGGGAAGTGGTCTTTTTTTTTTTTTTTGCGACGGAATTGAGTTTCCTGAAGTCGATGCATACTCGCCATCCCATGGTAAGTTGGGTGGGGATCACTTCACCTTGATCCCTGGTGACCACGATGAGTCCATCCTTCTTAGGCACCACTTGTGTAGGACTTACCCAATTGCTATTTGAAATTGGGTAGATAATACATGCATTCAACCATTTGACTACTTTTTGCTTGACCACTTCTCTCATGTTTGGGTTCAACCGCCTTTGCATTTCCCTACTTGGTTTGGCACCCTCCTCCGTATAAATATGGTGCATACAAATAAAAGGACTAATCTCTTTTAGGTCAGCCACCGACCAATCAATGGCACCCCTATACTCTTTTAAAACATCAATCAGTTTCTTTTCTTGTATAGGGGTTAAATCGGCTGCTATAGTTACTAATAGTGTTTGGTCAGGTCCTAGAAACACGTACTTAAGGGAGTCCGACAAGGGTTTTAATTCTAGTTGTGGAGGAGATTCAAGAGAAGGCATGGGTGGTTCACTCTTTAGCTCTGGGAGAGGTTCAACAATAGGCTAAGACCATAATGGGTGTGGAGACTTTGTTAAAACATTAGCTTCCTTCATTGGGTCATCCGCTATGACTAGTTCGGTTTCTCCGGGGTTTCTATTTACATTTATTATACAACAATCTTGTTCTGGGTAGGCAGAAGGACTTTCTTACTCATACAAGTCTTCACACTTTCCCTCCCTTTGAAGAGCTGAGATTTTTCGGCATTTTCTAAGTGAGGGACATTAGAGGTTGTAAGATCTTGGTATTAGGGAAGACCTAAGGATTCGTTTCTGGGGTCTACAATTGGCTAACCAAGCATTGAATCATTTTTCCACTACATGTTAGCTTCCATGAGCTGAATTGCTTGGCTCTCTATTCTTGGGATAGACTGTTGTTGAGCTAAGATCAACTGTTGGAGTTGTAGAAATCTATCATTGAGTGAATCGGTTTGATAAGGTTGAGGGGAGGTTTGACATGGCTGAGCCGATTGAGTCCTAGGGTAATTATTGTACTCACAATGAGTCTGGGCTTCAGACCATTGAGAGTGCATATCTGGCAAGGTGGGTTCTTGGGTTTGGGTCCAATATGCGAAATTGGGTTGATTTTCCCACCCAGGGTTATATGACGTAAATGATGGGTTAACAATGGGTTGGAAAAATCTGTTAACTGCATGTACTTGCTCTGGAATGAATGGTTGACATGGAATCGCCGCAGGGCACTGGCTAACATGATGGGCCAGGCTTGCATAGATGGAACATGTTGGGTAGGATGACAAGGTTGTGTATGGGCCAATTTGTTGACAAAATGCAAGGACTTGATCAAGTCTTTGGGCCATCCCCTTAATCTTATCTAGTTGTTGGGACACATGGTTCCAATCTATCCGTGGCTCAGGTTGGAAGTAGTTTCTCATTCCACAAACTCCGGCCATTGAATTCATTTTATTTTGTTTTAAACCCCATTTTCTTCTTTTTTTTTATTTAAATTTTGAATTTTAATTTCAATTTTAGATTTTGAAATTTAAATTCTACAATTTAAACTCAAATTTGATTTTTTTTGTTTTCTTTTTTTTTGAAATTTAAAATTTAAATTCAAATTTAGATTTTGAAATTTAAATTCCTAAAACTTAAATTCAAATTTGCATTTTTAAATTTTAACAAAAATGCAAGAAATTCAAACACGACCTACGGGGTGACCTAAGGTTCCCTAAACTAGTGGTTTAACCAATGTGAATCCTCCTAGGTTTACTTGGAATTACGCAACTCCCTTTGGTTAGCCAGGTAAGAGGTGGGGATGTGGGAGGCTCCCCTAACCGTCGGTTATGGAAAGTAATTACAAGCTTCCCTAAAAGTCAACACACTTTTGAACCAAATGTGAGGCTCCCTAAAGGATCTTTCTATCCAAATTTTAAATTTAGGTTTAGGGTGGACTGCATGTGAAGGGTGGTGGTTTTTGGGCCAAGGAAGGGTGATGAAATCCCCACCTTATCTTATTTAAGTTGGATTGCCCTTAAATGGGTTAACGAAAAAACACAATAAACAAAATAAATGCAACTAATTACAGTGCATGAACAATTATTTCTAATATGCAATTCAGCAATTTAACATAAAATAATAAAATAAATTAACCAAAAGAAGCAATTAATATAATAAAAAAGAAGAAAACCTAATACATTCAGAACTAATAAGATAATTTCAACAATTAAATAATCCTATATGATGCATTCTCTAGCATATCAAACCCTAAATGTTAGAATGCAAATGCAAAAATTTTAAAATATTAATTTTTTTTAAATTCAAAATTTGAAAGTTAAACTCAAATTCAAAAATTGGAACAATTTCTTATTAACAATTACTTATTCAATTAATTAACTAATTAAAGGGCAATTAAATAAATCAATAAATAATTATAGAAAACAGAAAATAAAAGAATTAATTATGCTAAGAAAAAATATTAACAACTACAAAAATAAATTCTAACAAAAAGATTGCTACTCTAAGGGTTAAACTGAAAAAAAAGAAGAAGATTATGCTGCAATAAAAAATAAAATAAAATAAACAAAGTGAATTTAGTTTTTTATCTGAGAAACTAAAAAAAGAACCTAATAAAACAGAAATTCACTCAAGAAATTAAAATAAAGAAAAAAACTAGATCTAAAAACCAAATGACAAAAAAATAATACTAAAAAAATAATGAAATAAATCCGATCAATATAAAAAAATTAACCAAAAATTAAAAAAATCACTATTGTACCAAAAAAAAAAAGAAGTTCAAAAAAAAAATACAAGACTAAATTAGGATGACTACACTTGAAACGCAATCCAGTTTCTCTTCTCTGCTCTTTTTCTTCAGCAATCCGACAACGCTCCGGTGCCCCACCTTTTGCTATTACGTCCTACAAAATCAAAGAGAAACAAAAAATTAAAATGAGATTACAGACGAAGTAATTAAACAAAAATTAAAAAAAAATAATGAAGCATATCCAAACAAAGCAAATAAAAAATTTTCTCTGTTGCTTCCCCGGCAACGGCGCCAAAAACTTGGTGTATCCGAAAGCGTGTCGTTAACGACTTTGGAACACCAGTTTTAATATTTGTAAGTTTCTTTGTTTCTCATAACAATTACAAACACAGTAACTGGTGAGAACAGATCGTATCCATAGGGAAGCGATGGAAAAATCGTAACAAATTTTAATCTTGATAAAAGAACACAAAGGGAAGTTGTAGAATAAAAAAACTTTAATTAATTAAACTGAAATTCATTAAAAATAAGATTCGAACACTACTAAAAGCGAAAAGTGCACAAAAATAAATAAATAACATAAATAAATAAATAAATAAATAAATAAAATTAAATAAAAAAAAGTCTGTAATTCGATCAGAGATAGCAGTCTCTGGGTCTCTCCTTTGACCCTTGAACTTCTCAAACTAGGCCTTCCGTCTTACCTGGCCAAATTCTAGATCTACAGAAAAGAAGCAAAGCAAAAATTAAAAATTAGACTGGAAATTAGAGAACATAAGTTAAATCTAAAACTGAATTAAAATGATTGGGATCCGATTCCAAAAGTGGCAGTAGTGATAGTAAGAGGGGCACCATTCTAGGTTTAGCAGATAAGAGGCGCCTTCCTGTGCTCAGTTTTTCACAAAAATACCCCTCTCTCAGCTAGACTTCATTCAGGCTTCCCCAAAACTGCATTTCAGCCATGAAACTTCCCTAGTTTTCTACATGATTTGCACATAGACCCTCAAAGGTGACAATATTGAATTTAATTGGGAAAAGGGGGTATTTTGACTATTTTAAGGCCTAAAATACCCCAAAAATGTTGCCCTTAAGGTATCAAAATACAGAGTTATCAATGAACTATAATTATTTTATTATGAATTATTTTCCTTCGATCTTATTATTTTGGGAAATTGTCTAAAACTCACCACGACTTTTCAACATTTCTCTTAAACTCACCAAAACTTTTCAAAATGTCTAAAAGCTCCCCATATCACTAACTTGTCGTTAAACAGACTAACAATTGTTAATTTATTACCATTTTACCCTTCATAGAAAAATATAAAATATATAGATAAAATGATAACAAAAATTACACCTAGAACTTTGAATACCTTTCTCAAGCGATAATTGCAGCTTATCCGAGTCAAAGAACTTTCCTTTCTCAAGCAGCAATTGTGTAGGTTAAGTAGTGGCCTCTCAGGGTTTGGATGTGTTCAGATTAGGAGTCCGTTCAGTATTATCTTGTTAGTATACTTATCCTTTCCTTATCATGAATAGTTCAGATAGGATAGGAAAGTTATGTTTGAGTCCGTGTAAACTTAGGAGTTCTAGTTTCTATAAGCTTGTTCGGTGGTTATATATATTTGAATTCTCAAAGAATAAAACAGATGAGAATAAACTAGAAAACATCTATTTTTACATGGTATCAGAGCCACGAAATAGGAGCAAGAGGTTTGGCACGCTTGCGGGCTTCTTGTTCTTCCTTGTCTTCGACCTTGACTTCTATCATGCTCGATTTTCTTCTCGCTAAAACCATTCGGTAAACTCGATTCGTACTGAACCTCTTTTGCCGGTTGTTGTGGAACTGTTTGATGAAACGAGTTTTGTGGATAGTTTCATCAGGGATTATTTCGGTGATATCTTCCTAGGTTCTTGAGGTGATTTCGGGTCGTCGTTGTCGTCTACGTGGCAAGTGGACAATTATTCTCAGGAAATCGGCAATTTGTTTGATTCCGACCCCCTGCCGCACTAAAATTTGCTGACGAATTGACAATCCAACTGCGGAAGTCATTTTTCTACTTTCAACGTCTCTTCTCATAGAATAGCGAGGGGTCAATCTCTTCTTCATCCTCTTCGACACGGCTGATGTCGTCAACAATAACGGCTTTAGCTTTAAGAGAAACCACGCAACGGTTGTCGTTGTTGTAGAAGCGGAGGCAAAGGACAACACGCTTGGACGAGAGTTCGGCAGCTGCGCCATCGAAGAAAACGTTTTCTTGGAAATGGGTTTGGCGGTGGAACGGAGATAAGACGTTCCACGACCTCTAGAGATCAGTGGCGGCAGCGACGATTGTTCGTCACCGGCAAAGGACAAACTTTGCGCTCCAGATTCTGTTCGGCACAACGTTTTTCGCAGAGTTCTTTGATCTTCTTCTCCTTCTACAGAAGTTGTGCTCTTCGCCTTCGGCCTTTCTCTTGGGCAGATCTTCTTGTGTGAGTAATAGAGAACTCGGGGATTCATTCTCGATCAGAACATTCTGATTTTTTTCTCTGGCGAGTCAACGTACTGCAATAGGTTTTAGGGAGAACCTGAGATTGGTTCTTTGTCTCTTGTGGCATCGATCGTGGGCTTTCAAACACAATATCTGGCATGACTAAAAATAGAGAAAAATGAGTAGGGGCAGGAGGAAAAGGTCATGGCGGCCAAGTCAAGACCCATACAGCCAAAGCCTCTGCGCAAGGCAATGCGTCTCAAGGAGAATCAATTGATGCAGCCAAGACTGGGTTAAATGGACTGAGTAGTGAGCAGTGGAACATGTTAATCAAACTTTTGAACACACAGAAAGAGGGGAGTCAACGAGTAAGTGGTAATAAAAAATTGTCATAATGGATAATAGACACAGGGGCCTCTCATCACATGACAGGAAACCTCGAGTCAATGAGAGACATAAAGAATGTCATTCTGTGCTTTGTCGAGCTACCAGACGGGAAAGCGACAATAACAGAGAAAGAAGGCATAGTTGCATTGGACGATCATCTGAAATTGACTAGTGTTTTATATGTGCCTAGTTTGAATTGCATTTTTACTTTCTGTATCGCAATTGATTGAGGAATCAAACTATATTGTACATTTCACTAATAAATTTTGTGTGATACAGGACCGCACTACGAGGATGCTGATTGGAGCGGGTGAGCAGCGAGAGGGACTAATAAATTTTGTGTGATACAGGACCGCACAGTTGCAGCTTCTTGTGGTGCTCATTATTTCTTGACCATAGTAGACGATTTTTCTAGAGGCATTTGGATTTATTTTCTGGTTGATAAGATGGAAATGGGACGAGTTCTTTGAAATTTTTTTGCTATGGTTCAAAGGCAATTTAACAAACCTGTAAAGGTGATTCGTACTGATAATGGGACTGAGTTTGTATGCTTGGCTAGTTGTTTTGCTGAAAGTAGTATTATTCATCAAACCACTTGTGTCGGGACCTCTCAACAAAACGGGAGGGTTGAATGCAAGCACCGCCACATACTCAATGTTGCCCGAGCTTTAAGCTTTCAAGCCAGCTTGCCCATTGATTTTTGGGGGGAATGTGTCCTGATTGCATGTTATTTGATCAATCGGACACCATCCATTCTGTTGAAGGGAATGACTCCCTATGAAATGTTATTTGGGCGACCTCCTTCTTATGATAATGTGCGAATTTTTGGTTGCTTAGCATATGCACATAATCATGGACATGGAGGGGATAAATTTGTCAGTTGAAGTAGACGGTGCACTTTTGTTGGTATCCTTTTGGAAAGAAAGGATGGAGCTTGTATGATTTAGAGTCTGACATGTTCTTTGCATCAAGAGATGTTACTTTTTTAGAGCATGAATTCCTGTATGCACACAAGGAAGATGCACAGCCGAACAAAGCATAAGGCCAATTTAATTGTGGAATAGGTGGGACAGATGAGATGTTGGTACCATCCACTTATTTACTTGGACTAGCAAATGGCGAGACGGAGGCTAACCAGTGAGGTGAACTTGCTGAAGAAGGAGCCCGTGTAGAGGAAGGAACCCGCATAAAAGAAGGAATCTGCGTAGACCCGAATGCAAATGCTGGTGAACCCATGCATTCTTATGACGCCACCACAAAAAATGCAAGCAAAGACAGTCCTAATGTCAGGGGGGTGGCGATGTTGAGCAACATCAGCACTCTGAATTTCATTTGGGGCATTGGTATCGACAGAAACAGCAGTCCACAAGGTTGAGAGATTATGTGCTTCACACCACACAGTGCGCTTGACTCCCTCTCCACGTCCCTTTGCAAGCTCATTCAGCCAATCAAATTATGCAGGTAGTTTTTATCCCATAGATAACTATGTGAAATGTAACAAATTTTCTTGTCGACATCGTGTTTTTTTGGCAGCTATTACTGCAGGAGTTGAACCTACTTCTTTTGTTAAGGTCGTAAAGGATGAAAAATGGAGGGAGTGCAATGCAGAAAGAAATATAGACATTTGAAAATAATCAAACATTGACTGTGGAGCTTTTGCCATCCGGAAAACAATCCATAGGATGCAAATGGGTGTATCAAATCAAGTATAACGCTAATGGGATAACGGAAAGATACAAAGCCCGTCTCGTGATTTTTGGGAACAAGCAGGTGAGGGAATTGATTATAATGAAACTTTTGTCCCAGTTGCAAAAATGGTTACTGTCCGTACCTTCCTTGCAGTCATAGCAGCTAGAAATTGAGAGTTTCATCAAATGGACGCACATAAACCAGGTTTGGGGTGTCGGTTGCGAAAATCTCTGTATGTAGACGACATTATCATGTCAGGTAATGACCGTATGGCGATTCAAGCCTTCAAGAAATATTTGAGTGACTGCTTCCATATGAAAGACTTGGGACCATTGAAATATTTTCTAGGCATTGAAGTTGCCCGAAACTCAACAGGATTTTTTTTTTGTCTCAATGTAAGTATGCTTTAGATATTATCTCTGAAGTTTGATTACTTGGTGCAAAACCTGCTCCTTTTCCTCTGGAGTAGAATCACAATCTCGCTTGGGGGGCAGGCTTATTTATCTCTCAGCAACTCGTCTAGAGTTGTTTTATTCTATGCATGCTTTGTCCCAATTTATGCAACAACCACAAGAAAGACATTGGGAGGCTGCATTACGAGTGGTACGCTACTTGAAAGGAAATCCTGGTTAAGTAATTCTCTTGCGTTCAGATTGCGACCTACAGTTATATGCATGATGTGATTCAGACTGGACGAGTTGTCTTTTGTCCCGACGTTCTCTATCTGGATGATTTATTCTGCTTGGGAAATCGCCTATTTCCTAGAAAACTAAGAAACAATACACTATGACTCATTCTTCAGCAGAAGCATAGCATCGTTCTATGGCCACGGCCACGTGTGAATTAAAATGGTTGAAAGGATTATTATTGGCTTTTGGAATTACGCATTCAAACCCAATGCGATTATATTGTGATAGTTAGGCAGCCTTGCATAATGCAACAAACCCAGTGTTTCATGAGCGTATGAAACATATTGAAGTTGATTGCGGTTTTGTACATGATGAGATTCAAAATGATTGCATTTATCCTGCTTATGTGTTGACTACTGTTCAGTTGGCTGATATTTTTACAAAGACGCTGGATCGCATAGAATTTGAGTACTTTCTCCGCAAGTCAGGCATTCGTAATCTACATGCTCGAACTTGAGCAAGTGTTAGGATTAGGAGTCCGTTCAGTATTATCTTGTCTATATATTTATCCTTTTCTTATCATGAATAGTTCAGATAAGAACTTAGGAGTTCTAGTTGCCATAAGCTTGTTCGGTGGTCATATATATTTGAATTCTCAATGAATAAAACAGATGAGAATAAACCAGAAAACCTCTCTTTTTACTGGGTGCGATGTAGATGCAGACACCATTGTTTATCCATCACGTTCCCCACAACCCAGCACCACTACTACTGTTCCGCTGCTTTTTGCTTTCTCTCATTTGATTTCTAGGGGCTCTGGTTTCATGGGGGTGTTATTGATCTCAACACCGTTACTGACGACGAGGATGCTGCTTTGGCGGTGGTGGTCGAGAGTAGACCCGCTTCAATCTTGTTGCTTTCTTCTTCGTCGTCGGCGTCTTCCATGTCAGCTTCATTATGTTCATCGTCATCGGCGGCAGGTGTCTGTTAGGAGCTCTGGCATGCTTGTGCGGGGCCGCTTATATCATTGCCGAAGAAAAGAAGTGTTGTTGTTTACTTGCTGCAAGGGCACTTGGAGCATATTTCGGAATTTACGGTGACGGTTTATAATCTTCCGCCTCATGTATTCTACCACGTCGTCAACGTCAAGCTTCATGCGGAAGTTGCCACAGATGAAGTTTACGCACAGGTCTCCCTGCTTCCTGAAATTGAGATTGAGCATAAACTGCTGAGAGAAATATGGAAGCTGATGGTGAAGACGAGGAAATTGAAGGTTCGACCAAGCTGACAACGCCTCACATGTTTTGCAAAACCCTCACTTCTTCTGATACGAGCACTCATGGAGGGTTCTCCGTTCCTCGACGAACCGCCGAAGACTACTTCCCCCCTTTGGATTATAAGCAACAAAGACCATCCCAAGAGCTTGTAGCCAAAGATTTACATGGTGTAGAGTGGAAGTTCCGACACATCTACAGGGATCAGCCACGGGGACATTTGCTTACAACTGGATGGAGTGCATTTGTCAATAAGACTCTAGGGATGCTGTCCTCTTTCTCAGAGGTGACAATGGGGAATTGGGATTGGGAATGCGGAGAGCTGCTCAAGTGAAAGGTGGTATTCCTTTTCCAGTTCTCTGTAGCCAGATCATGAATGGTGGGACTCTCACAGCTGTGGGCAGTGCTATGCCCACAAAGAGACACATCTACAGGGATCAGCCACGGGGGCATTTGCTTACAACTGGATGGAGTGCATTTGTCGATAAGACTCTAGGGATGCTGTCCTCTTTCTCAGAGGTGACAATGGGGAATTGGGATTGGGAATGCGGAGAGCTGCTCAAGTGAAAGGTGGTATTCCTTTTCCAGTTCTCTGTAGCCAGATCATGAATGGTGGGACTCTCACAGCTGTGGGCAGTGCTATGCCCACAAAGAGACACATCTACAGGGATCAGCCACGGGGACATTTGCTTACAACTGGATGGAGTGCATTTGTCAATAAGACTCTAGGGATGCTGTCCTCTTTCTCAGAGGTGACAATGGGGAATTGGGATTGAGAATGCGGAGAGTTGCTCGAGTGAAAGGTGGTATTCCTTTTCCAGTTCTCTGTAGCCAGATCATGAATGGTGGGACTCTCACAGCTGTGGGCAGTGCAATGCCCACAAAGAGTGTATTCAACATTTACTATAATCCATGGGCACGCCAGTCTAAGTTCATAGCTCCCTTCCGTAAATTTCATAAGAGCCTTAATCAACCATTTTTTATTGGAATGAAGTTCAAAATGAGGTTTGAAACTGAATATGCAGTAGAGCGAAGATACACTGGTCTGGTAACTGGAATTAATGACATGGGTCCTGTTAGATGGTCTGGCTCAAAATGGAAATGCCTATTGCATGGTGAGGTGGGATGATGATCTTGAGACAAATCGACATAATAGGGTTTCTACAGGGGAGATTGAACCATTGGGTCCAGTTTCAGCTTGCAGTAGTTTTTCTGCACCTGGTTCATCCAAACCAGATTTTCCAGTTCCTAATGGAACAGAATTTTCAGACTTTCAGGCTCCAGAAGGTCTTGCAAGGTCAAGAATTTTCAAACACTGAAATCCTTCACCGGGATATATGGTTGACAGTGGCAGCTTCTCGGCCAGTTCCCGTGGTTGACAGTCGACGACTGCTGGAGATAGAGAGAGAGAAACCCTAAATGAATCTTTTTTTTTCTCTAATTCGCTAATCAGGGGTAATTTGGTAATGATAGTTGTATTTATGTTGATGTGGACAAGTTGTATTAGTAAATATTAACGATGCTTCGAGGGAGTTTTGAAAAATAAAAACTCACTCACATGGTGAGTTTTATACATTTTGAAGAGTTTATAGTGAGTTTGAGAGAAATACCGAAAAGTCATTATGAGTTGTGGACAATTACCCTATTATTTTACTATGAATTACTTTCTTTCAATCTTATTATTTAGTTTTTTAAATTTTACACCTCGTTAGTTGTATAATATAACGACTGCTACAAAATGTACGGGTGGAAGCCTTCTGTGGATTTCTTGACATGCATTTGGCAGAGAAGCTCTTTTATAATGTCCAATTGTTAACCTGACCTAACCTGAAAATTGACGACGCTTTTATTTCCTCCATTTTTTTTGGTAAAGACTTCTATCTGGTGTGAGGGCAATGCTACCCACGTGTGCAATTATAAAAATAAAGGTTGAAAATATAAAATAATAATATATAATCAAATTTATGTTTATAACTTTTAAGGGTGTTCGACAAAAATCGAAAAATCGAATTGAATCGAACAGGAAATGAAACCGAATCATTTGGTTCGAAGTTTTGGAAAAAAACTGGTATTATCAATTCAATTTTCGGTCAATCTAAAGTAAAACCGATGATGAATCGAATATATGGTTTTATTTGTCATCGTTGCCGTTGCTTCAGAAAATGATGCCATATCAATGTTACATTGAAAAAAATGGTGCTTCATAAAATAAATAAAATAAGTATTTATTTGAAATCTGAAAGACATGATTTGGAACAGCGTCAGATTTGGCATTTACTGAAACTACAGCTCTTTGATATCAATATGGATGTGAGGTGGTAGTGAATAATGGGTACTAGTGCTTAAAATGTTTCTGAAGCATTGGTATCAAACAGAAAAACGTTGTTGTTATTTTAAGAGATGTACTACTTGATAATAATATTTTCAAACAAAAAAATGCAGTGCTTCCAACCCACACATCAACAGCACTGTATCTAAAGTATGGTTGCCAAACATATACTATATTATTTATAATATTATATATATATATATATATATCTATATTTAAAAAAACTGAAAAACAAATCCAATTACAACGGTTTGATTTCAAAATAACTCATGATTCGGATAACTGAACCAAAACATAAATCCCGAATGGCTACACCAAAACCAAGGCAAATATCTTTCTCTATATACTATAGATAAATTAGAACTCCTTTTTTCTTTGTGAATATAGAAAAAGATAGATGGTGTTTCATTTTAATTTCCTATCCTCCTAAATTAAGAACGTAACAAAATAGCTCATCAGATGTTTTACGAATGGATGAAAAATGTGCTATGATAGCTAAAAAACTTATATCAATTGGTATCCATTCGAATGCTGTTCGAATAGTCTTACATCGGGAATATTTTGTATTTCTATGTGGAGAGATATTCTCAATGGAAAGTTATAATGGCTATTCAAACGGATTTTACATCGACTGAATCTGGTTTCCCATTTTAAATTCATGTAAGCTTTTGATTTATTAAAGTTTTGCAAATACCATGCCTTTCCGATACCACATGATTTGTCTATCATATTTCAAGTTTTTATTTTTTGTATCATTATACATGGAAAGGACAAGCTAGATATCAAAAGGATAAACCAATTACCATTGGTGTTTATGTTATCATATTTCAAGATTTTTTTTTCTATCATTAGCCCTCAATAAGACCGTGCTCACACCGTATTCAAAGCTAATTGTAGCTGTCCATTGGGAATCTCTTCATGAATAAAAACATATAAGTATGGAGTTATTCCCAATACATGATTGCAATTGCTTGTAAATATCAATGTTTTAAGAAGCAACCCGGAAATGGAATCGTTTTGGTCACTGGTTTTTGGGTTAACGGTCTGACCATCTGGTTCAAACGGACGGTCCATTCTAACAGCAAAATTAAAAAATTAAAAATAATTATGGGTCAATGGTTCGACTGCCTGGATCAACGGTTTGTTGAATTTTTCAATGGTTTTTTACAAGATTTCGGGTTTTGGGTAAAACAGAACCGGTTGCCTGAATGGTTCTTGGGCCGAACAGTCCGACCATCTGGGTCATCGGCGGTTCGAAAACGTTGGTAAATACAGTATGGACAGTTTTGTGAGGACTGAATCTGATCTCTATGTTAGCCAAGAGAGAACCACCAAACTTAGATGGTGTTATCTAATTTGAGTCACTTTTATTGTTATAATTTCAACAAAATTGGACCTCACAAATAACTTCAAAAAAAAATAATTTGAAATAAAATAAATAAACCATATTTTTGTTGTTGGTAGTTTTCTTTTTATTTTTATTTTTTTTCTTTTTTTTTCAAAGTGTGAAACTAAAAATGCTTTGTTAAATCCCTGATTCTAAAAGCAATTTTTTTTAATACCTGCTCAGTCTAGTCTTGGTGTAAATCCAAACAGGATTAGGCTAACCAACTTTTTTAAACCCTTCCAAAATATCAACTTGTAACGTTTATTCTTTTTTAAGCTTTTCGCTATGGTACCGAAAAGATATGATATATACCTAAAAACGACATGTAGTGGTAGCTAATAAGTCTAGTGGTTTAGGACAAGGCAAAATCTCAACAACCCAAATTCTAATTTGTAATTCTTTATTTTGTTCTTTCTTCGTGTCTTTTTATTTTTATTAATTTAAAAGAAGTAGCAAATAGGATATCTGGCTTTTATCTTTATATTGTGTTAGATCAGAGCACTTGGCTCGAAATAGCCCAACCCACAAAGGCAACGCAGAAAGCCAGAAACATTATTTTAGCGTATGGCTTTCCCCTCCCGAGTTAGGATAGGCTCCTAACAAAAACTGTCTAGCAGGCTTCCACAATGATGACTTATTTCTTTATTTTTTTTTTAATGAATTTGTGAAATATCTAAGGATAAAGATAAGTGAGTAAAGCAACAACCGAAACTTATCATTACAGGAAACAGATTCTTTATGGGTTAAAATATTAAGATGCGTTTGAAAAAGATGCAAATGGAGTGTAAATACCAGGTAAATTTGTATTTTGATTTATTTTTGCCTATGTTTGGTAATATTATATTTATGCATTGATAAATGACAGACCAATGCATATTTACATTGATAATAAGATGTAAAAGTATATCAATAAAAAAGAAGTAAATTTGCATTCAAGTGGGCTTTTGATTAAAAAAAAGTATATGCTTTATTGGAATTCATATTTGCATCCATTACAGCTAAAAGTCTGTTTGGTAAGAAGATAAATTTGTCAGTGGAAAAATAACTCAATTTTGCAATTTATATAAACCTTTTTACACTCTACACATTTGCATTCACACTTATTTGCATTGTTTCCAAACGCAACCTAAAGAAAGTATCTCAACTCTTCAAATTTATGGGAACAAAAGCATAAGAATTCACATTAATTGTTGTGGTCTAGTTGGGAGGATCTCATTAAGGATTGCAGATGATTAATTTCAAAGGATTGGGAAGTAGATATTTTCAAGGATCTATGGATTCTTGAGGGGGCTGATTGAAAAGCCAATTAACTGGGAACTTGCTTGCTGTAATGTGCCCATGCTCTTTAATCAGAATTCTCGAACATGGAACATCCAACTCTTAAGTTTGTTCTCTGATGAGGAAATTATTAACTAGATTACAAAGATTGTTATCCCTCAGGTGGATTCTTTGACTAAAGACAAGTTGATCTAGTTTCTTACTCCCCATGGACGATCCTCTTGCAACTCCGGATATAAATTGTTGTGTAAAGATGTTTCAGAATCTTCTCATGCTTAATGGGTTTCTGAAAATCTTAGCTGGAAAAAATTGTGGAAAATAAAAACTTTAATTCCCCGTGTCAAGATGTTTTTATGGAGATGTTGTAAGGGAGCTCTTTCAGTTAATGCAAAAATGGCAAAAAGATCAACTAAGATTGAAGCAACTTGCTACCTGTGCAGAGAATCGGATGAGACTGTGGATCACCTCTTATTTCACTGTCTAGTCGTTCAGCCTATCTGGTTTGCCTCTTTGGATATCCGGACAGAGAATATTCAGAATAGTAGTTTACTTTATTGGTTATAGAATTGGAGACATATTGACAAAACAAGAGATCAACACTCTTGCTTTCCAATGTTTGCTCGGGGGGTAATTCTAATGTGGTTTTCATTTGGAAGCAAGGAAACAAAGTGATTTTGAGCAACACCCTATTAATCCAATTCAAACACTTGTAGCCAAGGTTCAAAGTATTGATACAGGTCGATATGCCAGTAGGGCGTATTTATTTTTTTGAAACTAGTTTAGAGGGGTCGATTTAAGGCCTGATCACCCTCTGAACTAGTGTCTGACCCAATAGAACCCTTGAAGGGGTGTATTGGGAAGCAATCGACATGATACGTATCAACCGATATGGGCCATTATGTATTGATACTTTGAACCTTGCTTGCAGCCATTGAAGGTAATTGTGCCTTACTTTCCAGAGCTGCTGCTTCAGATTCAAACACTAACAATGTTCACTCTTAGATCAGCACAACTCGTCCATTTCAGGGGTGGATTAAACCTCCAACTAGAGTCCTAAGAATTAATACGGATGGTGTGCTGAGTGTTTCTCACTTAGCATTAGGAGTTGTTATTAGAAATCACAATGGAGATTTCATTTTGGGAAGATGTGCTCCCCTCCAATGTTTTTCCCTTGTAGAAGCTGAAGCGTTAGCAATTTTGGGAGGTCTGAGATGTGCCATTGCAATGGGCATCATTGCTCTCATCATCAAAAGTGATGCAAAGCACATTATTGACATTCTCTCTTCGGGTGTAGACCCTCCTTGGAGATTACATTCTGTCATTCTGGGATGTAGATATCTTGCTTCTTGCTTTGTTTCAACCAACTTTGTTCATACTCTTGCTCTTGTAATCGCTTAGCCCACGGGCTAATTAATCATGCTTTTAGATACAATCGTGCTATGACCCAGTCAACTCCTCCAGATTTCGCCAGGTCTATTACTCTAGGTGAGATGTAACTTGTTTTATGCAAGGTTCCAAAAATCGACACGTATCAGTCCGTATCGGCTGGTATATATCATATCGGGAGCACCCCAATGCGCCCTTATGGAGGGTATATCGGGGTTTTGACCGGGTCAGGTGGTGGACGAACCTTAAACCGCCCCCTGAACCAGATTTGAAAAAAAAAAAGGCCCGATACACCTCTATCGGCATATTGGGAATATAGATATTTAGAACCTTGGTTTTATGAAATAAATTTTATTGCAATTGGCTTAAAGAAAAAAGAAACTTATGATTACAAATTGACTATGTAATGGTGACAATCAAGGTTCAAAAAATCGATATGATACGCCCCCTATCGGGCGTATCATATCATATCTTTTGGGACTCTTTTTTATCATATCATATCATATATAAATATATAGTAATTAAGCACATGCGTTGCACGTGAGAAATTTTTCTTCATATTAATTACTTGAATTTTAGATATATCATAACTAAGATAGAAATTGAAAATTAACAAAAATAACAATACGATTAAAGATAAACTTAAATATTTATTATTCAATTATGACATCATGGGTTTTTTGAAAGGTTAAATCACTAACAAACATTTAGATAAGAAAATAACTTTGCTTTTAGATTAATTTTAAATTAGGAAAAATTATAGTTGGAGTCGGTTGTACATTTAAAATTAGGCTACAAGTTGGCCCATAAACCAACAAAACTCTGACAACCGGCTCTACATTTCAAATTGTAAAAAACCCTCACCATGTAACTGAAGGCTTCTATGGCTATTGCTAACATGGGACTCTTAATCTATGTTGAACACAACAAAAAGCTTATACTGAAATTGCCCTTTAATGTTGGATGATTGGAAAATTAAAAAAAAAAAAGGTTTTTAGTCTCTCTCTCTCTCTCTCTCTCTCTCTCTCTCTCTCTCTCTCTCTCTCTCTCTCTCACACACACACAATCATCTTTATCTGCTAAACGACTATGTAATTTGAAAATAAAGAAAAGTGGTTTTTGGTTTCTGTATTTATATTCTCTATATCAATTTCTCTCATTCTCTCCCTCTATCTATCATTTTCCCTCAATCTCTCTCGTTTTCTTTTTCGATCAATCTTCAATTCTCCCTTAATTTCTATTGTTCTCCCTTAGTTTCTCTCCCGCTCCTTCTCTCATTTTTTTTTTATTTTCTTACATACTTATATGGTATTAATCAAATCATATAAAAGAACAAGAGACCAACTTGGTATGGTCAAAAAATTTATTACACCAATTTAATAAAAATTCACAAGAAACTCTTAGCTATGAAATTTACACCAATTGGAGAACGATATAGATTGAGGAATAAGGAGATATTGACCGAGAGGAAGAATGAGAAAGATTAAGGGAGAACAATAGAGAAAGAGGGAGAAAGAGGGAGAGAGAGAGAGAGAGAGAGGTTTTGATTTGGATATAGATCAAAGCTGAGAGAATGGGAGAGACAGAGGGAGAAGGATATCGAGAGATGACTATGAGAGTGAAAGAGAAGGGAGGGAGATCGAGAGACAAAAGGAGTGAGAGGGAAACTTAAAACCTATTTTCGATATAGGTTTTTTGCTGTGTCCAACATTGACTAAGAGTCCTATGTTGCTAACAACCACATAAGCCTCCAATAACATGGCGGGGGTTTTTATAGTTTGAAATGCAGAGCTGGTTGTTAGAGTTTTGTTGGTTTCTGGACCAACCTACAACCTAATTTTAAATATACAACCAACTTTGACTATAATTTTCTCTTTAAATTATATATTTTATTTATATTATATAAAATATTTTTTATTTATCATTCTTAATTGTTTGTCTATGGTATCATTTGACTCAAACCACTAACCCACCATCTAAAAAAAATGTTTAATTTATAGGTTAACATTAATTTTGTATTACATTTCCATCATTGATAAAATTATTACTTATGTATAAAACTTATTTTTGTTTAATATAATGAATGCACAATATTAGAGATGTACCCAATATTTTATTTTATTTTTATAAATATATTACATTAGATATGTACTCAAAATTTTCCCTATCTTTTTTATAATTCTTTATATTTTTTATTATTAAAAAATTTATTATTTGACTATGACATCATTTCATTTCTAGGTAGATTTTGAATTTGGCATTCCATTTTCATCATTAATAAAAATACTTTTTACATTTCATGGTTATTTATTTTAATTTTTATTATTTAATTATGGCATTATTTATTAATCCTTTTGACCCCAAATGGTCGAATTGATTACCCACCATTGGGAGGGAAAATGGTTTTGTTTTTAAATCACTTTTCAAAATATTTATTTTTATATTATTAAAATTAATATTATGGATTTAATTACAAGAATTTAATGATGAAAAAATATATTATTTAATTATAGAGAATAGGAAAATTATTTTATTTCCAATTGATTCTAAATTTTACATTCCATTTCTATCATTAATAAAAACATTTATTATTTATCATACTTATTATTGTTTAATATGTATGTTAAAAATGTTCTCATTTTTTTTTAATTTTTTTTAATTTTATCTATTTTTTAATTTTATTATTTAATCAAGGCAACATGGATTAACCCATTTAACCCAAAATGACTTAATTTTTTATCACCACCTTGATGAAAACACTATTTTTTTTAGGTAGATTTTAAAAGTATAAGCTTTTACGTTTTTGAAATTATTAATTTATTAAGTATGGATTTAATTAATAGAACTTAATGATGAGAAGAAACAAAAAATAATTTAAATATATGATTCAATGAACATGAATGCAAGTTGATAACTTAAATTTGAATTTAATGAGAAAGAATTGAATATCTTTGAATTACCTCTTTAACTCATTTAATATCAAGAACGGATTACCTAATATATATAAGAATTCTTGCATTTTGCAGTTTATATTAGTATTATGACCGAGATGGTTTCATAAAACCTGCACTTATTCATTGATTTTTCAATTAAATCCGCTGATCAGCTGGGTTTGGCTGGTTGATTATATGACCAAACTGGCCAGGGTGCCAGGTCACAATTCAACTAATTCCATGCTGGTCCCATGGAAAATATTCTGCTCAACCAACCATATACCCCATTTCGTTTAGGATAGGCTCGACTAAGGATCTGCTATCCACAAATTGTTCTGATAGACTCGATTACTCTCTATCTGACGCTCTCAAAAAGAATTCAATTTGCCGCGGCAGTAATTGCTGCAGCATGCCAATTAAAACGCGGCCATGTCACTCGTGTTTGATAGAAAAATCTTAAAATATCACTGTGGACTGTGAAAGGCATGAAAAGATTGACCAAGGTCAACCAAAATATATAAATTTTCGGTATTTTAATTTATTCCCTTTTATTTTTTTTTTCTTTTGAGTGAAGTTTTTGTTTCTCTTTTTTTCCTTTTCTTTTGAACAATGGACTAGAGCCTAAAGCTAGCCTAGATACAGGGGCATCTTTGCGGGTAGGGTCTAAGGCTAATGGATGCATGGTACATACACTCTCATTGGATAGATAATATTTAACAATTTTAGATACTTATAGAAAATTAAGGCCCTGCTAGGCAATTCTTTTTGAAAGATGTAGCGAGCTTTCAGAAGTACCAATAGACCAAAAAAAGCCGTTGGAGGAGAAGATGGGGGAACCCGAAAAAGACCCAAAACAACGTTGGGAGTGGGGAATTAGTTGGAGTGTTGAAAAGTTGGACGTAAATGATATTGGTTGGATTGAACTGGGAGCAGAATGGAGGATGGATAAGAAGCAACTCACGTCCAATGGCGACACCTTTTGAATTCTAATGGCTGCTATTTCAGAGAGAGGGAAAAAAAAAAAAAAACAGATACAGATAACCATAAACAACTAAATTAAAAAAAAAAAAGGATGCTGCCAACATATTCCAAATATCTTACCAGATACCATGTCGGTGTTTCCACTTTCCATTTGCATAGAATGAAAATTTCCATGTAACTATTGAACAGATTGACCATTGGCCTCTAGCTATCGGATGTGTTTTCTAAGGGCTTAAGTACGGATGCCAATTGAACCGGATTTTATCTAATCCAATTCACTCCAATATGAGTCCATTATTCATCAGGTCCAATCTAATTCGATTAATAATGTCAACCATTGCAATTCATTGTCTGATCTGTTCAAATTGTTCTTAATTTAAATTGGTTCAAACTCAAATTAACCTGGTCCATTGACACCTATATTATTATTATTTATTACTGAACCAAATATTGGTTCAGTCCAACTTAATGCAATATAAATTTATTATGGATGGACCAGATTGAATCCAATCCATTAAATACTTTTGCACCATCAAGTCTGGACTGGTCCAATTCAATACATCTTATTGGTTCATCCAATCCGTTCAAATTGATCTTGATTTTGATTTAGATAGGATTTAACCCAAAATTGGTCTATTGACATCCTTAGGGTTTAGGTTGTTCCTTGGTCGTCTTCACCCGAGAGATGCAATTGGCAAAGTTTAGGGGTGCTCACGGTTCAGTTAAACCGTGGGGCTTTTTTGGAATCGAACCGGTACTACCGGTTTTTTGAAAACCAGTAATCAAAACTGAACCGAAGCTAGTCGGTTAACCGGTTGATTGGTTCGGTTTGTCGGTTTTTCAGTTTTTATTTTTATAATACTTATTATAAATATATATTTATATTTATTAATTTATAATATATAAAATATATAAAAATATATGCATACCGATTAGTTTAATTAGCCATCGGTTTTCTATATTAATTAACCAAAATTGAACCGACCGATTCGATTAACCAAATTTTCAGTTCGGTTTCGATCGATTCGTTTTTTCGATTTTTTTCTCACCCCTATCAAAGTTTGCTTAATTAAGGCCTAACTTCTGTCATGGCGAGCAGTGGCTTCCCCCGCCCATCCCCCGGTCCTCCCAAATTCCAATCTTACCCATTTGGAAAAAATAAGCTCGGGTCACTCACTCTCTTATTATCCATTTAGATACATGCATGAGCATATATTTTATGTGAATAGTGGTAGTATTGCAATAGCTTTTCTGTGTCACTGGGGGCCACATTTTAGACCAAGTGGGAAAAATAAAATCTCATGCTGATGCGTTCTACTAGCCACTATGCCAAGAATTGTTATTTTTATTGGATTTCTTCTTCCTCAAAGGCTCGAACTCAAGTCAAACTATATAGGTTCTTTTTGAGGAGTTCGTATCTGCACACCATAACACATTGCTAGTCTCATACTCATGTTCACCTAGTTGCATACGGGGAATTTCTCTTGTATTTTATATAATTGACATTTCTAATGTGACTTTAGTCATTTTTTAATTATAAGGGCAAAAAATGTAATTTGAATTATTAATTTTAACTTCATTTAAATTCTCGTATTAAGTCATATACTAGAGGTACTAACACCCATTCTCTCTTATTAAGTCCTATATTTAAATTATTATGTTTACTAATAAATGTTATTAATTAAATATATGTCCAATACTTTTAAGAATATAAAACCATAATCTAAGTGATGACTAAGCAATCCAACCCACCGAATCAAATTAGTCAATCCATGAAGTCATAATTGGATAATAAAATTTTAAAATATAAATAAATATAAAAAATTATAAAAATATAGAAAAATTAAACACATCTATGATATTTTTATCAATCAAATTAAAAAGTAAGAGTAATAAACAAATTTTTTTATTGATGATGAAAATGAAATACATAATTTAAAACTAGTCAAAAATGAAATTACTTTTTGTTGGACAAAGATCAATAGTTCAACTTTTGGATCAAATGTATTAACCTTTAATGTCATAATTAAATAATAAAAATTAATAAAATATAAACACACAAAATTGAAAGAAATAGATAGGTTTTACAGAAAAAGAACATTTGGGCACATGTACAATATCATGTATTTGTCTTATTAAACAATGTTTGTATACACAAAGAAATAAAAAAAAAATACAGAAAATTTGGAACGCATATATAATTCTATATTTACACTACTACTAAAAACACAAATAAAATTGTAGAGCTTTCTTTTGACTAGAATTACACCATTTTTTTAATTTAACCTCTATTTGATTGTAAGGTTTAAAATGTAATTTCAATTATTACTTTTCACATAATTCACTTTTCTCTCTTTGAATCTTACATTTCTTTTGATAAATGAACAAAAAAGATATACTACGAAGATAAAAATTACAAAAATAAGAGTCCAACCAAGCAATTACGCTTGTCAATGATACCTAAAACTTTGTGGCCCAAATGAGGTGTTTACATAATTGGATTTGGATTTTACAATGCACATTCAATTAATAATAAAAATATATATATAAAAAAAAAATTGAATACATTATTAACATCTAAATTTATTACATACAAAATACGTGCATACTTACTAGTTTTTTAATGGGTCCAAATTCAATGTTGTTGTTGTTGCTTTTGGTAATAAAACCCACACGATCTTTTGGCTTTTAATGTTTCTTAGTTGCTGCATCAATTTAAGCCTTTTGGCTTTTTAAAAGAAGTTGTTGATAATGAACTTTGGACCTCTTTTTAGGGGAGGAAAATAAAAGTCCCACTACACAATGTGATTTAGTATATAAATGGATTGGATTTGGAACGGATCTATTCAGTTTAAATATCATCCTTTTAATTTTGAATTCAAAGCTCGATCTTAACTGACGGATTTTGATCAGGTTTCAGATATTATATATCGTAAATACATAAATTAAAAAATGACTAAACTATTCTATCTTGTTGATTAAATGAATTAAAATACGAATTGCGTGGAGTTTGGCCTTTGAACCGCTTTTAATGATAATGCAATATTTGAATCAATTTTATCAATAAACATTTATAATTTTAATATAGACACGTGCACATGCATAATGCTATCATCAGACTAAGGTTTTTGTCAGTTAAGGTGGATCCGACCCATTTATGCATTTTAAATTTTTTACCTTTTATGAAATAACAATATTAGTGTCCAAACATAACCGAAGTATATATAATTCGACACTCTAGATTTCAATTATGATACCAAAAAAAAAAAACATTAGTAAGTATGCACGTCAATTTTTTATGATGATAATAAACAATATGTTTTCAATTTTTTTTTATAATTTTATTTTTATTTATTATACTTATTTTTGTTTAATATGTTAAATATACGATATTAGAGATGTGCTCAAATTTCTTTTTATATTTTTATACTTTTCTTTGTTTTCATCCTTTTTAATTATTATTATTATTATTAAATAAGTATGACATCAAGGGTTTACAACTTAACCTAAAAGGTTGAATTTTAAATTTAAAATTGTTATTATTATTTAATTTTGATTATTATTTTATAGAAAATCAACACTTTTTGGGTTAATTTTAAATTTGTATTTTATTTTTATTACCAATAAAAATAATTATTCTTTGGCACACTTTTTTTTGACATGCTCAATTAATGTAAGAGTCAATGAAAATTTGAAGTTAATACCCTAAATATTAACTTAATGATAGGGAATTTAATGATGAGAAATGTATTATACTTCAAATTACATTTTATGCAAGACCAAATTCAAAAATAGGGGTATTATAGTCAGGAATAAGATTCAACGTTATTGGGAGTTATTACCTTAAATATAAGAATTAATAAGAATAACATGAATTAGGAGAAAAGTGGTTGTTCAAATGATATTTATATCTTTACAATGAGAGAGGGGCCAAATTTAAAAAAAAAATGGTATTCTAGGCAAACAAAAATAAGAATAATGTGAATTAGGAGAAAAGTGGTTGTTCAAATGATATTTATATCTTTACAATGAGAGGGGGGCCAAATTAAAAAAATTGGGTATTCTAGGCAAACAAAAAATTCCACACTTTCATTCACACATTAATAGTAGTATAACCGGGGTCTTAGATTTTCTATCCATAAATATTATTCATTTGGTTTGCTATCTCAATTAAAGATTATTTTTTATTAAGATACAAATTTGTCTCCATTATAACTCAAGATCATGAGGTAAATTATGTCTAATGAAAATTCTAGAAAATAAGATCCAATCACACTTTTATAAGTGGTATAGATATAAATAGATGATATCTGAAAAACTTAGGCCCCATTTGGTTCGTGGGAATAAGGGTCTAGAATTGGATTCAGAATCCGATTCCCATTCTTGGTGGAATGACATTCCCCATTTGAGGGAATGGCCATTCCCTCTCCTTTTCCTTGGGAATGAAATCCCATTTTTTATGATTCTAATTTTCATTTCCATTCCTATCTGAACCACGCATATTATGCGAATTAGACCATTTCAATTCTGGTTTTGACAAAGAATCAAATGGACCCTTATTATCAACCATAAATGTGATAACCAATCAAGTGTTATTTATCAAAATTTACATGTGGGTTTTGATGGGTCAAAATTCTTCCGGAAGAAAAAGGAACTAAGGAAGGTAAAGGTTTTCTTACTTTTCCTTATTATTGTTTTTCCCTTCAAACCAAACACTACCTAAATTAAATCAGAACAACCCTCATTTCGGTTTATGAATTGATGGTTGGTTCGAAACTTGGTTGATCTCTGGTCAGAATACGTGATCCATCGTGGCAATGTTAGGTGAAATGGTTCATACGATGTTGTTGACTTGTTGATGGATAAGACCATGAATAGGACGCAATAATATATATATATGGTGTAAAAGGTTTTAGGAATTAGAATAATGTGAGAAAGAAAAATTAGAAATGGTTGTGTTTCTGATGTAAGTATGTCCGCTTTACCAAACAAAATTAGGTACGGTGGTGATACTGTCATCTGAAAGACAAAGAAAAAGGGAATTTGGGGTAAAATACTCGTTAGGTGATGGAGGTAGTAGACGAATAAAATATATAGTACTTCGGATGCATCCTTCTACTTTATTCATAACACTTGTTATCTATTATGGAATTAAAATATCTAAAAAGAGTCGTCAATTTATAAGTGTTTTTCAGGAAAAACTTATCCAGATAACTGTATTTACCCGGATAAATAACTCATTAAAAAACGAAAGGGGCCTTAGGTTGTGTTTGGTTTGAAGGAAAAATAGAGAAAAAAAGGAAAACCTTTACAAACCTTGTATAGGTTTCCTTACATTTTCCTTCCTTTCCCTACTTTTTTCTTCAAACCAAACATAACCTTAGGAATGCAGCTTGGTAGATCCAACCCGGGCCCAGACCGAGCTTGGACATAGAGGTTATTGGGCCCAAAAGTTTGGATTTCTTAATTTTTCATGTCAGGCTCTGGCTTAGATTTTATAGGCCAAATCCAGTACAACCTTACCCCAATTCAAACCCAAATCGATTATATACACATATTTGCATCTATACATATATATATATAATAATTTTTAAATATATATATATATATATATCAAATTTTTAATATACATATAGGATAATTTTTTTTATATGCATATATGTATACCAACCCAAATCTAGTTAGGGCTTGGGCCCAATCAAATGCATCAAATTTTAGTATTGGCTGATCTTGGACTCTAGGCCCAATTTTCAGGATTGGGTTCGGGTTGAGTTAAAAGTTAAAACCCAACCCAACTCCGGAATAATCCCGGATATCGGATCGAGTTTCGGGCTTCATGACAGAACTAGAGTCCAGCATTGGAGGAAGTACACGTGAACCGTTGGAATCGAATTTCATGGTGTGAAAATCAGAGCACTATAGCAGACTGGGGCGGGCTCCATTTAATCTGGTTTCCGGAGCAAAGTCGTCGGGTTCCTCTAGAGTGGTCAAGAGTCAAGACCCGTTAACTTAACTGTGATTTTGGGAGGGTTTTGCCGTTTTGGGCTTTTAGCGCCGATTTACTTGAATGAAATACTTTCTTGTTCTGGACTCCTCTTGTCTTGGTCCACTAATGGCGCTTCCTTGCATAGACAAACACATGCAAAATAGAGACAATTAGGGCAGGGAAGCTCGAAAATACCGAATTGTTGGGTTTCTTCGATCAGCTTTCATCAATGCTGAGGGTTTTGTCAGCTTCATGTCTACAGGGCCGACTGCAGAATTTCACTGCGAGGCTTCCTGCAAGTGCAAATTCCTATTGTGGGGGAGAACAAAGGCCTCCGTTACTTCGAATTTTGGGCTCTTTGAGAAGCTCCAATCCAAGAAACCTAAGATTATGTAAAAGAGTATTTTTCTGTTCAGACTCTGGCGATGGGTCTAATGACTCTAATCCGGTTGTTGAGTCTGAGGCCAAGTCAGCTGAAACCGAGGCTGCGGCGGAGAGTGCAGAGGTAGTTGATTCGAAAGCATCATCGGCTATCGTCCCCACTAATCCTAGACCGGAGGATTATCTCACGGTAGGCTTCCAGGTCTCATTTTCTTTTTTTTTTTTTTGATTTTGAATTGCAATTTTGATAAATCAAGTTGGTTAATTCGTTCTTATTTTGCGCGAGTATTTTCTAAAACTTTGCACGCAAGATAAATTTCTGATCAAACTTTGATCTCTGGGAAGAGGAAAAGAGGAACTTTAATTTATTGTTTACCACTCCAATGCAGCATTTATTGGATACTTTTAATTGGTATTGCTGCGAACTTTTAGATACACTTGGAAGAAAAATGATATACTTTATGTTTTACTGGTATTGCTAACGGAATCTCTCGCTTCTTTAAGCACGTAGATGGGTTGGACAATATCTTCTAATGCTTTGACAATCCCGAATGTGTAATTTCAATGAGAACCCTATAATATAGGAATTTTGTTCTGTCATTGCATTATAGTTTTACAATATATCTAATATAGAAAGTTATATAGGGTATACATATTCATGCCATTGGCACTACAGAAACTTAGGAGTAGGTCCAATATGTCACAAGATGAGAGAAAGTAGACTATGATGTTTTGGTCATGTGCAGTGAAGGCCATCAACAGCAACCGTATGAAGAAGTGATTTGAAAAGAGGTCATGGGTAGAAGTAGTAAGAAATGATTTAAGCACCAATAATTTAAAAATGGATATGACATTAAACAGGATTTATGTAGCCAACCCCAATATAGTTGGGACTAGTGTTTTAAAAGGCGTGGGAGGCGTACGCCTACGCCTCCAGGCGAGGCACTCCCAAAACGTCCTGAGGCGTATGCCAGAGGCACTAACACCTCTGAGGCGTACGCCTTAGGTGCAAGAGGTATACACCTCATATACTTTTTTCATGAGGTGTGCTAGAGGCATACACCTCATGCGCCTCATATAAAAAGACAAAAAAAAAGAAAAAAGAAAAAAAGGAAAGGAAAGAAAAATAAAAGAAAGGGAAGGGAAAGAAAAAAAAAAAAGAAAGAGAAGAAAAAAAGTGAAAGAAAAGATAAGGGAAAAGAAAGTAGTTTGCCCCCAACCCCTTTGGTTGGTGGACTTCGCCCCTAGACCCCTTGTCCCTCTCTCCCCCTTCTTCCTCCTGACCCCCTCCTCTTAAGGATACACCTCCTTGTGCTCGGGAGGCTTATGCCTCTTACGTTCTGAACTACACCTCATCCTCTAGGTAGTGGAACGCCTCGCGTCATGCCTCCGTGTTTTAAAACATTGGTTGGGACAAGGCTTGGATGATGATGGTGATGTTAAGTCCTTAAATTTGCTGGACTTGGAGCAGGTTATTAAGATACTCCCAATCATTGCTTAAAAAAATATAATAATAAAGAAGGGAAAAGGGCTGTCTTATAAGCCCAATCAGTCCTATTGGTGGGCTGAAACATTTTAATAAAGAAAGGGGCCTGCAGTCCAACAAGCCCCAAGTTATTTGGGCTTATTTATAATGCAATAAGCATTTAATGGGCCTGCAGTAGAGCACATTTAGTGGAACAGCAGACCCTAGAAGAATAAATCCATTTTAATTAATTTCTTGTGAGGTGTCTCACTTATTTATGAGGGGATGCCACTTGTCCTATTCTAACAAGAGGACTATTTTCCCTCCTTTAACCACTTGAAGTGGGGGGACACATGTCACCCTAGGGGAGAGAGTTATCTACCCTCCTCTAACCACTTTAAGTGGGGGGACACATGTCGCCCTAAGAAGAAGGATTTGTTTTCCCTCCTCTAACCACTTGAAGTGGAGGGACACATGTCACCCTAAGAAGAAGGATTTATTTTCTCTCCTCTAACCACTTGAAGTGGGGGGACGCATATCATCCTAGGAAGAAGGATTTGTTTTCCCTCCTCTAACCACTTGAAGCGGGGGGACACATGTCACCCTAGGAAGGAGTTATTTTCCTTCCTTTAACCACTTGAAGTGGGGGACACTTGTCACCTTATGAAGGAAAAGTTTTCTTTTCCCTCCTTAACCCATTTTAAGTGGAGTGACACTTGGCACTCTAAGAAGAGGGGAGTGGGTAGTTACTTTACCACCTCCCTCCTCTATATAAACCCTTCTTCTACAAGGAGAAGAGACTAATGCCTTTTTGTTGGATAATGCCTTTTTTGTTGGCTATGGATTTCTAGCATTAATAAACAAGTGGGAAGAGAAAAGAGAAGAAGATTGGTGTGGAGAGCATAAAAGAAAAAGGAAGAAGAAGGTAGGGAATCTTGTGTTCTTCCTACATCTCTTCAATATGATACTCCTTGTGCTTCTCACATGAGATGGAAGTCCATATTCTATCAATTCTTCTCACTCCTTTCTTTCTTCCTTTTATTTTTTTTCTTTTCTTCCTTGTTTCATATTGAAATACATGTAAGGAGACAACCATCTACAGCCTTGTTCATGAAACTTGGCTGATTATGGTTCCTTACAACCTACTAACCTATGTGTGAGGGGAAAAACCATCTACAGCCTTGTTCATGAAACTTGGCTGATTATGGTTCCTCACAGCATGATAATGCACACAACCATAATTTAAAGGCCATTTGTAGCCTTATTGATGAAACACGCTTTTGATGATACCTATTTACTTGTTATGCATTCAATGTTTGTTTCTTTATATGCTGGTTTTCTCTTAAATAAAGAGGGAATATATACCAGAATTTTCAAAGGAAAATTCTGTAGAAAATTCATACTTAGTTTAGTCTCTATTCATTGGTACTTCTGAATCAGAATCAGAAGGTTTTCTCTGCCCCTAGCAGAGATGTAATTAAGGGAATATCTACCTGATTTCCCGAATGGGGATTACCCAAATAACAAAAAAACCCAGTTATTAGTCCAATTGGGTGAATTATGTTATCCGAGGAATTATACTAAAAAAATTTTCCACTAACAAGTGATGGAAAGAATAGACTGGTGAAACAGCTTTACTCTTTTTTGCAAGATGGGCCTTTCTTTTGTTGACACTCTATATATTCCCATTGCACAGGCTCTCATTGTACATGGGCTGTTACTTTTTACTTTAATACATTCAATACTTTACGTGCTTCAAAAAAATGATGGTGATGGAAAGAGAAATTTTATTAAAGATAATCTTGCCATTGGTGGCAACATCCACATATTATACTGTGCTTCTGTACCCCTCATGCATGTAGAACTGGTTGCATGCTTATTGGAAAGCATTTTGAGGGTTGCTACTTTTCAGCTAAGGAACAATAACTGGTAGATTTCTGTAATTAATTTTCACAAGTATTATTCATTAATAATGATTTCTGTTATCGATCAAAAAAAAAAAAAAATCTGGTAGAGAAACTTAAGAACTTAAGATTTCTCATGCATCAGGGTTGGAGAGAAGTGGTGTCTGTGTTCATTGTTCTTTAATGTGTTAAACTTACAAAATGTTAATTCATCCACCTCAGAGTCAACATGGTCACTTATGACACTCTTTTGTTAATTTTCAAGGGTAACATCAGACGTTATTTAATGAAAGCTTTCCACTTTTATTTTGTTGATGCTCTCCTTCTCTCCTCTTCCCCTCCCTCTCAGTTACTCTTTATCCAAGAAGATATATACTTCATTTACATGAATTTAGTCAAATTCCTGCTAGTGTTTTCTGTTATATGTTAATTAACTAGATTATGAAATCACTGGCCAATTGTTTTATTTTCTAGAGTTATCCATTTTATACTATCATGTTATCATTTATTAAGTTCTTATTAATGTGATTATTCTTGCAGGTTTTAGCTTTGCCTCTGCCACATAGACCTTTATTTCCAGGTTTCTACATGCCAATATATGTGAAGGTATGACGTCTTATTATTTCCTTGCTTCTTGAATTCCCTTTCTAGTCACCAGATTTCCCATAGGAACAATTACAAAGGCATTTGTCAGTTGTCACTAAGTTTTTGCACTCATGTTATACATTGGCATAAGCCATATTTTTTTTTCTTCTTTGATGAATTGGTATAAGCCATCTTTTGTTCAACTTAAACACAGGATTGCCAAAGCATAACAATATAGTACATTAGGTAAACCACAAAGAAAGAGGGTTGTTGCAGGTTCCAGAGGACGGATGAGAATGGCTTTTCTGGAGGACAAGATAGAAGGACTAGGGATCTGTTGAAAGTTTGTCATTTCTGAGGTGCTACTGGAAAGTCAAAGCCATTGGATCTTGGGAGAGCTCCTGAGTTTGTGACAAGGAATACATGATCTTGGGAGGGAAGAACTGCAATTTTTTCCCTGTTTAGTTGTGTTAGATTTGTTATTTTGGCAATTCTTTTGGACTAATAAATAAAAATACATATTTCTAGTACTCAACATGGAATAATACCTTCCTTAGTAAGAAATAAAAAAAACACCTTAGTACTTCCCTCTTTCTTTTCTCCAATTCAAGGTACTGGAGCTAGCCTTTCAAAGGTTGGCACATCCTCAAGATCAAACTTTTCTTTTTGGCCTTCAGGATAGAGTTCAAGACTGGACAAATAGTAGAAATGTTTTGGTTGATGAACAATGAATATATTATATATCAAAAGAAATGATCAACTAATAAAATTGATTTTTGACCCTTTGGTCCTAGCAGTTAAAACATCAGATGCTTGGTCTCGGCTTCTATGTTCAGAATCTTCAGATAATACAGGATGAACCAGTAATGGCCTCTTAAAACAGAAGGTGAAAGAGGCCAATCCAAGATCTCTCAAATCTCACCCCAAGTGCACTACACAGTATCTTTTCCCATTGCCTCTTTGGCTTTAGATTCCAAAGTTCTATCACTGTATATGTGGTGTCTGATCTTCTAAGAGCTAATGTGTTTTCAAATTTCAATTCCTGTAAGGACTGCTATAGTCTTTGTTCAGTAAACTCTGGCAATAGCTTTGCCCCTTTTTTTATTGGTAATTGTGAATAATAATATATTATTGATAGGGAAAAGTTGAAATAGCTCATTATTGGATTAATAATTGAACTTTAAATACACAAAATTAATGATTATTTTATTCAACTGTGGTAATTGTGAATATTCTTATATTAGTGATAAGGGAAAACTTGAATAACTCAATTACTCAATTACTAATTTATTTTTAAATTCACAAAATTGATGATTATTTTTTACAACTGTGTTTTCTCGTCTGGGGTAGGGGCCATGACCTTCTTTTTCTCTTATGACTGACAGCACATTGGAGTTGATGACATCAAATTCTCAGATAATTATATTTCAATTTTCCTCCTTTGATTTCTAAGTACACTTTTTTTGTGGAGTTTATGGTCTGATTTGTCCAATGTTCATTTACATATGATTGCATAATGGGTCTTTGACTTACGTTTATTTGCGAACTGAACTAGGTTTTATCTTTTTCATGTACATAGAAAATTGCAGTCTTGTGATTGTTGTTTTCTAATACTTAATTACAATCAATAATACAAACCGGACTTTAGGTTTCTTAAATGATGTTTCTTTGTTTTACTGTGTAAAACTGCAATTGGTATCTATTTTTTTTTTTGTTGTTCCTAATGACACTCTACAAAAGACATAATTCAATTGCATGGTCATATTTGACCCCCAAAAAAGAAAATACTTGCTCATAGAAAAGTTTGAGGTTTTCCTGCAGGATCCCAAACTATTAGCAGCTTTAGTGGAAAATCGTAAACGGCAGGCCCCATATGCGGGTGCTTTTCTGCTTAAAGATGAACCAGGGTCAGATCCTAGTCTTTCATCTGGTTCAGAAACAGAGAAGAATATATGTGATCTCAAAGGAAAAGAATTGTTCAGTCGTCTTCATGAAGTTGGCACCTTGGCACAGGTATCTCCTACTAAACTTCTAGTGATCTCTTGCATTGACTTGGTCAAATAACTTTTTGTGCGACACTTTCAAAGTGGTGAACCTCTCTAACAGTTCCTTTTTTTTTTTTTTTTTGAATTTGACAAGCCAGATAACTAGTATCCAAGGGGATCAGGTAGTTCTTATTGGTCATAGGCGACTGCAGATAACTGAGATGGTAAGTTGTATCTAAGCATACAGACCTATTAAATTTTGCTCAAAGTCTTCATGAGACAGTTTTCATGAGATACCTGATTTTGTGTTCTGTTGAGTATATCTGATACTTGTGAAAGTATTGCAGTACCCTCAAATTTTTTGAAGTTATAAAGGCTTAGTATTTTGCAAGAATTTGGACATATTTATAAAGAAAGTGACGGATATGAATCATATGATATAGCAAAAAAGATAAAGGTGTACATGAGACGATGTAGAGAATTGCACAAAATATGAAAAAATGGACAATCTACTTGAAATAAAAACCATTCAGACTCATGCTGTCACCATTAGAAAAACACCGTTTCAATTCCAATTTAGCTAGTGTATCTGAAGTAGCAGCCAACTCTCTCTCTCTCTCTCTCTCTCTGAAGTAGCATTTGAATCTTGCAGTATCAATCTAACCTGCACATTCAACAAACCCAGGATCACGCGAGTGACATCACCCATCACTCTTGTATACAACCGACGTCCACGTTTTGAAAATTAATCATGTACTGAGAACATGCACTAAGAATGTTAGAATCGGTTATAGTGGCAGCTGGCCATTTGTTATATAGGCCATTCACGAATGCATGAAAGCAAGAAGAATCATTGAGATTTTCCCCTTCTCTCTCTCTCTCGTCTTCTTCCTCTCATCCATTTCAGGAGGGCGAGCTTCCTCGAAACAGCTCACCAGTGAACATACCATAGCGGGGCTTACCAATTGGTATCAGAGCCTTGCCTCAATGCCAACCACTAGAGCTTCGTTTGCTGAAGAACAGATTGACCGGGTAGAAGGAGAAGTTCGACAGACTACCAATGAACTGAGAGAAATCAAAGAAACTCTCTCAGCACTGGTTGGCCAGTTGGAACGAATGTCATCAGCTCCCAAATCCACGGAGGTTGAAGGATCCAGCAGCAGCGGCGTTCGGTGAGGAGGGGCATTTCTAGTCAAGGCTGCCAAAATCGACTTCCCTCTTTATTCAGGTGATGATCCCATTTCTTGGATTTACCGGGTAGAACGTTACTTTGAGTTCCATGAGACCCCGGCAGATCAGAGGGTCTCCATTGCTGCCATACATATGGATGGCGAAGCTATCATGTGGTACCAGTGGTACCGTAAGACCCACCCTCAGACCACCTAGTTGGACCTTACCTAAGCCCTACGTGTGAGGTTCGGTCCCTCTGGATATGAAAACTTGAATGAGACTCTCTCTCGGGTGAGACAGAAAGGGACGGTGAGGGAATATCAAAATGAATTTGAACGGTTGTCCACTTGGGTTTAGGGCTGGCCGGAGGCTGCCTTGGTAGGGTGCTTTATAGGGGGACTAAGAGAAGACATTTGAATGAGGTGAATACCATGCAACCGACTACCCTGATGGTGGCAGTAGGGTTGGCCAAACTTCAGGAGGAGATATTGGACTGACTTAAGAAGTTGGGTAGACCTCACGGGCCTCAAGTGGGCCTGATTCAGAAGGGACCTCATTCTAAGGCTGAACTGAGACCTAGGCCTCTACTTCCAACCCCTGTTACCACCAAACCGGTACCCTTACCCGCTCTGCCGAACAGAAGAGCTGGAGCAATGACGCTTCCTTACCGGAAGCCATCTTGGACGGAGATGCAGGCCTAAAGGGAGAGGGGTCTCTGTTACAATTGCGACGAAAATTTCGTCCCAGGCCACAAATGCAAGGCCCAGCAGGTATATCTTCTACAAGTACAGGGAGAGGATGACTATGAGACCCAAACCGGTGACCCGGAGGTCCACCAAATGGAGGTGATTCTGGAAGTAGAGTACTGCATCATATCCCTTCAGGCTCTAGCCAGATATTAGGCCCCGAGGACCATGCAAGTGCAAGGTTTGATCTCAAGGAAGAGAGTGGCTGTCTTGATTGACAGTGGCAGCTCTCTAAATTTTGTTACACCACGACTGGCCGGGCAACTGGGGTTGGTGATAGAACCTGTCTCCCCGTTTGCAGTTAATGTCGCCAACAGCCACCAAATCTCTTGTGATGGTAAGTGCATGTCTGTAGAATTGAAGATTCAGGGGTACAAATTTCATGTGGATTTACACCCGTTAGAATTCACGGGGGCAGACATTGTCTTGGGGCATACAATGGCTTCAGTTGCTAGGCCCGGTGGTATGTAATTGGGCCGACTTGGCCATGCAATTTAATTATGAAGGGAACTCCTACATGTTAAAAGGGAATAGAGCCCAATCCATATCTGCTGACAACTTAGAGGTGGTTCTCAAGACTTGTCAACAAGAGTCCATCCCATATTTGATGAGCATGGGCTCTATACCAACTGGGCCCATTCCGCTCACAGAAAACACTAGCCTCACCCCAAGCCAAGCCCAACAACTCCAACTTCTGCTTCAGTCCTACTCCGAGATCTTCCAAGAACCCACCTCATTACCACCCACCCGGGACCATGACCACTGGATTCCTATCCAGCCCGGAGCCCAACCCGCTAATGTCAGACCCTACTGCTACCCCCATTATCAAAGGGTAGAGGTGGAACGTATGGTGACAGAGCTGTTAGACAAAGGATTTATCAGGCCCAGCAGCAGTCCCTTTTCCTCCCCAGTCATTTTGGTAAGAAAGAAGGATAGGAGCTGGAGATTCTGTGTGGACTATAGAGCCTTGAACCACATCACGATCAAGGACAGGTACCCCATACCCTTGATCGAGGAGCTATTTGATGAGTTGGGCTGAGCTAAATACTTCTCTAAGATGGACTTGCGATCAGGTTACCACCAGATCCGGGTCCACCTTGAAGACATTCATAAAACAGCTTTCAGGACCTTAGACGAACATTTTGAGTTCTTAGTGATGCCCTTTGGGCTGACCAATGCCCCCTCTTCGTTCCAGAGACTCATGAACGAGATATTCAAGCCTTATCTGCACCTATTTGTCCTAGTGTTCTTCGATGACATACTTGTCTACAGTTCCATCTGGGCCTCTCATTTGGAGCATTTACAATGTGTATTAAACCTTCTTTGACAACATCAGTTGTTCGCCAAACCTTCAAAATGCTCGTTTGGGCATTCCCAGACCAGCTACTTGGGGCATATTATTTTTGGAGGACAAGTTTACACAGACCCAGAGAAGATTAGTTGCATGATCTCTTGGGCCCGACCCAGCGCCCCACGGGCTCTCAGGGGGTTCCTTGGACTGACGGGTTATTACCGCCGGTTCATTAGAGGATATGGGGTTCTTGCCGCTCCCCTCACGTGGCTGCTGAAGAAACACTCATTTGTGTGGGACCAACAAGCAGAAGAAGCATTTCAGGTTCTCAAGGAAGTAGTAACCACTCCACCTACGCTGGCTCTTCCAAATTTTGATTTGGAGTTTGTAGTAGAGGCCGATGCTTCAGGTAAGTGAATTGGGGCTGTGTTGATGCAGCAAGGCAGGCCCTTAGCCTACTTCAGCAAGGCTCTTTCATCACAGGCCCAAGCTAAGTCCACTTATGAGAAGGAGCTCACGGCCATTGCTTTGGCGGTTCAAAGATGGAGGGCCTATCTATTGGGCCATAGGTTTACTATCAGGACGGATCACCGCAGCATTAAACACTTGTTGGAGCAGCGAGTTTTGGGCCCAAATCAGCATAAATGGGCCTACAAGTTAATGGGGTTTGACTTTGCAATCAAATGCAAATCTGGGGCTTCTAATGCAGTAGCCGATGCACTCTCTAGAGCTGGTGAGTTTACTTTGATGGGCCTGTCATAGCTGACTCCAGTGGGGTTGTTGCAACCTCTACCAATTCCGGAAGGGGTATGGGAAGAAGTCACTATGGACTTTATAACTGGGCTGCCCACGTCTCAGGGAAAATCAATGGTGTTGGTGGTGGTGGACCGACTAAGTAAATATGCTCACTTCATCAGTCCTTCCTGCCCCTATTCAGCAACTACAGTGGCCCAGGCCTATATTCGGGAGGTAGCCAAACTGCACGGGACACCACAGTCCGTATTAACTGATCGGGACCCCCTTTTCATGAGTGCCTTCTGGAAGGCTTATTTCACAGCTCAAGGGGTTCAGATGTTGCATTCTACCAGCTACCATCCGCAGATAGGTGGACAATCAGTTGCTTGGAGACATACCTGCGGTGTTTTGTGGGTGATAGGCCCAAACAGTGGGCCCAGTGGCTGCCCTGGGCAGAATATTGGTATAACACCACGTTCCAAGTTTCAGTTGGAACGACGCCCCTTAAAGTGCTATACGGCTATGAACCTCCTTCCATTCTGCCGTATGAGCCAGGTACTTCGTCGGCTGCCAAGGTAGAAACACAGTTACAAGCAAGGGATAATACTATCAAACTCCTCAAATTCCACTTGCAACTATGACAAGAAGCATCGAGAATTAGAGTTCTCAGTTGCAAGGTTTAAAATGTCGATGTCGATGGAAATGTCGCTTACCAAAATATAGGATATATGTCGGAAATGTTGAGGGGAAATATTGTAAAAATTAGAGACATTGTGGAAATATTATGAAATATGCAAAGATATTTTGTAAAATGATAAAAGAAGCATTAATACATATTTATAGACTATTATCTTATTCCCAACCATTATATAAAGCTAAGAAACTAAGATCAATAACAAATTAGTAAATGACGATTTACTGATTTATTATGCATTTTGATGTTTTTACAAGGTTATCTGATATTTTCTTTTCTTATTTTTAATTCTGATTTATTATAAATTCTAATATATTTATTTCACAGTGGTAAATAGAAATGCATTTATTCTGATTTTTTAAATATTAAAGTTATAATACATTGTGCTTTATTATAAATTTAATAAACTGATTTTCCTTTTTGTAGTATTAAGATTATGATAAATTCTGATTTCTTATAAAACTTAATGAATTTATTATGATTTTTTATATTAAGTGTAGAATATGATTTATTATAAAATTTAATAAACATTTTCTAATTTTAATAAAATACTAACTAGTTAATATTTTATTGCTTGAAAAATATTTTATGTTTTATATTATAAAGTAATTAATTTGTTATTTTTTTATATTTTGTTAATTATTTTCTATAAATATTAAATTGAAATTATTAATGGAATAATTTATATTAATATAATATACTAATATATTATATTATTAATGTACATTAGTCGACATCCTATCGACATAATAGGAAAAATTGTATTTTTTTGGTTATTTGGGCCGATTTGGTCGACATTTTCGAAATATAGGAAATGTCGACCGAAATAATGTATTTTTATATTACCATCCATTTTCGTGTTGGTGAGCCTCGACATCGACATATGTCGGGCGACATTAGCAACATTTGGCGACATTTGAAACCATGCTTAGTTGGGGATTGGGTTTAGACCTCCTTGGTGAGGAGGGCATCCCAGAAGCTATCTCCTAGGTATTTCGGCCCATTTCAGGTGGCAGAACGAATTGGGCTTGTGGCCTACTGTCTCCACTTGTTTGCTGGGTGCCGGCTGCACCCCGTCTTCCATGTCAGCTTTCTGAAGCCATGCTTGGCTTCCACCGATATCACCAGTCCCATCCATCCACAATTCACAGAGGAAGGGGAAGTGGTGTTTGAGCCTCTACTGATCAGAAATCTACGTTGGGTTCGCAAGGGCAGTAAGGTCTTTAAACAGGCCGTAGTTGTGTGGCGTGGACTACCTCAGGAAGATGCCACGTGGGAGGACTATGACCAACTGCAACACCAGTTCCCTACACTCGACCTTGAGGACAAGGTCATTCTTGAAGGAGACAGGAATGTTAGGCCCAGCGGAGGGGAAGACTTGAGCAGTGTAGGTTAGGCCCATCAGGCCCAGGCGCCAGTCCAGAATAAACCCAGGATCACGCGAGTGACACCACCCATCACTCTCGTATACAACCGACGTCCATGTTTTGAAAATTAATCATGTACCGAGAACATGCACTGAGAATGTCAGAATCGGTTATAGTTGCAGTTGGCCATTTTCTATATAGGCCATTCGCGAATGCATGAAAGCAAGAAGAATCATTGAGATTTTCCCTCTCTCTCTCTTGTCTTCTTCCTCTCATCCATTTCAGGAGGGTGAGCTCCCTTGAAACAGCTCACCAGTGAACATACCATAGCAGGGCTTACTAGATGACTTGTGGAGGAATTGGTTAATAATAGCTAACACTTCAACAAACAAGAATAGAATTTTATCAGAATGGGTTCCTCCTTTGGAAGACATCATCAAGTTGAATTTTGATGGAAGCAACCAAGGTAACCCCGGGCCTTCAGGTATAGGGGGTGTCCTGAGAAATAAGGACAGCAACATAATCTCCTTATTCTCAGGGCTGGTGGGAGTGGGGTACTCCACAAGGGCAGAAATCCTTGCTGCAGTACAAGGAATTCAGATTGCTAACCAACTTGGGGTGGAGCATCTCCTAGTTGAAGGGGACTCTCAGGAGGTAACGGGGTGGCTTCTAAACCCGGATACTACCATTTGGGGCTACAAAGATCTCATAAAAAAAGTAAAGTGGTTAACCAGCAATATGAGAGTTGAGGTAAAATGGGTTAGCAGGTCTGCTAATTCTATGGCTGATTCTTTAGCCAAACAGGGGGTTTCCAGGGAAGATCTTTTTTGTGCTACTTTGTAAGTTATTAGTAATCTGGAAACTTGTACTTAACTAGCCTGGAGAGGTTGCCACTCATGCCTCTCCTTGGGGACTTTGTACTATTGTCTATTGCTGATTAATAAATTTATTTCAATTATCAAAAAAAAAAAAGAGAAAATTCCTACTCCTTCAACAGCTACCGAAAACAACCATTGAGAAGAAGAAAGAATCCATTCTCTCTTCTTGGGGGCCATAGAGTCAGATTCCTGCAACTCTTTTAACAAGTGCAAGGTGAGCTGATTACAGAAAAAAAGGAGGAAAAAATGGCTGAAAAGAGGAGAGAAGCTTAAAAGTGAAACTGGATGAGTACAAAAATAACTAGAATTAAGCTGACGAAAAAAGACTAGAATTAAACAATCAATAGTGCATAGTCAAATCTGAAATAGGAAAAATAAGAGGATAAACTAAAATTTGGACCTGTGATATCAGGTTAGCAGGACCAATCAATTTCTTCTGACACAAACCAGTAATAGAAATTGGGTGGAAGAACAATGCCAAACAGAGAAGATTCCTGCAACTCTTTTAACAAGTGCAAGGTGAGCTGATTACAGAAAAAAAGGAGGAAAAAATGGCTGAAAAGAGGAGAGAAGCTTAAAAGTGAAACTGGATGAGTACAAAAATAACTAGAATTAAGCTGACAAAAAAAGACTAGAATTAAACAATCAATAGTGCATAGTCAAATCTGAAATAGGAAAAATAAGAGGATAAACTAAAATTTGGACCTGTGATATCAGGTTAGCAGGACCAATCAATTTCTTCTGACACAAACCAGTAATAGAAATTGGGTGGAAGAACAATGCCAAACAGAGAAGACCAGGTTAATGAAAGATGACAACAGCAAAAACAACTACAGTAGAGTGAAGAATGGACGATTAATGTAACTAACAGATCTGAAGGCTTTACCTCTCTGAAATGGGAGAGATGCTTTATATTAAGACTACAAAACTTGACTTTGCCTTGTCCTAACTATATGGGGTTAGCTGCATTAATTCTGTTCTACCATTCCACTCTGTTCAGTGCCCATCTCCATTGTTAAATTATGTGCCCTTAAATCATTTCTCACTGCTTCAATGACCTTGCCCTTCTTCTAGACCCTTCAACTTGCAATAGATCACTTCTCAGCCTTTTACAAGATTTGATGTTTATTGTCCCCTTACTGAAAAGTTCCCAGGACTAAGAACTTTTGACTCTTTTATGCAGGTTAGCGAGGATCCCCTTACGGTTAAAGTTGATCATCTTAAGGTGTGCTATCCCTGTCTCAAAATTTTCTCTTTATTTGGCATAAGAACTTAGATTTTTTTTTTTTGGAGTTCTTTATGAGTTGTTCAAAAGATATCTCATTTGCATATCTACTTCTCACATCTTGTTGTTATCTCTGTTGCAGGATAAACCTTATAATAAGGATGATGATGTTATTAAAGCCACATCTTTTGAAGTTATAGCAACCCTAAGGGATGTTCTTAAGACAAGTTCCTTATGGAGGGATCATGTCCAGACATATACCCAGGTTTGTCCCTATTTTTATGTATTTTGGTTTTTAGTTAAACTCTTTGTAAATGTTGCATGCATTTGAATTTTGTTACCTAGTAGGATTCATTACCATTTTGCTCTCGTATACTAGGTTGGGCTCTGGAGGCTTTTGAATTTACTGAATCTGTAGATGTGCGTATCTCATATTTCTAATAGTAGAAATTACCCTCATTGATCACTTGTCTGCTTCACTTGGGATTCTATTCCTTGCATTTATTTGCTTCTCATCCTCCTACTCTAATGGAACTGTTGAATTCTTTGGATGTGAACATCAATTCATTGTTGAATTCTATCTGTTTAATAATTCTACTGCCAGTTAAATGATGGAAGAAGAAGAAAGAAGAAAGGGAAAAGGAAGAAAGATGAGGGAGGAAAGAAATTAGGGAAAGATTGGGTAAGTCATGCCAACATATTGTTCTTTATTTAATCAAGTCATAGGGATGTTTTAAATTCTCAAAGAACCATTCAACCTAAAAGCTTAAGCTATTAGGTGAGGTCCTTGAATATGTTGATATTCTCTAACACGCCCCCTCACACGAAAGCCTATTGGACTTGAAGCGTGAACAAACACAGGCCCACCCATACCTTGTGCTGAAACTTATTTAATTATAATGGGGGTAACGGGGATCGAACACTAGACCACTTGGTCAAAATGGCTCTGATACCATCTCAAAGAACCATTCCACTTAAAAGCTTAAGCTATTAGGTGTGGTCCTTGAATATGTTGATATTCTCTAACATAAATAAATACTCTAAATAGTACTTTTAATGAAAGTAAATAAACATAAACCTTCTGAACTGAATTGATCTAATTTCCTTGCAACTCAATAAAAATTCATATGAAAGGTTAGCTGGTTAGGTGTATAAGGTGATAATCCAAGGAAGTAAATAAATGGTTATGATGCCTAGTTTTTCAGCATTAATCTTAACGAAGACAAATTAACACAAATATACTGAACTGAACAAACCAAATTATCCTTGCAAGTAAATAATAAATTATATCAATTATTAGGTTTATGAAGTGGTGAGGTTCCCCAAGGTATTATTATCAAGGTGTCATCATGAGATTCTAAAGTGGTGCTGGGCTGGCTTAGAAATGATAACCTGGTTACATGGCATTTCCGAACAATTATGAGGGAAGTAAGAGCTTGGGGAAAGGACATTATTATCAAGGGATTCCAGGGGGTGCCTAGAGCTGCTAACAAATTTGTAGGCACCTTAGTAAAGCAGGGGGTGAACAGATGGCTGCTCTTTGGGGGGGGGGGGGCGGTACAAAGGGCTTTTTAATGTAAATGTAAACAGTTAAAGAAAGTTTTTCCCCCCCTGCTTTGGGGTGCTGGGCACTGTTTTGTATATACCCATTCTTTTTCTCACAATCAATAAAATTCAACATGCTATCCATAAAAAAAAGTTTTCCAAGGTATTAAACTAATGCCTATTATTTCTCACTTGTCAAGTAGGAAGAGTCATCCTTATAAAGGAACTTCTGTCGGTATATTAGACTTCTTTTGATTGTTATGTACTTGATATCTTGGCATCAGTTGTTGATACAATTGGAAAAAAAAAGATTGACTTCATAAGAAATCTTTTTTTTTTAATAATTGGGAGGGGTGGATTTCAATTGATGAAATGGGAGTTAGTGCACAAACACAACAAATTAGGAGGTTTAGGTTTTAGAAGAACTGGAGTAAATGAAGTATGAACAAAGCTCTATTGGGAGATTTCTTTGGAGATATTAGAAAGGAAAAAGTGGCCTAATGAAAAAGGATTGTCGCACGCAAGTATTGAATTGTTTGCTTTAAGAGGTTTTTGTAATGATTCATGGGGAGTGGGAGAGAGAGAGAGAGAAAGAGAAGGAAAAAGAGAGTTACGATTGAGAGAAAAAAGATGCTGCTGGCTGCCGCCAATTTTCTATTTATATTAACTCAATAAAAGAATTTAAATTACAAGTATGCCCCTGGCGGCACACCCTAGAACCAAAATAATAAGAAAAAAAGACAAGTAACAGACTGACTATATACTAAGAAGTCAGCCTACTAACAACAACTATAAAGTAACAATTAAATAAGCCTTACAACACTCCCCCTCAAGTTGGGCTGAATATGTCTATCATGCCCTGCTTGTCACATGACTCATTGTGCCGCGAGCATGGAAGCCCCTTTGTGAGGACATCAGCAAGTTGTTCCTTGGAGTTGACATAAGGGATTTAAATTTCCCTTTTTTCCAAATTTTCCCTTATGAAGTGTTTGTCCACCACAATGTGCTTGGTCCTCTCATGTAGGACAGGGTTGTTGGCGATGTTTATTGCAGCCTTGTTGTCACAGTAGAGGGACATAGGACTATGAACAAAAATTCCAAGCTCCCTTAGAAGATTCTTTAGCCAAAGGACTTCAGCCACCCCATGTGCCATAGCTCTATATTCAGCTTCAGCGCTTGACCTTGCTACCACACTTTGTTTCTTGCTTTTCTAGGTCACCAGATTTTCTCCCACAAATGTGCAATACCCACTAGTGAACTTTCTGTCATCCACAGCTCCTGCCCAATCAGCATCTGTAAAGACTTCCACCTTTAGGTGATTGTGTTTACTGAATGGTAGGCCTGTTCCGGGATATTTCTTCAAGTATCTAAGAACTCTCTCTGCTGCCTCAATGTGTGGTTTCTTAGGAGAGTGCATGAATTGGCTTAGGACCCCAACGGAATAGGCATGTCTGGACGGGTCATGGACAAATAAATTAGCTTTCCCACTAACCTTTGGAACTATTTCACATCTTTCAGAGGTTCACCAATACAGTCACCTAACTTGTGGTCCGCATCCATAGGAGTATCTGCCGGCCTTGCACCTAATTTGTCTGTATCCTGTAATAGATCAAGGGTGTATTTCCTTTGAGAGACAAAGATACCCTTCTGAGCGGGCAACTTCAATCCCAAGGAAATACTTCAGGAGGCGTAGATCTTTCACTTCAAATTTAGATGCAAGGAATTATTTCAAGTTCTGTATCTCTGAGCTCCAACTCCCTGTAATGATGATATCATCCACATACACTATCAATACAACAACCTGTTCCTGACATCTCTTCACAAAGAGTGTATGATCAGTCTGGCATTGTTTGAAGCCCATCTGTTGAACTCCCATGTGAAACTTACTGAACCAGGCTTTGGGAGACTGTTTTAAGCCATAGAGAGGCCTTTGTAGCTTGCACACCTTATTTTCACTTCCCTTGGCATAGAATCCATGGGGTTGAACCATGTATACTTCCTCCTCTAAGTCACCATTCAGAAAAGCATTCTTTATGTCCAGTTGATGCAATTCCCAGTCAAGATTAGCAGCTAAGGACAGGAGAACCCTAATTGAGTTCATCTTAGCTACTGGAGCAAAAGCCTCATCATAGTCAACCCTGTATACTTGTGTGTACCCTTTGGCTACTAATCTTGCTTTGTACCTTTCAACTATTCCGTCTGCCTTGTGCTTAACCGTGAACACCCATTTACACCCCACGGGGTCTTTCCCCTTTGGAAGATCCACCAATTCCCAAGTTTGATTTTTGTGAAGAGCGTTAATCTCCTCCTTCATGGCATCTGTCCTTTCAGGGCATTTTAAGGCTTCTGCAACATTTTTGGGAACAGGGATGCAATCAACGGCCGATAGGAAGGCTCGGTATGAGGGGGAAATGTGATCATAGGAGACAAAATGGGTAATGGGGTGTTTGGTAGTGCATGACCTGACTCCCTTTCGTTGGGCAATAGGAATGTCAAGGTCATTCACAGTAGGAGTAGGGTTAGGGGGTGGACTTACCTCCTGGGAGTCTAGTGGTGTCGGTTGCTCAGTGTTTGGCTGCTCCATTTTTCTATCACATCGCTGATCTCTACGACGTGTACGTTGGAAGACACGGAAGGGAGAATGGTCCGGAATAGAAGGAAGAGATACCTGAACCTACTTCTCCTCTTCCACACTACTACTCTCCCTCTGAGGAGAAGCAGGAAGAATGGCTCCGACTCACAGAAGGACACATCCATAGACACAAAAAACTTATGACTAACTGGATCAAAACACCGATACTCTTTTTGAGAGGAGGGATACCTCAGAAAGACACGAGGAATGGACTGAGGGTCTAACCCTCGAGATGGAGACAAATCATGTACAATGGCACGACAACCAAAGACTCTCATGGGGATGGAAAATAAAGGAGATTGAGGGTACAATAATTGATGAGGGGCCATGTAGTTCTGCACTTTGGAGGTCATGCGATTGATGACATAAGCAACTGTGAGTATCGCATCCACCCAAAACCTTTTTGGAACCTTCATGTGTAACATCATCTTGCGAGTTACCTCAAGGAGGTGTCTGTTTTTCCTTTCTGCAACACCATTTTGTTGTAGTATTCTGGCGCATGAGCTCCTATGAATAGATCTGTGGGAGGCAAAGAACTCATTGAGCTCCCCATGGAAGTATTCTTTTGCATTATCAGATTGGAAGATCTGTATTTCAACATGGAACTATGTAAATACCACCCTCTGGAAGTCTTTCACTATCTTTGGAACTTCGTCTCTACTACGCATAGGAATTACCCATGTATAGCGAGAGTAATCATCGATCAATGTGATAAAGTACTTATATCTGCCCTCAGAGATTACATTGGTAGGCCCCCATACATCATAATACACAACATGAAAAGGAACATTTGATCTTTTATTACTTGAGTGAAAAGTTGTTTTACATTGTTTGCTCAACTAACACGTTTGACACATGAACTCTGACATTGAACATGACTTAAATAAGACCGGAAACAAAGACTTTATTATTTCGAAAGAAGCATGACCTAAACGACTATGCCACAAAAAAATTTGACTCTTATTTGACTGACTCTGTGACTCTAAGGATGACACTGAGAGACCAGCTTTGTTGTCAAGAATGTAGAGACCATCCACTAGGCTTCCTCTACCAATCGTCCTCCCAGAAGTTAGGTCCTGAAAAACACGAGTCAGCAAAAAAGGTCACACTACAGTTCAAAGAGCTTGTAATGCTACTAATTGAAAGCAAATTTATAGGAAGTTGAGGGACATGCAATACACAATTCAGGTTAAGGCCATGGGGAAGAGATATTGATCCTTGGCCTGCAATGGAGGAAAAAGAACAATCTACAAGTCTCACTCTATCCCTTCTTGACAAAAGGCTATAAGACTGAAACAAGTTCGGCTTACTAGTCATTTGGTTGGAGACCCCTGAGTCAATGATCCAAGGGGAATCCGTGGGAGTGACATGGAATGCAGAAGCCGTATTACCTAAAGTAGATGCAAAAGAAGTAGAGGGAGTACCAGTGACTAAGTTGTCCATTTGTTGCAAAGCCCTACCATAAGATTCTAGGTGCTCTCTGAAGGAATTCATTATATCTTCCTTGGGGTCAGACTTAATAGGGTGGTCCCAGGTACTACCGGCAACCTGAGTATCTTGGGTTGCCACATGTGCTGTGCTCATTTTCTTCTGACTTTGACCTTGACCTTTACCCTGTTCTTGATTCTTCGTTGCCCACTTGGGTTTCTCGTGGATGGCCCAACAAGTGTCACGTGTATGTCGTGAACACCAACAGTGGGTACAGAACAACTTATCTTTATCATCAGTCTTCTTAGTGTCACTTTTCTTCCCTGTGGAGTTATTATTTATTGCAGCCAAAGCAACTTGTTGCTCCCCCTCAGCTGTAACCATTACATTCCGCCTGCTTTCTTTTGATTGAACAAGGGAGTATACCTCGTGAACCCTAGGCAACTCTTTGCTTCCTAGGATCTGTACCCTCAACGGTTCATATGTAGGGTTCAATCCCAACAAGAAGGCAAGCACACGTTGCTGAGAGACCAGCTTCCTGTAGGCCTTAGCATCATCATGTTTTCACTCTATAGCCTAATAATGATCCAATTCTTTCCATATGGAGGTAAGGGCTGAATAATATGAAGACAAACTACAGTTTCCCTGTTTACATGTTGAAGATTTAGCCTGTAACTGGTAAACCTTGGCATAATGCCTTTGCTCAGAATAGATAGTTCTGGCCTGTTCCTAGATCTCACTAGCGGTGTCTGCCCACATAAAGTTTTTCTTCACATCAGGTTCCATGGCTGCGAGGAGCCAAGACATCACCATACTGTTTTCTTGGTCCCACCTATCATGTTCAGCTGTCTCACCCTTGGGTTCTTTCACCTTTCCATTAATGTAACCAGCTTTACCCCTTGCTGTTACATAGAGTTTTACGCTCTTAGCCCACTCCAGGTAGTTCAGACCGTTTAATGGGGTAATTGCCATGGGAAAAACCATGTTTTCACCTCCCATACCTGCTGTGCTGCGTGTTGGTCTAACCCCCGATGAAGTTGATTCATAATTTGCCATCAGATGCTACTGAAAAACAGTCCAAACACCACCCAACTACACAGCAGCCACAAACAGAATACCAACCCTCAAGGAATTTACTTCTAGGATGTGAGGAAGAGAACAAAAAACACTGCTGAAAACAACTCTGAGAAGGTTCAGTCAACACCACAAGTCATTAAACCAGCCTGGTAATCAGTTCAACACAACCAAGGCAGACATTATTATCAGTCTGACTGTAGGTCATACAGTCTAACAATTCAACATCCAAACAAATATCTATATAACTAAGGAATGAGCCCTACACATCATCGGCCAAAGAAGACTGAAACAAAGAACACACCTGTTCAGCACTTGTATGAAGGTGCCAACCTGAAATCGACTTCACAGCATCGAACACAGGAGGAAGGGAGTCTGTACCAGCATCCCCCTTCTCTGACTAGGGTTTTCTTGGTATTACGACCAAGAAAAAACACAGGAATCAGGAATTGCCGCCAGAAAACTTCTAGGGTTTCCGCCAGTAACTTACTAGGGTTTCCCTGTCTTCCACGTCCAAAACTTTTAAAGAAAGAAACCTTGCTCAGAACAGGAGGGATCGTGGGTCTTTTACAGCCCAGAAAACCTGCTCTGATACCATGTAATGATTCATGGAGAGAGAGAGAGAGAGAGAGAGAGAGAGAGAGAGAGAGGTACGATTGAGAGAAAAAAGATGCTACTGGCTGCCGCAGGTTTTCTATTTATATTAACTCAATAAAAGAATAGAAATTACAAGTATGCCTCTGGCGGCACACCCTATAACCAAAATAATAAGAAAAAAAGACAAGTAACTAACTGATCGTATCCTAAGAAGTCAGCCTACTAACAGCAGCTATAAAGTAACAATTAAATAAGCCTTACAACAGTTTCCTCTACTAATAGTATATTTCTATGGCTAGAAAAAATGATGTTTCATCAGTTCTTTGTTGGTTGTTCAGAACTTGAAGCAGGTAATGTCTCTAGTCTGATTCTTCATGTCACGTTGGCTTAGCTCAAAAGACATTACCTTGGATCAATGTTTTGAAATAAGAAATAAACAAATTGTATGGTGTCCAATTTTCAGAACCTTTTAGACAGAAATTGAGAATGAAAGAAAACTTGAGGTATCAAAGATCTCACCTTTATCTCAGGCTGTAAGATGGTGGAAGGAATGCACCAATGGGTGCTTCTCAATGAAGTTGTTTATGATGCATTTATCAGAAATCAGGTGAAACTTCTCAGATTTGGGGTGCTTGCAGTGATCACTTCCTCCAAGAATGGATGCTTTTGCAAGATTATTGTCCATGGATATCATTTTCTGACCTCAGGTTGTTTAAAAATAGAGGATCCGGAATGTCAAGCCTATGTTTTTTATGCAATATACATGAAGAAGATACTAGGCACTTATTCATCACTTGTAGTTGTGCAGCTTTTTTGGCCTTTATTCTCTTCATTGTTTATAAAGTCACTGCTCAGCCACAGTAGTCCTTTTGAAGTTTTCTTAGTATCTTTTGCTGGAAATAAAAGTTTAAAATATTCTGGATTGAGTGCAGTGTTACCAATTTGTGGTCTGTTGGGGAATTTTCGAAGACAAGAACAGGGTGGTGGTGGTTCTATTCTGGAGCTTTAGGACATCCATAGATCATCATCCAGATCAAACTCATATTTTACTCTGGATATCATTGTAGAGAATGAATAGGTGTACATTTCCTTTCCTTAGTAGTTTTTACTCGATAAAATTTTATTTCTCTTTGTTATTCAATAAAGGATTACTGTTGGAATCTACAAGAGAACCATTCAGTTTTCTTTGTCCTCTAATGGAGGACAGGATATTGATCAAGAGAAATTTTATTGCAAATAAATGAGAGAAGAGAGCTTGCTTGGCTAAGTGCAGCTAGCAAGCCTCAAAGTACAAGCATTGCCTGCCTGCCAGGTCAGGGCCACAATACAGATTATCTTTATTAACTGCCTCCTTAGCAAGAGAATCAGCAAATGTTTCTGTCAGTCCTGGGCTTCACTGAATCTGATAGTTTTCTTTTGCTTTTCAGCCCATGTAAGGATCAAGAAATTCTATTAAATAAGAAAGATAGATGAACTTTTATATTTTGAGATGCTAGTGATTGAAGTTTCATCTGTAACTTATCCTCATCTGCAATATGGTTTTACTCAAGGTTCAAAGTATCGATACGATATGTCCTGTATCAGGTGTATCCTATTGTATCTTTGGGTTTCTGATACACCTATTTAAAGGTGTTTTCAGGAAACTGATGTTTTTATTTATTAAACAATATTAAAATATATCAAACTGAAATTAAAAAAAAACTAAAAAACGTGTGGGGTAAAATGTATTGATACACCCCTGCCGGCATATCGGGGTGTATCAATACTCTAAACCTTGGTTTTACTCGGTACTTTAATGGTCGTAAGGTAGTATTTCTATTGAAATTAGTATTTGGAGTTAAAGTTTTCCTTGTCTAAGGTGCTTGCTAACTAGTATTTCGATTTTTACAAAGTTCTGTAAAGATGGAATTGGTTCTTCTCTTTATTTCCCCAAGTCATTTTTCAGTTATGAAATGGAAGGTTTTTGGGACATTTTGGAGAGAGAACTTTGATTTAACAATTACATGTAAAGATAAATTTTGAATGGCAGAAGAAATTGCCTCATTTAGGATTAGAATTGTACATCTATATTTATGTGTTGGATAGAAGATTGCAGATTGTTTGTTACACAAACAATAAAGCAATCATGAAAAAAACAATCTATCATTCAGATGGTTGTTCTTTGATAAGGGCTTAATGTAAATAGAGCTTCAAGAGGGTTTGTAAAAGCCCTATATTAACACACTAAAAATGTTAGACGTAGGAAAATTACTTTTAATCATTACTAATTGCTCTTTTCAAATTTGTTTTTCTTTTACTGATCAGTATAGAATTCATTAGATAGCGAAAAAGATACACCAGGAAAAATTGAAAAAAGGAAAAACAAAAAGATATACACCAGGGAAAATTGAAAAAAACAAAAACAAAAAGATACACCAGGGAAAGACCTTTAACACCACAAAAACCTTAATCACTGAACTGGCAAAACAATCAACCACAACTTTCAAATCGCATCCACTTCTTGTGTGATATTCTTTAGATGAAAGTAACTAATATACTTTGAGATTTTTGTTGTATTGCATGCCATTATTGGTCCTGCTTCTATGAAATCTCAAATTGTCAATTACTGATTCACTTCTGTTTCCCTGCATTTGCATTAGATATATTGTTTGACTGTCTTAATGATTCTTGAAAGGTTACTTTAGCCAGAAAAGATGCTGACTGTAAAAATGAACTGGCAAGTATATTATATTTTCATAGTTATAGACCAATGAACATGATTGACTAGATTAGATTATTTATTTTTGGTTTCCAATCACTTACTGTTGACAATTGCAGCATATTGGTGACTTCAATTTTCCAAGGTTGGCAGATTTTGGTGCTGCTATTTCGGGGGCAAACAAGCTGCAATGCCAGAAAGTGCTGGAAGAACTTGATGTAAGAAACCTTTTTTAATATATTTTTTTTTCTAGTTTTTCAGAGACTATACGTAAAGTCATAAACATATTAATGCACAGGCAATAAGAATCCACTTTTTTTTTTTTTGATAAATAAGTAAAATTCTATTAAACCAGCAAATAAGAGTTACATGCAACCCGTGGAAAGGCACGAGATGCGACTTTTCCTTTAAAACTGGTTACAGAATTATAAGTATAAAAGAAATTACACAGAAGCCCAAAATAAAGTATCCCGGAGAACCCCTTGTTTTGCAAGTGAATCAGCCATTGAGTTTGCTGATCTGCCTACCCACTGAACTCTGATTGTCATATTCCCTGTTAACCATTTATCCATTTTGAGAAGATCTCTAAAACCCCAAATTACAGTGTCCGGATCCTTCAGCCAACCCACTATCACCTGGGAATCCCCTTCAATAATCAGATCCTCTATGCCTAGCTGATTTGCAAGCTGGATTCCTTGTACAGCAGCAAGTAATTCGGCCCTTAAAGAGTCTTCCACACTCGCAGGACCTGAGTACAAAGATATAATGTTACTATCTTTGTTTCTCAGCACTCTATGCCTGAAGGTCCTGGATTTCCTTGGCTACTCCCATCAAAGTTCAGCTTGATAAACTCCTCCCCTGTTGGCATCCATTCAACCCTGTGTCTGTCCTTCCCGGTAGAAGTATTAGCCACTGCTAACCAGCTTCTCCATAGGTCATCAAAAGAGTATGCATCAAAGAGCTTTAGAGTTTTCAGCCACTGAATTGCCCTTGTCAAAATACATTCTTTAGCTTTCGAGCAGCTCCTTTCTTTTTCACAAAAGATTCTAGTGTTCCTTTCTTCCTAAACTGTCCCCAACAAATCTGCTCTTATGCACTTTCACATAATTCTCTTTCTCTTTGTGTGCCATTCAAAAATAGATGGACAACACAACAAGCTAGTATCAGATGGCAGGTTCCACCAACACTCAAACAACATAAGAATCCAATCCATAAAGCTGTAATAAGAGCCCTCTTATTTATAAGGATCAATCATCCCTTAAGTTGTCTTTGTTGTGCTAAAGCAGTTTAACTTCATTACAAGCTTGTCAAGCTTGTTGACAATATATATGCATATATTGTATTGTCTAATCAAAGCTTATGGGTTTCATGAGTTTTTTTCTCTATCAAATATCTCAGTTTATTACTTATGGTTGTAATGTTTATTATCATGTTAAGATTCATTAATGGAGGAACCCTCCCCCCTAAATATTCTAGATTTCTAGTACAGAACTCTTCTTGAATCATCTAGGGGAATGGATGATGGTATATATGTGTGTGTGTGTGTGTGTGTACATACATAACAACATGCATAAAAGTGCTATATGTACCTATCTATATGTATTGGTTTTGCATTGGACATAGCGATCTCTTAAGTGGAACTTATAATGACAGGACCTCTCTGAGTCTGGATATGTATAATATGCCATAACATGCTTAGCACAAAGAGTTAGGGGTGCAATGGATTGGATCATGATCCGATCCAATCCTATTTGGTCGAATGCGGATCACCCCTATCCAATCCGATATATGTTATATATTTATAAGTATAAATATATAATACATATATATGTTATTTATTTGTTTATAACTATATTATTTATATTGTATTTTTATAAATTTGTTATATTATTTATTTATTTTTAATAAAAGACATGTATATATATGATGAAAATAATTAAAAAATACTTATATTTTTTGTTTTTTCGTTATTTAAATTGTTGTATTTTATTTTTCTTTTAATAAATTATTAATTTTTAACGAAAACAAATCGGATTGGATCAGATCCAAAGACCCAACTTACTGATAGGATTTGAATTCAAGTTGAGGCCTATCAGATCTGACCAGATCTTCAGATCGGATCCAACCTGGCATGAACAGTGTCTGATTGGATTTGGATATACCCTGATTCGAATATGATCAGATCTGTTTGCATCCCTACAGAGAGTTAGCTTCCCTCCATTTCGCCGGGAATTTCCTACTTATATATATGGTTTAACAGATTAGAAACCTTTTAATAAATTAAAACAAGTAATTAAACACAGTTGAAGGGTCTGGAAGAGCTAGGGCCTGGCCAAACCGCCAAAATGGACAAGAGTTGGAAGTAATGAGATATGGTTAAAAGGCCCATGAGTCCAATGACTTTCCAATTGATATGGCACTGAACAGAGCGAATTGCAGAAAGGGCTTTTGTAAGGCAACCCTATATAAGCACAAAGATGTTGTCCTACAGGAGTAAATGCTGAGCCACAAGGATGACGTACTCCATATGCATATACATACCTTGGTGACAGACCCCCATACAACACCACCTGGTTTGCCTACAAGGATGAATTGCAGAACAGGGTTTTTGTAAGGTAACCCTATATAGCTGGAACAAGGCTTAGTTGAGGTAATTAAGTACAGTAAGCACAAAGATGCTGTCCCACAGGAGTAAATTCTGAGCCACAAGGATGACATACTCCATATGCATATACATTACCTTGGTCTACCACAGAATGATAGACCCTCATACAGCACCACCTGGTTTGCTCTCTGTATTGCAGGTGAATCTACTAGAGTGTTTTCTTATCTTTTAATCCTTCTGACCTTCTGAACAAGTTATTCATTCTAGAGGCCAGAGCCCTGGCTGCCCTAATAAAATGTTAGCACCATCTTCTTCTATCAACCCAATCACCACAGAGAAACTCAAACACTGACCTTGATTCTTGAATTGGGCTGCCTGTAACTCTTATTTGCTGGTTTAATAAAATCTTACTCATATATCGAAAGAAAAAAAAAGATGCTATTCTTTTCTCCTTTAGGCCTGAGTGTACAACATATCTTCTCCAACATGATTCTAGAAGGCTTATTGGACATGGAAACATAATCCCCCAAACCTCTCTCTCTCTCTCTCTGTCCCATTTTTTGAGACCTGCGCATCATCTGTGCATTTTCAACCTCTTTATGAATACAGAAGCCGCAAATTCAGGGGACCCTTGTGGTAGTTACCATAAAACAATTATTGTCCCGAAATTCTCAGACAGTAATCAAATTGAAGTTGGTTGAATTGTCAGTATTGTGACAGCTACCTTTCCAATGTAAACTAAAACAGAAGAACTGCAAATGCTATACTTCAGAGGCTTCTGTAAAAACCAGCTTCCCCAGATCTTTATTTACTCTTGAAACATTACAGCATTTAAGCAATTTTTGTGATCAAAGGGGTTCTAGGTTCAATGTTAGTTGGTGGTAATTTGTGTAGTCAATCTAATTTTGTTATTCGACCTCCAAGATAAAACAGAAGCTTCGTGATTTTCTTTGGTGGACGTGGATGATGAAGGCCGAAAACAAATGAATCATGTCACTGTCCATAGAGAACGGAGTTCGAGGAGATATCAACCTGGAGAAGACTTCAAAGAGCTGAGGCAAAAACATTCCTTTTTGAGAGATGTAAAGTGAAGGGGAAGATCACACTGAAGATCAGGGAGTTGCGGAAAGCTATGGTTATGCTGGTTGGGACTGCCGTGATTGAATGGTTCAGAAACTTCGTGGAAAAGGCACTTCAAACAGACACAGAAGCAGAATGGAAAAGTTCCATAGAAGGAGGTGACCGAAGATACTTTGCTGAAAGAAGATGGAACACATAGGGAAGGTTCCTGGTGTTGGTTGAATACTTTGGAAGAAGGAAGAAACAGCTAGTTTGTATCCCTGAAGGGAAAAATAGATCAAGTTGGAGTGAGACTAAAATTTTGTTACAAACTTTCTTAGAAGAAACAAAGTAAAAGATGGGGTTGAAGCAGGGGTGTGGAGAAACGAGCGAACCTTACCCTCAAAAGGAAAAAGAAACTGAAAGTCATTTCTTGGTGAATGGTCTGGGTATTGATAAAGTGGCTTACAATACAGAAAAGGTAGTTTGGGAAAAGAAATTGGTGGTTGAAGTTGAAAAAAACCAGAAAACTGGAGGCTTATCGCAGAAGACTTGGTTAGAGAATTGAAGGTAAAAGGACCAATACTGTTGACCCCTTTTGAAGATCGTAAAGCTCTTGTAGATTTGATGGGAGACGAGCTAGATATCAGTGCCTTGAGTCTAATATTGAACACACGGGTGGCTACAGTGATGAGATGGTCCCCTAGCTCAAACTCTAAAGACTTCTCAGTGGAGGATGGTATAACCATTTGGATTGTTGGGCTCCATTTCCACTTGTGGAAGAGGGAGATCTTCCAGTTGATTGCTTCCTTGTGTAAGGCAAAACTTGAAAGTGTTTTTGCCTTAGATCTTCGATCAGTGGCTCTGAGATTAAACAGAGTGAAACCTGAAGAAATCCCAAGAAAGGTGCAGGTGCTAGCTGATGATGTTTTCCACTTAGCATGGATCTTGAGCTCCATTAAAGCAGCTCTGTGGAGGGGTTCCAGGAGAGAGGAAGACAAAGAGCTTGAAGAAGAATACCTTTGTGGGTCACAGAGATTGGCTGAATTCAAACTAGCGGAAGTTTACTCGGAAATGGAAACTTTGGGGCTGCAGAACACAGAAAACACAAAGTGGAAAAGTTGAAGCGTGCAAACTAAGTTAAACCAGTCGACTGTTGCATGACCTATGCAGAGGTTCTGAAGAAGGGAGTTAATGCAAAAGATGATTGTAGAGGCTCTCGAGTAAGTGTGGATGACATGTGTACTGCAACTAAACAGAAAGAAGATGTTTCAGCGAATGGGTTTTCAAATGGGCCAAGGCCCAACTTAGAGCTAAAATCTGTTGCATCTAATTTGGGGCCTGAGATGTGGTTGTTAAATGAAGGAGCTGGGCCTTTAAAGAGGTCAGAACAAGTGAAAACTGGGCCTAAACCGAAACAAGCTGTTTCAGTAATCGGGCTCTCAAATGGACCAGGGTCCAACTTAGAGCAAAGGTCACATGCTACTTTAAGTAAACACGTGATGAGAGAGGCAAAGAAAATAGGAGATGATAAAACAGGTCTATCATTGTCCCAGTTTCAGCCCTGTTTAAAGGTTCATTTTGTTAAGGCTGCGGAAAAATTGTTTTGGAGGTCGAGGCTGGTCTCCTACTCCACTGGCCTTGAACGACCGAATCCAAGGTATAGCAGAAGCAAAGAGGAAGAGGATGAGTTTGATTTAGATTGGGTAAACTTTGAAGGAGGAAAGACTGATGAGGAATTTCTGAAGGTTCCAGTATAGGTAGCGTCAAAAGTAGGTGTGGAAAAAGTTTCTTTGAGGAAAGGAAATGGGAACAAGACTTCTGTTCGAACCTTCTTCACCAGCACCCACTGGACTTCTTTTGGGCGCTCAGAAGAGCTATGGTGCTGAAGGGATGAGAGATCCATCATATGGATGGCCGAACCCTATAGGAAGGTGGGGCGAAATTTCAAAAATTTCTCTCTCTCCATCTAGGAATCACATTCCTTGTTTTAGAAAATCAGCATTTTCAAGGATCAATCTTGAACCAAGAACCGAACCAGATCTGAACCAAAACAGTAGGAGAGGGATATACCTGATACGAAGATGCAATATCTCCCAACGAAGGTGTTCATGCCCAAAGAAAGACTCTAAAGACTGCTCCCACTGAAGATGACACAGTGAATGGTGGAGCAGAATCAATTGGGTCCGTCCAACGAACCGAGTTCTTCAGCAAGAATTTGATGGAGGCAGTGAGCACGACTTCTGATCAGCCTTTCTCCAAAGACTGATATCAAGACACCTCTTTATCGCTCCTACAAAGGAAGGAGATTGAACTGGCTATGGCGGCAACCTGAGGAAATCGCAGGGAGAAGATGGCGCAGTCACACTGTTGCTGTCTTCTCTCTGGATGCTCTGAGATTTCTGGGATGGTGAGGATGATGTGAATGGTTTGCCGCTTCCTCCTTTTATAGCCTTAAAGAGAGCTCCTAATCTCATTAGGAGTTTCCTAATCCAAATCTGTATTTGGATTAGGAGTTCTCTTTAAGAGATAAGGATAAGCCCTTATCTTATCTGTAGGTTAGATCAGCTTTCTCCTAATCTCATTAGGAGGTTTTCAGATCTGAATTTAGATTTGGACTCTCTGAGTGGATAGGGTAAGACCTTATCCTATTTGTTGATTTAATCCCAGATCCGCCCCTTTATTTAACTAATCAAATTAGGCTAGTTCGAAATGGGCTTTAGACCCATTAAGTCTAAGTGCTCAAACTGCTTCCAACCTGCTGCCCAGTTGGGCTTCTTTGTATGGCGTTGAACCCAAACATTGATCTACACATTAGCCACATGGGTTCAGCTCAGCCTTTGTTACAAGGCCTAGCCGAATTCACTGAAAAGATAGTGAACCCCCTGAAGCCCATCAAATGGATTCCTAATGGGCCCAACACTTACACTAAGTGGTCCCTGGGCCAAGCCACCTTATAAAAACCCAAGGACTGTGGGCATATGCAAGATTAGCCCATCAGGCATTACCCTCAATGGTCTTACACTTAACCTCTCAGCCCATAATGATCAAACACTGCCCGACAAGAGAGGACCTCTCCCTCGGCTGCAAGGAACAGTGCTGCACTCTCTACTCACATGGATCCCGGGAATTAAAACCTTTTGCAAACATTTTGAAACAATAATATATATATATATGTATATATATTTATATCCGTATATAAAATATATTTTGCAAAACAAATTTCAACAATTGAAATCGGCTGCCGGTAGTCTTGGTTTCCATCATAGAGAGTGCATCCCCAATCATTATCTTTGTCTGACAAAGGGGCTGATTCTGTCACTATGATCACCCACTCAGATGAATTCTCGGACTGTCCTAACATACCTAGGTTTTGACTCCCTCTAAGGATCTCACTGATTGGCATATCAAAGACAGCCCAATCTAACACCTAGTGCAATATCATAGTCGAGTCTAGGGGTCAGGTGTAACTTTCCAGTTTTGCCCACTAATCTCCAAGGTCCAGGGCAATACTAGAAATCCGGTCCGGTTCAAGGTTTCAGGTAAACCTACACTGCATGTACCTCGGGTCTCACCTTGGCAGTTGAGACAGGCTACCCCAACACTTGGCGGCACATTAGTGTCAGCGTTAGTAGGATAAATCTCCCCAGACATATCCAATGGCTGTGAACATTCTAAACTAACACGAGTCTCATAAGTGTCCAGTTTAAGGGTATTACACAGAAACACACCACTATAACATGAATCAAATATGTACTCTATTCATTTACAATAAATGTCGTAATGTACATCAATATGACTGGAGCTAAGGGCACACACTGTCTAACAGGTGCAGTAGTTCCTCACCTGGGCAAGGATAATACCTCGGTCAAAGGTGGAGCAATTCCTATCCCTATTCAGAGACAAAGCCAAGTTGTTAGTAGAGTGCCTCCTTCTCAACATTCAGCAAGCAAAGTTACAGGATTATCCCCATCCTCGGCTTGCCCTTCAAAGGTTGGTTTGGAGGAGAACCCTCGACTTAAAAGCCCTTTAGTCCAATCTTCTGGAGCTTATGCAGACCCTTTGAAGCACGGTATGCTGTGCCAATCCTCTTTAGTTCCTTTTTGTGATTTGACTAATTCTCTTCTCTCTCCGGTTGTCTTGTCGTGGACTGGGACTTTTTACTGGAAGTACTGAGCATCAGAGGATTTGGAGAAAGGTGGTGCATGTGGGTCAAGGGCTGTATCTCTTCATGTCACTATTTTATTCTAGTAAATGGGGTAGCCAAGGATTTCTTCCCGGCAAAGAGAGGATTAAGACAAGGGGACCATCTTTCTCCTTTCCCTTTCACCTTGATAGTTGATGTATTGAGTGCCTAGATTACTAGAGTCGATGCTAGAAATTTGATTAGAGGGTGGAGAGTAGGGAGAGAGGAAATAGTTGTAACCCACCTTCAATTTGCTGATGACTTGATTCTCTTTTGTGAAGGAGATTCGAAGGAGTTGGGTAATTTAAAGGTCTTGGTAGAGAATTTTGAGAAGGTTTCCAACTTAAGAGTAAATTGGAATAAAAGTTGTGTAGCTGGAATTAATAGGCAAGAAGGTCATGTGGCATTGTTGGCTAGACCTCTAAGTGAATGGGCCCCTTAAGTATTTAGGCTTACCTTTGGGAGGAAATCCGGGGTCTGTTAGCTTTTGAGAAAGACTAGCGGGTTGGAAAAGGAACTACATCTCTTTGAGGGGTAGAATCACTCTAATTAAGTCAACACTAGCAAATTTGTCAGTGCATTTTTTGTCCATCTTCAAATTGCCTGTTAAGATTGCAAACCAGATTGAAAAAATAATGAGAGATTTTCTGTGGGAGCCTAGACTTACCAAAAAGGATCATAGCGTAAAATGGGAAGTGGTGTCCAGAAAGAAAGATAAAGGGGGTTTAGGGATTGGAAATGTTAGAATAAGAAATATAGCTTTGTTAGGCAAATGGTTATGGAGGTTTCTTAAGGAGCAAGAGAGTATGGCATAAGGTGATAAGAAGTATTCATGGAATGACAGCAAATGGATGGAACACTGGACTCGACCCAAGGGCTTTGCGTTTTTTCCCGTGGAAAGATATTGTTGGTATCTTGCCTTTCTTCTCTCCTTTCATCAGGTATGATGCTTCTGTGGGTAATAAGATTCTTTTTTGGGAGGACTTGTGGATCGAACCTTTATTCCCTTTGTTTGAAAAAATCTCAATTTATCTCTTCTTTTGGGATCTGGGACTAAGGAGAGGTTTGAGGGACTCAGAAGTGGATTCAGCAAATGATATTTTTTCTCTTCTTAGTTCAGTTTTTCTAAACCACTCCCCTTCGGACAGTAGAATTTGAGCAGAAACTTCTATAGGTAGTTTTTCTTGTTCTTCGTTTTTCAATGCTTTGGTCCTTCCTTCTAACCTGATTTCCTCTTTTCCTGTTAAAGAAGTTTGGAACGCTCCAATCCCCCCAAAAGTAAAGGCTTTTTGTTGGGAAGTGATTTTCCAAAAAATCAATACCTTGGAGGTGCTTCAAAGAAAGAGACCAAATTGGTGCTTGTCACCTCATGTTTGTAGCCTTTGTTTGAGGAATGGTGAGATGGTGAATTACCTATTAATTTCTTGTCCTTTTAGAGCTCTAATTTGGGATTGGTTCCCCTCTCTTTGATTGTAGGTGGAATCCTCCCACAAGTGTAGTGGATTTATTTGACCCTAGCTTTTTCCGACAACAAAAGAAGAATGATGTGGAGAACAACGAGGGCAGCTATCTTGTGGGCAGTATGGGAAGAGAGAAACAATAGGATTTTCCAAGGGAAAGAAAAATCAGCTCCTGAAGTTAGTGAAGGGATCACCATCAAGGTAGTACATTGGCTGAAAACTCTTGACTTGTTCAAGGATGTCTCTACAGATGATTTGATTAGAGGCTGGAGTATTTTAGCAAGATCTTCTACTTCATCACCTACCATACAAGCAGTTTGGTCCCCTCCTTTGTAGTGTCATGTCAAACTGAACTTTGATGGCAGCTCTATTGGGAACCCCGGACCTTCTGGAATAGGGGGTGTGTTTAGAGATGCGGAAGGAAAAATCCTAGCTTTGTGTTCTGGTCTAATAAGTGTGGGGGACTCACTTAGAGCTGAAGTTTTGGCACTACTCCAGGGGCTCAAATGGGCTAAGCAATTGGGTTTTCAACAGTTGGAAGTGGAGGGGGATTTAAATTTAGTAGTAGGTTGGCTGCAATCAAATAGTTTGGGAACGTGGTCCCTTAGACAACAGGTAAGGGAATTATTGAGCCTCATAAGGGAGATGGATGCAAAAGTGTATTGGTCTAGGAGGTCGGCAAATGCTTTAGCTAACAACCTAGCAAAACAAGGGGTGAATCGAGAGTTTTTGTTTTATGCAGTGTTGTAAGATTTTTGTTATTCAGGGGTCACCTTTCACTTTGGAAGGCGACAGTTGTTTCTTATGTTTTTATCTAATGAAAGTTACCGTTTCCTATAAAAAAAAGATACTAGAAGGCTTCTTTGGTCTTTGACTTACTTGGATTCCTTTTTTTTTTCTAAGGTAAAATAGAAATCTATTAAAAAGAAAAAAAGACATTACGAGAAAGGTGACCACAAGTCACCTAGAGGAGAAAGAAAACAACCCTACACCCAACAACTTGATTCCACACTCACAACATCACAAATAAAATTCACTCCAAAATAAACAATCTCTCTGTGCCTTAAAAAATTGAGAACATCCACCTAGCCCATGCAAAATCTTTAAAAGAACAATTTATTTGACCTTCAAACCAACAACCTAATAGAAAGATCACTTAATCAACCTCAGTGTTTTAAAAGCGCAAGGCGCAAAAAAAGCACAAGGGCCAATTTGCGCCTGAGGCACGCACCTTTTTAAGAAAGGCATAAATTTACAAAAAAAAAAACTAAGAAATAAAAAAAAAGGTCAGAAAATTAAAAAAAAAGCCAAAATTTTAAAAAAGCACATAGTTAAAAAAATTGAACATAATGCTAATAAAAATATAAACTTAAATTTTAAAATAAATGATTTAAAAAACCTATTATCTAAAATTAAAATACATGAACATAACCTGTAAAGTGTATTCAAATGAATTAAAAATAAAAGCAAACATATAAAGCATTTTCAAGCATGTAAAACCCACAATATCTTTTTTCCTTAATTGCATTGCTTCAAGTAGTTAATGTGATGTAAAACATATTGCATTCTTGATTCTCTGAGTCAAGAAATTCTTATTAGGTTTGAAATTCTTATTTCCCACACAAAAAATAATGATTTTAGAACTTTTATTGCCTTTTAAGAAGATATTTTATTGCAATGAATGAATGAACAACATTAGCAAATAGGGGGTTTTCTTCAAACCCTAACATAGACTTGTTCGGGCTTGCCTCGAGGGGTGTGGTCGGGGGCGGAGCCCCAGCCCAGCCGTTAGACTAAAATGTAAGCAAAAAAGCGGATGCCTGGGCTGGGGCGCAAGACGCATCAGGCGCACGCCTAGGCGCACCAGGTGTGCACCTTTTGAAAGGGGTGTGCCTAGGACCTGGGCGAGGCCCATACCCCAAAATGTGCCTCACATGTGCGCCTAGGAGTGGCCGAGGCGAGCCTTTTAAATCACTGATCAACCTCAAGCCAAAAACGCCAAAACCCAACACCCCCACTAAACTTACAACACCACATCACTAAATTACAATTTAAACAGCATTCAACACTTTAGCTGTGCTTCAGCTTTTCCAGTGGTTTGAACAGAAGCCTCTCTACTTCTCTTGAGAGATTTCTTTGGTTTCCTCACCTTAATAGGCCCGGCCCCAAAGAACCCCCTTTCAATCTGGAAAAAAACTTTTGAAACTTGAATTGTTCAATGATTTTTCTGATGTAACAACTGTCAAAAATCAAAATTGATTTTAATGACATCCAAGAGAGGGGGTTTCCAAGACATAGGGACAACAGTTTTACTAACAGATGAAGGAGATGCAAGAATAGTAAAGGGAAAGGATCAGCCAATATAACCAGATCCATTAGATCATCTAACTGTTTGGCTAATGCTTCATCTAAACAAGGGGTCAGCAGACTGCAACTATTTTGGCACAAAGTTTTAAAAGACAAAAGACAGAGGTGAGACAGTTGCGGCTTAGATAGGCAAGGTGTAGGCCTTAAGGCGTCAAAAAATTTAGATATGGTCTTTAAACATTAAAAGCATGAAAAGAAAAACATTTAACAAAAATACCTATAGAACTTGAAGTGGTTGACTCAGGGTATGGAACATGAAGTGATGTGGGTTAAAAGATCTACCGATTCTCTGGCTAATGGATTTGCTAAACAAGGGGTAAATAGGGCTGGTTTATTTTGGGCTCAATTGTAATTTCTGCTTTTTCTTTTTCTTGGGAGAGTTAAGAGATTTTACCTCTCCTTTGTATCATCATACTTTCTCTTTTTAATGAAATCCTATTGTTACTGATAAAAAAATACCTATATAATTATGTAGCTAATTTGGCAGACTAGTGGTTTAAAAATCATTGATCAGGAGTTCAATACTTCAATTGCTGCTATTATTATTATTATTATTGTTGTTGCTTTCTTTCATTGATCATGTAGAGAACATTGATGTGGGCCCCACAGATGTGGTCCCACTCTGTCCGTAGGGTAAAATGTATCTAGTCACAGCTGTGGTCAATTTGTTATTCTATTATTCCTAGTTGTTATTTAATTTTCAGTTTTATGTTGTTAGCAGTTATGATGTAAACACCAAGGGCAGATATGTCCTTTCATGTAACTAGCATAACATATAAATATTAAATTAAAGTGGCGGCGGCAGAATATTGAGATTCTGTTCTTCTCCTCAAAACTTGTGTTCTACTGCTCTCTCACCACTCTTTCTTCTACTTCTTCACTTTCTCTTCTCGTCGAACCTAGAGTTTCTTAGTGATCAAGATTGAGAACAGTCTTGAACACCTACATGGTATCAGAGCCAAGTTAGGGTTTCTCATGTGAGCCTAATACCAGCCGGCCACATGAGAATCTCCTAGGACTGGAAGCTGAAAAGGAGTTCGCAGACTGATTCTTGGAGATCGTCAGAAGTGCTAGCAGCTATTGGAGACTTGCTAGGGTTGTAGAGTGTTGGTGGTCAGGAAGGATCAAAGAAGACTAGGGTTCGGGTAACCCTAAAAGGCAACGAACAATTTTTCCTTGTAAGTTGTTTACTTTCTAAGAGAAGTTTTATCAGAGAAGATAGGTTGGACCTATCTGGAGGGGAAGGCCGAACCATTCTAGGGTTTTCTCTCTTCGATTCACTAGGGCTTTACAACAAACCCTAGGTCGAACCGTCTCAACTGTGTTTCTCTCTACTCTAGGGTTTGAAAGTGGTCTTGCGGCAAGCCCTAGGGTGTGACTGAATCTTGTGATCTACCTAGAGCTGCCCTTAAGTTTATGGGTAGGTTTGATCAGATTCTAAGGTTTCTTATTAACCCTATTATACAGTACTGTTTGGATTGTGCAACTGAATTGTTCACTTTAAGGACTGATTAAAACCCTAACTTTCCCAAGCATATCATATTTTTTTTTAAGCTGTTTTCAGAGTCCTAAGGGGTTAGAGCTCTACGGGCAGCTACTGTTGTGTTGGCTAGTTGGTTTCAGATCAGAATTATCTCAGTTTTGTGCACATACATTGTGAATACAGATCAGGCCCATACTGTTTTTGATTGTGATTGGTAGTTCAAGTGTTGTTTTGAGACTTGACAGAAATGGAGTTTAAAAATCAGGCAGAAGGCAGCCTTGGGAACATCAGTTATGGTAGTGTTTCTGAGATGGGTGGTCAGATTACGACCGTAAAGTTTGATGGATCAAACTATTTGGAATGGGCCCAATCAGCCATGATGGCTATTGGTGGAAGAGGTAAATTAGGGTACCTCTTGCAAGATATGAAAGAACCTCCCAAGGGAGACCCGACATATACCAAGTAGATTCAAGAAAACTACTTGGTTATGACATGACTGTATAATTCTATGCAGCCTCATATTAGCCGGAATTATTTGTGGGCAAAGACAACTAAGGAGATATGGGATGTTATGAAAGAAACTTATTCCCAACCCCTTAATGTTGCCAGAGCATATGAATTGAAATGTGAAGTGAAAAATCTTAAACAAGGAGAGAGACCGGTTTCAGTATATTTCTCTACCTTGCAGTCCCTGTGGCGTGAGATTGATCACTTAGAGACTCTTGAGTGGGAATTATTTGTGGGCAAAGACAGCTAAGGAGATATGAGATGTTATGAAAGAAACTTATTCCCAACCCCTTAATGTTGCCAAAGCATATGAATTGAAATGTGAAGTGAAAAATCTTAAACAAGGAGAGAGACCGGTTTCAGTATATTTCTCTACCTTGCAGTCCCTGTGGCGTGAGATTGATCACTTAGAGACTCTTGAGTGGGAGAGTCCCAGAGATGCACAGATATATAGAAAGCAGGTTGAGACAAACCGGGTATTTGAGTTTCTGGCAGGCCTAAATTCAGAGTATGATATTGTTCGGCAACAGATTTTGACTAGAGACAGTGTGACTCTCTCTCAGGCATACTCATTTGTACACAGTGAAGAGACAAGAAGGAAGGTTATGATGCAACCTCAGCCCCCCACACCAGCCTTTGTAGCGGTCACACCCAAATCAGGGGCGATTCAGAGAAGGACAGGAGGAAGGAAGACAAGAAGGATGTGGTATGTGAACATTGTAAGAAGCCCAAACATACAAAAGAAACATGTTGGAAACTGCACCCTCACTTGGTTCTTGCGAAGTTGAGAAACAAGAAGGGCACTGCTCATGTAGGCGTGAACACTGATTCAGCATCCTCATTTGGCACAAAAGGAAGATCTTTAGAGACCTTAGTTGCGGTTCGGGCTGCCCTAATACAACTAGAAAAGGAAGTTGGAAATTCAGCTCAGCCACCACAGTCTTCATCAGCCCCTGCTACATCTGCCTTCGCACATTCAGGTACTCGAGCTTCAGCCTATCATGCCTCAGCTCCAAGTACTACTGAACCTTGTTGGGTAATCGACTCAGGTGCATCTGATCACATGACTAGCTTGTCTTCATTGTTTACTACTTACAATTTGTCTTCTTGTAGGGATAAGGTATCTATTGTTGATGGCTCCCTGGTTCTTATTTCTGGGAAGGGTGACATCAAGTTATCAGATACTATCTCCCTGTCATCTGTCTTGCATGTTCCTAAGCTTGATACTAACCTTCTTTCAGTCAGTAGTATTACCAAGCATATGAACTGCTCAGTAACCTTCTTCCCTGACTGATATATTTTTCAGGACTTGGAGACGAAGAAGGTGATTGGGACTGGTCGTGAGACGAATGGGATCTATCTACTCGGGGAGCGGTTCCGTTAGGGAGAGTTAGTTGAGAAGATGTCTTTTGTTTCTCAGAGTGTGATTCTGGTTATGCTTTGGCATAACCGATTAGGTCATTTGTCTTTTCGGTCTTTACAGAGTCTGTTTCCTGCTTTATTTGAGTCTATTGAGTTGTCTCAGTTACAGTGTGAAAGTTGTGAGTTTGCTAAGCATTGTAGAAAGCCTTATTTATTGAGTAATAAAAGGAGTGATAATTCTTTTGATGTTGTGTATACTGACGTTTGGGGGCCTTATCATATCCCTTCCATGGGTGGGTACAGATATTTCTTGTTATTTGTTGATGACCATACCCGTTTCTCTTGGGTTTATCCCATGCGTTCACGAGATGAGGTACCTTCCCTAACATAAAATTTTCACCAAATGATCCTAACCCAGTTTGATGCTAAGATCAAAGTTTCAGATCTGATAACGCAAAGGAATACTTTGCTAAATCATTGACATCTTATCTTCTTCATCATGGGGTTATTCACCAGAGCTCTTGCCCTCATACACCCCAGCAGAATGGAGTTGCCGAAAGGAAGAATAGGCACATTTTGGAAGTGGCTAGAAGTCTCGTGTTTATTTCCAATGTTCCTATTCGCTTTTGGGATGATGCTATCCTCACGGCTGTATACCTTATTAATTGGGTTCCTTCCAGGGTCCTTGATATGCGATCTCCTTTTTCCCTTCTACACCCACGTGAAGACTTGTTTTCTATTCCCCTTAAGACATTTGGTTGTACTTGCTTTGTTCAATTTCTTGGTCCCCATCACTCCAAGTTCGAACCCAAAGCCTCCAAATGCATCTTCTTTGGTTATGCACACACTCAAAAGGGTTACTGTTGCTATGATCTTGTCTCGGGGAGGAAGTTTGCCTCCATGGATGTCACTTTCTTTGAGGGGACACCCTATTATCCTCGGGCTTCCCCTCAGGGGGAGAGCAGTGAGAGTGGGGGTTTGAGTCCTTGTCTTCAGGGGGAGAGCAGTGAGAGTGGGGCAGTTCCTTTACCTATTCCATTAGGTGATGAGAGCTGCAATCAGGAGTTGAGGGAGAGCTGCAATGGTGAGGGTGGTCAGAGGGGTCAGGAGTTGAGGGTCTATCACAGGCGGTGCAGGCAGGTTGATCCTGATCATCAGCAGTCCAGGCCAGCTCCAATCTCATCTACAACTCCAGGTCTAGGTACTACAGTCCCAGGGCCCACAAAGACTTCCCCTATCGTTGCCATTTCACCTCCTACAGATGATCTTGACCTTCCGATTGCAGTCCGTAAGGGAAATGACATTGTACCACATACACAGCCCACTGTATTTCCCATTTTTTATCCTATGATCGCCTATCTCCTACCTACAGGTCCTACCTTAGCTCCATTTCCAATGTCCCTATTCCAATAACAGTGCAAGAAGCCCTATCCGTCCCGGAATGGAAAGATACAGTGCAAGTTGAGATGGATGCCCTGTTGAAAAACAACACCTGGGAGGTAGTTGATCTGCCCAAAGGAAAGAAACCAGTCGGATGCAGATGGGTATTTACGGTGAAGCATAATGCAGATGGATCTATTGAGAGGTATAAAACTTGGTTAGTTGCAAGAGGGTTTACACAGACTTATGGCATAGATTACTTGGAGACCTTTGCACCGATAACCAAGATGACCACTATTCGAGTCCTATTGTCCCTTGCAGCGAGTCACACTTGGCCTTTATACCAAATGGACGTGAAAAATGCATTTCTGAATGGAGATCTGCAGGAAGAAGTTTACATGTATTTGCCTCCTGGATTCTATGATGCAGAAATAGGTAAGAAGGTCTGCCGGTTCAACAAGGCTTTGTATGGTTTAAAACAATCACCTAGGGCTTGGTTCGATAGATTCAGACTAGCCCTTGTGAAGTTTGGTTATGTACAGGCCCAGTCAGATCATACCCTATTCGTCAAGAGGGTGGAGTCCTCCTTGACACTACTGGCAATATATGTTGATGACATTATGGTCACAAGGAATGATAGCCATGAGGTTGAGTCCCTTAAACAACTTCTTCATCAAGAATTTGAGGTGAAAGACCTTGGTGTACTTCAGTATTTTTTGGGTATTAAGGTTGCTAGATCCAAAGAGGGGATCTTTATCTCTCAGAGGAAATATGTCCTAGACCTGTTGGCAGAAACTGGAAAGTTAGGTGTCAAGCCTGTAGATACACCAATTGAACAGAACCACAGGATTAGTGCCGAGAGTGGGGAGCTTCTTGAAGACAAAGTTATGTTCCAGCAATTGGTAGGAAAGCTCCTATATCTCTACTTCACTTGGCCGGATATTACTTATGTTGTTGGTGTTGTCAGCCAGTACATGCATTCCCCTAGAACCACACATCTTCTTGCGGCAGAAAGAATCTTAGCCTACTTGAAGAGGTGCCCAGGTAGGGGTATACTATTCAAAAACAACAATCACATGAAGGTGGAGGTCTATAAGGATGTTGATTGGGCTGGGAGTGTTGATGATAGAAGGTCTACCTCAGGATATTGTGCCCTTGTGAGAGGAAACCTTGTCTCCTTGAGAAGTAAGAAGCAAAGTGTTGTCTCCCGGTCAAGTGCTGAAGCAGAATACAAGTCCATGGCCAATGGAGTGGCTGAAATCCTATGGGTAAGATCTCTACTTGAGGAGTTGGGTATTGAATATGAGAAGCCCCTAATGCTGTATTGTGATAATCAAGCCGCCATTAATATAGCACATAATCCAGTACAGCATGACAGAACCAAACACATTGAAGTTGACCGCCACTTTGTACGAGAGAGGGTCTCATCTCAAGATGTATGCCTCTCTTACATCACATCCAGTATGCAACTAGCAGACATCCTTACTAAAGCTGTATCACGAAAGAAGCTAAAAGCAGATCTATTCAAGTTGGGAATGATGAACATATACTCCCAACTTGAGGGGGAGTGTAGAGAACATTGATGTGGGCCCCACAGCTGTGGTCCTACTCTGTCCGTAGGGTAGAATGTATCTAGTCACAGCTGTGGTCAATTTGTTATTCTGTTATTCCTAGTTATTTAATTTTCAGTTTTATGTTGTTAGCAGTTATGATGTAAACACCAAGGGCAGATATGTCCTTTCATGTAACTAGCATAACATATAAATATTAAATTAAAGTGGCAGCAGCAGAATATTGAGATTTGGTTCTTCTCCTCAAAACTTGTGTTCTACTGCTCTCTCACCACTCTTTCTTCTACTTCTTCTTCACTTTCTCTTCTCATCGAACCTAGAGTTTCTTAGTGATCAAGACTGATAGCAGTCTTGAACACCTACAGATCAAAAAATTTATTTTTATTCTAAAAATACAAAAAAGGCACTAAAAATCAAAATAAATAATATGAATGATACTTGAAAAAATACTCATGAGCTACTCATAAAAAAAAAAAACTCATGAACCAATCAAATTCCACAGTCCTAACTTCAAAGCATCCCAATATAAATAAAATATGTCTATGTAATATTGAAGTGACAAAGACAGATCCAATAGGAACTATAAGGACTCAACAATAAACACACCTTGGTGAATCGCCAACACCATTATTATTGTAAATATAGATGGTTGAAACTCTTTATAAAATGCAATTTAAAACTTCATAAAATTCTATGCAAAAGAGCAAATTTTTCTTAATAAATAGGAATTTTCATTAAAAAGAAAATGAAAGAATAGAAGGGACAGCCAAAGCCCCCCCTTCCCCCCCCCACCCCCCACCCTCCGAAAAAAAAAAAAGATCTTCCCACCTCACCTCCCCACAACTCAAACTCCACCTAAGAGCAATTTAGAAATTGATTGAACAAATATTTCTAGCTAAATAAGAAATTACAAAATTTAACGTAGAAAAGGCCTTTAAATCCTCAAATTGGCAAGTATTTCTTTATGTTTACATTCACCTAAAACTTGAGGGGCAAAAACACTTACTTTAATGTGCCCACAGATGCATTGGTGCTTGGATCATGTTTAAATTTTAAAATTTACTTCCTGCTAATTCTTATTATTTTTTAAGCTTTTTCTTGTCCATGTTCTATTTTGGCGTCTCAGATCAGTTACTATTAGCTAAGGACTTTCTTTCCAACAGTCCACTTGCGTAACTCACTATTCAAACTTTTTAGTAAATGACCAATTCAGTATGAGACAGTTCCATCACCAGTTCCTGTCTTGTACTATGATATGACTTTTTAAAATTCTCTCCCCCAGACAATCCTCCTTGTTCCATCATGATCTTCTTAATGGTTAGCTGTATTATCTTCCCCCTCTCAAGGACAGAGGAATTCCAACTTTTGTGAGTAATGCTTTCACCTAACCTTTGTGAAAACGTTAATGTTTTCAACCAAGTGAACAGAATGAAATAAGGGGCCCAAACAGTGTAACACAGAGAAGATTGAGTTGTCTGTTGGCAGTTATAGATATGATTAAAAAATGTCAGCTTCTCTCCTCTACTTGAAAGTTGCAAGTCCATCTCTGGAGTTCTAGATACTTGAACTCTCCAGTTTCTAATCTCAGTAGAAGCACTAAGCAGATAAAAAAAAAATTTTTTTTTTTTATTTCTTTGATTAAATCTAATGGCTGAGGTTATTTGCAAGTATATCATTTAAGGCATGCACCTCTCTAACTTTGAAGCCTAAGCCTTTAAGATCATGGAAGACGCCTAGCGAGGCAAGGTTAAATGGCCCCACCTAGCCTTGAGGTGTATGTCTCTTTGTCTGACCTCATAGCCTTTTAAAACCATGTTGTGGCCACAGCTTAGCAACATTCAAGTATAATGTATTAATATAATATTGAGGGATTGGGTTGGGGGGGAGCAGCATGGGCTGGCCTAAGGGGAGCTGTTCATAAGCATTGTATATATTTCATTTACTCATTTCATTGGTGCTGAAAGCATGGAATTCATTTCTTGTTCTTACCCAGTGTGTCATCTTAAATATATTAAGTGGGAAGCGCCATGATTGATTCACTTATGAATTCCTCTCATATGACTTTTGTTTATTGAGTTCTTGTAGTGCACTCCATAGTCATTACTATTGTCAGATTCAAAAGTTGTTAGTCTAATTGCATATGTTAGCTTCTTTTTACATATTTACTTTAGGTCTTGGTGCTTTTTTTCTTTTTTCTGTATTGTTTAATGCATTAACTTCACATTGATCCACATTTTTTATGACAATATTCCAGTAGCACCACATACTTGATTTTTTTTTTTTTTGTTCAAGAAAAAACATATGTTCCATGTCCAAATATGAATTCCTGTGCAAAGAAATACATGATTAGGCTATCAATTTTTTGATTGATAACAGTAAAAATTTTATCGATTATGATGGAAATAATGAGTATTTACATTATAGTGCTCCAAGCAATCCTAGATTAGGCTAGCAAGGCTACCTATCCCAGCTTTAGTATATTTTACCAGTGAATCAGCTTAAGTGTTAGCTGATCTTCTAACCTGTGTATAAGAAATTATTGGCTAGGTTATCAATTTTCTAGCATCTTCTGATGTTCTGAAATGATTTCCTTTGTTTTCTTCCTGCATCTTTTGTTGCAGTGGGTCTTGTTCTTCCAATATTTGATTCAGAATTTTATTTTGATAAGGTTTCTTCTCTCTCTCTCTCTATGTAAGATCCATAATGATTTTCCAATTTTCAGGTGTACAAGCGTTTAAATCTAACCCTGGAATTAGTAAAGAAAGAGATGGAGATCAGCAAAATACAGGTTTCCTATCTGGTGTTATTAGTTTTTCTAGCAAGTTCCTATATTGCAATTCTTCTTTCAACATGTGATCCGTCGTTCACCCTTTTTTGGTATTGTGCTAGGAATCAATAGCAAAAGCAATTGAAGAAAAAATAAGCGGTGAGCAGCGCCGCTATCTATTGAATGAACAACTTAAAGCTATAAAGAAGGTATTTGTTCCATTATACTTAAAAACTTGGTTTTGTCACTTAGATTCCACATGCATCACTTTTACGGTCCTTGCTTTATGAAAATAATTGACCAAAATGCCTGTTTGATTGTAATTTATGACCAGGTTTCAAAGTGATTTGCTTTGATATGGCTTTGTTCTTCACTATTGTGCACTCTGCATGAATTTAATTTCATTTCTCTTGGTCCAGGAGCTTGGTTTGGAGACAGACGACAAAACTGCACTTTCTGGTTAGCTCTCTCTCTCTCTCTGATGCACACACACACACACACACACACACACACACCAGTGGCATGCCTGGGTTATAAGTCCACTTTAGCGGGAATTACCAAAGCTAGAATTGCAAGGGCAAAATGAAGGGGTTGAGAGATCCATCCCATGGACGCTCAAAGATTGCGGAATAAGGGGCGAATTTCAAAATTTTTTCTCTCCCTTCAACTGGGAATCACATTCCCTATTTAGAAAATCATATTTTCAATGATCAATCTTGAACCTTAAACTGAACCAGATCTGAACCAAAAGGAATGGGAGAGAATGGTACCTGATACGGAGAAGCAATATCTCCCAACGAAGGTGTTCACGCCCAAGGAAGGATCCAAAGACTGCTCCCACTGAAGATGGCGCAGTGTAGGATGGAGCAGAATCAGCAGTGTTCTTCCCCAAGAACTCTGTCCTTCGCAAGAAACAGCAGGATGGAACGCGAGCACAACTTCCTTTTCAATCCTTTCTCAAAGAACTGATGTCAAGATCCAATCTTGACTTCTCCCACAGCTGGAGATCGAACTGGCCAACAGGGCGGCAAGAGCAGGGAGGCGGCAAGAGAGTATTCGCAGGGTGCAGAATTTTCTCTTCTTGATTTCAGCACTAAAGAGGATCTGATGTGTTTCTTGTTCTCTTTCAAGGCTGCCGCCCCCTCCTTCTTTTTTGTTAACTTGAAAAGATCAGCTTCTAATCCCATTAGGAGGTGCTTACCCAAATCATATTTGGATCAGCCTTCTCTTCTAATGATAAGGATAAACCCTTACCTTATCTGCAGATTAGATTAGCTTTATCCTAATTTTATTAGGAGGTTTCTAGATCTGAATCACATTCAGATCTGGACTCTCTGAGTGGATAGGATTAAGACTCTATCCTAACTGCTAATCCATCTCAGAAATCGCCCCTTTAATTAACTAAATTAATAGCCCAGTTCGAAATGGGCTTTAGGCCCATTAAGCTTATGTGCTCACTTAACCTTCCTAACTGCTACCCAGTTGGGCTTCCTTGTATGGCGTGGGACCCAAGCATTGATCTACACATCAGTCACATGGGTTCGGCCCAGCCTTTGTTACAAGGCCTGGTCGAATACACTGTTAAGACAGTGCACCCCCTGAAACCCATCGAATGAGCTCTATGGGCCCAACACTTACCCTAAGTGGTCCTTGGGCCAAGCCACCTTGTAACACCCAGGGACTGTGAGCAGATGCAAGATTAGCCCATCAGGTATTATCCTCAATGGTCTTACACTTAACCTCTCAGCCCATAATGATCATACACTGCCCGACATGAGAGGACCTCTCCCTTGGCTGCAAGGAACAGTGTTGCACCCTCCACTTATATGGATCCCGGGAATTAAAACCTTTTGCAAACATTTTAGAAACCATAATATATATACTTTTATATCTCATATAAAATATATTTTGCAAAACAAATTTCAACGGTTGAAATCGGCTGCCGGCAGTCTTGGTTTCCAACAGTAAGAGCGCATCCCCGATCATTACCTTTGTCCGACAAAGGGGCTGATCCTGTCACTATGATCACCCACTCAGATGAATTCTCGGATTGTCCCAACATACCCAGGTTTTGACCCCCGCTAAGGATCTCACTGATTGGTACATCAAAGACAGCCCGATCCGACACCTAGTGTAGTATCATAATCGAGTCTAGGGGTCGAGTGTAACTTTCCAGTTTTGCCCATCAATCTTCCAGGTCCAAGGCAATACTGGAAATCTGGTCCAGTTCAAAGATTCAATTAATCCCACAATGTATGTGCCTAGGGTCTCACCCCGGTAGCTGAGACAAGCCACCCCAACCGACTTGGTGGCACCACAGTGTTAGCCTTGTCATGATAGGTCTCCCCAGACCGACCCACTGGCTGTGAACATTCTAAACTAACACGAGTCTCAATAAGTGTCCAGTTTAAGGGTATTACACAGAAACATACCAAGGGAACATGAATCAAATATGCACTTTTATTCATTTACAATAAACTCATAAAGTACATCAATTTTGATTGAAGCTAAGGGCATACAAAACTGTCTAACACAAAAGTTAATTGAATACCAAGTAATCAATATGTTACTGAAAGATTTACAGTGTGATTCAAGAAGAAGTTTGGGAGGCTAAGGAGTCATGTCCCTCTTCACTATTATTTATTACTTAATATTGCAAATTTCACCTAAACCTGGACCTAAGGCTAAGCGACCCTCGTAATAATAAGTGTAGTCTCAAAAGATAGGATGTCTTTCTTTATTCTTTAAAAAAATCATCATCTACACCGAGTCGGCCCCATTAAGGGAGATTTGCTCAAAACAACTGTGCCCTATGCATCCCTTGCTTTGTCAATGCATCTGCCATTGTATTTGCTGACCTGTTAACCCATTTAAAGTTAGCCTTAACCTCACCTGCTAGTCTTCTTACTTCCCCTATTTGTTTTTGGCAAACCAATCTATCACCAGTGCAGAATTGCCTTCCACTTCTAAAGGTCTCAGGTTCAGTTACTTCACTAACCTTAGACCTTGCAGAAGGGCAGAAATTTCTGCAAGTAAAGAATCTGGAATCCCAATTGGCCCAGAGTAAAGTGCCATAACTGCACCCCTACCATCTCTAAGGACCCCTCTGATACCTGAAGGACCCAGTTTCCTAATAGAGCTGCCACCAAATTCAGATCAACACTGTTGCTTCTAGATGGAATCTACTCCTGCACAGATGCTTTTGGAAGAGAGGAAGCTGCTATTAAACTCAAGCCTCTAAAGAAATGACCACAGTGTAATTGTTAAACAAATCCATAGTCTTGATCCAATGATTAATTCTTAATTCAATGTCTTCAATTAAAGTAGACACTGATTTACTCTGTTCTCTGAACACCCTATTATTCCTCTCCTCCCAAACCAACCAGAAAATAACCTTATCCCAACTATTTGGGGTCAGCTACATGAGTCCTGTTTCATCCTTCCATTCTGTTGAATGCCATGTCTATTGTTAAATTACGAGTGCTTAAATAATTTCTTACACAAAGTACACTTAAACCTAAATGTTAATTGATAGGATGCCTTATACAGTTTACATCTTTTTTATTTTGGGAAAAAATGACTATTGATTACTATTGATTAGATGGATTGATCATCTAAGCAAGATAATTGTACCTTCGGTGATCTATTGGATGGGCATTTAAAATGGTGGCACACTAACATACTCCAAGGTGATACATGAACAATGAGGTTCTCTTTGGATGTCTTTCTTCTATCCACTTCATATGACTCTTGAGTAGGCTCTGCTCTCCAGTTGGGAATAGTTATCAAGTATTTTCGAAAACCTTGACCCAAATGCATTTCTATCAACATTTTCAAAGTTCAGATGAACTAGCATCTGGTTAAGCTGATATCAGTGCATAACCTTCTATTACCTTTCTTTTTGTCCTCAAAAATATTCAAATGCCTTTGCATATAAAAAATGGAATGGCATTCCAGAATAATTTGGCCTTCTTATTTCCAACCAAGGAAAGCTACAATGAAAAGATTAATGTGGCTCATTTACTCTGAGGTTCCGAAATAAAACAAAGAATTCCCAAATATAATCCACAACTTTGTAGTTAATAAAAGGTGAAGTACATCTTGTTTCTTGTTTCACTTGAAACTAAGACTGGACATCTGGATGCACCGATATTCAAGTGATCAACAATTAGTATACTATTCAAAGAAAGTAGCTGACAGAACAGGATTGCCCCATACTCATTTAACTTGAGAATAATCCACCTGGTTTCTAATCAAAGCAGCATATAATGACTTAATTGAAAGGCTCACATCCCTTCTTTCCTTTTTGCTTCCATCCTGTCAAATGGCTTTACACACTACAAACTCTCTATCTAATGAAGTAATGATGGTCTAATAAACATTGGACGCTAGACCACTTGGTCTTTTATTAATTCAACTAGCCTTGTTCTAAGCATATGGGATTGTCTAAATGAAATCCATTCTACTTTCTACCATTCCACTCCGTTCAGTGCCATATCCATATTACTATGCTTAATAAATTGTGGTATGGTAATATTAGTTGAAATCAACCAGAACCATACAGCCTAGAAAGACTTGATATAATTTTCCAATGCTCAACCATTTATCCTCCCAAAAAACTTACTCTTATATTGTCACCCGCTTTAAACATGGAACAACTTCCACGTTGCAAAAGTTGATAGAGTTTCATAGTTCCCTTCCACACGCAAGCTTTGTACAGAAAGTGATTAGATTAGATTCCTTGCATCTTTTTCTGGGCAACTTTAGAGAGACATATAATTGGAGTAGGTTCCTTAACTTCTTCCTTGATTGTTGCAGCAAAGTTTAGGGAAAGGCTTGAACCAAACAAGGAAAGATGCCCACCACATGTTTTGCAAGTTATAGAAGAGGAGCTCACAAAGCTCCAGCTTCTAGAGGCCAGTTCAAGTGAGTTTAGTGTTACTCGTAACTATCTTGATTGGCTCACTGCATTACCTTGGGGAAATTACAGGTATTGTTTTAATTTTTTCTTTGTTGTTTGGTTTGCTGTGAATTTCTAGAGGATATTTATTTCAATTATTTAAAGTGTTAATGTATCATCTCTACTGTTCCATGTTGAGAAGTAAGATCCTGTTGAAGCTTTGAGTAGTTTGAAATTGATCAGACTCATTGAACAACCCAACTAGCAGACTCGTCCCCTATATATTTTTGTGTTTTTTGCATATGTTCACATATAGCTCTTTATGTTAATTGAATGTGTATGTATTTGTTACTAATTTTTAATTTTTATTAAAATGGTGGAGTTCTTTGTTTTTTTGTTTTGAATCGAAAGTTCATATTTTGTTAACTTAATAAAAAAAATGCAGTGATGAGAACTTTGATGTTCATCATGCTCAAACAATACTTGATGAAGACCACTACGGTTTAACTGATGTTAAGGAGCGGATACTGGAATTCATAGCAGTTGGAAAACTTAGAGGAACCTCACAAGGTTGGTAAGACGTCCTTTTTGAATAGCATCTTTGCTTGTTGGGGTTACTTCTGATCCAACGGTATCTTAGTCTTCATTGAACAATGTTGCACATCCCATCAGTTTAAAAATTAGTACCTGATTTTTGGAGTTTACTGCCAAATAATTGCAGGAAAAATCATTTGTCTATCTGGGCCTCCTGGAGTGGGTAAAACCAGCATCGGTCGTTCCATTGCACGTGCCTTGAATCGGAAGTTTTATCGGTTCTCTGTAGGAGGATTGGCTGATGTTGCTGAAATTAAGGTACAGTAGTAGAACACTCTGCTGAAATGATCTGTCAATGTATAGATCTTTGTCATAATTGTAGAAAGTTGCCTCTTCTACTCCTTTTTAGTGATTGGCATCTGATCAAGACAGTTCTTGCCTCTTTTGACCCCCACCATTATATTTAGGGGCATCGTCGAACATATATAGGTGCCATGCCAGGAAAGATGGTGCAGTGCCTGAAAAATGTTGGAACAGCTAATCCTCTTGTTCTGATCGATGAGATTGACAAGGTATTGTTTGGATCTACCACATTTTTTTTTCTCATCTGCATGAATCTGCTGTTTTTACTATACTTTTGGAACCCCAAGGCAGTGAATTTTTGGATTGAGTATTTTGCTTATGGGTTTACACTGTTGTGTTTCGCAACAATGAAATGACTTCATTGTTAATAATGATGTGTTTTATAACAGTTGGGAAGGGGGCATGCTGGTGATCCCGCAAGTGCTTTGTTGGAGCTTCTGGATCCAGAGCAAAATGCAAACTTTCTGGACCATTATCTTGATGTCCCTATTGACTTATCTAAGGTGAGTGACTATGGGGCCTTGTTGAGTATGCTGTGATTTTATCATGCAAATCCTGTCTTTTTAACTGTGCTATTTTGTAACTTTTACTGCCAAATGGCGGTCATATTAGTAGGATCAAGCCATCAACTGTATTTTTCTTTAATAGAATATAAATATTTTGATGAGTTTATACAGATAAAATTATGTTGCTATTTGGTTGAATAATGTTTATATATGGAGAAATGATCTTTTCATCTCTATGGTCTTTTTCTTGTAGGTTCTATTTGTCTGCACAGCAAATGTAGTGGAAATGATACCAAATCCTCTCCTGGATAGAATGGAGATCATTGCCATTGCTGGCTATATAACTGATGAGAAGATGCATATTGCCAGAGATTATTTGGAGAAAACAACTAGGGAAGCATGTGGTATCAAGCCTGAACAAGTACTAATCAATTTCTCCTTTATGTACCTTTCCTTTTGTTTCAGATGGGCCAGTTGCCTAGGCAACACCTAGGCAATAAGGTGCCCATGGATGGTCACCTTACTTAATTGCCTTCCCATTTTGTACATGCTTATATATTCTTTTGTTTTGTTAGTATAATAGTTAAATAGATATTGTTTAACTAAAATATTCATTTTGTGTGTTTATATGATAGTTTTTTATTTCTCTGGGATCAATCAACACACATGTTCGTCTGTGGTCTTAAACCCTCAAAGACTTGAAGACCTGAACCAATAAGCAAGGAAGAACATAAAATTCTGTCCAATCAACACATTCTATATCATCATCATCTTCTTCTTCTCCTCAACTCCTCCCTCCACCCCTTTTCTTCCTTTTTCTAGACAATAGGGGCTCAACCCCTATATTTTCTTAATTTTCTTTTCTTTCTTGTTTTTCTTCTCATAAATATGTTGACTTCTATGTTTTAACATGAAGCTTCTAATTTTTTTATGAAGTTTATAGATAATTATCAATGAAAGATGGTTGCTGGTTGCTAAGGAACCTAGGGTATTACCTTAGAATTCATGGTTTTATGTTGACTTCAAGTGGATTATTTGCAGTCTTGTTCTTGTTCCTTAATTTTATTGGATTTAGCCAAAATCCTATAGCTCTGTGGATTCATGTTAACTAAGGGAAAAAATAATCCTTTTAATAAAAGACGGAAACTTCTGCAAAGTTAACATAAAACCTATTTTTCTAGTTTAAGAATATATATATATATATATATATATGTATCCATTCTAGTGACATCTCTTGTTGGTTTCGTATTTTCAATTCTGGTCACAATTTTATACCTGGGTAAGCTGTCAGCCACATTGCCTAATGAGTGTCACTGTGTTGTGATTCCAGAACTAAGGTTTTTTTTTTTTTTTTTTTAATACTTACACTTTTGTAAAGTGGGAACTAAAGTTGCAAATAATAATTTTCCTGCAGGTTGAAGTGACAGATTTAGCTCTTCTTGCTCTGATTGAAAATTACTGCCGGGAAGCAGGAGTTCGGAATTTGCAGAAACATATTGAGAAGATATACCGCAAGGTTAGCTCAGACATCTGCTTCTGCTTTCATAATAAACCAGGAGTGATTAAAATAAATATAAATAGGATAACTTGGTCACAAGCTGCCAGAATAAATGGTTCCATAGTATCAGCACAGAAGTTGATCATGGCATGTTCTGACATATCCGTACACATGACATGGTTGCTTATGTCTGGATTCCAGGCAGGCCTGTAACACTGTTTACTTGTGAAGAAAACAAGAGAAAAAGAAAAGAAAATAGGAAAGGAGGAGATACAGAAAAGAAAAGAAAGATGTTCTAGGAGAGAGTGGAACCAGTTTGGTTCCTCTCTAACCTGTTTTCCTATGCTTCTTCTACCTCTTAGAAGGATATTAAACAAGATCAAGATTAAAATTTACCTTCCTATTTTTTTTTTCTCAGCTTCCTTTTTTTATTGTGGTTACCCTTGTCAGGTAAACTGAAGAAAGTCACTTTCTTTTAGATTCCTTGGATCCTTGGGAGCATCATGCAAAGGGCACACGCACAAACTTGGTACTGAGTTCATGCTTACTGTTTTGACAGATCGCTCTACAACTTGTTCGAAAAGGAGTAGCAAATGAATCATCTCCAGTTGTTGGGGTCCAGGTCATTGGACCTGATGAAAACAAAGAAAAGTCTGCTGAAAATTTGAATGAAACTGTGGAAGGGGAGATACAGATAATTGCTGAACCAGAGGAAGGTATAATTCAAGAGAAGCCTAGCGGAAAATCTATAGAAGCTGATCAAATACAGATGAATAATCTAGCAGCTGAAACTCCACAAACAGATGATCAAATGGTTGATTCTAAGGTATAATGTCAGAACAAAATAATTTCTATGAAGGATTATGATGGGGTTGACTAGAATTCATTGTAACAAAGTTAATTTGTTGAACTGATTTGCTTATTCATCTGCTTCAATAGGTAGAATGTAGAATTTACTAGGTGACTTGATTGCTTGCATTAAGTTGTAATTTTTGTAAACAAAATCATATCAGGGCAGGGCAGTTTCATTTTCAGGTTGGGTAAAAATATGAACCTAATATGTCCTCTGTGATTTTTGTGCTTACCTTATTTTTTCAAGTTCACAATTTAAAAGGGGTTTTTTCCCAGATTTACTTGAACCTGATATGGTACTGTTTTGGTCCCTAAAAACAGATGCTGGTTGTCTCATGGAACTCCTGGTCAATACAAAATTTTTCCCTACCATCCTAGACTACACATAATCATGCATTGATGTTATTTGCCATGTGAATCTTGTTTGCAGGACCCTGTAGAAAGAGACCAGGTCCGGGAAAGTGAAGCAAGTAAGACCATTGAGAAAGTGATGATTGATGAATCAAACCTGTCTGATTTTGTTGGTAAACCTGTTTTCCATGCCGAGCGCATTTATGATCAGACACCAGTTGGAGTTGTGATGGGCCTTGCATGGACTGCAATGGGTGGTTCAACCTTGTATATAGAGACCACCCAAGTAGAACAAGGAGATGGGAAAGGTGCATTACATCTCACTGGGCAACTTGGAGATGTCATGAAGGAGAGTGCCCAGATAGCACACACGGTTTCCAGAGCAATTTTGCTTGAGAAAGATCCAAATAATGACCACTTCTTTGCTAATTCGAAGCTCCATCTCCATGTACCTGCTGGAGCTACCCCAAAGGATGGCCCAAGTGCTGGTTGTACCATGATCACTTCAATGTTGTCCCTAGCAATGAAGAAGCCTGTAAAGAAGGACCTAGCAATGACAGGAGAAGTGACACTTACAGGGAGGATCCTTCCAATTGGTGGGGTAAGTAAAACTGCTAATATTTGCCACAAGTGGACCTACTACTCTTGTAAGTCCTAAAGTAGTTTCAACCTTCAATATTGGTTTCTTGAATACATGGAATCTGACCATTTTTCTTTCTATGATTATAGTTTACCACTAGATTTTGATTTTTTTTTTATGTGAACTTGTTTTGGCAAAAATAATATACATATGTTGGTTATACATTCATTGGTGACGTCTTATCACCTATCCATGTAATATAGCCATTTTTTCTTTTAATAAAAAAATTCTTTTATCATCAAAGGAAAAGGGAAAAAGAAACAAATTACGAATGGAGCAGAGGATGCATGTATGAGTTTCATCAATGGATTTCCTTAAAACAAGAAACCAAAAAAAAAAGTGCCATATAAAGCCCCAAAGGTTACTATTTAACAAACTGGCTACATTATGTTCCATTCTCTTATCTCTTCATTTTTCCTTTTCTTTGGGTGTACCTATGCGCACACGAATGTGTGGAAAGGAATGCTATGGGGAAGACTTGTTTCTTTGAGATTTGTCATGAAAACAATGCTCCTGCTCTGTGTTCCACCAGCCAGTTAATCCATAATCAGAGGGGCTATCTGCATACATTTAAAAGTTTCGGTTGCTTTTAACTATCAAAAAAAAGTTCTGTTTGTTTTCAGTATCTATATGCCCCAAATTTTCTCCTACTGCTATAATTTGTCCTTTCTAGTAAGAGCTTGACTTACAGGAAGGTACTCTGATTTGATGAACAGGTCAAGGAGAAGACAATTGCGGCAAGGAGGAGTGAGGTGAAGACTATCATATTCCCTTCAGCTAACAGAAGGGACTTCGATGAACTTGCTGCCAATGTAAAAGAAGGCCTTGAAGTTCACTTTGTAGATAACTACAGTCAAATATTTGAGCTAGCTTTCAATGGTGAACAGAATGCAGAAATATAATTTGCACTTGTTTTAGTATGTCTTCAAATACGAACTATTCGGGATCCTGAGGAAAACCTTCATTGCATGCATTTAGGACCCAGCCATCATCAATTTTGTAGATGTAAACCCTTCAATAAGGAGATCCTGAGAAGAAGAAAGTAGGCTTGAGCAAAAGTTGTACAATATTCAATCGCTTCAAGATTCAATCCTCCATTATTTATTAACTTGATCTGATATTGAGGAAAAATATTTTGTAGATTTGTTAATTGTCTAATTCAAGTTTGATGGTCCACCATCATTTATTTATGATTTTATATGCCTTGTAAAATCGTATCTTTCATCTGTAACAACCATAACATTATTCTTGAGGTTGTATTTTTTTCTGTCAGATTATTCCACAGCTAAGCATGGCTGTGTTCTGATTTTGATGTACGGATTAGATTTGATTTTGATAAAATGCCAATTGAGGAGAGGAAAAGCTAGTTTAAATTGTAAAATGTCTAATGAAAGTAAAGTATCCTTGCTTTTGCTTGATTGCATATCAAAGATGAGCTCAACATTTTCTATTGTACAACAGAAAGCTGGCTGTTTATATAGGATATGTTTAAAGGTTATAGGATTCAAGCTGTTAGCTGTCCCTCCAAATTGAATGAACCAAGGAAGATGGTGTCAGTGTGTCACACCCCAGTTGAGAATCTAGGCCTATTAGAAACCTGGTTATGTTACTTGTGTCTGATAATCCTTGGGTTCGTTTTTTCCCCGTTTGTGGTGTTTTCTGAATTCTGGATTCACCTTTATTGTACGAAGGAAAAGAAAAATGCCAAATACCTTACTGGCTACTACAAGAATCAAGAATGTAGAAAGCTAGAAACTGGTGAACTGGGTCTTTTGTTTTTCCACCCTTGCGTGTTCTCCATTTGAATCCTATTTAATTGCTGAAATTGCAGTCCTATTTTATCTTATCCATTCAACAACCTAATAACTTCAAATCCAAACAGAGATGCTGCTCATTTTATCAACCTTCCCTTTTCCAGGGTTTAATCCTTATCTCTTCTTTAAAGTTTAAAAGAACTTAAGAAATAACAGTCGAGTCTTTTCATGCTGATCTCAGGTTCTTTTGGACAGTTTATGACATCTATAAAGGGTGGCAATTTTAATGACAGGGTCCCTCTGATTTGGGTATGTACTTTGGAGGGAACCTTTTTGACAGAGAAAGGACAGAAGTGTCAAAGAACATAACTTACAGGAATTTACGAAATGTAGATGTTTTAATTTCCAACGTCAGATTAGAATCCATAACTCACGACCCCACCAAGCCTTGTCAGATCACATGTATGTCCCATATGCGAAAAACTTCTCCATGTGGGTGGTAGTGTCTAGTGTGGTACCTTGCTAAATTCACTGCTTCGGAACCGTTGGATTGGAATCTGTTGAGGGATTCACCGGCTCCAAATCAAAGATTTCAATCCTCAATAGTTGTTCTCAAAATAAAAAAAGAAGAAAAAGAGGTCACTGTTAGCCCTGTGTGGGATATGTACGAAAGCGACGACTCCTTTTTAGAGTTGAGATTAGTTTTGCTTTTGATTTCACCAATCACCAGCAGTCACCACTCACCAGCACTCATCAGTCTCAGACTTCAGTTCCAAAAGCCGGGGTCTCTCGTATTGGCCGGGCTGTTGGCGTTAGGTCGTTAGCACCTTTTACAGTTGAAAGTCATGACTCATGAGGACCAAAGCGGACCATTACCTGACCCAAATGACCCACTTCGCTTCGTGGGCTCTGCTCTCAGTGACCCAAGTGTGATGTTCTTAGACCAAATTAAGACGTCATGATTTGAAATAAGAGTCGATTATCAGGCCCTAAAAAACTGAACTAATTTTTTTTTAAGTTCTTTCGCCAAAATTTTGTTTTTTCAGCAATATGTTTATTAGTCCTACATGAACTATGTAGGCCTGAAGTTGCTTGCTGAACTAAAAGACTTATTGCTTTGTCTTTTACTTGATAAAATAATTTAATAATGAAATTTTTAAAAGGGTATAGTGATCCACCCAATTTTAGCTTCCGCCATTAACGAGCAGCCCACAATCTTTTCAGTTCAGCCACTTCAGCTGTTACCAAACAGTCCTATTTAGGTCGGATTTCCTCACAGCACTTCAACCGTGAAAAGAAACATCTCTCGATGAATGAAAACATACAAGTACAGGAGAAAATTTGAACTCCTAGAGAGAGAGAGCCATCTATTTTTTTAAAGCAAGATAGAGAACAGTTTTTCTGCTCCCTGTGCAAACAAGATGCATTTGGCTGGAATCTAACAAATAATTGACAAAGTTACTTTAAAAAGAAGTACATCCTTTGCAGGGAATCACATTCATGATAGAAAAGGCTAATTAATAGAAGCTGATCTGCTAGGACTACCATAAGCTGCTTCTATTTCAAGACAACACAGAACACTAATGTTGAAAAAAAAAGGAAAATGACTATGAAAATAAGATACACCATGCCTAACAACATCACATTAATTATTATCAAAGTACTGGGGCCATATGCATGTTAAAATTAGGAGAAACCCAGACAAGAGATCCTGGCGTGCATGTATGGCTTAAGGGTCAATACTCTCAGACGACCCTACTAAAGATTTTGTGTGACTTCAGCTTTGGGATCAGATATTTAGATGCCAAAAGAAACTAACAACTCTAACAGTATGCCCTTTTCCCCTTGGGTTTGAGTCGATTCATTGATAATCCTATGAAATCCTACTAAGATCTTGAGTATGACTAAGCATGTGATGATGCTTAGTCATCTTGAGTATGACTAAGAATGAGACCCATTATTTAGAGCTTGCTCATCTTTCCACCAGTTTCAATTGTTGTGAGTGATGAGAGTGAGACCATCCTTATCAAGCTTACCAAACTCTTTTGAAGAAATTGATTTGGTTGCTTACGTTCGTGTGCCATTTTAAGTGATTAGTTGTAATTGCATAAGGCATGATGGCATTGACAGTCAAGAAGACTACTGAGATGAAAGCAATGTGAAAAGACAGTCCATGGTTGGCTGAATCAACACTATCTCTTTGGACTTTTGCTCGGAAAGTTGGAGGCCCACCACTTTTTTGAGCTTTTTTAAGTTTCAACTCCACGTGGGCTTTCCTACTTCAGGAGTACTGAATGTGGGTTGGGTCTCCAAGCTAGGATTTTATGATTTTATCCATTAAAACACCACCACCAACACTTAGTGGTGGGACTTGGGACTTTTAGGAGGGAGAAAAAAAAAGGAAAAGATTTCACTTCTCAGGAGGAGAAATAATCCTGTGTAAGCCCAATTTGCTGATTGCATCCATGATTTGCCTGGTTGTTGGATTTCAGACCAAATACATGGATTGTATTCATGATTTTACTGCTTGAGATTTATTGCTCCTCTTTGATATGCACCACCCATATATCAGTCAGAACTCAGAATCTCTCATTTGCCAAAGTGGCAAAGTCAACTATCTCAGTCATCCAACTAGTCTCTGGGCCATCAAATTCAGTTGCACTGCCATGACCCATCAACCCATGAAGAGTATCCACCAATGCTAAAGGCTGAGGGGGATTCTAGTTCTTGTTCTAGGCGTGCCCCAACATCCATTTATGGGCTCTCACTGTGGACCTCCCACTGCTTTACTTAAACGTGCACTAACAAGAATAAATACAAAGAAAAAAATGAGTAAATAGAAGTAATCCCATCTCCTCCAAAAGGCCCAACCCATCAGCCTGATCTGATTTGGGCGCTCACTTTCTTACTTTCTTTGAGGTGTGTATCTATTCCCCTTTTGTTTGGAATATCTTTTTGTCTTTTGGCTGAGTTGGGTTGTGCTGTGCCCAAATCATCCAAAAATTAGGGCTGCTTCATTTGATAATGGCAATAATGACGTAGCAAGAATTCAGCTCATGTCTGCTGGGGGTTACTAGATATCTGACTGCATCACCAAAACAAAAGGTCCATCTTGGATGCCCAATATTTTTTTTTTTTTAGTCACCTGTACTGAGCAAAGTAATGAATGCTGAAAATACCATAAATGCCCCACTTAATCCATGTCAGTATCTACGTGTACTCCTTATAAGTTATAATAAATGTCCATGCCGATTATCTTTTCCAATCGAAGTGGGTTTTAGTAATTACACCACATATGACATAACCTCTACATTTCTATGTAAACGAGAATAGATAGTGCCTCGGCTGGAGCAGAAGAGGAATTATCCCTTGTAAACTTGTGTTGGGTTGTCACTTGTCAGCATTGGTATATTCTAGTCAAAGTTAATGGATGTGACGTACTAAAAGTCAGAACCCACCTTGACAGTGGGACCCATTTAAATTTCCGAGCTCACATTGACGTGGTGTGGGACCCAATTACATCAGTAGACTCCCACTCCCTCCGAACATAATAATTTAAAAAAAAAAAAAAAAACACAAACAAAGAAGAAGAAGAAATACCACCGGTGGTCCGGCCTTTAAGCCTTAAACCATGGAGACCCCACCGAACGGATATCTCTCTCCTGAGATCTCTCTCCAACCAAGTCCTGACTCCTGAGATCTCTCGCTTAAGGGTTGTTTGGTTCCGTAACATTGGGTTGTCGTTGCTTTTTTTGTTGACCATTATCCAATACAAATTTGTGAGAAATATATTTTACCACAACATGATACTATTGTACCAAATACTTATTAGACCCTAGGGGTGTAAATGAATCGGATTAAATCCAATCTAATTCGCTTACATCCCTACTAGACCCTTATAAATTCATCTCCATTGCTGGATATTATGAATTCGTTAGTAATAGGTAGTTAGGTATGTCATTGTTATAGCATATTCTAACATAATCTGTATCAGTACATCTCAAATATGGTGAGTCTCATTGGTCAAACACCTATTTCAGTTGCATTTTTGGGAGAGGTCAACTTGAAATACCAAAAACCACATTCCAAAAGCCCTCCCAAATTGGTAGTAACGTTGGACTCCTCTTAAAAGGGGAATAAAATACGAGTAATCTATACTATTTATAAAAAGGCGAATGTCCCTTTTTTTTAGAAATTTCATTGAATGTTTTTTATCCTTATCTAAGCAAATAGCGGGCATAAAGAAGGCATATATGTTATTTAACCACTTGTGACGTGACCAAACAATATGAACTCGTTGGCAGGTACAAATGGAGATGATCCACAACTATTTCACATCAGATTCACATTCAAGGTCAACTTCGTTGTTTTACAAACTTTTTTTTAATTAATATAGTTTGTCAACGATTCAATGATTTTTTGATGTGAATGCATCTGTCTTTCCCACCTTTTCCCTTGTGTTATTTTCGTTTATTGTGTACTTTTAACCATATTTGTTCTTAACCAAAGAGGTCACTAAGACCCGGGGGATTGGAATAACACATAATGCCAATGTGAATTTTTTCTTTGTTTTACCAATGATCAATCAAAACCACCCACATAAATTTTTTCTTTGTTTTAGCAATGATCAATCAAAACTCAAGGCAGTTGAACCAGTTTAGTTGAATGTTCAGCTCAGATCTCCTAAAGGAGCTCTAAAAGCATTAATTCAGGAAATTCGGACCGGCTTAAACATGCTTTTATTTTTTAAGAAATTAAATACGCATTCAAGAAAACTACATCCCATAATCAATAAATCAATAATTATACGATTCTTTTACTTCATTGGATGTTAATAATTAAATAAAATTGTGATATATCTTTAATAATTGTTGCAAAGATTATAGCTTAAAAGCAACACATTTAAAGAAAAAAAAAAAGTTACCAAGTAGGGAGAGAGAGAGAGAGTTGAAATGCAATTTGAGTTGATGGGGTGTAAGTTTTCTCCATGTTGAGGAATGAGGACCAAAATGGTTAAGAATCTATTTGGCTTGTGGGAATAAGGGTTTGGAATCATATGGTCCACCCCAATTCTAACAGTTTGGTTGGGCGAAATTGGAGTTTTATTCCCATTCCTGGTGTAATGGCATTCCCCCATTTGAGAGATTGATTATTCACTCCCCTTCCTTGGGAAATGAGAATACATTCTAATTGATATTCTAATTCCAATATGAGCCAAACATGTAGAAGGATTAGACCATTCCAAACCCATATTCCGACAAACCAAATGGACCCTTAGGTTAGAAACCCACTGGATTAACAAATAACATTTTTTGGGTAATAAGAAAATAACAAGTACATGTGTCAAACTTAGTGGATAGAAAATAAAAAGAGAAACGTCCTATGTATCAAGTCTCCATGTTAGAACTTAAAAGTTACTACAAGCTAGCTTTAAAGCCAATTGACATTAAAAATCTTGATCTAACTCTAAGGCTCCAATTGCTTTGTGGAATGGGGATGAGAAAAAGTAAATATTCAAAAAATATTTATTTTTCTCATATTTGTTTTGAGGGAAAGAGTGGAATGGGATGAAAAAAATGTGATATGCAAGATTCCAAAATTATGGATTTGAGGTCGCACCAAAACAATGCGACTCCAAACTCGAGAAAATTCGAGTTTCCATCTTCTTCCTCCCTCCCCATGCTTCGTCCATTCGATTCCCTTTGAGAAAGTTGTTGGTTGATGAACATGATCCTAATCCCCCGTCGTCTTCCTCGTCCGAAACCAATGAACTTGAAGGGTTACCGCCCGATACTTACTGTATTGTGTTTGGACACCGAAACCGGTTCAAGCGTCGCCGGAGATGAAAGGAGATGGAAAATCGGCGGGAAGGATACCTTCGTTTTCTTGACTCCTTCCAATAGCAACTCTTCCAAGATGGAGAAAAAAGACGACAAACCTGAGAAGCCTAAGGTTTCGAAGGAAAGGAGAAACTCTACTGATGTCAATGATGTCAAGGTAGCTGGAAAATCGAAAACAAAGGGAGTCACCGAGGCAGTATCGGCTCATGAAATTCACTACGTGAAAAATAGAGCCTTAAAGGAGGGAGATCGGCGGAGATCATATCTTCCATACAGGCCCGATCTCATTGGGTTCTTTGCTAACGTGAACGGGTCGAGCAGAACTCTTCACCCGTTCTAAATTCTAATCTCTCTCCCCTCTTTCATTCTTTTCCGACTGCTTTTTCAGTTGTTTTATTTTTTTATTTATATTTTTCTGTAAGTAATTAGTGGTGGATAAATGGAAGTGTGATCAGGTATCCAACTGTGTTCTCTTTGATTTCTTTTCCTGGAGTCTGTAAATTTCAGTGACTTAAATTTTGCCTTTTTCTTTTTCTTTCTTAATTTTTCATTCGCAATCAAGAACGAATTTTTTTGTTTGTGTGAAAATTTCTTTCGTGATAAGCGAAGAGGAAGAAGGAAAATTGTAAATACGTAGAAACTATTGAAATTAGAATCCTTCCGTTCGTCTTGAATGGAGAAATGTGAACAATGCCATTTCAGAGGTGGGAGATGAAGGGGGTAGCCCTCGCCTCTGTTTGTATCGAACGAAGGAGGAAGGTGAACAATGCCATTTCTGTCTCTTTTTACACTTTTCCAATTCATCCCATCACATCTTTTCCCATCTCATTCAAATCTTTTCACAAACCAAAGGAGCATAAATGCCTTTCACCGAAAACAAAACAATAAGTCATTCATTTAAGCCATTTTAATGTTGTTCAGTTTTGTCCACAGGATAATCATGTGTTTGGCTTAGTATGGATCGTCTCATCCACAAAATATCATCAACAGAGATGATCCACACAGCAAAAATATAATTTATGGGCCCAAGCTATAGTGTGTATAACCCATGGATATAATTCAGTGCAATACACACCGCCTCAAACCACTTTCTATTTACAATTTGAAACCCCAAAACCCCTTCATTACAAATTCGTCATAGTTTCTTTTTAGCTTTTTTTCATTTTTCAAATATTTTTATCACCATTTTTGTTAATAAAAATTACTTTGTATTATTACATAAACTCATATTGTATACTCTTTATCCTCTAATATTTGGCATGTATGATAAATACATTTTTTTTTATTTATTGACAATTCTGCATTATTGTTTTATTTTTATCCATGATTATTTTGTATTATTATTCCAAATTATTTTGGACTAAAAATATAAGAATTTTTCATTCATAATTGATTGTACAAATTATCTCACAAGTAATATTAAGATGTATGTAACCAATTCCATACCACACCTACAAAAAGCTCTTATGTGTGGACAATTTTAATCCACACATTTTTGTCTATAGTAGTTACAGACAGTGTTGTCGTATGTATTGGTCCCTACCTCAACATGTGATGCGGACAAATCCACACCCCTCATTATCTTATCCACATTAAAATACAAGCTCCTAACAAACTCAAACTAGCCATCCACACCATACTCCATACCTGTAGAACACTCTTGTAGGTGTGAACAGGTTTAGTGGGTTTTCGACACCATGTCCATTGGTATTCTCCAATATTATAAGAGGAGTTCGGATATCATGGGTTTTGTCCCCAATAATTCGTGGATAGGTACCATCCCAAACTAATTTCTCAGCAACGCTTATTTTTCGTAGATGGTTCCAATACACCGGTGGACAAAAATAGGCATGTGATATCATTCATTGTTCTATCTTTTCTCCTTTGTTCGTGGCTAATAGAGCAAATACCCACTACCAACCACCACTCACGGATTTTCTTCACTTATTGCTTCTAGGGTTGTTTACGGGTCGGGTGGGGTTGGTTTATTGTGGTTTTTTTCAATCAATTTAACTTGGTTGGGTTACCTGATATAGAAATCGGAACCGACTCAGTGTTAAGCAAAATCGACCTGGTCAGTTTGAGTCGGGTTAGGTCGATTTCGGTTCTAAGTTCACCCCTGTGATAAAATCTTGCTAATTTTAAAAACAGTCATAAATTGAACATCATTTCAGCCATCTCCTATGATAAAATTTAAATGAAAAGTTAATCACAAAATTGTTCATTAATCACTATTCGCTAATCCAAAGTTTCTTGCAACCATTCAAAAACTAGGTGGCCTAATGGGCTTTGGAACTTCATGTTTGAACTAGGAACTAAGTTGTGTAAAAACCAAAACCGACCCGAATCATCGGTTTAGAATTTTGCACAACCTGAAACCAACTCGTGCTGATGAAAACCTAGCCGACTCGGGTTGGGTCGGTCCGGATTGGTCGGTTTAATCGGGTTGGACCTTCTTATGAACAACCCTAATTGCTTCCATTTTCTTTATATTTCAATTGTGGGTTTTTTTCCCTTTAAATATGAATTATCTCCGTCTCTCTCTCTCTCTCATTTTTGGTTTCCCTTCAACTATGAGTTTTATTTCACTCGTTTGCATTGTTCTTTTTATTTGTCTTACTATATTGGTATTGTTATTTCTTCTTCTTAAATGGTAATTAATTGTAATATTGGCACTAATATGTATGACCAATGGAAACAATATTTTGGTGCTATGTTTATGTGAACCAATGAAACCCTATAATTTGATGATATTCCTTTTAACTTTTTTAGCATAACTTATACTATTGTTATTGAAGTTTTAAATAATTTAATAATGCTTTACGATAATTTAATAAATGTGCCAATTTTTTGTTTTTTTAATTTATTTTTGTTAAAATAAAATCTTATTGGTTAATACGTATTTATCAATTATATTTCCAAATCATTTATCAATAATCACTCATTTACTCAATAGAGGCGAAGGTCATTAGGATTCTATCATCCAAGGTAAATGCTTAGAATCTTAGAGAGCTATTTTTCTTCCAATAATGAAATAAATGTAAAAACAGAAAAAAAAGAAGAGAATCGATCAAAATAAGACCATAGAGCAGTTTTAAGTGAATAATGGGTGTGTTGGGAAAAAATGAAAGAGAGAATGGAGGGGAATTAGAGTGGAACTCTTTCCTTTTTTTACATTTGAAAAAATGATATGTAATAAAATAAAATTAAAATTTTAAAAAAAGAAAAACATTCATTTTTCCCAGTGTCATAGAGTTTCCCATATATAGATCAGTTGTTTGTTTATCGTTTCAACATTTCCGGTGTCATAGATAACTAGTAGGGATCCATGCAATGCACGGGCTTTGTTAAGAAAAAGTGAAACAATAGAAACATGAGTAGACAATTTTTATATTTTAACTTTTTAAATACTTAATAATTATATATATTGTATATATTACTTTTAATAAATTTTTACAGCACAAAAATAACAATAATTAATTTCAGCTAAACGTATAGTCTAATCTCTAATAAAAAATAATAATTTAATCTCCAATAATTGTTTAAAATTTATAGTGAAAATACATATCTATTGAAAAAAATTTATAACAAAAATACAATAAATATTGAAAATAACAAATATGTGAATAACATGAAGTGATTTTATCTAGTATTTTTAAATTATTAATATTAAATTGAAATCAACTGAAATCATTTTTCTTAGCATTTTTATTTTTATTTTCTACTACTTCTTATTATGTATTACTTTTTGATAAAATTAATTAGCCTATATGTGTTCATAGTACAGTATTTTGTATCACGTGGTCTTCAAAGGTTCCATGTATGTTACGAAACTTGTGTCAAATATGGAGTCGTTATTCTAGTTCTAATGGTTAGCTTCCTTCTAAAATAGAGTCAAAAGGGGCAAAGGTCAATAGAATTCTATCATCCAAGGTATTTTTCTCTCAATAGTGAATAAATAAAAATAATGGAAGAAATGTAAAAATAGAAAAGAAAAGAAGAGAATCAATCAAAAAGATCGGGAACAAATTTAAGTGAACTGTTTTATTTGGAAAATAAATATAAAAAAAGAAAAAAGTAAAGAAAACTATTGCCAAATAATTCACAAATGCACTTTAAGAATGTAGAACAGGTGGGGACCCGTGCAATGCATAGGCTTTGTTAAGCAAAAGAGAAATTATATTAAATTAAACAATAAATAGTTTAATATCTAATAATAGTTTAATCTCTAATAAATATTATTCAATAAATTATAATGAAAATACATAACTACTGAAATTATATTTATAACAAAATAAAATAAATCCATTAAGTATAATAAATTAAATTTCAAAATGTTAAATAACAATAGTTTAATATCTAATAATTATTGAAATTTTACTCTTAAATAACACAATGAAAATAGATTTATACATAATTATATATATATATATATATACATATCACAATAAATAATTACAAAAATTATAATAAATATTAAATAATTATATATAACTATGTAATAGATAAGGATAAAGATTTTAAAACTATTATTCGTAAATATTAAATTTTCTTAAAATTAATTTCCAGAATTGTTAATCAATATAAGTGAAATGATGCTTTTATAATTAGTATTTTTGAAAATTATTACATACTTTTGTTATATATTTTTTTTACAATATAAAAAATAATAATTATTAATTTTGATTAAATTATTTGTCTAATCTTTAACAAATAACAATATTTTAATCTCCAACAACTATTAACATTTCATAGCAAAAATATACAATTAATGGAAATATATTTATCATAAAAATACAATAAACAATTAATGAAGATGCAATAAATATTAATTTTAGTATATAAATAAGAAATAGATATAGATAAAGATTTTAAAACTATTATTAACAAATAAATTATTTTCTAGAATTATTAATTGATATAAGTGAAATAATGTTTTTATTATTAGTACAATCATAATTATAATTATGATTCTAGTTTAATATCTATTAAAAATATTTTTTGAAATTTATTACATATTTTTTTTATTTGGAAGCTCCAATACTTCTAACTTCTAAGTTATTTAATCTATTTTCATTATATCAATAGTATTTGATTTTTTTATTATTTATATTTTATATTCTTATGATCAAATATTATTAAATCTATTATAATTAATTTTGTGTTTTTAATAAGTTTTTTAAAGAAATTACTTAATTTCACTATTTAATATATTTTTTGTTATTTAAATAATATTTAAAATATGACTTAGATATTAAAATTTTCAATATTTAAAATACTTACAAGTTAGTTATTTAAGTAATTTTGTTATTGAAATTTAGTAATATTAATTATTTATCAAATTAAATAATCTGTAAATTATAATTTCTAATGTTATTACATAATATTGTTATTAATTTTGTAAAATATAAAATTATTATTAATTCAAATATAGTGAAATATATTATAATTATTTATATTTATATTTTTTAACTTTATTATTTAATTTTTTTAATTATTAATTTTATAAAATATAAAATTATTATTAATTCAAATATAGTGAAATATATTATAATTATTTATATTTATATATTTTAACTTTATTATTTAATTTTTTTAACATTTAAAATTTAGTTATGCTAAATATTATATTATTTAAATACCAATTGAAAGGATCTTCTGATCAATCCAGAGATCATTTCGATTCCATTACCATTAGTAATGAGGATTCGGAATATCACACATTGATCAATCAAAGAGAGATTCAACAACTAAAAGAAAGCTCGATTCTTTGGGATCCTTCCTTTCTTCAAACGGAACGAACAGAGATAGAATCAGATCGATTCCCGAAATGCCTTTCTGGATATTCCTCAATGTCCCGGCTATTCACGGAACGTGAGAAGCAGATGAATTTCTTGTAAAAAAATTTTGTTATTTAAGATTTTTTTTAATGTTATTATTAAATATTTTGTTATAGAATTATTTTTCTAGTTTTAATATTTGTTATTTAAAATTATTAATTATTAAAATATTTTAATTATATTTTTTTGTTTTTAATTTTCAATTTTTAAATATCTTTTTATTAAATCGTTAAAATATTATTTAGTTATTAAATTGAATAATCCCTAAAATTATAATTTATAGTTATTACATAATTTCGTTATGAATTTCATAAAAATATAAAATTGTTAACAATCTGAATATTATTAAAGCTATTATAATTATTCTTGTGCATTTAATAATTATTTTAAAGTTATTACTTAATTTTTTTATAATTTATTAATATTTAAGTAATTCTTAATTTTTTTTAATTCAAAATTTTATTTAAATAAATACAAGTGAGAAAGTGGGGAAGACTATAAATAGGAATTAGAGATGATTTAGGAGAGAATAATTGGTGTGTTGGAAAGATGAAGGAGAGAATAGAGGTGAATTAGAGTAGGACTCTATTTTTGTTATATTTGTAAAACTGATATGGAAGAAAATAAAATTAAAAAAAAAAGAAAAAAGAAAAAATAAAAGATAAACATCCCTTATTTTTTTCCGACGTCATAGATTTTCGTGTATATAGATCAGTTGTTTGTTAGTTTCAACGTTTCTTTCTCTCGCTCTCTCTCATGTATGCTTTCGTGTTCCCTGCTTTTATTTCTTCTTCTCTCTTATCTGTTTTTTCTTTTTAACGTCGTCATCGTCAAAGTAGATTAGAACAGATTGACTTTCATCGAGTGGATGAAGATAACAACTGAGTTTTGATTTGGATACAGAGGAAAGCATGGTACAGATAACTGGGTCTCAAGGGATATTTTTCTGGAGCGACAAAGAACGTGGAGTTGGTGGGTTTTCTGCTATAGATGGCTTTAATAAAAACACTGTTGATACAGGCGATGCTGTTGATGGGTTTAAATCTTCAGGAACTGACCCGAAGCGTATTAAGCTAACGGAATACGATCAACAACAAGTACAGATCGAGTTTTTTTTTTGTTGATTTTTCTCCCGTTCTTTTTCTCTCGGATGTTTGGTGTTAACACGTTTCTAAGTATTTTACGTAACATCCTCGAGAAAAGCTCTCATTGTTCGACCTTCGACGTGCTTCCCACCTTCACACCGAGTTTTTTCTTTTTCTTTTTTTCCTTACCAGAAGATCTGGTTTTCAATGGTTCATATATATTGCAGAATTTATGGGATGCATTGAATGAGTTTTTTTATTTGCAGCGTGAATCTTCAGGAACTGATCCGAAGCGTATTAAGCTAACAGAATGCGATCAACAACAGGTACAGAGTTCTTTTTTGTTGGTGATTTTTCTCCGTTCTGTTTCTCTCAGATGTTTGATATTAACACGTTTCTAAGTATTGCACGTAACATCCTTTAGAAAATCTCTCATTGTTCGACCTTCGACGTGCTTCCCATCTTCACACTGGTTTTTTTTCCTTACCAGAAGATCTGTTTTTCAATGGTTCATATATATTGCCGACGTTTATGGGATGATTGAATTGAGTTTTCTTTTCTTTTCTTTTCTTTTTTTAATTTGCAGCGCGGATCACTTGACCTGTCGAATGTCTCTCACCAAGTTAGCCCTCTTGGGTTGAAACTGAGTAAGACTGCATCATTATTAGACCTTGTAACAATGGTAATTAATCAGAAAAAAGAACCTCTACAGAGTAAGACTGTATCAGCAAAGTGCCATTCTGCTCTATCCACTACCACTTTGAATCCAACCATATGCTCTAAGGATACAAGGACGACTACAGATCAACTTGTTACCCAACCAGTTGCAGAAAAAATGAAGGCTTCAAATTTCCCAGCATCCTTTATCAGAATCGGCAATTGGGAGGTACTTTCTATCGGTCTCTGTTCTTCTTGAAGACACCACAACGAATTTGCATGAGAGACGATTAAATATCTGTAATCTTCACAGAGAAAGTCGAAATACGAAGGTGACGTGGTAGCTAAATGTTACTATGGAAAACGAAAGCTGGTGTGGGAAGTGTTGGAAAATGGGCTGAAGAGCAAGATTGAGATCCAATGGGCGGAGATTTCTGCGATCAGAGCAATCTTTCGGGAGAAACAGCCCGGGGTTCTAGAAATTGAGGTTTCCACCGTTGTTGCTCTCAATTATTGATTTATTTCTTTATTTCAGCAGATTATGACTCCATTTAGTTCAGATTACATTCTGAGCATTGTAAAACTTCTGCAGTTGAAACGTCCCCCACTCTTCTTCAAGGAAACAAATCCTCAGCCCCGAAAGCATACTCTCTGGCAGCATGCTTCGGATTTTACTGGAGGCCAAGCACCAATATTCAGGTTCTTAATACATAATGGACATCTCTCTCTTTCTCTCTTCTCTCTCTGTTTTCTGATTGTCTGTGTCTGATGATGTTTCTTCAGGAGGCACTTTCTCCAATTCCCTGAAGGAACTCTTGAGAAGAACTATGAGAAGATTCTACAATGCGATAATCGTTTGCTCATGTTGAGCCAGAGACCATTCCCTGAATTTAACAGTCCTCACTTTGAATCACATCTGTATGGACTTGAGGACTTCTCCCACGAATTCAATGCGCCACAACCGGAAATACCACCCCAATTTCAGTTTTCCCATTTGAGTTTCCAGAGGCCCGATTCAGCCCCTCTTCAATGTGTTCAGAATATCCAGCCAATAAACAGACTGCCCGTCGGTGCCTTTAGTTCAACTTCACCATTGTCGGGTATTATCTATCTGCTTCCTACGAGTACTCTGATTTTTGAGTCTAAAAACAACAATTTGCTTGATATCTTCCTTTTTATTCTGATGCAGTTATGGAATTCCCACCCATGGAAGAAAAAGGTTATAACCATAGCCGGAGTTCCAATTGGGGACAAAGAACAGACGCTGTCGAAAGCATTCAGAGAAGAAAAGCGGATCCATTGTGTTCACCTTTCTCTCGACGGGGTTCTCATCGCCTACTGACTGAATCGGGACAACCTCCTGCAGATAACTGGTTACTCAAGGAGGTAGCCGATCAGTTGCTGAATGACTCACAGACAGTGGTGTTCTCCGACGAGCGGAGGCTCATGGCAAAAGTGAATTCCATGAGTTCCCTCCTGGAGGAGCTAAAGTCCATTGACGACACTGGTGCAAAGAACACGGGATACATTCAGAATAATGCCATCAGTAATCGTTTGATGCCGGGAAGCGCTCAGCAGTCGGATGTAAATGTTGATGATGAACTAGTGCCCCAGAAACAACGATTAAGTTGGTTGCCTGATCAGTATTCCAGTTACAGAACAGCGATGTATCTCCCAAAGAATTCATCGTTGCCGTATTCGTATATGGATCCATTGCTACGAGGTGCTGGTGCAGGTCTGGAGTTGAATCAATATGGTGGATCAACGAAGATGACGGTGGTGCTGGAGCGAGCAAGGGAAGAAATGAAATACCAACCTCAATAGGGGTTACTGTAAATCGAAATGTCAGATTTCTTCTTTTTCATGGTCCATAGTTTGCTTTTTCTTATTTTTGATGAAATAGAGCATTGCTGTAGAAGTGTGTCCTTAAAAACAAACTGTTGAAAGCCAACTTCCCACCTTCCTTGGCTTTTAAGATTATTCAAGCCAACAAATTCTTTGATATCTAGGAAATAGGAACGTCCCGCTACTAAGTACCCGGGCCATAATCTAAACTATTTCAATTTTTTCAAAGCATCTATATTAGATTTATGTTAGGTTTTTATTTCATTTTTATAGATTTTTATTTGATTTAAGAGGCTTATCGTATTTTATGTAGAAGAATGGGCCCACACCATTTATTATTTCATTTGAGATTCACAAATTATGCTTATATGATAAATTTGATTTTGGTAAGAAGTCTATCTATTTTTTTTTCTTATGCTATGACTTCTTTGAAACAATCAATAATACACTCCCCCCCCCCCCCCCTCTCTCTCTTCCATTCATTATCCATGAGCTGAGATGGGCTTTCAATTGTCATCAATAATTCAGACCTGAGTCTGAAGCCCAGCTTGACCATTTGGCCTAGATCTAAGGCTTGAATTGGGCCCTCATAAAACCCAAGCCTGGAGCCCAACATGATTTCTAAAACACCTATCTATACTACTAATAAAAGAGTGAATAGCCCCACTTTCTGGAGTGTTCATTAGACATTTTTACCCCTTATCTAAGCAACATACAATGGGCATAAAAAATGGCATATATGTCCTTTAGTCTCACTCCAAAAACTGCCCATTTATAACTGTTTAAAAAGTGTCCACTTATAATAGTTAAGAAATTGTCCACTTATAACTGTTCAAAAATTGTTCATGAATTATAAATAGTTGTCTTGAAATATTGTCACATGTAAATGCACGTACATATTTACTAGTGTAATAAAAAGTAAATTAGGATTAGAAATGGGGCACTATAGTGCCAGAGTATTGCTCTCACTAGTTGCCAAGGAGATAGAGAGAGAGAGAGAGAGAGAGAGAGAGAGAGAAACCTGGAGTTGTCTACCACTAGTTGTCAGGGTGCTACTGTAGATGCCGCTGAAGTTGTTGCAGAATGGGGATTAGGGGTGCCGCCTCTGGTTTGAGTATCCAAAGATTAGGGAGAATCAGAGAATGGGACCTCGTTGGAGAGATGATACCAGCCACTGCTTGTGGAAGGAGAGGATACCATTGCTATTGGTTGGTTGCCGTTGTGGAATAGAAGAAACCTTCCAAGTTCTTTTAGTTTTGAACAAAAAGCAGGTTGAGTGAGGGAGAATATCAAATGAAAAATAAAATTATGGTTTAAATTTAGGAAAATAATGTGTATTATTATATTTTTGATAATATATAATACTGTCAGGCTAGGCTTTTATGTGAAATCTCGAACCCAGCCCGAAATTGAGTTGGCCTTAGATAATAGGGCTCAAGCCCACATGCCTAATAATATGTCCAAGCCCGACTATGGCCAAGCCATGACGTCGAGCTACCCAACCCATGAATAGGTCTAATCACTATAACCTAAATAATCTCCTCTCTCTCTCTCTTTTTTTATGCATATAAATAATATCCTCTCTTAATATTTATCTTAAAAACTACCCCCACCTAAAACTTTTTCTTAAAACATTTCTAACCTATCTTATAAACCTTCTAATGCCTCTTTCCCACCCTTATTTATCTCTCTATCTATTCCTATCTCTATCTATCTTTACCTTCTAAATACAAGCATTTAATTTTTCGTCAATGTAGTAAAGTATTCAAGTCAAAACTTTTTTTTTATAAAAACACTATAAGTTAAAACTTTAACATTAAAATAAGATGAGTAAAAAATATCTAAAATGCTCATAAGAGAAAAAATAAATAATACAATAAGAAAAACAATAAAACTTAAGTAATAAAATTAATAATTAATTAAAAATATTGATATAATTATGAAGTAATAAAATTTAATTTCAATTTGAAAATGACTAACATAATAGAAAATTCAAAATAAGTTAATGTTTTTTTATTTTAATAATAATTGTTAAAACTAATTACAATAATAGCATACTTAATTTATAATAAAAAAAAAATCTTACATTATTGAAAATTTTTAAAAATAATATCATAACTTAAATTATGCATTAATAAAAAATTAAAATTTAATAAAAGTAAAAATTATTAATTTAACTGAATTTAATTTTAATTTTAAAATAATGAAAAATAAATACAACAAATCCAACTCACTACATGTTTGCCTTCACCATACCTAGGCCTTTGGCCATGTCACCCTACCTCTCCTTTCACTATCGTAACAAAGGCGAAAACTTCCCAAACATTAAACGTATAGGATAATTAAAATATTAATTTATTTTGATATTTTAAGTAATTAATTATTTATAAATACATATATTTTTGAAATTTTATTTATTCTCTTAAAATTAGTAATAGTTATCATAAACAGTTGAATAGATTTTTTTAAAAAATGCATAAATTTCCAATAAAATGTAGAATTTGCTGAATATCGTAGATATTTTGAAGAAAATGCATTTACTTGCAATAAAATGTAGAATTTGTGTATTATTTCAATAAAATGTTAATTATCACTAATGAAAATGCATATACTTGCTTGCATTTTATTGAGAGAGTGGAAGTATTCACTTCTTAGATTTTTTTTTTAAATAATAGGATGAAATTTGTTTGAGGGGGAATCTCTAGTATGACTACTTTATATAATGACTATGAGCCACACTATGGAATTATTGGAATCAAATTTTCATTACAAAGCTTATAAATAGTAGCTTAGCCTGTCGTTACATGCATTTCAAAAAAAAAATGGAATTCGCATCTATGCTGCATAGAGCGCACCCCACGAGCACCCAAGAGCACATCCCAACGTGTGTTGGGAACATCTCCCAATGACAACTATGAAAGATGTTCTCAATGCATGCTGAGATATGCATGTGGGACTCCTGACCACCTATGGGGTGCCAATGTGAATCCAAAATAAAAAAGTCTGACTCATTGAGTACACGCACTTCACACAATATCTATTGACTAGTAGGGGTGGATAGAGATATAGTGCCAATAGAATGCTCCCAACACTATTTCAACAAGTCACTGCCGTCGTACATTGGAAATATCTCCCTTCTCATTTGTCATTCATGGAAGGTATTACCAATGTGCACTGCAGTCCCAAATGGGGCCTTAATGCCGTATAAGCCAAATAAAAGCCCAATTGATGGCTGAGAATTTGGGATGGCCATGGTAATAGGCCGAATTAGAGAACTATCAATTTTGAAGTACTTATGGTTTACTTCAAAACATAAGACTGCTTACAACTAAGGCTGTGTTTGGTTTGAAGGAAGGGACCTTTTACTTCAAACCAAACACAGCCTTAAGAAGGTGCATCACGTGAATATAGAGCTTCAGCACAAATAAAGAAATAAATTATTTTTTCACATTACATCTTGTGACTGTGGTTTAGTTGTAAGAATTCTACGTTGTGGCCGTGGAGACCTGGGCTCGAATCCCAGCAGCCACATGTCCTACTTGTTTTGTTTTTTCCCTCCAATGCTTAAAATCCAATAAACACCCCGAGAAATTCCCGCCAAAATGTCCAGTAGCAAATGGAAATTGGAAAATTACGAGAATTCTCTACTTCCTGAAAATGATTTTCGACTTCAATGCCGATCTCTCTCTCTCTCTATGGAGTATACATACTCGTACCTTCTAAGTAAACCCTAATTTTTTTACAACCTTTTCTCTAGAGTATGCGGACTTGAGCGGTTGAACCACGGGGAGATTCTTAGACGAATTACTGAAAATACCTGTCGACATGTTGGTATTTTGGTTGATGATATATCGATGAGTTCATGCCGGAACCCATCGAAGCCTTTCCGGATGATGATCGTGACATCTTGGTGATTCAGAGGTCGGAGGAAGGAATGGAGAATGCTGATGGTTCTGATCCGCTCAAGAGAATGCCCTCAGAAATTATGTGTTTCTAGTAAGTCTTAGGGACGACGTCCTTCTTATATTGTTTGGTTAACTACTACTCAAGTATCTAGACGATAGCTTCATTGTAATTTCAAGTAATATGGCTTACATTGAAGTATTTTGCTCATACATGGCATTGTTATGATCTTTTTTTTCTTTTTTCTTTTTTCTTTTTTTTTGTTTTTTTGTTTTTTTGTTTTTTTGCTCTCTTATTGGCGGCTCACTTTATTGTAACATGCCGTTTTATTCACCTTTTCTGTTCTATGGATTGATAAGGTAGCTCCTGGTGATATAGTTGAGATGTCAGGGACTCGGGGATTTTTCTTCCTATTCCTTATGCAGGATTCAAAGCAATGTGAGCCGACTTAGTTGCAGATATACACTTGGGGCCGTGTCAGTGACCTATTTCAAGGGAAAAAGTATGAGTGTGTCAATTTTATCTAAATATGACCTTTTAGACATGCACATGTAGACAGAAAATGATCAAGTAGCATTTTCCCACCCTTACGCTTGCATTTTCTAGGCCTTTGCTTGTTTGTTACTAAACAGAATAAAAGTTCGTTCTTTGCTACTTTTCTCTCCCTCGAACATCTGATCTGATTTTTGGATCTTGAATCATCTTACTCAGTGCTCTAACGCGACCTACACTCTTATCCTTTTTTACACTCTTTACTATTTTCTTCGTTCTAACTTAAGCATCGGAGTATTCCCACCGGTCAACTACCCCAGGAATTCTTCACCGTCTTCTTCTCAGGTGTCGTCCATTGCTAGGTAGGAGCCAGTCAGCAGCCAGCTAGGAGTGCCCGGATTGCGCAACATCATTTGGCATTGTATGTGGGAAACACTTCAAAAAGCCTTCCTCTAAGCTTCTACAATTTCCTTTTGGAAAACTCAGCATTCATGGCCTCCTCCAGTAATGCCGGATGTGGGGCCAGCTAGAACGCTTCTGGGGAGCAAACCCAACTTCCCACTATCTGTATTGGACAGTTCACCATCGCCCTCTCTGTGGACGGAGTTCCGAGTCTGAACGTGCCTCTCACAGTGGCACTTGCGATCGCTCAAATATGAAGTTGAACCCGAATAAGTGTGTCTTTGGCGTCACCTTGGGTAAATTCATGGGATACATTGTTAACCGGCACAGCATTGAAGCCAACCCGGACAAAATAAGGGCCATCCTAGATATGAGACCACCCTAGAAAATGAAGGAGGTTCATAGGTTGAATGGCAGAATAGCCGCTTCATGTCATAGTCGATAAACAATTTCCTACCCTTCTTTAAGGCAATTAAAAGCAAATGGTTTGAATGGACCCAACACCCAAGATTGCCAGCTCGCATTTGACGAGCTCAAAAAGTACCTCGCCAACATATCGGTCTTAACCCGGCCCAAAGAGGGCGATGTTTTAGAGTTGTACCTCTCGGCAAGTGACGAAGTGGTCAGCTCAGTACTAATAAAAGAAGTAGATCGGGTCCAACAACCTATCTACTATGTGAGTAAAGTGTTGCAGGGAGAAGAGATAAGATATCTGGAGATAGAAAAACTGGCCTATGCACTGGTTATTGTAGCCCAAAAGCTCCGTCCGTACTTTCAAGCTCATACTGTTATTGTCCTCACCAACAAACCTCTGAGGTAAGTCCTACTCAAGCCCGAGGTCTCTGGTCGGTTAACGAAGTGGGTCGTTGAGCTCAGCGAGTACAACCTCCAATACAAGCCACGAACTGCTATTAAGGCCCAAGCCTTGGCAGACTTTGTCACGGAGTGCACTTTCAGCTCCGAAGTCCCTAGGCCGGTTGAGCACGAGACCCCCAGTTCAGGCGAGCCCGGAGCTCCCAAGCCGGTTGAGTCCGAGCATCGTGAGGTAGCAACCAGTGCGGCATCTCTCCTAGTTAGGCCAAGTGCAAACTGGGATGAGGAGCCATGGATCCTTCGCGTAGATGGCTCCTTGAACTAGTCGGGCAGCAGAGCCGAAATAGTTTTGCACGGCCCAAGTGGCACAAAATTGGAGTACTTACTACGCTTCGAGTTTGCGACATCCAACAATGAAGTGGAGTATGAAGCGTTGATAGCCGGGCTAGCTCTAGCCAAAGAAGTAAAAGCCAAGTATATCATCATCTGCAGCGATTCCTAACTTTTGGTCAATCAGGTCGCAGGCGAATATGAAGCTCGCGAACCGACTAGGATTGCCTACTTAGCCAAAGTAAGAAAGGCTCTGCTCGACTTCTAGTCACACTTCATCAGGCAAGTCTCGAGGTTAGATAATGCTAGGGTCAACGCCCTGTCCCGGTTAGCCAACACCAATGATAACACCATGAGAACTGTGTACATAGAGAACCTGCCTCGGCCTAGAATTCTCGGGGGGCGGGGCAAAGGAGGTCGCTCCTGTCGTTCAAGCAGAGCTGAGTTGGATTGACCCACTCGCGAGCTTCCTACTACATGGAACCCTCCCTGTAGATCGCAATGCCGCCAGAAGGGTAGAGCATTAGGCGGACAAATACCTCAAGATAGACGAACGACTAGACCGAATATCCTACGCGCTCCCCTACCTGCGCTGTTTGTGACCTTCCGAAGCTGAGCTCGTACTCCACGATACTCATGAGGGCCTGTGCAGCGGACACATGGGGGGCAGGGCGGCCCTCGCCCAAAAAGCACTACGACAATGATACTACTGGCCAACAATGAAAGCAAACGCTATCGAGTTCGTCAGAAAGTGTGACAAGTGCCAGAAGCATGCCAATATCCATCACCAGTCCGCTATCAACCTCAAGTATCTCACCAACCCATGGCCTTTCGCACAATGGGGCATCAATACACTTGGACCGTTTCCACCAGCGACAGGCCAGAGGAAGTTCCTAGGGGTAGCAGTGGATTATTTCACCAAGTGAGTAGAATTTGAACCTCTTGTAACGATCACAGCCCGGAACATCCAGAACTTCTTTTGGAAGAACATAGTGTGCCGCTTCGGGTTACTTCGGGTATTGATTTCTGATAATGGCAAGCAGTTCGAGGACATTAAATTTCCGAATTAGTGCCAAGACATGGGGATCTGACAGAACTTCACTTCAATAGCACACCCTCAAGCACACGGTCAACGAGAAGTCACGAATAGAGCTATCCTCCGCGGACTGAAGGCACAGTTAGACTGAGCTAAAGGACTATGGGTTGACCAGCTACCCAATGTCCTACAGGCCTACCGAACCACAGAGAAGACCACCATAGAAGAGACCCCCTTCAACCTCACCTACGGCACCGAAATAGTCATCCCAACTAAGATCGAGGTTCCCTCGCTACAACTGGAAGCATATGGCGACAAGGAAAATGAAGACAAGCTACATACCAACCTCGACCTATTCAACGACCGCAACTTACTAGCAAAGAGTAGCTCGGTACTATAACGCTAGAGTCAAGAAGCGGAACCTCCGCATCGACGACCTGGTCCTTTGTAAAGTTTTGGTACCTGATCCCGACATTGGCAAGCTTGGACAGAATTGGGAAGGACCCTACCAAATGAAACGGGTGCTCGGGGAAGGAACACACGATCTCGAAACCCTTGAAGGAATACAAGTACCTCAAGCATGGAATATTGTCAACTTAAGATAGTATTACGTGTAACTACTGAGTAAACCATGAGTCACTCTCAAAGCCTAAGGGCCAAAATGCCGAGCTAACACGACCTTGGCGCAATAAGACCCAGTCACCTCTATGGCATGGACGAACTACTGAGTAGACCATGAGTCACTCTCAAAGCCTAAGGGCCAAAATGCTGAGCTAACATGACCTCGGCGCAATAAGACCCAGTCACCTCCATGGCATGGGCGAACTCCAAGGGCAGACTATAAGTCACCCCCTCAGCCTAAGGACTAAAACACCAAGCTAACTAAGACCTCAACACTGTGAAATACTTAGCTGCTTCATTGGTAAAGGCAAAGTATGAAGTATCAGAGGCATAAGCGGCTCGGGTCTGAACCCTACAAAGCATAGCTCATCTCGGTACATCAGTTAGACTAGATAAGGAACAACCTACAAACATACAGTTCAGGCATATATGGTGATTACTTCGGGGTATACTATAGAAATGCAAATGCCTCAAACACTAAGGGATAGCTCGGGGTAACAATAACCAAAAAATCCTACTTCGGGTATGTAGCTCTAACAACTCGAGTGATGAGATCGCTTTGGCAAAAAATAAAAGAGCACACCATACTTAGCAGAAAAAGAAAAAATTTCATTACTATTTCATAAATAAAAAACCGAGCTAAACAGCTCGGGAAGAATCCAACAGAAAGTAAAGAAGGGCACAACTTTCCAAGAAAAAGATTTTGAAAACTGGGTTCTGGCACCCGAGAACCACCAGAAGTCAATCAGAAGAATGGAAAAATAGAAGAGTCGTCAGCCTCAAGGGTCCACCTCCTCCACCTCGTCCTTGTCCTCCAATGAGTCAGGCTCCTCCTCCGCCTAGTCCACCGTCTCGGGAGCCAGACCCTTCATTGTGATGTTGTCGAGGTTGAGCCTAGAGAACTTCTTTCGGACCAACCAGCAACAAAACTTGAATCTGGAATGGTACGAGCTCGAGCCATACTCCACTTGGAGGTCGTGAAACTCCTATGAGTCCTTGAAGTCCCAAACTGCCTTAGCCCGCTCGGCCTCCACCATGGTGTTGAAGTTCTGAGTTCGGTCCTAAAGCGTGGACTCCAAGTCTCGAACCTGCTGGCGAAGGAGCTCCCTCTCCGCTGCCACCCTCGATGACTCCTCCCTATAGCACGTGCTCTCCTCAGAAAGTCTGGCGATCTGCGCCTCTTGGTCATGGACGAGTAGCTCCTAGGCCTTGCTCCCCTTGCGAGCCTGAAGGATCTCACCTCGGGCTTGGTCGAGCTCGCCCTGGAGCTTCTGGACGTTGGCCCTCTGATTGCGAGCATCGCCAGAGTGGATGTTGGTCTGTAGGGTCATGGCATGGATGGAGGAGTTCACCTGCCAACAAGAGTAAGTCAGAAAACAGGAAAAGAAAGGAAAGAACGAGAAGAAAGAGAAAAGACCACTTACCACCATACAGTGAGAAGCGGCAAACGTGGCGAGCGCCTTGGGCTCCATCTCCCCTCACCTAGCGAACGAGAAGAAAGAGAAAAGACCACTTACCACCATACAGAGAGAAGCGGCAAACGTGGCGAGCACCTTGGGCTCCATCTCCCTTCACCTAGCGACCTCCTCGTGGCAGATTGCCCTTTGGCTCTTCCGCCCAACCACAAGGTAGTCATTGACACCCTCACAGTTCCCCACCGGGAACTGCAGGTAGGGGAATGGATGGGATGGCCCAGGAGGAAACAACCCTTGCCTCGGGAGCTCGCCCTCCTCGAGGCTGCCTTCTTTGGGAACTCCTTTAGATGGGACCAGTGGAAACTCAAGCAGTGGAGAAACAAAGTCTGGCTCAACAGACTCGAATTCAATGCCCCCAAAAGTGGAAGCTCGATCAGGCTGCGACCTCTTCGCCTTACACTTCTGGTTGCTAGAAAGAAGGTGGCGCGCATCAACACCAGACATGATGGCTGCCAAAAAACCACAAGGTATTAGTCCAGTAATTTACAAGGCACTACACGACCTAAAAGGCAACCTACTCGGACTCAAGCCAGCCTGCACGAGCTTTCCCTCGGTCAAGTAATCCGAACAGTGAAGGCCTACTGTTGCCCAGGATTGCAGCATTTTTTGAACTTCAGGGTCCAACTCAACCCCCGAATCCTGGATGGCAGCCCTCCTAGTAGTTGGGAAGGGCCACCCCTCGGGGTTACGGACCACAAAATAATCCCGCCTTCACTTCTTAGAGTTGAATCCTTTACCCTTCGCACTGAGAGAATCAAACCGACCAGGTTGGTTTTACTTAGTACAAGGTCGATTTTGATTTCATTTCTAGGTAAACCGACCAGGTCAAATCAGTTGAAAAAACACCAATAAACCAACCCAACCCGACCGATGAACAGCCCTATTTTCAATGTCTATTAGATGCTAAAATTTGGAAGAAACGTGTATCGCGAACTCCACGTGAGAGCCATTGTACTCTCGACCTCTGGTGCCAATATATTATTCTTCTTTCTGTAGCTTATCCTCTAGTTGGATACGTAGCTCATTTTCCTCCACAATAGTATTGTTTGTTAATGGCTGTTGGAGTACCTCCTTGAGCTGATTTTCAATTCTCTGGATTTGGCCTCGGAGTTTGCCACATTTACGGTCCCCCATCTGTTTGGGTGGTGTAAGACTCTTTGAATCTTCAAGTGGAAAGGCCCATTTTGTGAAGTTCATAATTCCTTGGAAAGCATGATTAAAGTCCTACTCCTGAGTCCAAACAAAGTCTTATTCCTTTTAAAATTTGACAATTTAATTATGACATCATGGTGTGACCAATTTGACCTAAAAGGTTAAACTATTGAGCTAATACTTAAATATTAGAGATGTGCATAATTTTGTAATTTATATTTTTATTATTTAATTACGTCATCACGAATTGATCTATTTGACTTGGATGGTTGAATTACTTATTCAACACTTATATAGAATAGTAGTTTCATGTTCACATTAGTTTTGAACACATAGGCTTTGCATTATTAAAACAATTGTGTATATTTAATTAGTAGAATTTATTGATGAGAAACAAAAATACCTCAAATATAGGAGTTAATGAGATAGAATGAGAATCAACACTTTAAATATATGACTTAGAGAGGAAATTAAACAAAGTGAAAAGTGGTAGCTAAAATTATGTTTTTTGCCCTCAAATCGAACGAGGGACCAAATTTAAAACTTTGGTTATTTTAGTCAAGAAAAACTCCACAAAACTAATTTATTTAATATACCTTAAATATAGGATTCAACAAGAGAGAATGAGATTTAACACCTTAAATATAAAACTTAATAAAAAGAAATACATTGAATTTAAAAGTGGTAGTTCAAATTACATTTTACCCTTATAATGGAAAGGCATTAAATACAAAAAAGAGGGGCATTTTAGTCCTAGACCTCATTCCTACTTTTAGTAGGAATGGTAGTAATAGTAGTAAATGTGGTATTTAAAAAAAATAGTAGTAGGAATGGAAAGGCATTAAATACAACAAAGTGATAAGTGAATTTGTTCTTTTTGGTCAAGAGTAAATGTGGTGTTTAAAAAAAATAGTGCATTATATTAGCATTTTTTCATTTTAAAATCCAACAAAAATGAGGTATTTTTACCTCCTTCCAAATTATAAGAGATTTTATTTAGGCTTAGTTTGGAAGGAATACAGATGCAAATGTGTAGAGTGCAAAAATCTTATATTTTTGTATGTATTTACATTATACATATTTACATTTGTACCTTTTCCAAATTGAACATTAGGATCAAAACACATGAAAAGTTTATAAGATTATTAGAGAATTTGTGACAGTTTTTTTTCCCTTTCTTTATGCTAGTTTACCGTCCACATGATCCGATTTCATTTATTCATGGTATCGATAATTTTTTACATACATGCATTTAACATGCAGTGGATATATCTAAAATAATAGTATGCGGTTTTCAAGTACCAAGTGGGGGCTCAATTTTGTATATTTCCAGTTACTTGAATGTGATTGTTGTGTATTGGGTTTTGGAACCAATGATAATACTGCATGTTAGATAAATGCTAAGTGAGAGATTGAATGGTCATGGACCATATGTAATTATGACTGATGATCGGTTCCGTAGCCCGCTACACACACTATTGCGTTTAGCTTATCCAATCTCCGGTTTTGCATAGCTTGATAAGGGTGCAATTAAATTTCAAGCTGAGGTTTGATTACACTCAACTCGAGTTCGATGCTAATCAAGTTTGAATCTCAAGGTAATTTCTATTATTTCTTCTAACCCAAATTAAGCATATGAAATGTCCATTTCAAAGTATCTATTGTATAATATAAAATTATATTTTTATAAAATATATATATATATATTTTTTTTTTAAGAGGTTAAAATATACTTTCATTAAATAAAAAATGGCTATGTACAATGAGATGCTCTATTAGTATAGATCATTAAGGACCCAAAAACATAACCCACCCTCAAAAAAAAGGAAGAAGAAATTGTATATCATATATGGAAACCAACTTCCAAGTTCCTCTATTGCCTTATTTATCGCCCTTACTTTTCTTAAAGACCATATAACCCACCTAACCACCATAGGAATCGTTGACCAATAAACCCTTCATTTTCTAGACATAACTAGAGATGCCCCATTCTTATAAGTTATAATATTTCTTTAACTGAAATGGGAAAGCACCAATACAATCAATGCAAGAACCAATGGTCGGATGACTCTTCCTTTTATTGCAATGCATGCATAGTCTGCCTTGGAGAGTGAAACCCTTTTTCAACAATATTTCCTTAGTCAAGCATTTCTCTTAAGCTACTATCGAACTAGAAGTTTTCACTTTTGAAGGTGTAGCAAAACCTTAGATGGTAGAGCTAGGGAAATGATCTCTTCGTTAGGAGTTAGAAAAGGCCTACTATGAAAAAAGAAAGAGGGCTGGCAGATATCATACTAGACATTTTTTTTCAGGCCCTAAAATTTACTCCTGGTGGAGGGGTGGCCGCCAAAATTTGATTAATATGCAGAAAATCGTGGAGGGGGGATGTGAAGCCTTACCTCTTGCTCTATACAAAAGGGAGTCTAACTCATATAAATATTAAGCATCCAAGCAACCTAAAATCAATGAATTCTCAAAAAATGAAGAACTAAATCATCTGTTGTAACCAAGTGTTGTATGTGTGAAGGAAGTGTATCAGTGCAATTATAAACAGTTTTCTGAGACTCAAAACAACCAAGCTTTGCAAGAACATCCGTTGGTTGGTTAGCTTCTCTGTAAATATGAATACAAAAGAAATCCAATCTATTTCTAAACTCCTGAACGTGAGATAACCAAAACCAAAGTTTCCAAGGGATTGTACAAATACCATTGAGAATATCAATAAAAAGTTTGGAGTCTGATTCCACCATTATCTTCTCTAAATTAAGTGCAACCGCCGGGTGTAAGCCATCCAGCAATGCCATAGCCTCTACGATTAAATCGGAATCTAAACCTAAAGTATTAGAGAAAGCACTAATGAAACCATTTCTTCTATCTCTGATGATACCCCCCCTCCACCACATGGGCCAGGATTTCCTCTAGAAAGCACCATCAACATTCAACTTAAAATAACCCTTCGGAACTGCTAATAAATGCACCACCTTGATGTACATATTCTTAATTGGGTGAATTCACAACCCCAAACCATGTAAAAAGAGTTGTTGAGTAAAACTCATTTTACGGGTGAGATTTAGAGGAGAGAATACCTCATAAATCCATTGCACAATTACCCAAATCACCATATTAGAGCATCTAAATTTATTTTCAATTCTACGCCTGTTTCTTTCCTTCTAGATTACCCAGACTACAAAACAAGCAATCAGCCCTACTATAACAGCCCATTGGTTTTTTCCTGAGGCTGCTAAAAACCAAATAGAGAGAAACTCCTTAATACTCTCATTACCCTTGAAGGGGAGCCCAAACAATCTGCTAAAGAAAAGCCAAAGTTTTTGAGCTAGACAGCCATGCACCAACAAATGATTAACATTCTCCTTTGGGTGATCATGGCAGCAGACACATCTGGATACAAAAGGGATCCCCAACTCCTTTATATCAGAGTCCACCCCTACTTTCCCCACCATAAGTTTCCAGACAAAGAAGCTTATCTTGGTGGGCACTAGAGTATTCCAAGCTACCTTGTACCATTCCACTGTATGATGAGCATCCATGTAGAAGGACCAAGCTGTTTTAACAGAGAACTCCCCTTTCGTTTCAGGAAGCAAAATTATCTTGTCTTGGCTGTTAGAGAGCTTCACACCTAACCTCTGAATCTGTCAAAGATCCTCATCTTCAAAAAACCCCCTAACCTGATCCATACTCCAAAACCATGCCTCATCAACAACATCACAAACTCTCAATTGCAAATTAAGACCACCTAGCTGAATGACTTTCTCAATTAAAGGATCATCCATGGTCCAATTATCCAATTAAAAGTTGATTTCTCCCCTTCCCACTAACCACCTCGAGAGAAGGACTAAATCACCTCTTAGTTCCATGTTCACCTTCTAGGTACGAGAAGCATAGCATGGAGGGATGGCTGTATAGAAATGATCACCCTTCAGCACCTTGGCTCTGAAAAATTCAGCCCACAAAAAATTTTGAAATAGCAATCGCCACAAAGCTTTCAACCTGAGTGCTTTTTGGACATCAGATAAACTTTTAATGTGCAGCCCACCTTCAAGATATCATACTAGACCTTTGTAGAATATTTGATTGGAAAAACCAGAGGGTGTCCACTGTTGCCCAAGTAGCCTAACCCAAGAGGAGTGAGTTAGGTTATACACATTTCTTCCCCAACAATTGCCCTCTCAAAATAAATTATATACAAGAATGATTGAGAGCAATAATGTGAAGTGCATAATATACATATATAATAAGATCAAAATTGAATATCGACAAGAATAAAAAACATAAATAGATTTTATAGAAGTTCAGCCAAACCCAATTCACGTCCTCTTTCCAAGCACCCCACTTGAGAATTTCCACAATATCAATTGGACTTTTAGGTGCCAACAAAACCTTTACAATAGTTAGACTTATAGGTACCAAGAAAACCTTTCATTAAATAGACTTGTGGGTGTTATCAAATCCATGTAGTGTTTAATCAAACAACGATAAACAACTTTCAGCTATAAAACCACTAGTTGATCGAATATAACAAGTATATCCGTGACAAATAAAAAAGATAAACAATATAACGACTCTATCAGGATGATATGCAAAATACAAACTAAACTATTCAAATGCAAGAGAATACACAAGAAAATATAAGGGCTATAACACTCAGGAATTCAATTTTTTTTAGTGAGATCCAATTTAGCACAACTAACTATTCAACTTTTATCACAAAGATGAAACTTTTTTTTTATCTCAAAATCTCTTTGCTCTAATTGCTCTCTATTTTCCTTTTTTTTTTATCTCTTTTCACTTAGAACATTTTGCTCGATGCACTTATTTACAATATTTTACTTAAACTCATGCATAAGTAGCATGAATCGAAAGTAGAAAGCATATGATTACTATTAAGCCATGGGTAGAGGAACAATCCACTCTATGAAACATATAGAGTTTGTTCCTAATAATATTGAAGTCTTACCAAAAGAGGAAAGAAATGTTAAGCCTTCCAATGGTAAAAATTGGCTTTTCGTCGTAAAATAGTTGATTGCTTCATCCTATTAAAGGTAAGTAGTTGACTACTACTCATATGAAAGCACCTCTTTTCTCTAATAGCTGAGTACTACCACTTGGTAGTCAATTGCAAGATGAAACTTAGTGTTGTATTATGATTAGTCAAGTATTGCCTTGTAGATAGTTGATTACCGAGTGATGCTAATGTGATACCAGGCTCAACTGTTACAATTAGTCCATTACTACATTTTTGGTAATTATTATTAGCGAAACATGCTTGGCTACCATAATTAATCAACTAATGCCTTTTGGGTGATTGACTACTTCACTCAAGTAAGCGACTCCTTTGGTTTGGGAGTCCACTCCTTAATCTTCCAAACTTAAATTTTTTATGTTTTTGTCTAAGTTAGAGTTCGAGAAAAGTCCTAATAACATTTTCCATTTTAGTGATTGCTCTCTAAGTTTGTGGTAAAACCAAAAAAAAAGGTCTAAATTTAATTCATATAGTGGTTCTCGCTATATGATTGCATCAAGTTCTAATAAATGTAACAAATTTGACATTTTCTTCTTCTTATCCATGAGAGTAGGTTTTCATTCATTGGATATTATATGGCCCATATGAGGGGATAATTGTATGCTTTCACCCTTATATTTCAAATAGTACTCACATATGAGGGGATAATTGGTATGTCTGCACACCTATATTTTTAGCCATTAATACTCATATGGTGATTGAAGAATTTATACATCCCAATCATTGTCACTGATATCATACTTCTTGGCTATAACATTCTTCCATAGGTTCATTTGGTTCTATGGCAAATATCCAAAACCATATGCCCAAAAGCACCTTATTAAAGAGTTTTACCATCCTTATTCCCAAACCTCCATGAGATATAAGTTGTAGGCCTGCTCTCAACTCACTAATGTTGTGTTTGGTTTGAAGGAAAGAGTAGGGAAAGGAAGAGAAAGGTAGGGAAACCTATACAAGGTTTGTAAAGGTTTCCCTGCCTTTTCTTTCAAACTAAACATAGCCTTAATGATATTTGGATGAATCCTTTTATCCATTCCACAAAAAAAAAAAATCTTTCACTCTCCTTTCAATTTATTCTACCATCTCAAAGAGATTGGGAATATAGACATGTAGTAGGCTAAAAGGTTAGTCGATACATTTTATTAAAGTCACCTTTCCGTTTGCTTTTCAGGAAGTTATTTACCCGCGTAAATGCATTTACGCTTATTTCCCAAGTGTTGGGTAAGTACCCACCTGGGAGATGAGTACCTAGGGAAAATAAATTTTCCATGGACCCCACATAAACCTGAATAAAGAACATGGGTATCCTGGTCAATGGGAACCAAAATCCCATTGACAAACTTCCCCCTTCTCAAAATCCAAAAAATGAATAGGCAATTAAATTAAAATTGGCCCTTGGTGGCAAGCCTAAGTATTTAGAGGGAAGACACTCCACTTTGTATAGCTTAGTATATCAACCAACTCATCCACATTTTATACTTCTCTAACTACCATATTTCACTTTTAGCCAACTTTACTTTTAAACCTGAAATCACCTCAAACCAATCAACATGATCATAACTCATAAGCCTTTTCTAGTTCTATTTTGCATATTAGACCATTTCTCTCTGCTCTGCCTTCATTAGTACCCCATCATGAATATGTTTGTTATGGACAAAAGCACCTCGATAAACAAGAATAAGTGACATAAATTGGACTCAAACTCGAATATTATTGTATTTTAATAGAATCAAGGCATGACATGTCGAAACTTAGCTCTACTTAGGTGGTGTTTGACAACATTTTTCAGACCTCTGAAGTATGAAAATGTTACTTTTCAGACGCTATCTTGATTTGGGTTCCCCTCTAATTAGTATATTTGAAAGCCAAATTCATATCTTAATTGATAATAGGTGAACCGGGTCCTCAACGCGGTTAGACACATTTAAAATCAGTATGAAATACATAAATGTCCTCACAAAATTTTTAAAATGACTTGTTTTGTCCTTTTATATAAAATCGAAAAGATAGGTAATTCGACACCTTCACTAGGACGAGATCCAAGCTTCACCACTGTCAAGTTCTTTTGCAGGTATGGTTTCAATTTGTAGATGGATTTGATTTCTTCACGTTTTCTTACATAAGCATAGGGTTTTCCATTTGCTACTGATTGTTTTTTTTTCTCCAATTTCTCGGTGTCCAATGTCTCGCAGTTTCCATTTGCTATTGATAGCTTCTTCAATTTTATCTAGTATCTTGCAAGTATGTCTACTTTGTTCTTTATTGCCATTGTTTCTTGCTTCGTTTCATCCAACATTCATGTTTTTCTCTCCATTGTCGTTGTATATTGCTTGTGGTGAGTTGTGCTTTCGTGTATTTTATATTCTCCATGGAATTCTGTAATGGTTAGGGTTTAAAGTTCATATACACTTGGGACTGTTACAGATAACCCGAATATGTATTGGAATAGTTGGGGCTGTTATAGCAGATTGCCACTGTCGTATTGGAATATTTAGGATTCACCATTGTCATTGTTTCTCTTTATCATACTCCATTAGAAGGAATAGTTGGGACTGTTATAGCTAATCTCATTCTTATTGGATAACGAGTTTGGTGATTAAAATGTAGTTTTAATTATTGGATAACTAGGTTGGTTATTTATTAATTATTAATTATTGTTATTAATTAGTATTTTGTAATTATTTTATTAATTTTTAAAAAGTTATGTTAATTTTTATTTATGTAAAATATTAATAATTAATTATTTTTACTAATTATTATTTGTTAATTATTTTAATTTTTATTAAGTCTTAATTATTTTAATATTTTTTATTAAACATCAATTAATTTTTTATTATTTTACTTGTGTTATTTATTAATTATTGATTATTATTTATTAATTAGTTTAATATTTATTAAGTACTAATTATTTTAATATTTTTATATTCATATTTATTTTTTATTTTAATTATGTTATTTATTAATTAGTAATTATTAACTATTAATTTATTATTTTTGATTCATATTGTTTCAATATTATTTTGAAGTTGAAAATTATTTTTATGAGATAATGCAAATTGAAGTCAAAATTTCCAAATAGTATGTTCTAGGGGTAAAATAATAAAATTAGTGAATTTCAAATGTTAAAGGGTTGATCTATCACAATCAAACTTAATGATTTAGAGCCTCTAAAACTAAAAAGCACCTATGCTTTGCTTTCATATTTCAGACCCAAATAATTTCTTTTTAACTTTTTAGATTTATCAAATGCCACCTTAGTTCAATTACACCCCTATATGTTGACGTTATTGGCTATAGTCATGATGAAGCTTGTAAAGTGGCCATGGCTAATTGTTCCAATCATGATTACTATACGGGATCCACAGTTAAGGACAACGTTTTAAAAATCAGTCCGAAAATGAAATGACTTTGGTCACTGGTTTTTGGCTTAGCAATTTGACCGTCCAGGTTGAACGGTTTGGGTGGTTTAACCTTTAATAAGAAATTTAGTATATTAGAGCTTTATCTCCTTTTATGATAAGAGGGAGCTAGAGCTATGTGGTTGTTAGCTGAGAAAAGAAGAAGAAAGAAAGGAATGAAAGAAAAAAGGAAAGGAAATAAGAAGGGAATGAGGGAAAGAAAAAAAAATGGAAGGAAGAGCTAGGTGGCTGCATGTAGGTAGTGGGCGGCACAGCTCGCAATCTGTCGTGCCAAGCTGGCTCAAAATCATGCCCCTGATTTACATCTTTACTTAAAGCTAGTCTGACTATGAAAACTAATAAGATTAAAGCTACAATTTTTTTTCTTTTTTCTAAGAAAAAAAGATGTTGGTTGAGTTTTAGGCCATATTTGGGAGTGCTTAAAAATAAGTTTTTATTTGGGCCATTAAGCACTTATTAGTATTTAGAAAATAAGTGCTTATTTAAAAAATAAGGGCTTATTTTTAAGCCCAAATTTCCAACTTTTTTAAGCGCTTATACAATAATCATATATTCAATTTTTTTCTTCCAAAATTATCCCTAGTTGAATTTTATAAAAGTACTTTTATGAAAGCATTTTTACAAAAGAACCTTTATAAACACTTTTATCGAAGTTCTTTTATGAAAGCACTTTATAAAACTTTTATAAAATGCTTTCATAAAAGTGCATTCATAAATGTGCTTTTATAAAAGTGCTTTCATAAAAGTACTTTTATAAAAAAACTTTCATTAAAAAGTACTTTCTTAAAAGTGCTTTCAAAGGGTATATATTTGAAAATTTGAAAAAAAATGAAGGACAAAATAGTCATAAATGCTTATTAGAGAAAAAGACTACCAAACATCCAATATAAAATTAGTGCTTATTTTAAAAAATAAGTAGTTGAAAAAGTTGGGTGCCAAATGCAAATAAGTGCTTATTTGACTAAGCACTTATTCCAATGTTTAAAATTTTGATACGCTCGATATGCCGGTAGAGGCGTATTGGGAAGTATCAGTAGTTTTTTTAGATTATTTTCAAATCCGATTCAGAGGGGCCGGTTTAAGGTCCGTCCACCTCCTAAACTTGTCAAAACCACAATACACCCTTTGTAGGGACATATCAGGGAGCTCTTGATATGGACCGATACGTATCGATACTTTGAACCTTGACTTATTCAATAAACACTTATTTTTAATTTAAGCACTCCTAAACATGGACTTAGCCATTTTCAATGTCAGGGCATGTGAGATGATTGTAATCATGCATCTTCCTATTTTTTTAATAGGATCCATTTTTTCCCATTTTCATTTCTTTTCACCAAAGGGAATAATGAATACCAAATGGAATTACCAAATCCAATTACACAAGTAAGGAAGTTTTATTTTTTTACTTGGCATTGGTAGTTTGGTAAATCTTGATATTCTATTGGAGTAGAACCAAAAAAATATTTGGTAAATCAGTCTAAGGTCTTGTTGGCTTTCAACAATCATATTAGAATAATAACTAGGATAAAAAACATTTTCAATAAAAAAACATCACGAGTTATACCCAGACTCCCAATAACACATTAAGTATGTGTTTGGAACCATGGGCACTTATTCACTAAATGTTTGTATTTGATTTATTTGCAAAACTAATAAAAGCAATAATGAACCCATTTATTGACACTTAGGCGCCATTAAGCACCACATCAGCAAAATAGTGAATAAATGCCTACCCGTTGAGGGAAGCATTAAAATGAAGCTTCCCCCAATGGTAGGCACACACATAAATCAAAGCTTGCTTTTGCAAGTCTCTATGCATACGAATCCACATAATAGGGAAAATGTTGAAGTGGTGCCTATGTAGCAACGTTTGTTCAGTGAACACCCACGGTTCTAAACACACACTAATATTGTCCAAGTACAATAAAAATGGTGTTAGTATGTTTGAGTAGTTTCTCTTTGGTGTATGGCATTACAACAAAGAATCATCGGCTTTTACAGTCAATTAATGTGAGAGTCCAATCCATCCAAAAATATTTCTCTTTGATTCTTTTAAAAAATTTGAAGGATAATGAAGAGTAAAAGAATCTTTCAATTGATTTCGACAAATATAATTGGTACAAAGTATGTTTAAGTAGATTTTAAAAACTCAGGGTATGTTTAAGTCCATTTTAAAAACTCAGGGGATGTTTAATTCAATTTATTAAAAATAATATTCCCCTCAAACTAAGGTTTATGGGCACCTTAGGGGGTGTTCTGTAGTGTGGATGAGAAATTGGTGGGTGTGGATTAATCCACTCCACACCCTATGGCAGGGACCAATCCCAACCACACCACAGTCCACAACTGCTCTAAACTGTGGATAGATTGTGTGGACCAGACCAATCCACACCCACGGGGGCATTTTGTAGGTGTATTTTTTTTGCATTTTATATGGTAATAATAAATTGAAAAAAGGCATTAATATGTAGACAACAATTGCAAATTTTAAATAATTAGAAAGTATTATTTTAAATATTATTTTATTGATAAAAATATTAAAAAATTAATATTTAAATAATGAAGAAAGAACTGAGAAAGAGAACCGTTGGACTTGTGCTAGAATTAATATTAAAAATTATTATTTTATTGATAAAATATTAAAAATTATTAAAAGATTAAATAAAATAAAAGTAATTTGACCAATGTAATGTAGGTGCATTACACCGAAATCTTCATACAAATTGTCCACACTATCATCTAGGAGAGAGAAGATAATATTAATGATAAATTAGGGTGTGACGGGTCCCTTTTCATATTATTTTATAAACGGAGACTATCCATACATAGAAAAACACGATATTTTACCATAAACACTGATATATAGACAATATCCAACGTGACCTTAAACTCCTGTAAAAGTGTTAGTTTAAGATGGGATCCACATATCAATCAAAGGTTTGATTATTGTTTCAGCGCAACGCTATTGATAGTCGCACTCGGCAGTCGTAGCAAACGTGATTTGATAGAAGATAACGTGGGCCCGCCCAGTTGGACGCCGAACTTCCCTTCAGCGAGTTAGGATTGTCTCCCCACTGGCAGGGCCCCCTGCTTCAATTGCTAGCATCTCCAGATAGCTACTCACTCACCTGTCACTACTCATGCCGAATCGTCCACAGTTTCCATAGCTACTGCTCAGCATGCAACAAATTTTCATAGTTTTCTAACCACCACGGATAAATAGCCCGAATCATCCAGTAGTTTCTATTCGTGATTCCGATTAATCACAGTCCAACCAACCAAGTCAGCTCCATATGACGTGGCAAATAGTGATTGGTGATGTATTACCGAGGATTTGAACTCAAAAATAAAAGTGTCGTTTGGATCAAATCGGGTTTTCGTACAGCATCCAATGCTAAACGGGGTTTTTTAGTAATTAGCTTGTTGTTAGCCTGGTGGTTCCTTAACGGTTTTATATTACAAACAAACTGGCCACTGCATCTGCGCCACCCCGCCGCATTGTTGGGCGCATCTCGCAACAAGGGTGTACTACTGTTACCGGCCTTTTCTTTTGTGGGCCCTACTGTCATCGACTTTTCAGTTTTCACCACCCCGATCTCTCGTACTCTCTCCTCTCCAACTAGTCTGGATGATTGGATCTGCCATTAACCAAACAACGTTACGCTAGGCACTTCATCATGTTGTAGTGCATAGCACACCACCCCCACCTGCTTTCAACACGTGAGAAAAATACACCTGTACCTAGTGTCATTCCTGACACTCACTGTTGATGACAGGTGGCAAAACACTAAGCGTGCCTAGCCTAGCGTTGTTTGTTACTAATCCAGTTGTACACCAATCATGATTGAACACGTGTGAACCAATCCCAACAGCATGGCATTTGCGATTACAGTGTTGTCATCTGGTGGTATACATAGATTGAATTGCATAATCTAATGGTGGTTGGTTGGACCATCCTCGCTCGGATTTTTTTTCCTGCTTTGTAAGCATTAGAAACGTCAACTGCAGCTTTGACCAGCCGGCTAGACCGGCATCCTTAATTGAACCGGATTAATTGTTTGTGACATTAGAATATAAGCATTTTCCAGATAATGTTTTTATTAATTTATTTATAAATAAATACCACATAGACATAGACATACACATCCCTTAGGCTAAGAAGGTGAAATAGAGCAATGTTTTTGTAGCCGTTACATTTAAAAAAGGGAGGGTGTCTTCTTAGCTCTTCGAAAGTTGGAAGGTCTTTTAACCCGCGTGTCTACAGTTTCCTCCATTTTTTTCTTTTAATTTTCTCCATTTTTTTCCATTGCAAAAAGTAAATTATAATTTTTTGTTAATTAATTTAATTTGTTTAAGTAATTAGCATTAATTACCTGCAAAGCAAAGGTTAGGAGCTGTATAATGTGTGGCTAATACTAACTTTAAGCATACTTCTGAGTAATTTTCTATTTTCCTTATTGCTTGCACTAAATATTATATTATATATTTATTTCTATCGAAAGTCTTTTAAGGGGAGTGGGTGCAAGGTTTTAAACGCTTGCTTCGACCGTCTCTTTCTTTCTCCTCTCTATTCTCTATTCTCTACTCTCTCTCTTTCTCTTTCTCTCTGTGCAGAAAACCAAAAAGAAAGCCAAAGAAAATAGAAGAAAAGCCAAGCTCCCCCAAGAAATCTCAGATCCTTGCCTGCGAAGCACCTCAGAATCGCTGATTTTTGTTCTTATCCATAGCTTTACAATCTTTCGATCCATCCGATATCGTTTTCAAATCTGTCAGTTGATGCGTAGAATTTGCTGCCGCTAAGACGCTTGGCTCTTCGTCCCTAATCCGACTTCATTAAAGGTATTGGAGGTTGGTTCGGGGAAGAAATGCAATTTGATAAATCGCATAGGGTTTCTGCATGTCTGTGAATAGATCTCGCGTTGGCTCCTCGCTTGTTTTGGCAAATTATCTGAAAAGATTTCGCGGAACCGGGGATTGACAACTAAGAAGACTTTGAATTTTGCAATTTTCTTGTTGCATAGAAATGCAGTATGAATTCCAGCATGTTAGGGTTTTGGAGGCATATAGAAGAATTTCAGGCTTCGGGCAATTTCCCATCTGGTTGACTTGCTTGAACAATTGAAAGGTTCAAATCGGACGTAAGAATTTCCTTCTTGCTTATCAGCGTAACTAATTATGGTTGGATTATTTTGTTCAGTAACAGAACTGTTTTTTAATTCTAATTTCAAGTCGTTTTGGGGCATAGAGCATTAGAGCTGGATTCGCTGATTTGTGATTGTTGCACAACTCATTAATGCGTTTTATTTATGCACATGATTACTTGGATTTGTGAATCTGGTTATGTTTAGTCTTCATGTTGACATTAATCATATGGGCAAAAGGAATGAGGAATGAATCCTATAGGTTACCTTAGGTTTTATATGGTATTCAAAAAAAAAAAAATCCTTTTACATAGGCTGTGGCATTGGCCTGGTGGACATGCATGGGCTACCGGCTACCGTGGCAAAAGGAAGGAGAGGGATGGCATACCCACCTCATGAAAGTCTAGTCTGTAACCTCTGTGGACTTGGTTTGCCAAATGGGGTACTGTCAAGGTTCAACTTGGCAACTGCGGAAGGCATCTCCCCTAGGTCATCTAAAAAATGAGCTTCAATTGTGTCACTGGGAGAAAATCAAGGAAAAAGGGAAAACAACCGTAGAAGAAAGCAAGTTTATTCAAATTCCTACACCAGTTGCATTTTTGTAGTTTTTGGTTATTGGCCAGCTATTCTCTGATAATAAAGAAAAAAATCGTTAAAACGAAAGAATATACAAGGACAGGTAATTTTTATTAGAGTTATTTTTCTAATTTGCTAGTGTAATAGTAATAGGATTAATTGTCACTTTTTTAACTTAGTTTTCAAGGGTCAAAACTTGTCTATTTTACATAATTTTGGTGTCATCAGATGGGTAATTGAGTCCAGCTAGATCAATATCTTGTAATTCTGACATATTTTTAGTGAGCTATGGCGATTTAAGAGATAGGGTACAAGTTTGTAACGAGATTAGGAAGTTTTCATTTTTGGGATTATCTTAGAGTTGTTTTGGGTTTGTGTAGTTGTAATAGGATAATTAGAATGCTACTACAGTCAGTTAACAAGTGTAAGTCCTTATTGTTATATATGGGTTGGCTTTAGTTTTAGAATAATTATAAGTTCTTTTGGGTCAGTTTCCTAATTGAGTTTGGAGTCTGTAAAGGGAAATTTGAGCCCTTATGTTAGAGTCTATAAATGGAGTCATTACAATTGAAATTTAGTAGTGTTTGTTTGACAAATAAAAGTTTGGTTTATAAATTCTGCTGATATCCAGATTTCTTTCTCTCCCCCCTACTTATTTGTTCGTCTAAGCAATCTATTTCTCTGCTGTATGTTCTAACAACAAGAGTTATTTTTCTTTCTTCATAATCTCCTGTTCATTATTTGGCGGACAATAAGCTATCTACTTGCTTTTCTTTCTTTATATTTGTTATTAATCACCCAAACTGTCTTTTCTTCATTCTACAAAATCCACCTCAAGGTCTGAAAGTTGTAGGACCTCCGACTGGTCCTACACCACTCCTATATTCTAGGATTAATACAATGCCCTGCAATTCATTATGGGTTTTCACCCTACTGGAACCTGGGGTCAGTATCAACTGGTGAAGAAAAGCAATTACCTAAGATGATAGAAAAGTCTATTGACCTAACTAATAGGAATAGCTTAGTACTTGTGATTTGATAGAGGGTACGGCCCTGGTTAGAGTGAAGTGGTAGAAAAATATTTATTTTGTCAATTGCATATTTTTCTTCTTTGATAAGTAGCATGATCAAAAGGGGTTTTGTTGTTGAAAATGAAGTAAAAGGAGAAGGATTGCTCTCTATTGTCTCCAGGTGCAACGTTTAGTTCAGTTGGGCTTGGTTCTTGTGTTTTAAGCCTTTGGAGGTCATTTGGTTATGTTATTTCCAAATACTTGTCAAGTAGAACATACATTACATCTTACAAAAAAAAAAAAAAGAGGGGGGAGGGGAGAGTACAATAAATGGCCTAAAATTTTTTGGTATGGTTGTCTTGACATGAGGCTATGGCAATTTGTGTCCGCTCATTGCCTTCCTTTCTGGGGCTTGAAAAAATGCCTTCCTTTCCTTTCTTCTCGTAAATTTCTTTTCTTCAGTTGTATTGTAATTAAAGTTTTATTGTTTACTATAAAAATTTAGAAGGCAGAATAAATAGCATTTTCACTAATCCTTAGTAGACGTTCAGGACTGTTATCAGTCTTGAACCCCAATGGATTTCAGGTTCGAAAATAAGGAAAAAAGGTATAGAGAAGAGAGGAGAAAGAGGGAGGAAAGAGCAGTAGAACACAAGAGTTGAAGGAGGAACAAAAGCTTAATGTTCTGCCACCGCCACTTTATTTAATATTTATAGGTTATGCTCATTACATGGAAAGGACATATCTGCCCTTAGTCTTTACATAACAAATAGAGCAAAATAAGACTGAAACAAATAACAATTGAAACAACTAAGACCAACAGCTAACCCTAGGAAGACTAGAACACCTTCTACCCTGTGAACACAGTGGGACCGTAGCTGTGGGGCCCACATCAGTGTTCTCTACACTCCCCCTCAAGTTGGGAATAAATGTTTATCATTCCCAACTTGGATAGGTCCGCCTCTAGCTTCCGTGGTACAGCTTTGGTGAGGATATCTGCCAGCTGCATGTGGGAGGTGATGTATGGGAGACACACTTCTTGTGATGAGACCCTCTCTCGTACAAAATGTCGATCAACTTCAATATGTTTAGTTCTGCCATGTTGCACTGAGTTGTGTGCTATATTAATAGCCGTTTGATTATCACAATACAGCATCGGGGGCTTCTCATACTCAATACCCAACTCCTCAAGTAGTGATCTCAGCCAAAGAATTTCAGCCACTCCGTTAGCCATTGACCTGTATTCAGCTTCAGCACTAGATCGGGAGATAACACTCTGTTTCTTACTCCTCTAAGAGACCAGGTTACCTCCCACAAGAGCACAATATCCAGAGGTAGACCTTCTGTCATCAACACTCCCAACCCAATCGGCATCTGCATAGACCTCCACCTTCATGTGGCCATTGTTCTTCAATAGTATACCTCTACTCGGCATCTCTTCAAGTATGCTAATATTCTTTCTGCTGCTAGAAAGTGCATGGTTCTAGGAGAATGCATGTACTTACTGACAACACTAACTGCATAGCTGATATCTGGCCAAGTGAGGCATAGATATAGGAGCTTTCTCACTAATCGCTGGAACATAACCTTGTCTTCAAGAGGCTCCCCACTTTCTACACTAATCCTATGGTTCTGTTCAATGGGTGTATCCGCAGGTTTGACACATAGCTTTCTAGTTTCTGCCAACAGATCTAGAACATATTTCCTCTGAGAGACAAAGATCCCCTGTTTAGATCTAGCAACCTCAATACCCAAAAAATACCGTAGTGCACCCATATCTTTCACCTAAAACTCTTGATGAAGGAGCTGTTTGAGGGACTCAATCTCATGGCTGTCATTTCCTGTCACTACAATATCATCAACATATACTACAAATAGTGTCAGAGAGGACTCCACCCTCTTGATGAACAGTGTATGATCTGACTGGGCCTGTACATAACCGAACTTCTCAAGGGCTAGTCCGAATCTGTCGAACTAAGCTCTAGGTGACTGCTTCAAACCATACGATGCCTTATTGAGCTGGCAGACCTTCTTACCTGCCTCTGTATCATAGAATCCAGGAGGCAACTACATGTAAACCTCTTCCTGCAAGTCCCCATTCAGAAAGGCATTTTTAACGTCCATTTGGTACAAAGGCCAAGTGTGGCTTGCTGCAAGAGATAATAGAACTCGAATGGTGGTCATCTTGGCTACCGGGGCAAATGTCTCCAAGTAATATATACCATAAGTCTGAGTGAACCCTTTTGCAACTAGCCGAGCTTTGTACCTCTCAATGGAACCATCCACATTGTGCTTCACAGTAAATACCCATCTGCATCCAACTAATTTCTTTCCTTTGGGCAAATCAACTAGCTCCTAGGTATTATTTATCAACAGGGCATCCATTTCAACTTGCATTGCACCTCTCCACTCCGAGACTGATAGGGCTTCTTGCACTGTTCTTGGAATAGGGACATTAGCAACGAAAGTGAGATAGGACCTGTAGGAGGGAGATAGGCGATCATAGGATAAGAACTGGGAGATGTAGTGGGCTGTAGATGTGGTGCAATGCCGTTTTCCTTTACGGATGGCAATGGGAAGGTCAAGGTCGTTTACAGGGGGTGAAGTGGCAACAATGGAAGGAGTCTCTATGGACCTTGGGATTGTAATATCTGGACTTGGAGCCGTAGAAGAGGTTGGAGCTGGCCGGGACTTCTGATGACCGGGATCAACCTGCTTGCATTGCCTATGATAGACTCTCAAATCCTGATCCCCTTGACCACCCTCGCTACTGCAACCCTCATCACCCAATGGAATAGGTAAAGGAACAACCCCAAAAGTATTAACCCTGCCCTCACTGCACTCCCCTTGAAGAAAAAGACCCAAATCCCCACGCTCACTACTCTCCCCCTGAGGAGAGACCCGAGAATAGTAGGGTGTCTCCTCAAAGAAAGTGACATCCATGGATACAAACTTCTTCCCTGAGACAGGATCATAGCAGCAATAACCTTTTTGAGTTTGTGCATAACCAAGAAAGATGCATTTGGAGGCCTTGGGTTTGAACTTGGAGTGATGGGGATCGAGAAGCTGAACAAAACAAGTACAACCAAATGTTTTCAGGGGATTAGTAAACAACTCCTCATTGGGGTATAGAAGGGAAAAAGGAGGTTTCATATCAAGAATCCGGGAAGGAACCCGATTAATAAGATATACCACCGTGAGGATAGCATCACCCCAGAAGCGAATAGGGTAAACATATTACTTCTAGCCACCTCCAAGATGTGCTTATTCTTTCTTTCTGCAACCCCATTCTACTAAGGTGTATGAAGGCAAGTGCTCTGGTGGATAACACCATGATTAAGAAGGTACGATGCCAATGGCTTAGCAAAGTATTCCTTTGCATTATCAGATCTAAGAACTTTGATCCTGGCATCGAACTGGGTTAGGATCATTTGGTGGAAGTTTTGGGTAAGGGCGGGAACCTCATCTCGTGAACGCATGAGATAAATCCAAGAAAACCGAGTATGGTCATCAACAAATAACAAAAAATATCTGTACCCATCCATAGAAGGAATGTGATATGGCCCCCAAACATCAGTATGCACAATATCAAAAGAACTATTACTCCTTTTATTACTCAATGAATAAGAGCTTCTACAATGTTTAGCAAACTCACAACTTTCACATTTCAATTGAGATGACTCAACAGACTTAAACAAAGTAGGGAACACTCTTTAAGGACCGAAAAGACAAATGACCCAATCGGTTATGCCAAAGCATAACCGGACTCACAACCTGAGAAACAAGTGACTTCTTATCCACTGACTCTTCTCGACGAGAACTCTCCCCGAGTTTCTCAGCCAGTTCCAATCACCTTCTTCGTCTCCAGGTCCTGAAAAACACATCAGTCAGGGAAGAAAGTTACTGAGCAGTTCATATGTTTGGTAATACTACTAACTGAAAGAAGGTTAGTATCAATTTTACGAACATGCAATACAGAAGACAAGGAGATAGTATCCGACAGTTTGATGTCACCCTTGCCAGAAATAGGGACAAGAGAGCCATCAACAATAGATACTTTATCCCACCAGAAGATAAGTGATAAGTAGTAAACAATGAGGGCAAGCTAGTCATATGGTCAGATGCACTTGAATCTATTACCCAATAGGGTTCAGTAGTACCTGGAGCTGAGGCATGGTAAGCTAAGGCTCGAGTACCTGAATGTGCAAAGGCCGATGTGGCAGGGGCTGATGGTGACTGTGGTGATTGAGCTGAGTTGCCAATTTCCTTTTTCAACTGTATTAAAGCAGCCCGAACTACAACTAAGGTCTCTAAGGGTGTGCCTCTTGTGCCAGACGAGGATGTTGAATCAGTAGTCATGGCCACATGAGCATTACCCTTCTTGTTTCTCAACTTTGTCGGGACCAAATGTGGATGCAGCTTCCAACATGTTTCTTTTGTGTGTTTAGGTTTCTTACAATGCTCACATACCACATCCATTTTATCTTCCTTCTTTCTGTCCCTCTCTGAATCACCCCCTGTTTTGGGTTTGACAGCTACCAAGGCAGGTGTAAGCGGCTGAGGTTGCATCATGACTTTCCTCCTGGTCTCTTCACTGTGCACTAAGGAGTATGCTTGAGAGAGGGTTACACTATCTCTGGTCAAAATCTGCTGCCTCACAATATCATATTCTGAATTCAGTCTTGCTAGAAACTCAAACACCCTGTTTGTCTCGATGTGTTTTCTATGGGTCTGAGCATTTTTGGGACTTTCCCACTCAAGAGTCTCTAAGTGATCAATCTCATGCCATAGGGACTTCAAGGTAGAGAAGTAGACCGAAACCGATTTCTCTCCTTGTTTAAGGGTATTCACCTCACATTTCAATTCATATGCTCTGGCAACGTTAAGGGGTTGGGAGTAAGTTTCTTTCATCACATCCCATATCTGCTTGGCTGTCTTTGCCCACAAGTATTTTCGGTTGACATGAGGTTGCATAGAATTACACAACCATGTCATAACCAAGTAGTTTTCTTGGACCCACTTGGTATACATAGGGTCTCCCTTGAAATGTTCTGTCACATCTCTCAAGAGATACCCTACTTTGCCCCTTCCCCCAATAGCCATCATGGCTGATTGGGCCCATTCCAAATAGTTTGATTCATCAAATCTTACGGTTGTAATCTGAAAACCTGTCTCAGAACCACCACCATAACTGCTGTTCCCAAAACTGCCTTTTACCTGATTCTTAAACTCCATTTCAGTCAAGAACCAGTAGTCTAAAAATTAGGGTTACTATAGTAAAAACAGCACTTGAACTATCAACCACAATCACAAAATCAGTATAGAACCAATCTGTACTCACAGTAGATGTGCATGAAACAGGTATAAAGCTGATCTGAAACCAATTACCACACACAACAACAGTCCGTGCAGTTTTGACCCCCTTAGAAGAGTTCGAAACCCCAAAAGAAAACTGAAAACAGCTTGGAGAATAATCTGATATGCTGAAGCAGAATTAGGGTTTTAATCAGTTCTAAAAGTAAATTCTCAGCCGTACACTCCAGACAGTACCGTACGGATAAGGCTTGTAGTAGGGTTAATATGAAACCCTAAAACTGATCAATGTTGAGGAGAGGACTATTAGGGTTTGCTGCAGTGTTAGATCACAAGGTTCAGCCCAGTATTAGGGTTTGCCGCAGGGTTAAGACAAAACCCTAGAGAATAGAAAGATAAAACTCTAGAGTGGTTCGGCCGCCCTTTCTAGATAGGTCCAACCTATCTTCTCTGATAGTACTTCTCTCAGAAAATAAAAAACTTACAAGAGGATGTTGTTCGCTGCCTTCCAAGGTTACTCGAACCCTAGTCTTCTCTGATTCTTCCTGATCCCAACACGCTGCAACTGTGGCAATTCTTCAAGCAGCTGCTAAACCCTCTGGAGATTTCAAGAATCAGTCAACGAACTCTCTCAGCTTCCAGCCTTAGATGGTTCTCATGTGGTCGGCTGGACTAGACACACATGAGAAACCCTAGCTCTGATACCAAGTAGACGTTCAGGACTGTTATCAGTCTTGAACCCTAATGGATTTCAGGTTCGAAAATAAGGAAAAAAGGTATAGAGAAGAGAGGAGAAAGAGGGAGGAAAGAGCAGTAGAACACAAGAGTTGAAAGGAGGAACAGAAGCTTAATGTTTTGTCGCCGCCACTTTATTTAATATTTATAGGTTATGCTCATTACATGGAAAGGACAGATCTGCCCTTAGTCTTTACATAACAAATAAAGCAAAATAAGACTGAAACAAATAACAACTGAAACAACTAAATGACCAACAGCTAACCCTAGGAAGACTAGAACACCTTCTACCCTACGAACACAGTGGGACCGTAGCTGTGGGGCCCACATCAGTGTTCTCTACATCCTTCAAATTCCATTATGACACCAGATTAACATAATGAAACTGTCAAAAAAGTTGGGTATATGGCTTCAATGACTTCACATGGCAATTCGAATTAGCCCTATTTGCCAACACTGAATCCCATCCATTAATGTGAAGCTGATTTTTGCTCTTTAGAACTGAATGCTAGAGATGCTGATTTTTCTTTGGAATTTCTGTAACCACTTTTGTAGGAGAGGAATGTTCCTGTCTCCAATTCTTACACCTTCATTTCCTTTTCTTCTACTACAGTCTTCCAATCAACAAAGTGGTCATTTTTGCACCCCGGAAGGGTATGAGTTAGTACACTGATAGCTTGGTTAAGTGGACTTAAGATAACCATACTCCCATGAAGATGTTGTTCTTCTTCCATACAGTCAGCTGCTTGGGAAAGCCTTTTGATAACCATGTCCCAGATGGCTGGAGATATCGTCATCATCATCGTTTGCCTTTTGCTACCTACGTGGAGTTGGTAGAACAAATTCTGTCCTTTGGTTCTGCTTTACCTGAAATTTTATCTTCTATTGAAGACTGAACTGATAAATCATTTACTACCTGAACTTGGTACCTTTTGTGACCAACAACTTACATAATTGCACCAACTCACCTTTCTTGGAGTCTTTGATTGATTCATCTAAAGCTATTCTGTTGGATATCAACATTTTCCTCCGGCCTTTGACATTTTGTTTGTTTATTATACTCTTTCTGCTAATTTGTGCTACTACTTTTAGGATATGGAAGCTTAGCAGTTATGCTACTCTTTAGTACCCAGCTAACTGCTGGGCAGTACTGTATTTTGAGGATGGATGATCCTCTTGCACTTTGGGCTAGATTTTTAGTCATTTTATCATTTTATGGGGTTTTGATGAAGCTTTAATGATGGCAATGATGATGGTGACATTGCTTGGGTACTGGCTATCTTCTTTCCTGAATATGTGGTTGATATCCATACAGTTATTTGATTTGTTCACTTGAAAAATGCTAGATGTCTCTTTCTCGCAGGTCTGGGGTTTGGGTGAAGCTTTGATGATGATGATGACATTCCTTGGGTACTGGCTGTCTTTTTCTTTCCTAAATATGTGGTTGAAATCCATGCAGTTATGTGATTTGTCGACTTGAGAAGTGCTAGATCCTAGATGTCTCTTCTCTCATAGGTTGGTTATGTTTTCTAGATGAAGCTTTTAACTGTATGCTTCTTCTGTTTATTCCAGGTTTTACATGAAACATGGCTCTTCAGAAACATGTACATGTACCTTTGAGTAATTCATCTTCTCCTAGCATGGCACCTTTGAATTTTTCTAGTAAGGTGCATGAGAAGGGTCAATTTGCAGAGCCAGAGAAAGCTGCAAGTCCTCCTCTGGAGCCTGATGTGGATATTGATCTTCGAGAAGTTTACTTTTTGATCATGCATTTCCTATCTGCTGGGCCATGTCATAGAACTTATGGGCAATTTTGGAATGAACTCCTGGAACATCAGCTTTTGCCTAGGAGATATCATGCTTGGTATTCAAGGAGCGGTGCACATAGTGGGGATGAAAATGATAATGGGTTATCCTTCCCATTGAATTACAATAAATTGGTCGAGAGGTAACATAAGTGGTTCTCTTTTTGCTCTGATTTTATCAAGATTTATGGTATTGTCTTCACTAACTTATGGCGTGACCTTGCACAGAAAAATCTAAGGCAATATTTGTATTTTGGTTTTAAGTTTTTATTTTCTGTTCTAGACAGTACCATTAACTATTGTAGTTGGTTACCCAAGTTTTGTTCTTTCCATTCGTCAAATCAAAATTGTTACTTTTTAATTGGAAAACAAAACAACTTGCATTGGTTGTGTAGGATTTATTTCATAGAAATCTTCCCCAATAATTGTTTGGATTTATTGACTTGTGTGTTCCCCCCTGCCTTAAGGTATCCTCACATTGAAAAGGATCACTTGGTCAAGCTTCTGAAGCAACTGATACTCACTACAGCTCCACCATTGCATGGAATGATTGGAGGAAATGCTCCAAATGCAGCTGATGTTCCTACACTTCTTGGATCAGGCTCCTTTTCACTTCTAGAATGTATGAGTCATTGAGTTGTATACATTACTTAATTTTCTTGAACAGCATGCACAATATCGCAAGTCTTTGTACACCATATCAACATTTAAATTTTTTTTTTGACCATTTGAGACCATTTTGAGTTTGTACTAGGTTTTCTTCTTGAGCTCTCATACTTGTAGTTGGTTTGTTTTTATGTCGGGGGTATTTTGTTATCCTTTTATTTGTTTTGATGTTCTACTTTCTGTTTTTCTAGCTGATAGAAACAAAGACACGCAAGTGAATTGTCTGCCTCGCTACTTGCGTTGGCCTCACATGCAGGCCGATCAGGTGCGTGGGCTAAGTTTGAGGGAAATTGGAGGTGGTTTTAAAAAACACCACCGTGCCCCATCCATTCGTGCAGCATGTTATGCCATTGCTAAGCCGGCAACTATGGTGCAAAAGATGCAAAACATAAAGAAATTAAGGGGACACCGAGATGCTGTCTATTGTGGTATTGTTTTCCTCTCTGTTATACCTATGAAATTTCAATTCACTTTTAGACTTTGAGGTTCTCGTCTATAAAAGATAATACCTGAACTAACAATGACAAGTTTGAAATATCGTTTCAGAATGAGATCGATCTATTCTTGCTGGCATGAATCATATGATTTTGTAACCTTTGTTAAAATGCTGTTCACAGTTGCCTGCTCTTTTGTTTTGATGGGATAAACCTATGATGGTGATGTAGTTAGTATTCATAGGCTCTTATGCTTGGGAGGAGGGGGATAAGGTATCAAAGAATCTTTCAATGCATTGAACGATAAATTTATAATTTCTAGCAAGCTAGTTAGCTATCTTAATGATCTAAATCAACTTCGTCATTTTTATTGATTGGTAGCAGAAAACATTATTAATAATCATTTTTAAGAGGCATAGAAGAAACAATAAGACCCATATTAAGTCCAATCCCTGTCTTCATTGAAGATTCTCCCAATCACTCGGTCCCTTTCATACTCAAACTTCCTCTTTCTTAAGGAATAACTGTAGCCCAATAAGCAATAACCTGTTTCTGTCCACCCCAATCTGGTTGAAAAATCAGTCAAATTGTTAGCTGATATATATATATATATATATATATATATATAAATTCGTTAGCTGAATCCTTGCTCAAATGAGTAAGATATTCACTATGGACGCAAGAGCTTTAGCTTCTTCAATATGGTTCCTCAACTGCTACAGCTCCTTCTCTACATTGTTCATCCGTCTGATGGCCATTTGAGAGTCGTCTTCCACCTCCAACCTTTGAAAGTCAAGGGAGAGCATGAACCTCAACTACTGCAATAATGCAAAGTCTTAGCTCTAATTGCTGTTCCATAACAAATCAGATATGAGCACCGAGTACATATAATGAATCTTCCCAACTGAATTTCTGAAAATACCTTGGTTTCCAGAATTTCCAAGGTTTCCAAAACTACAACCATCAAAGTTTGGCTTGACAACTCCATGAGTCATGAGATGAAGGAAATCAACTCTACATCTGAATACTTCTTCTAGAAGATGTTCTCTGAACATCTTGCTATGCTTTCTTCTCACTGCCTCTTACACCTCATCATCATCAATCTGGCAACTGATCCTACTATACTCTTCCAGCATAGGTCTAGACAATTCTAATTGCCTCAACATCAGAATGGACACTCTTCCGATGTGTAGAAATTCATGAAGTTCATGTGTATTCTACGTACATCTCTCATACTTAATGTTGCTGAATTTCTTTCTAGCATTTGCAGATGCACAAATCGATTTTGTTTTAAGTGACTTGCTCATCCCATGGATTATAATATTTCAGCAAAGTGTTTCCATGAAAGTTTTAAGTATTTTGTTGAGGCATTATAATTGGCACTAATGTCTTTGTTTTATTTTTTTCTCAATCCTTCTACATATTTCTGCAACAGGAATTTTGGTTCATCATTGCCATTTATTCACCTGGATTTGTACTGAATAAAAATTTTCTCTTTGATATATCCTGTAGCCATATTTGATCGCTCGGGTAGATATGTGATTACTGGTTCTGATGATCGCCTTGTAAAGATTTGGTCAATGGAAACTGCATTTTGCCTGGCAAGCTGTCGTGGACATGAAGTGAGTTTAGTTAGATGGTTTATGTTTTGTTGATGCTGTCACTTTTTTTTTTTTTTTTTTTAAGTTTGCTTCATTTGTACTTGTCTTACTTATTTCAATACATGCTTTTCAAAGGGTGACATTACTGACTTGGCTGTGAGTTCAAACAATGCTGTGGTGGCATCCTCCTCAAATGACTTTGTTATTCGAGTTGTAAGATTTCCCTTTCCTTCATGCAAGTTGTTTTGGTTTTTGTTTGCTTCAATGAAAGGACATTTCATTCTGGTCTACCACAGTGGCGTTTGCCAGATGGGATGCCAGTTTCAACTTTGCGTGGACATACTGGAGCTGTTACTGCTATTGCATTTAGCCCCAGGACTGGTGCTGCATTTCAGCTGTTATCGTGAGTATCATTCCTTTCAGTCTAATATCTTTTTGCATTATTTGTTCTGTTAGTGTCAATTGTGTAGGGGTATTTTAGTCTTTATATTTATGTTTTAAAGCTGATGTGTAATGTTCTGTTAGATGATGTGGCCCATACTTAAGTAGGGACAAAGGAGTCATTTGTTATTATGAATAGAAGCATATAAATTAAATCTGGCCGACTAGAGAGAGACCCGAGTTCTCTAGTTCGAACCAGAATTTTCTTCTTCTCTATTCTTCTCTCTTCTCTCTTCTTCTTCTACTTCTTCTTCTAGTCTCTCTAATATCTCTTCAACCCTAATTCTAACAGAATTCTAGTGCAGATTAGGTTTATAATATGGTATCAGAGCCACTGTGAAAAAATCGAATCTGCCCAGAATTCAGTAGAGGGTTTTTTATTTTTTTCCTTCTTCATCAGTTGAAGATAGGGAAAGGGGCTGAAAAGGAGTGGTCGCCCTCTTCCCTTGGAGGTTTCTATGCCTCCGGTCAGCAAGTTTGTGGGTGTTTGCAGTGATTCGTAGGAAAGCCCCCTCTAATCGATGGTGAGAAGAGGGCTGGTTTGAGTGATGCAGTGGAGTGTTGAGTGCAGATTGATTGTTTTGTGATTAGATAAGTGGGTTTTGTGCAGATTTTAGTGTGGACCGGATGGTTAGTGAGTTGCAAGTAGTGGTGAGAATTTAGGTTATCGTGTAGTAGGGTTTTATGCAGATTTCAGTGTGGATCAAATGGTTAGTGAGTTCCAAGTAGTGTGGTGAGAATTCAGGTAGTCGTGTAAGTAGGGTTTTGGTGTGGAGAGTGAAGAATTCAGCGACAAGTGGTGCCAAGTTCAGTGTGGTGAGAGGTGAATTGGAAAGATTTATTTTTTTCCAGATATGGGAGACAACAGTGAAAACAAAACTAGTGTGATGGTTCCCACCGACTACCTGTATGTTTAGATGACTTCTATCAAATTGAATGGGGAAAACTATGTGCCTTGGGCGAAATCTGTAGAAGTCTTTCTTAAAGCTATGAAGAAAGTGAAGCATATAAGAGAAGAAAAACCCTCTACTGAATCTCATGAGTTTGGTGATTGGGAACAAGGTTTAAAATGTCGATGTCGACGGAAATGTCGCTTACCAAAATATTGGACATATGTCAGAAATGTCGGAAATGTCGAGGGGAAATATTGTAAAATTTAGAGACATTAAGGAAATATTATGAAATATGTGGAAATATGCAAAGATATTTTGTAAAATGATAAAAGAAGCATGAATACATATTTCTAGACTATTATCTTATTCCCAACCATTTTATAAAGTTAAGAAAATAAGATCAATAACAAATTAGTAAATGATGATTTACTGATTTATTATGTATTTTTGATGTTTTTACAAGGTTATCTGATATTTTCTTTTCTTATTTTTAGTTCTTATTTATTTTAAATTCTAATATATTTATTTCACACTAGTAAATAGAAATACATTTATTCTGATTTTTTTAAATATTAAAGTTATAATACATTATGTTTTATTATAAATTTAATAAACTGATTCTTCTTTTTGTAGTATTAAGATTATGATAAATTCTGATTTCTTATAAAACTTAACGAATTTATTATGTTTTTAGTACTAAATTTATAATAATTATGATTTAGTATAAAATTTATTAAATTTATTCTGATTTTTTATATTAAATGTAGGATATGGTTTATTATAAAACTTAATAAACATTTTCTGATTTTAATAAATATGTAAAAAAATACTAACTAGCTAATATTTTATTACTTGAAAAATATTGTATAATTTATATTATAAAGTAATTAATTTATTCTTTTGTTTTTATATTTTGTTAATTCTTTTTATAAATATTTTGTTTAAAACATTAAGTAGAAATTATTAATGGGAATATTATTAATGTACATTAGTCGATATCTTGTCGAAATTAGTTGACATCTTGTCGGCATTAGCCGACATCCTGTCGACATAATAGGAAAAACTGCATTTTTTTTGGTTATTTGGATCGATTTGGTCGACATTTTCGAAATAATGTAATTTTTATATTACCATCCATTTTCATGTCGGTGAGCCTTGACATTGACATATGTCGGGCGACATTAGTGACATTTGGCGACATTTGAAACCATAATTGGGAACAAGAGGATGCGCATATTATAACCTGGTTATGGAATAGTATGGAACCCAAGATCAGTATGAATTTCATGTTTCTTGATACAGCCAAGGAAGTTTGGGACCATGCTAAGAAGCTGTATTCGGGACAAGACAACACAACTAGAGTGTGTCAGCTTTATTAGGAATACTTTAATCTGCAACAGGGTAATTAGAGTCTTGAGGAGTATTATGCTAGCATGAGAAACCTTTGCAATGAGTTGAATGTGTACCATCCCCTCACCTCTGATGTTAAAATTCAGCAACAATAGAGAGAACTAAATGTGACCAGATTTTTGGTAGGACTGAAACTTGAATATGAACCAGTGAGGGCACAAATACTAGGAGGGTCAACTCTTCCATCTTTAGAAGAGGTGTTTGCTCGTCTTTGGAGGATCTCTATTGAACCTACAGAGAATTCTAGTTTCTCTGACAGGTCGGCCTTTGCACTATCAAGAGGGGGAGGCCATGGTGTTAGAGGTGAAGCTTCGGGGAGCTCAATCTGAGCGTAGTGGTAGTAGTGGACCAGTGTATGGTCATAGTGGTGGTGGTGGACGTATTGGAGGTCGAGATTCAGGGGAGTTTGTGGTAGAGGATGTAGTTCTGGTCCAAGAAGATGTATGCACTTTGGTATGGAAGGACATACCATCAATTATTGTTATGATTTGCATGGCCCACCTTCAACTTGGACAAATCATGCAGCGACTGGTGATTGTAGTTCTAGACAGGAGGGTCATCCAGCTGATCAGATGCCCTTTATATCTATAGATGTTCTTGGGAAGGAGATGATGAGTGTTCCACGTGATGAGTACGGGAGGTTTGTTTAGGCCACACCTCAATAGAATACAACCACTCTTACACACTCAGGTATGGCTTGTCTGGCATCTAAACCCAACCCCTGAATTGTTGACTCTAGAGCCTCCGATCACATGATTGGAACGAGATCGACTTTGGTCAGGGCAAGGCCCGTTTGAACACTGTTCGAACAACCTTGCATCCGGAACATCTCCGTACTTCTATGCTTTATTTCATGGGGAGATATTCCCAATGCATGGCTATGATGGTTGTTTGAATGGGCTTTGCATTGACTGAATCCCATTTCGACTGGAACTCCAGGTGTGTTTTCCTCCCTCTCTCAGTGCCCAACATCACACTCTGTTACCCTTGCTAATGGTTCCACATCTTCCATTTGTGGTTTTGGTAATGTTAACATAGACTCTTTATCTTTATCCTCAATTTTGTATGTTCCCAAGTTTCCTTTTAACCTTATGTCTGTTAGTAAGTTGACCAAGTCCTTTATTGCTCTATCACTTTTTTCCCTTCTTGTGTTTTTAGGATCTCAAGACGGGGACGAAGATTGGTGGAGGGCATGAAGTTGGTGGACTGTATTATCTTGATGGTGGTGGCAGTGCGTTGGAAAAGAGAAGATAGGGTGGTGGCAGCCACACCCTTTTTAGAAGGCCCCTAAATAAAAAGGTGTGGCTGGAAGGTCTGGAATGGCCAACACTGAAGAGAGAAGATAGGGAGTGGTTGGAAAAGAAAATTGATTTGGACGAAATAAAAGAGGCGGTCTTCTTAATGGATAGATCAAAGGCATCAGGCCCAGATGATTTTACGATGGCTTTTTACCAGGATTGTTGAGAGATATTAAATGAGGACTTAATGTTGGTATTCAATGAATTCCATACTAGAGGAGTAATTAATCCTGGGCTAAACTCCACTTTCATTGCTTTGGTACCCAAGAAAAGTGATGCAAGTCATCTAAAGGATTACAAGCCAATCAACCTAGTTAATATTCTTTATAAGATCATCACTAAGGTGTTGTCCTTTAGAATTAGGAAGGTGCTCCCAACAATTATAGCAAATAATCAAGGAGCTTTTGTGAAGGGGAGGCAGATAACAAATCGGATACTTGTAGCAAATGAGAGCCTAGATGACTATAAGAGATCCAGGAGGAGAGGAGTGGTTTGTAAATTAGATCTAGAAAAAGCTTATGACTTGGTTGATTGGTCTTTCCTATTGGAGGTGATGATAACTTTGGGTTTGGAGACATCTGGTGCAAATAGGCGATGGGTTGCATTAGGGACTGTCATTATTCTATTTTGGTGAATGGGACAGTGGACTATTTCCTTGCTTTGAGAGGGATTAGACAAGGAGGCCCCCTATCCCTTGTTTTGTTTACATTGGTTGCAGATGCGTTGGGGAGACTAATATCCAAAGCCGATTCTAGGGATTTAATAAGAGGTTGGAGAGTTGGAAGAGAAAATATACCACTTACACACCTACAATTTGCAGATGACACAATTCTGTTTTGTGAAGGAGGGGATATCAATAGGATAAGAAACCTGAAGCTCACTATACAACTTTTTGAGCAAATGCCAAACCTTAGGGTGAATTTTGAGAAAAGTTGTATAGTTTGAGTTAATACGGGGGAAGGGGAGGTTCAAGAGTATGCAAACATTTTGGGGTGTGTAGTATTTAATTGGCCCTTAAATTACTTTGGTTTACCTCTAGTGATAATCCTCAGAAAGGTGATTTTTGGGCCCTTGTTGTGGAGAGGTTTGAAAAGAGACTTGCCAACTGGAAGAAAAATTATTTATTTCTTGGAGGGAGAATCACCTTATTTAGGTTTACTCTGGCTAACCTTCCTGTCTGTTTTTTGTCGGTCTTTAAGATTTCGGCTAAGGTGGCTAGCATGCTGGAAAAACTAATGAGAGATTTTCTTTGGGTGCCGGGGGAGGAGAAGAAGGATCATAGGGTCAGGTGGGAGGTGGTATGTAGGGGTAAGAAGGAGGGAGGTTTGGGAATTGGGAATATAAGGATTAGGAACTTAGGATTACTAGGGAAATGGCTGTGGAGAAAGAAAGGCTGTGGGTTAAGATAGTGGGAAGCGTACATGGGTTGGCATATAATGGATGGGACTCTAGGATTCTAGCAAGGATTGCAAGAGCTTCTCCTTGGAAAGCTATTCAAGCCATCTTGCCCTTATTCTCTCCTTGGATTGGGGATTCCTCTTTGAAAGATCAGTTTCCAGGCCTCTTTGCTATTTCTACCCTTAAAAATGAACCAGTTTCCTCTTTTCTTGTACCTTCTAATTCACCTTTTGGGTTCGGATGGAACCTGAGTTTGAGAAGAGATGTCAGGGACATAGAGTTAGCCTATACTTTAGCCTTATTATCCATTCTTGAAGGGGTATTCATGGAGCCATCAAAGATAGATAATAGAATATGGACACTCACTCCCTCGGGTTCCTACACTTGTGCCTCTTTATTTAAAGCCTTATTACCCCCTCCTCCCGTTGGATTGTCTTTCCCTGTTCAAGAGGTGTGGTGTCATCCTATACCTCCAAAGGTTGGGAGTTTCTGTTAGGAAGCCTTTTTGGAAAGAGTTAATACATGGGATCTACTTCAAAGGAAAAGACCCAATAGTTGTTTGTCTCCTCACTGGTGTGTTCTTTGTAAATCCGATGGTGAGTCTGGATACCATTTACTAATTTCTTTTCAGTTTGTTAAAGTTATTTGGGAATGGTTTACTTTGTTTGGATGCAGGTGGACTCCCTCGTGAATGTGTAAAGCTTATTTACTTCCATGCCTAATTGGCCAACCAAAAGGGCTAAGATCATGTGGAGATGTGGTAGGGCTGTGGTGTGTTGGACTGTTTGGGAGGAGAGAAACTCAAGGATATTCTCAAGTAAGGAGAGAAGTTTGGAAGTAATCCTGGAGACTATCCACATTAGGGTGATACATCGGTTGAGGACATTGGAATTGTTTTCAGTGTTTTTAGTTAATGAGATGATAAGAAGTTGGAAGGAGATTGCAGACTCAGGCTTAATTAAAAAGACCTTAAATTCCTGTTGGACACCTCCACCTCATGGGTTTACCAAACTGAACTTTGATGGTAGCAGCATAGGCAATCCAGGGCCCTCCGGAGTAGGGGTAGTGATAAGGGATGAAAAAGGGAATTTGCTAGCCATGTATTCTGGTCCAATTGGGGTGGGAGATTCCTTGAGGGCTGAGATTCTTGGAGCTCTTGAAGGGATACAAAGGGTCAAGGAAATGAATATTAAAAAGTTGATCATAGAAGGTGATTCTGTAATTGTGATGAATTGGTTAAAAGAGGACAGTTCTATGCTCTGGAAATACAGCAATGAAAAGAGGAAGTTCAAGTGGCTCACCAAGGACATTGAAATTCATTGTACATGGATAAAGAGAAGTGCAAATGCCATGGCAGATGGTCTAGCGAGGCAAGGGGTGAACAGAAACTCTATCTTTTGGGCTGTTATGTAATTATTTCATGGTTAGGATGTACTTTGGATAGTTGGCAGTTAAGATTCTTTAGCTCCTTCTCTTGTAATTCTGATTTTCTCAATCATTAATAAAATTCATTGTTACTGATGAGAGAGAGAGAGAGAGAGAGAGAGAGAGAGAGAGAGAGAGAGAGAGAGAGAGAGAGAGAGAGAGAGAGAGAGCTGAGTTCTCTAGTTTGAACCAGAATTTTCTTCTTCTACTTCTTCTAGTCTGCTTAATATCTCTTCAACCCTAAGTTTAACAGAATTCTAGTGAAGATTAGGTTTATAATATGTTCCTTTTTCTTCTACTCTCTGTATTAGTTTTCATGTTGAGAAGATTGCATGTTCTTTCTTCTAGGATAAATTGATTAGGGAAAAGTACAGTTTCATGCTATTTATAAAATGAAAATCCAGAAATGCCTGGGTGGAATTTAAAAGCCCAAGCCTGGCTTTAATGATTTAATTCCACATTACCACACTGCATCCTCTTCTAATTTAAAAATAATGATATGGCAGTTGTATTCATGCCCTCACACCTTTCTTTCTTTCTCTCATTTTGTATCCAACTCAACAAGCATCTGAAATTCAATAACCACTATTTTCGCAACTCTGCCTCCCCCTTGCATTTCTCTTTGGGTTGCTTGATGGGTTTGCAGTAATCATTCCATTCTTCAATGGCACTGTTAGTGCCATACTCTCATTGTTAATTACATTTGTTATCAGTTCAGAGTTCATTAACTGTATCAAATAATTTCATTGACACTGCTTATGCCATCGGCAACTCTTACCTGCTCTTCTCATCTTTGCCATGCAACTTGGCTTGCTCTGTGCTGTCTCTGCATGCCAAGAACACCAATAGCATAATGCTAGCAAACGCTCTAGGTTGCTGGTGGTCTATTTGACTATCTCTTCGCCTCTTCGGGTTCACCTTTGCTTTTGGTGTTCCTTCTAATAGCTTAATCAACCGTCATTTCTTTGGCTTGAAGGTATTCCTGTCACCATCGTTCGATTATAATGTCTTCCTGAATCAGTGGGATTTCTCCCATGCTGCTGCTGAGATCACCAGCAGGCCCATAGTAGAGCAAACCTAGTTTGTCCCTATCTTATTTGGTTGGCCTTCTTGAAGAGTTTCCTTTAGCTGTTTGTCTCTTTCTGGTTTTGGTCCATTGACAAATGGAGTGGATTTTGAATTCTGCCTGAGCTTATCTGGGTTTTCAATATATAAATAGAATGTACATGTACTTCTCCCAATTGAATATTGAGAACTTGAGACGGGGAATGCTTCTTTTAGGACACTAGAGCCAGCTAGGATGCTGAATTCTAACACCCTCCTACTTAATACTTCCTGTCTGAGACAAGCTTTGGGAAACCTGTTTGAAGTGAATAAACACATTAGATCTCATACAAAGGAAGAATGGTGGCAGACTGTATTATCTCTCCCCATACTTGTATCCTTTGCCTCTGCATGGTGAATCTGCTGACTATTTATTATTATATTGTCTGGAAACTCAAAAAATCCAGAACCATTTCTTAAATCTCCTTGGTTATAGATGGGTTGCTCCAGAGTTTATTTTGGACTTATGTGGCAGTGGCAAGGTACGGGGCTCAGCAGAAAAGGAAAACTTTATTGGATCAGAGTGGTCCATGCTGTAATGTGAGGTTTTTGGGAAGAAAGAAACAGGAGAATCTTTGGCAACAAGGCCATACCAATTGAAGATTTGATCTCCTACATAACCTACCTCTTCTACCAATGAGCTTTAAATTTTGAGTTGTTCAAAGGAATCTCTATGAATGATATGCAGAGAATTGTAACCAGTTGTTTCTTTTCCTCCCCTAATAGCCTGTCCACCCTCCAAGGCCCTTTCACTTGTCAGGAGGGGAGCCTTGAAGTTAAGCTTTGATGGCAGTGCTCTAGGGAGTCAGGGTTATGCAGGCATGGGAGGTGTGATAAGAGGAAGGGATGCCAATATTTGTTGGGCTTTTGGTGTTCCAATAGGGACTGGCGACTCTTCTAACACTGAGGTGCTGGCTAGGGCTGTCAATGGTTCCAGTATTTTTCTTGAGAAGTTGGTTTTGGAACCTAATTTCTTGTCCTGATTATTATTGGGTCGGTACCGGGTCCACCCTATTTAATGTATATAATATATTTAATAAATTACATATGATGTAATATTTAAGATATGTCCAAAATGGTCATTTTGGCAGGGTTTAATTCAAAACTCTACTGAAATGACTATTGAGCATTTCTTTTTTTCTCCATTGCAACAAGGAAAGAAGGAAGGGGCTGCTGCCTGCAACTTCTGAGACTTCAACCAGTGAGCACTGAGCAGTGAACTTGATCACTGGAAATTGAATATACCTTTCATCCATCCGTCTGATCTCTCTCGCTGTCTGTCTGTCTTTCTTCTCTTGTTGTCGCTTTCCTCTCTCATCGGTATGTTCTCTCTCCATCGGTCATGCCGATTGATATCTTCACGTCTTCTTATTTTTTAAGGGTTTCATCCATCATCCATCCGTTTCTCTCTGTCCGTCTGTTTCTCTCCGTCCGTTTGTCTTCTCTCACTTTTGTTTTCTCCTTACAGGTATGTCCATCTCTCCCGGTCCATCTGCAAGACTGCACAGTTGTTCTCTTTATTTTTTGTCCAGTTATAATTGGTTCCATCCGGTTGGACCTGATTGTCTCACGAACTGATCAATTTAGTTCTGGTTCCAAAATTACAGACCCTATAGGGTTTTCGTTGGTACCAGGTCCATGGTTTTCCTTATTAGTTTTGGACCAGTTCTACCGGGTTCCGACCCAAAACCGACCTGTTGACAGCCCTAGCGCTGCAGCTTTTACTGGGATCAGGATTGCCAGAGACTTGGGCTTCTTGGACATAACCATTGAAGGCAGTTCAGCAAACACAATCAAATGGTTTGGGGAGAGGGATGGAGGCCCCTGTAGGTTGGCTCATTACTTGTCTGAGGCAAGGGGTATTCTGAATAATATCAAACTTTGTGTCTGGATTCCTAGGGAGCTGAACTCTTTCTGATGGTCTGTTTGTATAGCGATAGTATTTTCCCTTTGTAATTATTGAGTGCCTCTTACTCTTGATGTACATCTTCTCATTACACGTTTCTTTAATAAAATTTTCTGTTTTCTTCTTGAAAAAAAAAGCTTGAACAAAGTGAGGCAAAGCTTTTGAAAAAATTCCCATCTTTAATGAATAATCTTTCTTGTAGCAAACAGAAAAAACTTTTCAAAAAATAAATATAAAAAACTTGATATATAAGAATATGCAAATCTGGTTTCTATATCAGAAAAAAAGCACATAAACCTCTGTAATGATGTAACATGATAATCCGTAACCATATTTCATAAAAAAATATCAATAACTCAATATCTATAATACACCTTAGTTCAAAACATAAAAGACTTAACAAAGAAAGAAGATTAGGATCCCAGTACCTCTTTCCTCACGTCTGTGTCATGTGCCTGAAAGATGGTGAGTTGACTAGCCAGTTACTAATTAGTTGTGAGATGGCTTGGTCTCTTTGGCAATACTTCCTTGATATGATGTTTGGTGCTAGTTTCTTTAATCAGCGGCCTTCTTGCAAGATGGGTTCAAGAGGTAAAACCTTTTGGAGAGCCTTAACTCATGCTATTATGTGGTGTATCTGGGGTGAACTTAACAAGAGAATCTTTGACAACAAGTTTGGGATGCAGGCCATTAGAAAAAGAATCTATCCTTACATTTTCTCCTGGCTGCTCTCTCTGATCAGTTCAAAGATCTCAGCTATTCTGATCTTGAAAGAAATTTATTAGAGATTGTACAGTCGTCCCACTTTGATAATCAGCCCGGACAATCCAGCACTCCAAGATCAGATCTAGATTTCTTACTGAAGTTTGATGGCAGCAGCAGATCATCTCCCAATTAACTGCTAGCGGCTGGCATCGAGCGAGTTATCTTAAACAGAGAAGGTTCTGTGATTTGGGCTTTCAGTGGCCCAGTTGGTTCTGTGGATGCTTCTGAAGCTGAAATCAGAGCTTTGGTGTTGGGTTTGAGAATGGTTAGATCTCTGCAGCTGTACTCTGTTCTCTTGAGGGGGATTCCAGAAATGTTATTAATTGGGCTTCCCACCCAGAAAAGGGCCCTTGGAGGTTGGGTCGCTTCCCCAATGAGATTTCAGAAATAACCTCTTCTCTGCATTGCGGCTTTAGATGGATTCCTAGGGCACTGAACTCAATTGCAGATCTATTGGCTAAATCTGCGGTGGATAGAATTTTTTTGTATAGTGCTAATAGTTTGCCCCCTTAAGTGGGGAGATTTTATAGTTGTGAGATCTTGATGGTTTTGTACATCTTCTGACAAAGCCACAGATGCTTTAATAAGGTCAAGTAACCTAAGTTTAAATTTTCACAATAACCATAAAATGATTTAATCATAGATAGGGAAGAGGATAAATAGGGCTAGAGCCCTTGCTTTAGGTAGTAAACAAAGGAAGAAAAGGGGGGGGGGATTGGAGGGGTAGGAGCTCTTGTTTCTGTAAAAGGGAAAAATAAAAGAAATGCGTGCACACACACACACCCTATTATAGATGTGGATCTGAATCATACCAAAGTTTTTCTTCAAATATTCATTCAGTGTTTTAAAAGGCGTGAGAGGTGTATGCCTATATTTACATATTGTGCACCTCCGGGCGAGGTGCCCCCAAAATGCCCTAAGGTGTATGCCTTGGGTTCATGAGGTGCAAGGTGCACACCTCATGCTAAAAAGGCAGAAAGAGAAAATACAAGGAAGAAAGAAAAGGGGAGGGTAAGAAAGAAAGAGAACAGAAGAAATAAAGAAAATAAAATGAAAGGAAAGAGAAAGGAAAGAAATTTTGGGCAGGGGGCTCTGCCTTGGACCCCTTTCACCCCCACCTTTTTAAATGCAACCGTTTTTTTTTTTTTTCTGTGCCAAGAGGGGCCTTGCTTGATTCTAGCTCATTTAGTCAGCATGCTTGCCTCCACTTTGACAAGATCGTCCCATTTCATCTAATATTATGCATCTTCATTCTTCTTAATACGAGACATCTTTTATGAAAAAAGAAAAAATGATGAGATCTGCCTTCCTCTTCTTCTTTTTCCTCCTCCTCCACATCTCCCCTCTTCTTAAGGAGGCTTACACCTTCTTGTGCTCGGGAGGCTTATGTCTCTTACATTCTGAACATGCCTCTAGGCAGTGAAATGCCTTGCACTACACCTCCATGTTTTAAAACATTATATCCACTATTCATTCCTATGAATCTCTCTTTGTATCTTGGTTGAATCACTTTAGGTAGCTATTGTGATGTCAGATGACTTGCATTCCTATTCATTTTTTTTTGATCAATAACATCATCTTCATTAGATTAAGAGAAGAGAAGGAATAAGGATACAAAGGGGGAGGTAAAATAACTTAGCTCCCCAAAAACAGAAAACACAGGGAATGCAAAGAAAAAATTTAAAAACTGGCCCAAAAAACAGCCTTCCTATTCACTCTTTGCTTGGCTAACCCATCCACAAATGAGTTGGCACTCCTCTTCACCAGTTGTACTGAATCTCAATGTCCCTATCCAGCCATAAGAACTGTTTTTTTTTTTCATTGTTAAAGTTCCACAAACCACTGTCCTCTGTCTTCAACCAACTAACCACCACCTTCGAATCACCTTCCAGAATCAAGCGACTAATATTTAAATCCTTTGCTCTTCGAATACCTTCAAGCGCTGCAAGGATCTCAGCCCTAAGAGAGTCACCTTCTCCAATAGGGCCAGAGAATAAAGCAATAACAATCCCTTCCTCATTCTTGAAGACTCCTCCAATCCCAAAGGGCCTTGGATTCCTTACACTGTTGCCATCAAAATTCAGCTTTATAAAGCTCGAGGGGGGAGGGGACCAGAATGGACAAAGAGTCCTCTTGCATCTAGCAGTGGAAGCAATATCTTTCCAGTTTCTTAGCAAGTCATCCGTAGGAAAATCTGAAAACAACTCCAAAGATTTTAGCCAGTGGACAACTTTTAAAAGGATTTGATCTTACAAATCTTCCAATGTTCTTTCCTTGTCAGAAAAAATGCGTGTTTCTTTCTTCCCACAAAGACCAGCAAATCGCTGCCCTAATACACCTTCACATAGTCTTCCCTCGCTTCTTAGGCCAACTGAAAAAAGGAGAAAACAAACATTGGGCAGTCTCCGGAGGATACCAAGAGCACCCAAAATGGGAGAAAACCCACTCCCAAACAATTTTAGCAACCTTACAAGAGACCATGAGGTGGTAGCCAGATTCCCCATTAGCTTTACAAAGAGCACATCTATTAGGACGTAGACAATAGTTGGGTCTCTTTCTCTGAAGTAAGTCTAAAGTGTTGATTCTTTCCAAGAAAATTTCCCAACAAAAAAAACCAACCCGAGGAGGAATGGGCTTGCTCCAAATTTCCTTAACTGGAAAGGACAACCCCAAGGGAAAAGGAGGATGAGTTAAGGTTTCAAAGAATGAAGCACAAGAAAATCTGGTGTCTTCCTTAGCAGGGTTTAGGAAAACACCCTCAAGGGAGGCTAGCAGAGCTACCAAGCTATCCAAATCTGTATCCCTAATTGCCCTACGCAAGCCAAGGTTCCATCCAAAGATAGAAGTGGAGGCTGAAGGGACCAAGAACGAAGATATGGGTTCATTTTTCAAGTCTGAAAGAGCATACAAGGAAGGAAACTGGTCTTTCAGAGGAGAATCCCCGACCCAAAGATGTTCCTAGAAATTTATTCGGTTACCAGAATTTAGACCATGCCTGATCCAAGGGGAGAAAACTGGAAGCAGATTGTGGATGGATTTCCAAGGAGAAGCAACTGAAGCCCTTGCCAAGATTCCAGGATCCTAGCCAGTCTTCGAGCCCATGAATGCTAGCCACAATCTTAGTCCACAAATTATCCCTTTCCAAAGAGAACTTCCACAACCACTTCCCAGTAGAGCCATATTCCTTTCCTTGAAATTACCAATCCCAAGACCTAGTTTTTTACACCTAGAGACCACCTCCCAACTCACCCTATGATCTCTCTTCTCCTCTCCAGGCTCCCAGAGAAAGTTCCTTATTAATTTTTCCAAAAGAATTGAAACCTTTGAGGGGATCTTAAACACTGACAGATAGTAAACAGGTAGGTTAGCTAGGGTAGACCTAATGAGAGAGACTCTTCCACCTAAAGAAAGATAATTTCTCTTCCATGCCGCTAGCCTCTTCTCAAACCTCTCCACTACCGGAGCCCAAAAGCTTACACTCTTAGGATTATCTCCTAAAGGGAGGTCCCAATATGTCAGGGGCCAGTCCGTAATTGCACAACCTAGCTCACCTGCAAATTCTCTTAGGTCTTTTTCGGTCACATTCACTCCCGCCACACAACTCTTATTGAAGTTTAACTTGAGGTTAGATATCTGTTCAAAAAGTTGTATTGTCAACTTTAGATTCCGGATCCAATCGAAGTTCCCTCCTTCACAGAAAAGGATAGTATCATCTGCAAACTGTAGAAGAGATAAGGGAACCTCCTCCCTTCCTACTCTCCACTCTCTTATCAGATTCCTCGAGTCTGCTCTATGGATCAATCGCCCAAGCACATCAACAATCAGGGTGAAAAGAAAAGGGGAAAGAGGATCTCCTTGTCTTAGACCTCTCAACGCAGGAAAGAAGTCAACCATAGTCCCGTTCACTAGGATAGGATAATGGCAAGTCCTAACACAGCCCCAGATCCACTTACACCACCTGTCACCAAAACCAAAACTCCTTAACACCTCCATCAAGAAAGACCAATCAACCAAGTCAAAAGCCTTCTCCAAATCCAATTTGCAAACCACTCCCTTCTTCTTTGACTTCCTAAAGCTCTCTAAGCTCTCATTTGCAATGAGAATTTGATTAGTGATCTGTCTTCCCGCCACAAAAGCACCTTGGTTGGGTGCAACTATAGAGGGGAGCACCTTCTTTATCCTGAGAGACAACACCTTTGCAATGATTTTGTACAAGCTAGTCACCAGACTAATAGGTCTAAAATCCTTAGGTTGAGAAGCATCTTTCTTCTTTGGGACTAAGGCAATGAAAGTTGAGTTCAAGCTCGGGTTTATTACACCCCTCTTGTGGAACTCCTCAAAAACCAATCTAAGATCATTCACCAAAATATTCCAACAATCCTGGTAAAAGGCCATTGTGAACCCATCTGGACCCGGAGCTTTTGTCCTATCCATTGAGAATAGTGCTTCCTTTACCTCCTCCATATCAAACCTTTTTTCTAACCACTCTCTCTTTTCCGCACTTAGAGTTGGCCTATCCAAACCCTCCAACCACACTCTCTCATTCATAGGCCTTCTAAAAATAGATTTGAAGTGGTTTACTAGAGCCTCTGCAATTTCAGCCGGGTGGGACAAAATTGTTCCATCAACTTCCAAATTATAGATGGAATTCTTCTTTCTCCTTCCATTTGCCACTGAATGGAAAAACCTTGTGTTTCTGTCTCCCTCCTTTAGCCACTTACACCTAGATTTTTGCCTTCAACTGATTTCCTCCTTAACTAGGATGTCCTTCATCTGCTTCCTCAAAACCCATCTCAACTTCCTTTCTTCCTCTCCAAAGGGGCCTCTCTCTTTCTTCAGGTTCAAATCCTCGATTTGCTCCACCAGAACTTGTTTTCTCTCTTCTAATCTTCCAAACTCCAGCCTATTCCACTCATTTAATTGAGATTTTAAGTATTAGAGTTTCTTGTGGAACCTCATTCCCTCCCAATCAACTACCGGAATGGCTTGCTCCCAACACTCTCTGATTTCTCAATGAAACCCGGATGAGTCAACCACATATTTTCAAACTTGAAAGGGGTAGGCCCTACTCTTATTTCCTCCTTGACCAACACTATAGGCCAGTGGTTTGAAGTAAGTCTAGGGAGAGCCCTAGAAGTAATATTGCCCCAGTGTTCCTCCCAATCTGTTGAGAACAAAAATCTGTCCAACTTAGATTAAATTGACCTTGATTGAAGGTTGGACCAAGTGAAGTTATTATTTAGGAAATGGTGTTCTTTGAGTTCCAAAGAGTCAACAAATTGGTTGAACTTTCTCATACTTGTTGTGATTCTCTGTTTGGGGTTGTTGATTTCCTCCGTAAATCTAACTACATTAAAATCCCCTCCCACACACCAAGGTCCATCTTAGAGGCCTCTAATGTCACTTATTCTTCCCATAATTTCTCCCTCTGCCTATAGTCATTGGGGCCATACACATTTGTTAGTACCCATTCATATCCATTGTCCACCTGTCTGAACTTTAGGGAGACAGAATGATCTCCAGATAGCTCCTCCACACCTATGAGTATCTCTTCTTTCCACAGGGTCACAATCCCTCCTAAGGAACCCCACGAAGGAGCAACCACCCACTTTATACCCCTATAACTCCACACACTCCTTGCCCATTTGCAATCAAAATCCATTCTTTTGGACTCCTGAATCATTACCACATCCGGATTAAACTTCTTAATTACCTCTTTAATTGTTGCTCTCTTCCTAATGCTGCCCAACCCCCTCACATTCCAACTTAGGATTCTCATTGAAAACTCTTAGCCTTAACCCTAACTCCTCCATGATCTATTTAGACCCTTTTCATCTAATCCCTTTCACTTCAAACTTCTTGTCCCCCTCAATATCTTTTTTTAACCTCTCCACTTCACTCTGCCTTCTAAACTTCAACTTGTTGTCTTCTTTCTTTTGCATGTAGGCTTTTAGATAATTCGGGTTCTTTAGTTTGCACCCCAACCTTTTCACAAACTCTGCAACTGACTCTTCCCCATTAGTTTCCTCTTTTTCTAAAGATGCACTCTCCTCAATCCTAGGAAACTTCTTGTTCCTTCTCAAATTACCTCCAACTACAGTCCTTTCTGTCCCCTCTAGGCTCTCTCTCTGCAATTCCTTCCCTTCCACTTCACCCAAAAGGCTTTTTAAGATTTCCCATATTATTGTCTCTCTGCAAGTTTCACCCAAAAGGCTTTTTAAGATTTCCCATATTATTGTCTCTCTGCAAGTTTCACCCAAAAGGCTTTTTAAGATTTCCCATATTATTGTCTCTCTGCAAGTTTCTTCACCCACTTCCCCCCCCCCCCTTGTAGACACATTGTGGCTTTCAGACCAAGGGCTTCCGACTCTTGGTTGGGAAGAGAATCTGGAACAAGAGACACAAAGCGCTCATCAGTATCCAAAACTATATTGACAGAGTTGAGGGATTTACCTGAGGCAGAGAAGTGAGGAGAGAGCAAAGGCGAAGGAGTGGTAGTCACTTTCTTTTTTGAGAAATTAGAGCACTCTGTCTCCCAGAGTTGGGGGAAGAAAATCCCTGTCGTCGTATCAACACAATGACCCCTTTCTGTACCCAAGTATGTACCTCCTTGTGAGGTACCCTTGTTCGGCTCTAAGAAGACCCGAGCTACCTCCTTTTCGGCCTCTTGCAAAGCACTAGAACTAGGGGGGGCTCAACCAGAATTGGGTTAAGATCATTCACCCTCTCCTCCCCTTCCTCCTTTCCCTCCCCCATCGAATCCCCTAAGAATAAACAATCCAGGCTAAAAGGATCCCTGTTTTGAACTTTAGAAGGAGCTTCATCTGCCGCACTGCCTAAACTTCCACAGGCTTCCGAACTTTCATCATATTCAGAATCTAAGCCGCAGCTTAACCAACCATGGTTGACCTCTTCCTTCTCTTCTGTACTACCTCTCGAATAGCGTGGGTTCAGATGATCAGAAGTGTTGAGTTTTTGCGCGTCGCCGGCTGTCCGTCGGACCCAGCACAGAGGACGGCGTCCTTCTACTTTGCTCGCCAACTTAGCCCCTCCACAGTCGAGAGGGCAAGACCTGGACGATGATAGATGAATGTTGCCATCTATCATCTTGCCAAGCCTGCTTCGCCCCACGTGATGACTTAAGTTGTCACATGGGCTTTTAAAACCAAGTGAAGGCTCACCCATTGACCCGTCTGGCCCAACCTTTTTTAAAGCCGGTTTAGAGAAAGACTTTGAGCACAAACGACTCTTTCCCATTTTAGCCACGTCAGCATAGGACAGGCTGCCCTCTTTAAACAACCCCTCTTCGAAAATATTTGAATTAGAAGCCTTAAAGGGAAAGCTTTGAGACTCGGGGCACCCCTGCGGCTGTTCCCCTTCCTCTGTATTTCGCCCACATGCGCCAGGCTTTCCCGCCAGCCCCTGAAGGCCACGTGTACTCCAACCTTGAATTAGAAGCCTTAAAGGGAAAGCTTTGAGACTTGGGGCACCCTTGCGACTGTTCCCCTTCCTTTGTATTTTGCCCACATGCGCCAGGCTTTATCGCCAGCCCTGAAGGCCACTTGTACACCAACCTGCAAGCTCGTCAGTTCCTTCAACCTCTGTTCGTCTTCCCCAAAGCAAGGCTTCATCTTCTGAAGCTAACCAGACCTTGTATCAAGCACCTTCTAAGAGAACTTCGAAGGCACGCGGCAAGTTCTCCGGCTTGATCCCAGCAACCTTAAGTTCCACAGCTCTCAAGTTTCTTAAGTTAACCTTCAACAGAACTCCACCCAACACTCTTAACAATTTTCCTCAGTATTTGATCATTCGAAAGGTTGAAAGGAAGACCGAGAAATTTAATCAAGAAGCTGCCGGCTCTAGATTCAACTTCGTTACAATCTGGAGCTCAAATCTGGGCCTGAATCAAACTTCCTTCTACAAGGAAAGTACTGAAGATCAGTTTCTTATCTCCAGTATCTAATAAAGCTTTGTTTTCAGCAAAAGGCAGCAGCATGACATCTTCATCTAATCCCAACCTCTCTGCAATTACTTCTAAAACTTTCGTCCAATCTTCTATCACCCTGTCTGCCACTACGACCACCCTCTTCTCCCAGCTCCCACTCCCTACTTCCAAAGCTACTTGTTGAAGGGCAGTCGAGCTGGACACCAAAACTTCAGGGTAATGCTTAAAGCAGGGCACCTGATTACACAGGGCAGAAAGATGACAATCCTTCAAGCCAGGGGCTTCTTCCACCCTGAAGGTTAAAAGCGAAGGAAGCCCACCCTCTCCGCTTCAGGCCTTCTGGAATACACAACACTTGCATTCCTATTCATAGGAGGTTGGATCGGGCATCCTCTGTACAACTTAAGATCTACCTACCAACTTCTTGCAATTGGGTGGGCAAGTTCATTGGCTCTTTTTAGGAACCAACCTGAATGAACTCTTTAACCTAGACCCACCCAATCCTTTCTTCTCTCATCTGATCTTAAGTGTTCATGGATCATCTGAACTAGCCAAGCCAAGAGTCATTAAAGGCAGGCCCCCTAAAATCGCTCATCAAGGCAAATGGTGTTGGACACAGAAGTATCATATGGCAGCAGGTGAAGCATTGGGTGAACATGCTTGCAAGGTATTGAATGCACAAGCACAGAAGTATCATATCACTTGTGTTGTCTTTTTGTATTCCCACTCTTTTGTTTTTTTTCGTTTTGATTTATAACTGTAAAACTTATTAGAAGAAAAGTTGAAAACAGAATCAATATTATCATCCTTTCACTCTCTTATTATTTTCTTTTACCTACTGGATTTTATGGTGTCCTCACTGGTCATCCCCCAACCCTTCCATACACCCAACTTGATCCGCCCCCTGCTCTTTATCCATTTGTCCACCTTTACTTCATTTGCAGTCTAATCTGGACCGATGCAAAATTCACTTGGTTTGTACTTGCATATGTTTGTTTATAATTATTATTTGCAATCTTACGGTCTTACATGATGCAAATTTTATACTTTTTGTCTCATTGGCCGTGCAAGTTTTGTACCTCAATAATGTATTCAAAATTTATACCAGCTTCTTCCTACCTTAATATCTTCTCATACAAAGTGGGGATCACATCATTTTACTACCTTAGTTCCAAACAAAAAGCCACACTGCTTTTCTTCTCTTTCATATAAAGTGGGACTGTGTCATTTTAGTTCACTTTCTTCCTCACAAACAAAGTCAAACATCAAACAAAAATATACCAGAATTTACATTCAGACCATTTACGCTCCCATGCATTTACAACAGTACAAATTTCATTTGCACTGCAAAAAACAGAGCCTAAAGTAATCCATATTTTTGGACTGTTTGTCAGTCTATGGCAATGCTGTTAGCCTCTGTTAGAGTAACCGCTTCGAGGGGGCGAGACTCCTATTATTCAGAGAGAGAGAGTGATGGAAATTTGATTTCCCTCTTCTCTTTATTAGATGGTCAGTTATAGGCTTTATTCAAGATTGGTAGTTACGATTTTCAGGTAATCTGTTCCAATTTGTCACATGGCTTCCTTTCTTCTTTCTTGAATACACGTGTTGTATAAGCTGGCTTATCACAGCTCCCTCTGTGTTCCTAACAAATGCTTAAATCAATCATAAATCTCATCAGTTATAGGCTTTATCCAATGCATGATTATCTATTCTCAGCTTGATTTCAGGATAGCATAATCCATTTTTTTGATAAATGAATGGAATTGTTATCAATAGTGAAACAGTGTGAGCATACAAACAGCCTAAGTAGAGGCATGAAATGTGACCTCTTCTTTAAGGTTAGCATAATCCATTCACCACCTCTGCTTCTGCATTTATTGTTGGGAGGGTAATAATAAAGCTGGAAAAACCAAATTTTTTTATTTTTTTGGAGAACTATTTGTGTTCTTTTTATTGTTAACATTTGGACCGGAGTATGAAAATACCTATCAAAAAGATTATTTGCGAAGATTCAAGTGGCTAACCACAAGCATGGTAGTAAAGCTTCAATGGGAAAGAAGATTGGCAAATGGGGTAGCAGATTGTTTAGCTAAGCAAGGGATGCATAAGAATCAATTATTTTGGGCTCAATTGTATTTTCTCCTTCTTGTTTCTTGAGGTTGCATCTTGCCCGTCTTTGTGCGAAGCTTTTGGTGTGTATCTTTTGTATTGTCTCTTTTAATCTTAATAAAAGTTCTATTACCTATCAAAAAAGAAAAAACAAAAAAAAGAAAGACAGGATTGTGAAAATACCTGATGAAGGAATGTATGCTGGGCAGAGACTTGGGGAGGAAGGGATTGGAGGTGGACAAGGATGGATTGGTAAAAGAGGATGGAACTAAATGAAAAATTCTATTGGACCTGAAAAAAGTAAAGGGATCAAATAATTGTCAGTTGGTTCATATATTTCTCTTGGTTGAAAGGTCTCTGTGGAGCAGGTTCATGTAACAAACTTAAGAGGATGTAGAAGAGGAAGGGAGCGAAAGTCAAAGCTAGAATTAAAAAGGGGTGTATTAAGGCTTACCAACTAAGCAGGATCAAGAAATATTGATGATGGGGGCTTCTGTTCCTATTGTTTCTTTTTATTTTTTATTTTATTTTATTCTATTTTTTGTTTTGTTTTGGGTGACCCCAGGTTATGTACAATGAGGATTTCTTTTAGTTAAGTTGGTGATAGCTACCTAACTCCTCCCTTCATTTCTTATATATTGTTTCCTGCATGAATATGGGATTGCCGCTTGCCTTTTCCTTTTTGTATATGTGAGTTGGTGATAGCTACCTACCATCCACTCTTGAGCTATCTAATTACCTGCATTGAGATCTGGATTTACTTGATGCTTTGTGCTTTAATAATTTGTTCTGCATTTCTTCTCTTTTTTGCCTCTTGTAGGTCATCAGATGATGGAACATGTCGGATCTGGGATGCTAGGAATTCCAACTTTAGTCCACGAATTTATCTTCCAAAGCCTCCAGATGTGATAGTTGGTTAGTTTGTTAGCATATATGGTGTTTTATATTTCTTTCCTGGGGTTTGGGTTTAGAAGTTACACAGGGATAATGAAACTGATCGCAGGAAAGAACAATGCTCCATCATCAAGCAGTGGTCCGCAGAACCATCAGATATTGTGCTGTGCATTCAATGCTAGTGGAACCGTTTTTGTCACTGGTAGCTCAGACACTTATGCAAGGGTATGTCTAAATGCTTTTGCTTTTAGTTATGTAGTTATAAAGAACAATCGTTGGGATTATTTTTTTTTTGGGTGAGGAGTATGCAAGAAAATCCTTTTTGGAGCTGGTGTCTAGAATAAAGAAAGGAAATGGTTCAAAAGATTCGGAGGGTTCAGATGCTGAGGGCGAGTTTGATGAGGTTGAGTGATTGTTGGCATATTTGGTTTGAGTTGAGATGATTTTGTTTGGTCTGAGTGGTTTAGGGTTGAAGCTGGTTCTGTTAGTGGCTTTCTTTTTTCTCTTAGGTGGTTTCTTGTCACCTTTGTTGCAATCTTCTTTTTCTCTTAATAATTTTTTTATTTATTTTTCTACGGAAAAGTAGTTATCATACACATCTTTATTTAGTAAGGGGTGATTACTTGTTGTGATGGTTCTCTGGCTGTCAAGTGTGACAATGTGGGTTCAAGTCTGAGAGCAGCCACCTTTGTTGCAATCTTCTTTTTCTCTTAATAAAATTTTTTATTTTGCTACAGAAAAGTAGTTATCATACACATCTTTATTTAGTAAGGGGTGATTACTTGTTGTGATGGTTCTCTGGCTGTCAAGTGTGACAATGTCGGTTCAAGTCTGAGAGCAGCCACCTTGTGTAAATTGTAAAAAACACTCAAGGTTAGGACTTAGGACCACATCCAGTCCACCTCTTTGAAGACCCCAGATAGCTGGGATGAACATTGGGTAATGGTCTTGTACACATTTAATTAGTAGCCTTCCTGAGTCCTGACATATAAAAAAAAAGTAATCTTCCTAAGCTCTTCCCCAAACCGAGCTTCTAATATACATTAGTATCATTGCCTCCCACATTGGATGTAAACCTCGGGAATTTGAGAATTTTTGTTCAAACCTTATTATTGAGATTTGGCTGTGAATGAATGGATCCATTTAACAAGAACAGTTACTTGCAGGTGTGGAATGCGTGTAAATCAAACACAGATGACTCAGAGCAACCGAATCATGAGATTGATGTGCTATCTGGCCATGAAAATGATGTCAATTATGTGCAATTCAGGTTGGGTTGTTGTGGATAACAAACAATTTATCATGGTCTTACATACTGATCTTCTTGCTGATCTACCATGCAGTGGCTGTTCTGTGGCGTCTAAATTTTCAACAACTGACATATCAAAGGAAGAAAATATTCCAAAATTCAAAAATTCCTGGTATGTTGGTATTCTCCTTTGACTCTGTAATACTGTGTAACTACTATTTCTGGCAATTTTGAGCACTGATTTGTCTAAGTGCATGAGCAGCAATTCTTGTAATCTATTGTTGAAAGTTATGTTGACGAACAATGTTTTTTTGTATCCATGTATTTCCAGGTTTTCTCATGACAACATAGTTACCTGTTCTCGTGATGGCAGTGCTATTATTTGGGTTCCAAGATCACGTAGATCTCATGTGAGCCAATCTTGAAGATGAATTCCCACTATGATTTGATTGCTTCCTATTTATTTATATATATTTAGTTGGATAATAATGTTTCTTATGAAACGTTTCCTTTGAGATACTATTGCACTCAACTTCTGATGCACTTAAATGTATTTATTAAACCACATAAATAAAATATCATGATTATGATTTCTGTTTCTTTCTGTATTATTGTTTTTATTTTAGGGCAAAGCTGGACGCTGGACACGTGCATATCATCTTAAAGTTCCACCTCCGCCAATGCCTCCTCAACCTCCTCGTGGAGGCCCACGCCAGAGATTTCTTCCCACTCCTCGTGGTGTTAACATGATTGTATGGAGCCTGGATAACCGCTTTGTGCTTGCTGCTATCATGGGTGAGGCACCATGTATTTGCGTTTTAAAATTTATCAAGATAGACTGTTATGCCATTTATAGAAATATTTTAAGAAGTGTGATCTATGGGGCTAAAAGATAAATACTATATAATGGTTATTAGGCCGGAAACATTATATAGAACAGAGTCTTTGGCAGTTAAGAGACAACATATCCGAAAAAATGTAGCAGAAATGCAGAAATGGCATCTAATCAGTATGAGATAACTAGAATCTTTGTGGACCACTTCAAATCTTTTTACAGAAGACCCTTAGATGAAAGAATGAGGATAAAAGGGTTAGAATGGATGGCACTAGAAGTAGTAGCAAGGTGGATAAAAAGGGATTTTGAGGAAGAGGAAATAAAGATGGCAGTCTTGTCCATGGATAGATCTAAAGCACCGGGTCTGGATGGTTGTACAATAGCTTTCTATCAGGATTGTTGGGAAGTGCTGAAAGATGATGTATTTGAGATTTTTAGGGAATGCTTGAACGCACATGTTATAAGCCCTAGAATTAATGCAATTTTCATGGCTTTATTTCCAAAAAAATCTGATGCTAGCCATCCTAAGGATTTTCGACCCGTTAGTCTTGTGACTAGTATCTACAAAATAGTTGCTAAGGTCCTATCCTTGAGAATTAAAACAGTATTGACCTCTCTCATCAGCTAGTATCATGGAACCTTTGTTCAAGGGAGACAGATAATTGATCAAATCCTTATAGCCAATGAATGTGTAGAGGAAATGAAGAAATCCTAGGAAGGATGGATTTGTGTGCAAATTTGACTTGGAGAAGGCATTTGACTTGGTGGATTGGAGCTTCTCGATAGAGGTGATGCAGCAATATGGATTTGGGGAAAGATGGCGCAATTGGATATTTGGTTGTATCTGGTCCTGCCATTTTTCCATCCTTGTTAATGGATTGGAGAGAGTCTTCTTTCCAACTTGTAGAGGGTTAAGGCAAGGTGATCCCCTCTCACCCTTCCTTTTTTTCCTTTGTGGTTGATGTTTTTTAGTAGGCTCTTCTCTTAAATAGGGAAGATGATTTTAAGGGTTGGAGAGTGGGCAGAAACAATGTCCTAGTTACTCACCTCCAATTTGCAAATGATATCATCATTTTTTGTGGAGGGGGAGACATTAGAAGGGCAAGGAAACTAAGAGAATTGATCAAAAAGTTGTGAAGGATCTGAAACTTGAAAATTAATTTAGACAAAAGCTGTGTAGCAGGGATTAATATGGAGGATAATGCTCTAAATCGGGTTGCGGATTGCTTGGATTGTATCATCACCTCTTGGCTTCTGACCTATTTAGATCTCCCTTTAGGTGGCAACCCTAAGGAAAGTAGTTTCTAGAGCCTAGTTGTAGAAAGATGTGAAAGAAGATTGGTTGCGTGGAAGAGTTATTATATCTTGTTGGGAGGTAGGATTACTTTAATAAAATCAACTTTGCCTAACCTACCAATCCACTTCCTCTTTGTGTTTAGGATTTCACCTAGGGGAGAAAAGAAACTAGAAAAAAATACGAGGAATTTCCTTTGGGAATTGGGAGAGCCAAGCAATGACCACTTAGTCAAATGGGTGGTTATACGCAAAAGTGAAAAAGTATACAACTCCTTTAGGGAATGTGAGGAAAAAATAACTCCTTTAGGGAAGTGACTACAGAGATGGTCATTGGAGAGGGAAAACTTGTGGCATGAGGCAATGGTTATTATTGATGGGAGTTTGGAGAGTGGTTGGGATGCTGGTGTATCATGTCAGGTGACTTTGTAACACCTTGGAAATGAATCCATAGCGTCCTTCCACAATTCCTCATGTTTGTGAGGTATGATGTTTGTTTAGGGAATTAACTCGTTTTTGGGTAGACATTTGGCTTGGTGATCGACCCCTTAAAGACTTGTTCCCTACTCTGTATTCCATTTCCTTGTACAAAATGTGGTGATTGGGAATTTCCTAGTCCCTCCCATTGTTCCTTTGGGTCATAAATGGGATTTTGGCTTTCGAAGGGAACTGATGGATGATGAAGCCACTTGATTGTCAGAGCTTTTACTTCTTCTTGAGAGAGTTTGCTTAGAACCTTCGAATTCATATATAAAAATTTGGTGCTCAAGTCCTAAAAGCGTCTTTTCTTGTGCCTCTTTCTTCAATGCACTTTGCTAGTCTCCCTGCCCCTATCCATTTCCTTGTAAAGAAGTTTAGTGTCAGTTGATTCCCCCTAAAATTAAGGCTTTGTGGGAAGTAGTATATGGGAAAGTTAAGACTCTAGATTACTTGCTAAAGGAGAGACCTTATCTGTGTATTTCTCCAAATTGGTGTACTCTTTGTAAACCTAATGGTAAATCTTGTTACCACTTACTAATTCCCTGTTCCTTCATTATAGATATTTGGGACTAGTTTTTCTCTTTGTTTGGGTGTAGGTGGAATGTGCCAATGGAGATCAAGATGTTGTTTTATTTATTAACTTTTGCTTGGAAGAAGAGAAGGGAAGATTAATGTGGAGTTGCACTAGAGCAGTAGTAATTTGGACCAAGGTTCAAAGTATCGTTACATATCGGCTCGTATCGGCCAATACGTATCGTTCCGGGATCCTTCCGATACGCCCCTACAGTGGGTGTATTGGGGGTCTGACCGGTTTAGGGGATATAGAGGTCCTAGACCGGCTCCCCTGAACCAGTTTTGAAAAAAAATTAAAAAAACAATAAAAAAACAAGTATCGAAATGCCCGATATGCCCCTACTGGCATATTGGGCGTATCAATATTTTGAACCTTGATTTGGACCTTGTGGGAAGAAAGAAATGCTTGGAACAAGAATGTATTTTGACAAGGGCAATTCAGTGGCTGAAAACTCTAAAGATCTTTGACGCATACTCTTTTGATGACATATTGGAGAAGTTGGTTAGCAGTGGCTAATACTTCTACCAGGAAGGACAGATATGGGGTTGAATGGATGCCACCAGGGGAGGAGTTTATCAAGCTGAACTTTGATGGAAGTAGCCGGGGAAATCCAGATCTTCAGGCATAGGAGTAGTGCTGAGAAACAAAGATAGTAACGTCATATCTTTGTACTCAGGTCCTGCGGGTGTGGGAGACTCTTTAAGGGCCGAATTACTGGCTGCTGTACAAGGAATCCAGCTTGCAAATCAGCTAGGCATAGAGCATTTGATTATTGAAGGGGATTCCCAGGTGATAGTGGGTTGGCTGAAGGATCCAAACATTGTTATTTGGGGTTTTAGAGATCTTCTCAAAACGGTTAAATGGTTAACAAGGAATATGACAGTCAGAGTTCAGTGGGTAGGCAGATCAGCAAACTCATGGGCTGATTCACTTGCAAAACAAGGGGTTTCCCGAGATACTTTATTTTGGGCTTCAGTGTAAATTCATTTGTACTTATAATTCTGTAATTAGTTTTAAAGGAAAGGTCGCATCTCGTGCCTTTCCACGGGTTGCATGTAACTCTTATTTGCTGGTTTAATAAAATTTCACTCATTTATCAAAAAAAAATAAAAATAAAAGATTTATACATTGGTTACTAACTTTGGATCTGTTTAGACAATACTCCTTTGATGATATTTGGAGGAACTGGTACTCAGTGGCTTCAAGCTTAGTGCAGAAAGTTAAAACAAGGTTGGCTTGGGTACCTCCTTTTGAAGATTTTTTGAAACTAAACTTTTGTGGAGATAGTCAAGGCAACCTAGGTCCTTCCGGAATTGGAGGGGCCATAAGAGATAAGGAAGGGAATCTAATAGCACTCTATTCAGGACAGGTTGGGAATGGAGACTCGTTGAAAGCTGGATTTTATGCAGCATTACAAGGTGTCCAGATAGGAAAAGAAATGAATGTGGAGAACCTGCTATAGAGATGAAATCAATAAGTTCAAATGACTAACACAACATATGAATCTAGTTATACAATGAGTGGGGAGGGAAGCTAATTTTTTTTGTTGATTTTTTAGCCAAGCAAGGGGTAATGAGGGATGGTTGTTTTGGGCACTGTTGTAAATCTTTCTGTTTTTTTTTTTTCTCCAAGAGTGAAACTGCACCTCACGCCTCTCTTTGGGACACTTGTAACCAGTGTTCAGAAAACCAGACCGGACCGACCGTTTGGACCAATTGAACCGTGATCTGGGGCCCTGGCTGGTTTGATCACACACCAAGAACTGTTGTCTAAAAATCCGGTGAAAACCGGCTGACTGTTCGGTTTAACTAGAAAAGGACTGTGAGAAGACTTGATCCCATGACTTCTTTTTTCATATATTGCTTAATTACTACAATCCACTTCTTTACTTGTGGTATTTAATGACTCTTTATTGTATATATTACTTTATTACACATATTTTAAAGAAATGTAAATTAAGAGACTTGAACCTTGGTCATTTGCTTTAAAACTTAAGGAATTTGCCATCCATCCACCATATTTAAGCATATTAAAAGTTATAAAATATATTTTTTATAGTATTTATATAACCCATAATATATATATATATATACACTCACACACACGACATCATCACGGTTCAACCCCGGTTGAACCTCTTTTCCCGTGAACTTCTCCCTTCTCCGGTTCTCTGAACATTGCTTGTAATGGTTACCTATTATTTATGATATCAATGAAATTTTAACTTTATTCATAAAAAATGTAGCAGAAATATGATTATTGATAGTGCTTTAAAAGTGCAGGGGGTTCTTTGCACAAACTTGAAGTTCAAAAGAAACTAAATGTTTTGAAAAGCCTATTGACTCCAATTAGAATACATAAAGAAAACATATAAAACAGGAGTGGAAACAAGGTTGGAAAGAATTTTTACGAGGGGTTGGTTGAGGAGAAGAAATTTCACCTGGTTGACTGAAACTGATATGCAAGCCGATACTAGCAGGAGATTTGAGTTTTGAGAATGCTAAAGGGGATAAGCAGAGCTTTGTTGGGAAAGTGGCATTGGTGTTTGACTATGGAATCAGAATATTTGTGGATAAGGATGTGGAACAAGAAATTTTGATTGGGACCCAGGTATTGGTTATTTAACTCTTGGGTTCTTAACGCAGAAGCGCATTATAGGCTTTGACAATGATTTTATAAAAGGGGTAAAAATGAAGGTGGGCAAGGCAAACAAAACACGTTTTTGGATGGATTAGTGGTACACAAGAGGGTTTTAATGGAAGCTTTATCTTCCCTGTTTATTACCTCTCAAAGCAGGGAAGTTCGGCTAGGCGATCAGTATGAGGTATTAGTGGGGGTACAGTCTCCTTCATTTAGAAGAAAATAGAAACTTAAGTGATTGGGAGATATTGTCCAGGTTATTGCAGCAACTATAATCTTGTTAAGCCACTCTGAAGAGTTAATATAGACATATATGGAAGTTGAAGTCAGAGAACTTCATGGTTAAATCTTTCTTCACTTATTTCAATGATGTAGTATCGGCTTGGGCTGCTCACATCCCATCTGTAGTATCTCCCTTATGGCATGGACAGCAGGGCTTGGCAAATGTCTCAAGGGATAAGGTGATCTCGAGAGGATTAGGCGTACTTTCATTGGCATGTGTTTGAACGGGAGACAGTAGACCACTTAATTCTGTACTGCCATTTTTGGCTTGGGGTATTTATTTATTTTTGGAAGCTGCTGAGCTTTCATATGGTGCTGCCAGTGGAATGTGTTGGAGCTGTTTAAAGGTAAAGTTGCAAGGCCTGAGTGAACACAGAGGGATATTATGGAACATACCAGTGGTAATATTTTGGACTGTATGGGGGAGAGAGAATTTTAGAATGCTTGAGAACAAAGATTCTTCCTTGGAGCAAGCAATTCAGAAGGCTGTATCCATCAGTCATATCTTGAGCATGAAATGAGAAAAAATTAGCCACCTGGAAAAGAATCACCTTTCTAAGGGTGGAAGGGTTAAGTTAATTAGATCAACGTCCTTTAATCTCGTAGTTACCTTTCTATGGGATCCAGGGAATGATAAATATCAAGGTTTAAAATGTTGTTGTCGGGATATCCAAATATAGAAAACTTGTTGGAACTGTTAGAAATGTCGTATGAAAATATTCTAAAAATTATAGACATAGTGGAAACATTGTGAAATATGCAAAAAGATAGAATACTATTTATGTAATGATAAAAGATGCATAGGTAGACCTTTTAAATTATTATCATGTTCCAAATCATCAAAACTACATGATAAGGTCATAAATTTAAACTCATAGACAGTACAAATAATTCTAATAAGTAGACTAAATAATTTATTATACGATAAAAGCTATGATTTGTTTTCATGTTTGAGAAGAATTTTGAGCTGATTCAAGGTGGTAATTATGTCCACTCGTTGGGAAATAACACTGCTTTGTGAATGGTAGACTGTTTAGAATTACAAAGTTCTTTGCAAAAGTTTCACCATTGTATCAATGGTTGACATTTTTAGGTAGCAGTATGTTGGTTGTGATTACATTATTCTGGAGATTTAGTAACATTTGTTCATTATTGCTGTTACTGTTTCATAATGTTGTTTCTTTTGATGCAGATTGCAGAATTTGTGTTTGGAATGCTGCTGATGGTAGCTTAGTTCATTCATTGACTGGTCATAGTGAATCTGTAAGTATTACCTTGAGTGTGGAATATTTCATGATTATTCTGTTCAAATGTTTATTTGAAACTCAAACATGCTGTGTTAATAAATAAAAGTTGAACAGAAAAAATTGATTTTTTAGCTTTGTATAAAAATGTGTAAATTGAAAGTTGAAGGTGCTAGAAGGGCTAGGAGTAGACCAAAAAGAACATGTATCCAAGTAGTAAAAAATGATTTAAGCACTCATAATTTAACAACGGATATGGCTTTAAACAGAATGGAATTGTGAAATTGGAACCATGTAGCTGACTCTATATAGTAGGGATAAGGCTCGGGTGATGATGATGGTATAAAAAATGTGAGGAGAGCCAATGAAAGGGAACAAAACTCTTACTTTTATATATAGGCAATATAAATTATGCTCCCCTTTTCACATGTGACAGCTTTGTGTGTCCTTGTATTTTCTATTTTATTTGTATATTGGATAGTTGTATACAATGTTTATATCATTAGTTGATTCAGATTGAATAGGGAAAGAAATTATGAAGACAGAAATCAAGTTCCTTCCGATTTCTTGGCTTCTAGTGGTCGTGTGTTCTATTTTGTTTGTCTATTGAATGTTTTTATCATTATTTGATTCAGTTTCCGGGAAAGGGAAAGAAATTGTGAAGAAAGAATCAAGTTTATTCAAATTTCTCGGCCTCCAGTGGCAGTTTCCTATGCCTTTCCAATTTGAATTAACTTTTAATTTCTTTGGTGTCATTTTTCAGGTCATACTTGTCATAGGAGTAGATTTAATTATATTAATGTTTTATTAGTTAGTTTTCAGTTTCTAGAAAAAAATTAAGGAGATCCCGGACAGATCTTTCATGTGGGCTCCTTATGCTCCAGTTGATCCTCTTGCTGGAGTAGCAAGGAGTTACAAGGGGGGTTGGTTGATTGGTTTTGAAGGAAGTCGTTATTTTAGGTTGTTTTGTTTTGAGTTTTGTGTAGGGCGGTCACCTAGTGTCTTGGCAGTGACTGCTTGTCACCCCTCTCATGTATGGTTTTTTCCTATTTAATATATTTTCTTTCATTATTGTTATCAGACCTGCAGTTAATCAAATAAATACAGAAAAGTACCTGGGATAGACCCAGGAAGAGAAGCAATAGAGAAGAAGAGAAGAAGAATACAAAGAGAATAGGGCTAACAGTCTTTGTCAAGTAAGAGTCAACTGCTGCCTTTATATGTTTATATTCATAATGAAAAAAATCACACAATTACCCCTGACAATATAATTTGAGAACAGAGACAAAACAGAAGTAAAAAAGAGAGGGAAAAGACTAAAATAACCCTACGAAGAACACAATATTTTAACACTCCCCCTCAAGTTGGAGCGTATATATGATACAACTCCAACTTGTTACAGATATATTTCATCCGAGCACCACTCAAACCTTTGGTGAATAGGTCTGCTAGTTGATCTTTGGACTTCACATATGGGTTAATGATTTTTCCACTAACCACCTTCTCTCTTACAAAGTCACAATCTACCTCTATGTGTTTAGTCCTCTCATGATACATTGGATTGGAGGAGATACGAATGGCTGCCTAGTTGTCAAAAAATAGCTTAAGGGGAGTTATGACTGATATTCCCATTTCTTATAACAGCTGTTTCAACCATACCAACTCACATGTAGTGTGGGCCATGGCTCTGTACTCGGCCTCAACACTACTCCTAGCCTCTGCATTCTGCTTCTTGCTTTTCCAAGTAATTAACTTTCCTGCAAAAAACATGCAGTAACCAGTTGTTGGTTTCCTGTCTGTGACTGAACCTACCCAATCAACATCTATATATCCCTCCAAGGAGAATTCTCTCCCTTTCTTATACAACCACCCTTGACTTGGAGCACCTTTCAAATAACGTAGAACTCTAACAATACCTTTCCATTGGATTGTCCTTGGGTTTTGCATGAATTGACTCAATAGTCCAACATTAAAGGAAATGTTTGGCCTTGTGATGGTTAAATAAATCGATTTCCCAACTACTCTCTTGTATCTTTTAGGGTCTGCTAGGGGGTCCCCCCACTATCAGACGTCTTCACATTCAGATCAATAGGAGAATCCATTGGCTTTGCCTCTAATAGATCAGCTTTTTTCTAACAAGTCAAGCACACACTTTCTTTGAGAGAGAGGGAGAGAGATTCCCCACTTTGACCTTGCTGCTTTTATGCCCAAAATATATTTCAAGTGCCCCAAGTCCTTAGTCTTGAACTACCTTTGTAGGAACTGTTTGAGCTCTTCAATGCCATGCTCATCACTTCTTGTGATAATAATATCATCAACATAGATTGCCAACACAATCTTCCCAGAGGTAGAATCTCTATTGAACAGTGAGTGATCAACCCTACATTATGTCATCCCAAACCAGGCCCTTGGAGATGCTTCAACCCGTAAATTGCTTTCTTTAATCGACACACCTTTCCTTCCTCCCTTGAGTAGCATGCCCTGGAGGTTATTCCATATACACCTCCTCTTCTAGGTCACCGTGGAGAAATGCATTTTTACTATCCAACTGAAAAAATGGCTAATCAAAGTGTGTAGGCAGAGACATAAGCACATGGACCGAACCCATTTTAGCTATGGGTGAAAAGGTATTAGTATGCTCAACTCCATAGGTTTGTGTATACCCTTTGGCTACTAAGCGTGCTTTATATCTCTCCACACTACCATCTGCATGATGCTTAATAGTGTAAACCCACTTACAACCATCTGCACAATGCTTAAGGTGGTTTGTGTATACCCTTTTTCTTAAGTGCCCAAGTATGATTAGATTGAAAAGCATGAAATTCCTCATCCATTGCCCTTTTGCATTTTGGAGAGAGGAGAGCATCATGAAGATATCTAGGAACAAACACAGACGATAAAAGAGACAAAATTTTGATAGGGTGGTGATAAATGGGCAAATGAAACATAACGAGAGATAGGATGTTCAATATAGGCATGCTTACCTTTGTGAAGTGCAATAGGAAGAGACTAATCTGTCGATGGAGTTGGAAATGTGGAATAGGCTAAAGCACAATACCACTAGGGCCGTGAGCATACACTCTAGGGATTGGTGGTCGCATTGACTCTTGGACAAAGGACAAGTGGGCTCCGCTAGTTAAGGGGAGAGGAGTTGGGGATAAATTATCAAGAGAAGTAGGCTTCACTGATGAAAAGAAAGGAAAATTCTCAATGCTAACATCAGGAAGAACAAAGGAGCGATGAAGAGAGGGGTTGTAGCACTTATACCCTTTTTGGGTCCGAGAGTACTCCAATAACAAACATTTAAGAGCACGAGTGCCCTACTTATCCAAACCCAAACCTAGGTGATGAATGAAACAAACAGAACCAAAAACATGTGGAGACAAAGGGGACGAAGATTGAGAAGGAAAGGCAATAGAGAAAGGAGAGGAACAACGTAACACTGAAGATGACTTAATAAAAAAACGTAACACTGAAGATCGCATATGATTAATGAGGAAGCAAGAGGTAAGAACGCTACTCCAATATTTTTTAGGGATTGACATCTAAATCAAAAGTGCCCAAGCATTATCAAGTAAATGTCTATTGTTCCACTCAACCACTCCATTTTGTTGTGGAGTAAGGGAGATGATTGATGTATAATGCCATGAAATTCAAAGAACATATGAAACAGGCATTAGAAATATTATTTTGCATTGTTAGAACAAAAATATTTAATGGAGATGCTAAATTGGTTCTTTATTTCAGCATAAAAAGAGAGAAAAATATCAAACACTTTTGTACGAGATTTCATTAAATAAATCTGAGTCAACTTTGAAAAATCATCAACAAAGGAAACAAAATACTTAAAACCATTATAAGACTCAATTGGACAAGGACCCCAAACATCTGAATGAACAAGTTCAAAAGACTTGAGACTCTAGTATGTTCCCTTGGAACAAAAGAAACACGATAATGTTTACTAAGCTAAAAAAACTTCAAACTGTAACTCACGAATAGACACAACATTTGAAACATGACTGTTGAGAGATGGAAGAGAGGGATGACTGCAGCAGTGTAATGGAAGAATGTAGAGCTGTTTGTGATTCACAACCATAGTTGTCAAGCCGACAAGGCGCCCTTTGAGGCTCGCCTCGCCTAATTGCCTAACAGTTTTCTACTTCCTAATATAAAATGCTTTTTCATTCATTCCTTTTTGAGATTATAATTATAAAATAGACATTATTAAACTATAATAATCATTTTGTGTGTTTATATACTAATTTCTTTTTATTATTTTCTTATTTAGTAGAGTTTAATCAACACAAACATTGCTAAATGCTGTATGCCTGTATTGAACCTTCGAAGACTTGGAAACCTGAACCAATAAGTAAGGAAGAACTAAAAATTTTATCTAATCAGCACATTTTCCTCTTCCATATATTCTTCTACATCTTCTTCTTCTTCTACTACTACTAATACTTTTTATTTTTCTTCTTTTCCTATAACAAAAATAAGGGTTCAGCCCCTTAATTTTTTGAATTTTATTTTCCTTCTTCCTTTTCTTCTCATGAATATGTTGATTTTCTATACTTTAATATGAAATTTATACTTTTCTTATGAAATTCATGAATACATTTTAAAGAAATATGGTTATGGTACCTAGGGAACTACCCTAGGATCTATGCTTTTAACATAAAAAATCCATTGCCTAGGTGCCCACCTAGGCGACAAGGCGCCCCCTAGTCGCCTAGCCTTGCCTTGGTGCCATGCAAACTATGTTCACCACCATCTAGATAATACAACCCTCCAGCTTCATGCCCGCCACCAATTGTCTTTTCCATCTCGATATCCTGGAGAATACAATAGGACAGAAAGAATGAGATAGAGCAATTCAAAGATTTTGTGAACTTGCTAACAGACACGAGACTAAAGGGAAGTTTTTTTCTTTTTTTTTTTTTTTTTTTTTTGAGAAAAGATAACAGATTTCATTAAGATCAAAAAAGGAGAGGGGTATAATACATGTGATGTACAAAGCCTTGTCATCAAAAACACAAAAGACAAAGCCCACTACATTGGCAAAGTATGATCACTATTCTAAAAATTCCTTCCCAGCCCAGATTTAGCTAGATTATCAGCCACATGGTTCAATTCTCTAGGAATCCATCTGAAGGTGCATTGTGAGCAAGAGACCAGGCCTCTGATTTCTAACAGCAAATGAGATAGTTTCTATGGGTCGATAGTCTGTCCTGAAGCCCAGCTTATAACATTCCTCTAATCTCCTTTGACTGCAATGAAACAGAGCGGATGAGACTTGGCAATTTTGAGGCCTTTCAGGGAGGGCCCTTGCTTTTGCTTAAGACGCATCAGCCATCTTTACAGGGCCAAAAGGCCTAGGTCACATCTCCATTCACTCTTCGGGTCAAACCTCCTATTCCAGCATTTGGGCTGTTCTCTACAGACCTCCTAAAGCTGCTATCGAAATTCAGAATGAGCTTACAAACTTGTTTTGGGGTGATTTTCAGGGGAGGCTGAGGGTGAAAACGAGAGGTTGACAGAAGGGCTGTTCAATCTCTTTGTATGTCATTCTGATTGATACCCTCAAACACTTAACTATTCACCATCGAACTGCTAATGTTAGCTAGGATATGATCTCTAAGAGTCTCCAAGGAAGAGTAACTCTCATCAAATAATCTCCTATTTCTTTCCTCCCAGATATTCCACAGGATGACATGTACAATTACTTTCTAGAAACATTTTCCTCTCTTGCTTGAAGTCAACTTTAGACCTTGCCAATAGTTGATAGACTTTATAACGAAGTTTGGGGGAGTCCAATTAAGTCTGCCCCTAGCCAAGGTTCAATGTATCGGAAACTCCAAGTGTATCGGAAAGGCAATTTTAAGAGACGTATCGGGATACACCTTGGATACACATGCGTATCGGAGGAAAACTAAGATACACATGGATATGCTTGGAAACACTATAAATACTTTAATAAGTCATAAAATCACATCAATAACACGAAATATAAGACTTCAATGAGGTGTATACATTAAATTAAACTATTTTAATGGTTTTATGAAGAAAATATATTGTAATTAATTATAAATTCATTAAAAATCCTATGCTTAACTATAATTTATAAATTATAATTCTTAAGTTTTAATTAATGTTTTATGGGATGAGAAAACCCCAACTCTCCTATCCAAACATAAAACATGCATTGGCACAACTTCTAAGTGAAATTATAATTAATACTTATTTTTTATTTATTTCAAAAAATTATAAAAAATAAATAAGCATTTATATAATATATTAAAAAAATAGTTATTGAAGAAGAAAGTTCAATTGCTTTGTGGATATGATAGATCATCCATAGAATTATAATATATTCAATCATTGTGATCAAATGATAAAATATAATTAATTAATTATTTTTTAATTCTAAAAATAAAAAAACGATAAAACAAAAAAATAATAATTATTAAAGAAGAAATTTCAATTGGTTTGTGGATATGATATATCATCCATAGAATTATAATATATTCAATTGTTGTGATCAAATGATAAAATATAATCAATTATTATTTATTTTTAATTCTAAAAATATAAAAATGAAAAAATATTAAAGAAGAAATTTCAATTGCTCTATGAAAATGATAGATACATATATCTAAAACTAATTTATCTTTATAGGTAGAGAAAAATTAAAATTTTCAAATTTTTTGTTAATTTATATTTCCCCAAATATCTTCATGAAATTTCCATAAATCTATTGATAACACAAAAAAAGTTGTGATTTTGAATGTAAGAAATGTAGATCAACATAAATTTAAACATTCAAGAAAAAAAAGAAATCACAATATATTTCACAAAATTGAAAAAAACTTACCTATTTTTGCCATATTTTTTCAAAATTTGAAAAATCTTCAAAAAAATTAACGATTCACACTTGTTTCTTGCAAATCTAGCACTCTAGGAATGAGGTTTGGAGTTTTAGAGTCATTTGGGGGGTGAAAGAAGGCTTATTTCAGGGCAAAGAAGCTTGCTTTCTCTATTTTTTTTCCAGTTTTTGGTCGTATCTTTTTCGTCGATACACTACTGATACGCCACGATACACCCCCGACATGGTCCGGTACGGGTTCAATACGCTTGAAAAAAGACGAGATGCCCAATTTCTGTGCATATCCTGTACCTATTTTTCGAAGATATGATACGATACATTTCGCCCCGTATCGGGCGTACCGTATCGAAATTTTAAACCCTGCCCCTAGCTATTGAATCGAGGAAGAATTGCCAAAGGCTTTTGGCCACAATTCAATATTGAAGGCAAAGTTAGGAACATAAATCACCAAATGCAAAGTTAAATTAGAATGTAAAGTCACATCATTGGTACCAAAAACAAGAGAGGTAGTATCATCAGCTAGAGCAATCGACTGGCAGTGGAGGGAGGGGATAAAGATTGAAATAGGTTTTAGGATCCAATCATGTGATATAAGGCCCAAAATCAATAATCTAGGGTTTAGAAGAGGAAATAAGACATGCTGTACCTGATTTTGCAAGTTTTTCACAGTATGTCATTACTGTCAACAATAGCTGCACTCTTTGACCGAATCCACCAACATCGACACCACGACCTCTAATGTTCCCATCACTACCACCACCATGACCTCCTCTCATGCCACAGTTACCCCCTCTAATAGCTACTTTTACCACGCAAGCCACCTCTATCACCTCGGGTTGCGGCTAGGGTTGATTTCATCAATACCGGAGAACTATCTGTATGTGGGCTTGTAACCCTTCCGACTCAGAAGAAAACTTCTGATAGTGTGGGTATATCACTCTTGTTGTTACTGTACTTTGAGATCAATCAAAAGGAGCTGGTGTGAATCCAACTAATTGCGCAAACTCTTTAAACTAGCATGGTGCTCCACTCTCCTATCACCTTGTTGTAGCTGAAAATATTCCTAGTGTAATTGATATATACTAGTTACATTATCCTATCCAGAATACAACTGTTTGGCATGTTCCCTAATTTCTTTCACAGTATCAAAGAACATCAAATTCACACTAATATGAGGTCCTTACTGTTCCAAAGACATGGCATGATTTGCGCATTCTATTGGATCCAATCATTATACTCTGTAGCTTCTGGGCCTGGTTTATTTTCTTTAATATATTTTAATTTTCCCCTGGCTGTCAAATTTACCTCAACATATTTTGCCCATGGTACATTATTTGTACCATTAAGTTTGATCAACATCATTTGGACAACCATGAAATCAGATTGCACCATCAAACTTATTTTGGTTTCACTGCCAGAAGCTGCAATCAGTCACAAATAAGTTATTTCTGCAACACACTCCCTAGTCAAACACCTTCCAGAGTCAACAAAAGCACTCAATCGACTTAACTATTATTCTGGAAACATCAACAGCATAGCCACAACTCCTTAATCCGGAACATCAACACAAGAAACCCTTCTACAAGTCAACTGACCTCACCATTCACAGAAACAAACCCCACCAAACACAGACAATGATCATCCGATGTGGACATTCACATTCCCTCTTCAAACTGCCAAATAGAGGGAGTCTAATATGCCATCAGAAAACCAACTGACAGTGCTACTTAAGGCATGGAAGTCTCCTAACCCTCTGGGCGATCAGTCCTTTTTCGGTCCTTCCCCTTCCTTTCACCTTTTATTAGCCGAAAACCTCAGCTGATACTGTCTTAGGTGTCCTTCACAGATGCAGTCGAGAAGGTCGATCAACCAGGCTCTGATACCATGTTATGAGACCTGTATTTAATCAAATAAATAAAGAAAAACACCTGGTATAAACCCAAGAAGAGAAGCAATAGAGAAGAAGAAGAATACGAAGAGAATAGGGCTAACAGTCTCTGTTGAGTAAGACTCAACTGCCGCCCCTATATGTCTATATTCATAATGAAAATAAAATTACAGAATTACCCCTGATAATATAATTTGAGAACAGAGACAAAACAGAACTAAAAGGAGAGGGAAAAGACTGAAATAACCCTACGAAGAACACTGTATTTAAACAATTATCAAAAAAAATCCTCTTGCTAGAGTAGGCAGACAGGGCCTTGTATGGGAGGCACTGAAAAGCCTGGATTTTATCACTTGAGCTATGATCATTTGTCAATCATATTACTTTCCTTGATTATTTTTGTATTATTGCACTATATTTGTATTGTTCCTCTTGCTGGAGTAGGCAAACTTTTTGCATCCTCTTTTTTTTTGGGGGGGGGGGTTCAAAGTTTAAACTTGTTGGTTTGATAGGGTCTTGGAACCATTGGGTAAATTTTCATTTATCTTTTTGTAAAGAGACTGGGCCGAATGGGTCATAGTATCTTTGTTTGTAATATATTTTCATTTATTGTTGGCTAATGGGCCTGCTATTTCTTTTTGTTTAATCTCTTTATGTTGCTGCCTAGCTGGCCGCTCACTTAAGGGCATACTTGTCATTAATCTAACTTTAATTCTTAATAAAAAAAGGATTAGAGGAGAAAGGGAAGATAATTTGATACTTCTTCTTCTTCCTTCTCTTTTCGCCATCTTCTTCTCTTGTGTTGCTGCTCTTACTTCTCTTCTTCCTTTTTCTTCTAATCTTCAAATTTACACCTAATATTTGAGGACTGATTTACATCTTGGTATTAGAGCAGGTCTATTTCTTCATTTTTTTTTTTCTTTCTTCTTCTTTTCCCATACACCCTTAGATTAAGAGAGTGTATGGAGAGATAGATTCTCTATAGTTCAGAGGATCTCTGGCCTAGTTGGTAGAGGGTTTGGAGAGTTTAAATCTTGCTGGATATTGCCAAGAAGCGGTGCTGTTCTATTGTTGCCCAAAACCCTAGCTGATTAGAGATTTTCGAAGGTATAGGTAAAGGTAAAGCTTTGGGTGTGGCGCTCTATGCTTGGAAGGTGTCTTGTGACTCCTAATGGAGGGCGGTTCAGGTTTGGAAGAGATTGGGAAGTTCTGGTAGGAGCGACTGTATCTTCTCTCTTCCTCCCCAACAGCCGAACGGAGAAAAATCCTAGTTTTCAAGCATTTGGGTTTTGGTTTGACTTCAAGTAAGTTTATATAGACAAAATTTTTGGTTCTTTGATTTTCGTTTGATTAATGGAGCCATACGAAAGTGAGTTCAAGCAAGTGCCGGTTTCAGGCCTTGGCTCGGTAGACTCCGTTTTGACTCGGGTATCTCATAGGTAGTAAAGTGAAACCCGAACAGACAGACCTTGAATTTGAGAAATGGATGCAAGAGAACTATACTGTCATAGGATGGTTGATCAATTCTATGCAACCTCATATAAGTCAGTGTTATCTCTAGATGTCCTCGGCTAAGGAGATATGGGACAGTGTTACTGAGACCTATTCACAGAAGTTGAATGTAGCCAGAGTCTCTAAGTTGAAAAGTGATGTGAAGAACCTAAGACAGAGGGAGAAGAGTGTAGCAATCTACTACTCTATATTGAAATCCCTATGGCAAGAAATTGATGTTATGGAGACAGTTGTATGGGAGAATAAGAATGATGCTGAAATGTATAGGAAGTTGGTGGAGAGAAATAGGGTGTTTGAATTTCTCACTGGACTCAAACCTGAGTTTGACATCATTAGGCAAAATATCTTGGCCATAGATGAGGTTACTCTTTCCCAGGCATATGCTATGATAAGCAGTGAGGATAGTAGGCGACAGGTTCAGTTGCAGGGTCCACCTACAGAACACCTTGCACATGCTGGAATAAAGTCAAAGGGTCCTACTGAGAAAAAGGAGCATATATGTGAATATTGCAAGAAACCGAGGCATACAAAGGACACTTGCTGGAAGCTTCATCTTGAGCTTCTTCCTAATAGGGTTAAGAATAACAACAACTCTAAGAAGGGCAGTCAGGTAGGAAAGCCTAAGGCAGCTAATGTTGCTACAGTACCTGAAGGAGGAAATAAGGAGAGTGAAGAGAAATCAACCATTGAGCAGTTGGTAGCAATGAAGGCGGATTTTGAAAAGTATGGGAGGCTACTAAATCACTTGGAAGCTACTGTTTCTTCACCTCACTCTTCTGGCAACAACACATCATCTTCATCAGCATTTGCTCACTCAGGTATTTGTGCTTCTGCAAATCATGCTTCAGTTTCAGGTAATCATAAAATCCCTTGGATTATTGATTCCAGTGCATCAGACCATATGACCAGCCTATCTAATCTCTTCTGCTCATACCACCTTCTCTCTGGCAAAGAGAAAATATCCCTTGCTGATGGGTCTCTTGCTCCCATCCCTGGTAAAGGAGATATAAAGACCTTTGACACCCTTTATTTATCCTCTGTCTGTCATGTCCCTAAACTTAACACAAACCTTTTATCTGTTAGCAGCTTAACTAAATCCATGAATTGCAACATAGCCTTTTTTCCCACTCATTGTGTTTTTTAGGACCTGCAATCTCAGAGGATGATTGGGAGTGGCCATGAGGCGAACGGAATATACTTGCTGGATACACTGGATCGAGCTTTGGGACCACCTCATGGAGTTGCCTTAGAGTCAGTTTTGTTCGAGTATATTAACAAAGTCTTGTTATTTCACTTTCGGTTTGGTCATTTGTCATTTTCTGCTTTGAGTCATTTGTTTCCAGATATGTTTAAGGGAGTGTCTTTATCGAGTCTTCATCGTGAGTCGTGTGAATTGGCAAAGCATTGTAGACATTCTTATTCAGTAAGCAACAAAACATCTCTTTCTCATTTTCATATTGTTCACTCTGACGTGTGGGGTCCATATCATTTGCCAACTATGGGGGGTTACAGGTACTTTATCCTTTTTATTGATGACTACTCTCGTTACACTTGGATTTATCTCATGAAATCCAGGGCTGAAGTACTAGTTATTGTGCAAAAATTTCATGAACTCATCCTCACCCAGTTTAACACTCGTATCAAAATATTCCGTTCTGATAATGCTAAGGAGTATTTTGAGAGAACCCTCTCCACCTATCTTGAAACTTTTGGGGTTATTCATCAAAGTTCTTGTTCTTACACTCCACAACAAAACGGGGTGGCAGAAAGGAAGAACAAACATGTGGTTGAAGTTGCCAGATCCCTCTTGTTTACATCCCATGTTCCTATAAAATTTTGGGGAGATGTTCTTACTGCTACTTTTTTGATCAACCGTATGCCCTCCCGGCTCTTTGACTTCAAAACCCCCTTTAGCCTTCTCTTCCTGGATGATGATATTTTTTCTCTTCCTCGTCGTGTTTTTGGGTGCACTTGCTATGTGCATATTCGTAGTCATCAAAGGCACAAGTTTGAACCTAAGGCTCATAAATGTGTTTTTCTGGGATATGCTTCCACACAGAAGGGATATTGCTGTTTTGACCCAGTTCGTGGCACCCGCTTTGTATCTCGGGATGTCACCTTTGCTGAGTTGACTCCTTTCTTTAGCATTTCTCTTAAGGGGGAGAAATCTGAAGAGCCCTTTGCGATGTCTCTAGCTACTCCTCTTCCCATTCCTCTTGAGTCCTATAATGAGGTGTCTACTTCTCCCACTGGACCTACCTTCGATATTCCTATTCCTCCTCCTCCACCTCATTCTCCTATAATTCCTCCTCCTCCTGTTCTCCAAAGGTGGTACCAAAGGCAGAGATTCAGACATGGGCATGTTGTTTCCACTCCTACCCTCTTGCTCCTCCCATCATTACTGAGGTAACAGGTCAGCCTTCTTCTGACCCATATACAGCTTTCCCGGACCTTGACCTTCCTATTGCTCTCCGCAAGGGCAAGTGGAAGTGTACAACCCATTGTATCTTCAAACACCTGTTTTACAACCTTCTCTCTCCTTCCTACTATTTTCTTGCATCTGTTTCTTCCCATGTGATACCCAGGTCCGTATCGGAAGCCTTATCTCAACCTGAATGGAGGGATGCTATGATGGTTGAACTGGATGTTTTGCATAAGAACCATACCTGGGATATTGTTGACTTGCCTGAAGGGAAGGAACCGGTGGGTTGTAAATGGGTGTTTACCATTAAATATCACTTTGATGGCTCTATTGAGAGGTTTAAGGCTAGGCTTGTTGCTAAGGGCTACACTCAAATGTATGGCATTGACTATCTTGCGACATTTGCTCCTGTCGCTAAGATGACCTCAGTCAGGGTTTTGTTATATCTAGCCGCTACTTTTGACTGGCCCCTACATCAGTTTGATGTTAAAAACGCCTTCTTGAATGGAGACCTGCATGAAGAGGTCTATATGTCTTTTCCTCCAGGGGTGTATGGGAAGGAAATGCAAGGCAAGGTGTGTAAACTGCAGAAATCTATTTATGGTCTCAAAAAGTCTCCTCGGGCTTGGTTTGAGAGGTTTAGGGCTGCTCTTGTCTCCTTTGGCTATACACAAACTCAATCTGATCATTACCCTGTTCTTGAAGAGAAATGACTCTCCAGTGACTTTCTTGATAGTTTATGTTGATAATATTGTGGTCACGGGTAATGACACTCAAGAGGTGTTTCAGAGATGGTGAGATTTTATCCTAATCATAAGCTTTCTGCTACAGATGGTGAGCTTTTATCTGATAAGGGGGTGTTTTAGAGACTGCTTGGGAAGTTGTTATATCTTTGCATGACTTGGCCAGATATGCAGTAAGTGTTATTAGTCAATTTATGCATTCTCCCGGAGATACTCATTTAGTTGCTGCAGAAAGGGTTCTGTGTTACTTGAAAGGTACTCCAGGGAAAGGTATCCTGTTTGCTAAACATGGACACATGAAGCTGGAAGCTTTCACTGATGCTGATTGGGCAGGATGTATTGATGATAGGAGATCCACCTCAGGTTATTGTGCTCTGGTCGTTGGGAACATTGTGTCACGGAGGAGTAAGAAACAGTCTGTAGCTGCTAGATCCTCAGCTGAAGCAGATTACAGGGCAATGGCACATGGTGTGTCAGAATTACTGTGGCTACTATCCCTTCTAGAAGAATTGGGGGTTGACTACAAGAAGCCAATGGTGCTCTACTGTGACAACAACCAAGCAACTATCAACATTGCACATAATTCTGTTCAACATGACAAAACTAAGCACATTGAGGTTGTTAGACATTTTATAAGGGAAAGAGTTTCCTCAGGAGAAGTTTGTTTGCCATTCATCACATCAGACGGGCAATTGGCTGATAATTTGACCAAGGGAGTTCCAAGAGGGAAAATGACACTATATAAGCAAGCTGGGCATGATTGACATCTATGCTCAGCTTGAGGGGGAGTGTAAAGAGACTGGGCCGAATGGGTCCTAGTATCTTCTCTTGTAATATCTTTTCTTTTATTGTTGTCTAATGGGCCTCTCTTAATGGGCCTGTTATTTCTATTTTTTTAATCTCTTTAGGTTACTGCCTAGCTGGCCGCCCACTTAAGGGCATACTTGTCATTACTCTAACTTTAATTCTTAATAAAAAAAGGATTAGAGGAGAAAGGGAAGATAATTCGATGCTTCTTCTTCTCTTTTCGCCATCTTCTTCTCTTGTGTTGCTGCTCTTACTTCTCTTCTTCCTTTTTCTTCTAATCTTCAAATTTACACCTAATATTTGAGGACCGATTTACATCTCTTTTCATAGAGACAAATATATTCTGAACCCAGCCCAAATAGTTGGCTTGGTTTGAAGTTTGGGTTAGGGTGGAAGAGTATGTGTATCATGCAGCATCCATAAATGTGTATATCTATATATTTTTGTATTATTTTTCGTTGCAAGTATTTATGTATTTATCTATCTATATATTTATGCGTGTATATTGTATGCCAAGAATTTTAAGTTTAAGGGTAATTTTTTTCTAAAACATGGTACTGTATTCTTTTACACATAATAATGCTAATATTGAATTAACATAAACCCGTAAGAGTGTAGGAAATAGGTACATTTGGCAAAAGGAAGTAGAGAAGTCGGGCCAACCTGAACCCAACACAAAGTTTAAGGGTTGGGGGGGTTCAACAATTGGGTTGGGTCAGGATTGACCTCAGCTCGATCTGATTTGCATCTATAGTGTTAATCCATAAGTTGTAATTTGCTAGATATAGAATCTTAATTGCTCTCCTTCCCTAAGATAAATGCTACCCAAAGTTGTTTGGAACTATGGATATGGCCTGCTTCCCCTCATTCATCCTTGACTTCTCCCCTTCCCTTCTTTTACATTGTCCTTGAATTTTTTTCCTTAATTGCATGTAGTTGTGCTATGTTCTTTATGTTTCTATTTTCCTTTATCATTATATCCCTTTCCTTCTCTTAACACAAATGGAGAAGATGTTAATAAGTTTTTAATTCAATTCTGTTAGTGGTAGGTCCATTTTGTGTTGCTCATTTCATTGTTAATAAGTTTTTAAGATAATTTGTTTTGGTTTGTGAATTCTCTGACAACCTTTTTTTTTTTTTTTAAATTCAGAGGATATTTATTTCTGACTATTTCCTTCTTATATTCTTGGTAGACTTACGTTCTGGATGTACATCCTTTCAATCCACGAATGGCTATGAGTGCTGGGTATGATGGAAAAACCATCCTTTGGGATGTAAGTTTCTGGATGTTAAAACTCTTTTATAAGGTTTTATTGTTCTTTGTACTTCTTGTTTTTGATGTCTTGGTATTATGATTTTTTTGTAGATATGGGAAGGCATTCCCATTCGTGTATATGAAACTGGACGATTCAAGTTGGTGGATGGGAAATTTTCTCCGTAAGTTAAAGAGGATACATAAGATTTATCTTCTATAGGCTTCTTTACATCGTATAATCAACTATTTCTTTGCATTTAATGAATACAAATTACAATTTGGATCTCAAGGTCTATTTTGGCTGATGAGCTAGCAAATGGAGGGTTAGTAATTGAAAGTTCGTGCATTGGGGGTTGGTTCTCTAAGAGGAACGAAGATGAGAGGAGGGGTGGCTAGTGTGATAAGTCCAATCCAGGTTTCAAAAGAAATTGTTGTACATGGTCGATCAAATAGAATTTCTCACAGTTATTGATAATAAAATGATTTCTTTCGTTTAATATATTCCCTTCCCTGAAGTGGAACTTATAGAAATGTCAACCAAATATTTCCTTAGGCTGCGTTTATTTGCGGTCTAAACTCCAAACCGGTGTTATATTGCATTCGGTCTTGTTTTGTAGGTGTTTGGTAGAGGTATTAATTTACCTCATAAACATTGTTTTAAAAGGTTTAAGCCTCAAATATCAATGATTAATTAGTGATTTAATGCAAAAAAATATGTATTTTTTTATAAATTAAAAGTATAGAAAAAACACTTAAATAATTATGGACCAAATAAAAAAGTAAAAATAAAAAACTAATAAGGCAAATCAAATTCTATTAGTTTTTCTTAGTGTTAAGATAGTTCAATACAAAAAGGACTAATGAGGTTCTTAGTTTCCTTTTAATAATCAAACAAGATTTTTCTTATTATTCTACACGTCCCAAGTTTGTTATTTTTCTCAGTTCTTCTCCTAATTGATTTTTTTTTTCATAATAATAATAATATCTTTACATGAAATATAAAATATTTATAATTATTAGTTGATTAGTTATTATTATTTTTATTTAATGCTTAAATGCCAAAACTTATTGCTTATAAACTTCTAGTTTATAGATATGCATACCTACTATAATTTTAATTTAGTATATTATATGTTATTTTCATCAATTTACAAACTTTAATTATTTTTTTCTTAAATTTTAAGGCTTACAACTCGCCTTTTTGGGCCAGTACACCTCAACTATGCTTTTAGCTTCTTATAACCTTGTTCATAAATCAGTGTAAAACTCCATTCATGTCACTTTTTACCCTGAAAATCGATGTATCGATGGGAAGCTTACAATTGATCTAAAACTTTCCCTTCTTCTCCATCGTAGTAAAGACTAAAGATTTGTTCCATCTCCTCTCTTCCCACCGGATACGATACAACGTTCACCTCACATTTGCCTTCCATACCATCGACGGCCAAGGTAAGAACAATATTCTGGTTTTGGTTTAGTGTACTCTCTCTCTCTCTCTCATTCTTATCTCTTATGGGTCAAAATCTAATACGAAAATAGAGACGGGCATCGGGAGATTGAGCTGTGGCGCTCTAAAGCCTTTCATCCTGCAAGGAAACCATTTCAATTCACAACTTTAATGGTGGAGCTCAGTTTTAGAGGATGATTGGGTTTCACCCTACGAGGAAACCATTCTTTGGATTTCATATTGGAAATGGGATGGGTGGATTGAGTTGAGCCAAGCTGAATGTTCGTCTATTTAAGCTTGGCTTGCCAAAAAGCTATGTGACTCAAGCTTGAGCTTGAGCTCGAATTCGGCGCGACTCAAAAGCTCAATTGTCAGCCAAACTTCCTATAAAAAATTATACTTATATTTTTTTACATAAGAAAAATTAAGAATTATAAAAACTAGTTATTGGGCTTGAGCTCAGCTCGAGCACCTCATTAGCAAAGCTTTATTGGGCTTGAGCTCAGCTCAATTAGCAAACGAGCCTATATGTTGGGCTTGAAGCTTGGTTTAGATTGATCTGAATCGAGCTTTTACAAGCCTAGCTCGAATAGCTCGTGAAAAGCTTGATTCGTGCCCATGCCTAGAAATGGCACTTTTCACTTGGAAACATTGAATCCCAGATCTGATTCACAAAGAACAGTTACCACTGCAAATGTGGGCATGTCAGCCTCTACTTGCAACAAAAAAATGGGTCCAATAATCCGCCATTGTTTTTTGTATCAATTCAAATGCCCAATATGAGCCTCTTTGCATTGTTGATACTAAACGAATGAGCGCAAATGGGTTTGACAATCTGGTTCCCATTTGCTTTCACCTAAATTTGTACGTGATCGATTTCCACCATACATATTTGTGTTTACCGCTACCAAATGCAGCCTTATGTTATTCTTATTGGAGTTTGTTAATGTTCATCTACATTTGTGTAAGGGCAGATTTGTAACTCCAGTTTTATAATATACACATTTTGGTCAACTAACTTAATTAAGATAGCTCTCAATTGTCTCTTCTCTTCCCCTTCTTTCTTATTATTTTTCTTCTCTTTTCTTCCCTAAGCAATCTAAGTTGGTATTAGTCCATGCAAGAGGGTCATAGGGAGCTTCTATTCTTTATTGTCTCTTTCATAGGACCCTGAGCATGGTGTCATAGAAGAAACTCCTACGAGTCAATTAGGCTCAATTTTAGAAGATTTTTGATACAGAAGTCCATAGGAGGCAATGCTATTTTAGTAATGTTCTGCAATTTTTTTCTACAAAAATAGAAAAATGTGCAGATTTGGATGCATTGATTACAGTGCTCAATTGGAGCAATATCTGAATCTGGAACTTGATTGATTTGAGCTGCCTGATATTTCTGGAGAAGCCAGAAGTGACTGGATATTATTCCGAGGTGATGTGAATATTTTCAAATGACTGGCTCTAAGGATCATAGATCTACATTGGAATACTGTACCTTGTAAGAGGGAGTTTGATATCCTGGAGAAGCAAGAAGCAAGTAGTTTTGTCTAGGTCTTGTGTTGCGGTAGAGTACAAGGCTATGGCTCATGAAGTAGCTGAATTACAGTGGCTAAGATTCTTCTAAAAGACTTGGGCATGAAGTTGGAAGAACCTTTGAAGTAATATTGTGTCAATCAGGTATCAATCGATTTTGCTCTATTTTAGAGCCATTCATGTTTTAGGTAGATCCAAATGCACATAACAAGCTTGATCAAAGCAACTTTAGCCTTAAACTTTGGTGCTAGGTTAGTGATATAGGGGGCAGTAGGTTCTTTCTACATTTTTTTTAGTTTGAGCTAGCACCTTTGGAATTTAACTTTGACCTTTTACCAGGTCTCAATGGCTGTTCATAGTTCTTTATGGTGCTATGTAGGTTTTAGTCTTGTATTTGAAATGCTTTTTTCTCTTACTGTAGGGATGGGACATCAATTATACTTTCGGATGAAGTTGGTCAAATACACATATTAAACACTGGACAAGGGGAGTCCCAGAAAGATGCCAAATATGATCAGGTATAATAATTTCTCAAGTTGATCTTCATATTTTAGCAGTGTATTCAGTTTGTTCAATTTTCTATTGATATTTTTTCATTTCCCCTACAGTTTTTCCTTGGAGATTATCGCCCGCTAATGCAAGATACCCATGGGAATGTTGTTGATCAGGTTAGTTAACTGTATCTGTTTTATATTAGTTGTCTTTTGTTGGTATGTTTGTGTCTGTGCTCCATATTATTTCATATCTGATGCGGGATGGATGGCTTACCTTTATACACGCTTTGGTGGGTGCCAAAAATAGGGAACTGTTGTAAAAATAATGGAAAAGAATCAAGGTGACAATAAGGTTTAAAGCTAGGATTTGGGCCTAGGAAGGATGGGGATAGGTTTAAGGGGTGGTTTAGAATTCATGGGCCTAAGATGTGCAGCATTTATTAATTTCATGCAGTTTTCCAAGATTCTTATGGTTTTTTTTCTTATTTCTTTTCAACACTAGAACTTGGCAGCCTTGACAGTCCAATGAAAAATTTTCTTTATGGCCATCCATGAAGGAAAGAAGAGCAAAGTCTTTTTATGGATAGAGAGGAATTGGAGGATTTTTGAAAATGTTAGAAGAGCTGGGAAAATTTTTTCTTGGGGATTGGATAGGTGATTGTTGACAGGTTCATAAACGTATTTTGCCAATGTTCAAGGAAATGAGTTTGGTAGTTCCTTTCAGGCCTTGTCAGAGATTCTAGTGTTAATTAAGCTTGTTGCTGAGCTGAATATAGTGTATGTGTGTGTGTGTGTGTTTTTTTTGATCAATAACCAGAAATTTCATTAATAATGAAAAAGATACAAGAGAACATCCGGGAGAGAGATAAACTCTCTTAACTCTCTCCAAGATGACAATAGCGGGCAGCAATTACAGAAAAGCCGAGAAAAGTTGATCCCTTTCCACCCCTTGCTTTGGCAAAACATCGGAAAAAGCATTTGCACTCATTTTAACCCACTGCAACTTGATCTCTATATCCTGAGTTAAACTTCCTCCTTTCATTAACAAATTTCCACCAGCCAGTCTCGTCTTTCTGCAGCCAGCTAACAAACAACTTGGAATCCCCTTCTATGATCAACTTTCTTGTATTCATCTCCTTTGCTTTTCGGATCTCTTCCATATCACAGCCAGGATTTCTGCCCTCAAGGCATCTCCCACACTTATTGGTCCCGAGTAAAGGGCAATAACTCATCCCTCCTTATTCCGAAAAACACCTCCAATACCCGAAGGGCCTGGATTCCCCACTACTACCATCAAAATTCAGTTTAAAAAACCCACTAGGAGGTGGGGCCCAAACCGGCCTAATAACAGCTCTTGGAAGAGAAGAATCAGCCACCTCCTTCCACTTTCTAAGCAAGTCTTTTGTGGGAATGTCATCAACTTCTCAAGGATTTAACCCAATTGAAAACTCTTATTATTATATTTACTCTATTGATTGTTGATTCGATTCCAATTTACTCTAATGATTCGATTCCAACAAAATTTTTGATAATTGGATTTCGAGTTACCAATGTCTATTTTTGTTTTTTTTTGTTCTTTTATTTTCTTCGCTTCGAATCGAAAATAGAAGAGTTGAGTGAATCCAAAACCCAAAGAAAAGGAGGTTCATGGCCAGACGATCGGAAAATAAAGAAATGGTTGATGTGTTCAAGATAATTACGTATTTACAAAATACCGTCTCAATTCATCCTATTTTATCAGATCCGGGATGTAATATGGTTCCGAAGGATGAACCGGATATGGACAGTTCCAATAAGATTTCATTCTTGAACAAAAATCCATTTTTTGATTTATTTCATCTATTTCATGACTGGAACGTGATGATTTCCATGATTGCTTCTGTGCTCCTTTCCTTGTCAGAAAAAATTCTTTGATTCCTTCCCATATTGTCCACCATATTGCCGCTCTTGTACACCTCCAATGGTGTCTCCCCCTCTTCTTTCTCAAGTAAACAAGGGAAGAAGCAAACAACCCTTGAACATTCGGCGGGGGGTTCCACCATTTTTTTTATCAATAACAACAGCTTCATTAATATTAAAAGAAAAGAGATATTATGGATACAAGAGGAGAGATAAAATATCTTAGCTCCCCAATAACAGAATACAAAGCGAATACAATGAGAAAAAATTAAAAATTAGCCCAAAAGATAGTCTCCCTATTCACTCCTTGCTTGGCCAACCCATCTGCAAATGAGTTGGCACTCCTCTTCACCCATCTGTACTGTATCTCCATGTCCCTACACAGCCATAAAAACTGTTTCTTTTCATTGTTATAGCTCCACAAACCACTGTCCTCTTTCTTCAACCAGCTAACCACCACCTTCGAATCGCCTTCCAGGATTATCGGCTGATATTTAATTCCTTTGCTCTTTGAATTCCTTCCAGCGCTGCAAAGATCTCAGCCCTAAGAGAGTCACCTTCTCCAATAAGGCTAGAGAACAAAGCAATAACAATTCTCATTCCTGAAAACTCCTCCAATCCCAGAGGGCCCTGGATTCCTTACACTACTGCCATCGAAATTCAAATTCATAAAACCCAAGGGGGGAGGGGACCAAGAGGGACAAAGAGTCCTCTTGCACCGAGAAGTGGTAGCAACCTCTTTCCAATTTCTCAGCAAGTCATCCACAGGAAAGTCTGAAAACAACTCCAAAGATTTTAGCCAGTGGGCAGCCCTTAATATAATTAGGTTTAACAGTTCTTCCAGGGTTCTTTCCTTGTCTGAAAAAATACATGAATTTCTTTCTTCCTACAGTGACCAGCACCAGAACAAAGCCCTTTACTTTGTTTGCTTATTCTCATGGTATTTGGTATTTTTGGTCTTCCCTTGAGAGCCTAGTGCATTTTGAAAATTTTAAATTCAGCGGCTTGTCGTACATGTTTTTTGTTTTTGAAATTATACTTCACTTTTTCTCATAAAAAGTTTAACGAAAGAAAACCAACACAAGCTCCAAAAGCAAAGCATCCGACTGTTATTCCATTTGGCTAAAAAATAAAGAAAAAAAATAACACACACAGATATATATATGTGTGTGTGTCTGGAAAGCCCCATTCTTGAGTGACTCCACACATAGCTGAGAAGGGACAGCACCACTGCAGATTCATAGCCCTTATGAAGTGACCACACAGCTGAACTGAAACTAGAGTGCACAAACAAATGGCCAACTGTCTCTTCCTCAATTGCAGAGCGTGAACAGTCTATCTTGGACAGTGTACTGTGTACCCCTTTTTCATTAGCATTTCCTTGGTCAAAGTCAAACATTTCTCAAGGGCTACCACCGAATAGGGGTGTCAATTGGACTGGATTTGGTCCAATCCGGTCCGGTCCAATGAATTTTGGACCAGTCCAGTGACTGTCCAATCTGTTCAAATTCTTGTTAATTTAGATTGGTTTCAATCCAAACCCGGTACATTGACACCTATGTTCTTATCTTTTATTAATGCACCAAATATTGGCTCAATCCAATATAAATTCGTTATGAACGGACCAGGTCCAATTCAATATATCATATTGATCCATTCAGTCCGTCCAGATTCAATATGTCTTGTTGGTCTGTCCAATCCGTCCAAATGGATTTTGATTTGGAAGGAGTCCAACCCAAAACCGATCCATTGACACCCCTACCACCGAAGTGAAGAACCCAGTTGAAGTCCACTTCCAACATCAAGAGTCTTGAGTCTTCTGTAGGTCCTGTGTTGGTTCTGAAGAATCCAGTTGAAGTCCACTTCCAACATCTAGAGTCTTGAGTCTGTAGGTCCTGTGTTGGTTCTGAAGAAGGGCCAGAAGGCCAGTTACCTGATCAATCTCCTAATTGTTGAAACATCTCTTGAAAGGACTCCAGCTGATCAAGCTATCATTTACCTCATAGGAATTTTCCACCCATGCCAGTTTGTTTTCTGCCATATATATTAAACAAGGAAGGAAATCTGTCTTTTAGTGCCAAGTCACCACACCAAACATCCAGCCAAAAATTTCACCTTCCTCCCATCACTCACCTCGAAGATAAATCCTTCACAGAAACTTCTGTAAACTCTTGAGACGCCCTTCCACACACTTATAGGATGAAAGGGCAGTTTCTGCATCCAAGCTGTTGCTACAAAGACCATACTTCTCAACTATATAACCTTTCTCCAAAGCTTGTTTGGTTATGTAGGCGCACCTGAGGCATGACTTTTAAAACACTGGTTAGTCCCTCCTGAAACCCAGACCTCTATGAGACACATGTTTGCAGACATGATCCCATTTCACCAAATGATATTTGGAAGAGTCCTTCCAGCCATTCCAGAGGAAATCTCTCATTCTTCTTTCAATCTGATCTGCCACCTGAAATGGTAATGGGAAGATAGACATGTAAAAAGCTGGGAGGCTAGCTAGCACACTTTTAATTAGAGTAGTTACTTTTCCACCCTTAGATAGATACCGGGCTTCCAAGGGGCAAACTTTGAGTCCACCTTCTTTAAAATTGGGCTCCAAATAGCTTTCGAGGTGCACTATTGGGCTCCAAATAGCTTTCGAGGTGCACTTGGCCCCTAGAGGCAAGCCCAAGTATTAGAAGGGAGACATGCAACTTTGCATCCCAATAGATGAGCCAACTCAGCCACATTCTCTACCTCTCCAACTGCCATTATCTCACTTTTGGCCAGATTCACTTTTAAGCCAGACACCACCTCAAACCAAAAGATCAAATATTTTGAATTGGTCACCTGATCCAAAGAGGCATTGTAAAAAAACGTGTCATCTATAAATTGGAGAACAATTTCCGGGCCATTGTTCCTAACTTTGAAACCTTCAATACAACTTGCTTCAACAACCTGGGCTACCATTCTGCTCAAACCCTCCATGGCAGCAAGAAAGAGCAATGGTGACAACAGATCCCCTTGTCTTTGCCCTCTCAAGCTTTTGAAATTCCCATGAGCAGCTCCATGCTCCCTTAATTAAGATAGAAACCTTGGTTTGGTCACAAAAACCTTCATCCAATTTCTCCACTTGGTGCCTGTTGAAATAATTTAGTTATTTGTGTTAGGGTCTGTTTGGCTAGTTAAAGCGTTTTTTATTTCTGTTATGTCTGTTATTGTACTCACTTACAACAGGGGCACAATGGTCTTTTCCCTTCTTATTTCTGCTGCCCTAGATAATATAATAAAAGCTGGCGCTGCCAGCACTGTTCTATTTGCTCCAAACTTTTTCTTCCTTTATTCCTTCTCCTTTCTCTCTTCTTTCCTTCTCTACTTTCTCATATTTAATCAGATTTATTATCAAGATGGTATCAGAGCAAGGCTGTTGAATTTGGGCGATCAAGTTTTCTCCCTTCAAGTTGCTGAATCTAGGCGGAACAGAGGATTGAATCTGGGCTGATCAAATCAGATCTGTAGCTGGTACAACCCTAAAGTTTTCTTTCTTCCTTTATTTCTTCCCTTGGTTGTGTACCAAGTGGAGAGTGAATGAATCCAAACCATTGAATGTTGACAGACTTTTGTGAGGGTTATATCTTTTTATTTGTTGGATCGTGTGATCCTGGAAATGTCGGCAGACTTTTGTGAGGGTTATATCTGTTATTTGTTGGATTATGTGATCCTGTACCTATGAAAAGGTGACTGCAGGTCGTAGATGACCTGTTTTCTCTGCTCATTAGTTTGATTTCATGTGTGTTAGGATCTCTCTTATTGATTAATGTTGTGGTGGAACTTACACGTTATTGATTAATGCTGTGGTGAAAATCAGTCTCGTCATAGTTCTTTGGAAGTCTAGAACTGAATTGTTGTGTGTGGAGTTTTTTGTCGATATAAGGAGGGATCCTAAGTTGAGAGTTTAGATAAAAAAAACTTGTGCTTACCATGTCGTCTGAGAATTCTGCTACTTCGGAGATTCTAGGGAGCCACAATGGAGTGAGTGGGGGAATGGATATGAGTTTCCCCATGGCTGTTATTCCCTTTGATGGTCTGAACTACCTTGAGTGGTTTAGGGGAATAAAACTCTACATCACTGCTAGGGGGAAAATAGGATAGGTCAATGGGAGAGTGAAGGAACCGAAGTACAGAAGTGCTAAATATGATAGGTGGAACCAAGAGAATAGTATGGTGATGTCATGGCTCTTGGTTTCCATGCTGCCACAGGTAAGGAAGACTTTTATGTGGGCTGAAATTGCTTGTGAGTAATGGGAACAAGCAAAGTTCACCTATTCAGAGCAGAGACACTATGCCAAGATATATCAACTGCAAATTGAATCCACTACTTGCAAGTAGGGGGAGAGGAGTCTCTTGATGTACTATTCTGATTTGACATCGATATGGGAAGAGCTTGATCACTACCATAATGTGAATTGGAAGTGTGATGAAGATGCAAAGGCGTATAAGCCACTTGTATCTCAGCAACGGGTCTTTGCCTTTCTCCTAGGGCCGAATCCTTCATATGAGTCCATCAGGGTGCAGATCTTGGGTAGTAAAGATTTTCCATCAGTTCAGGAGGTGTATGCCTTAGTGCAGTAAGAAGAGAGTAGAAGAAGTGTGATGAATTGTGTAGAGGGGGGGTCAGTTGCCCTAGCTGTCCGGGGAAATTCAAATACAAATGTCGGAGGTGCTTTTAAGAAAGGTGACTCTCAGAAAAGAACAGATGATAAGAGTAAATTTTGGTGCACTCACTACCAGAAGACACGATACACGAGAGATACATGTTGGGATCTCCATGGAAAACCTAAATGGGCATAGGATTTGGGTAAGAAGTCAACACCTGATCAGGGCAAGAAACCAAGCCAGCAGAATCAGAAAAAGTATAACTCAGCTAATATGGCGTTGACAAAGACTAGTCCATTGGTAACTTGGGAGAGGCATCCCAGTTCTGACCCTAAGGAAGAAATTATCAACTTCTTTCGTGGCCATTTGGAATTGTATGGTAGGACTCTCCGCCACATGGATTCTGGTCCTACTCCCTCTACCTCTTTCGCGTTTACATCAGGTAACGCTGCCACTGCCTTCCATGCGTCATCTCATACCACTGATTCTCCTTGGGTTATTGACTTGGGAGCCTCAAACCACATGACCGGTAACCCAAATTTATTTCAAACATATAACCTTCTCTCTGGGAGAGATAAGGTAAGACTAGCTGATGGTTCTTTCTCTACCATAGCTGGCCAAGGTACCGTACCTCTCCCACTCGGCCTTATCCTTTCTAATGTACTGCATGTTCTGAAATTACCTATTAATTTGCTATCCATTAGTAGTATAACTCACTCCTTGAACTGTTCAATCACTTTTTTTCCGTCTTCATGTGTGTTTTAAGATTTGGCCTTGGGGAAGATGATTGGTAGAGGAAGCATGGTGGATGGTCTCTACGTGTTGGAGAATAAAGCTGGTCTTGTGGCTACAGAGTCCATGAGTTTGTCAAGTGAGAGTCAAGCCTATTTATGCCCTAGTCATCTATGTCATCTTTCTTTTGTGTCATTAAAAGTTATGTTCCCAAAGTTGTTTGAGTCCTTGTCAGTGAGTCAGTTACAGTGTCAGACATGCCAATTGAGTAAACATTGTAGAAGTTCTTTACCTTTGAGAAATAAAAGATCTGAATTTGCATTTCATATTGTTTATTCTGATGTTTGGGGCCCTGTTACTCTACCCACTGAGGCTGGATATAAGTACTTCATTACCTTGATTGATGATTACTCTAGATACACTTAGGTTTACCCTATGCGATCTCGAGATGAAGTGCCAAAAATTGTGAAAGACTTTCAGCGCATGGTGTTCACTCAGTTCCAAACTAAGATCCATATCTTCCAGTCGAACAATGCGAAGGAATACTTCCATAGTGATCTCACGGAGTTTTTTGCTTCGAGTGGGTCACTTCAGCGAAGCTCTTGTGCTAGGACACCCCAACAAAATGGTGTTGCTGAACGAAAGAATCGTCACCTTCTTGAAGTAGCTCGTGGCTTATTAATTCATATGAATGTGCCAAAATGTTTTTGGATGGATGCAATTTTGTATGCTACATACATCATCAACCGTATGCCATCTCAGTTACTAGAGTATAAGGCCCCACATTAGCTTCTGTTTCCTACAGCTTTGTTGTCCACCATTCCGATGCGTGTTTTTGGGTGTCGTTGCTTTGTCCATAACTTGTCCCCTACTCGAGGTAAGCTTGATCCTCGGGCTATTCCTTGTGTTTTCCTTGGTTACCCTTTATCTCAAAAGGGGTATCGCTGCTATGATTCTACCTCTCACAAGTACTATGTCTTCATTGATGTATCCTTCTTTGAGAATCAACCTTTCTTCTCGGTTTCTCCTCAGGGGAGAGTAGGGTTGAGGAAAAACAAGTGACTCAAACTCAACTACCTCCTCTACTCGATCCTCCTCCATTTCGGGTTTTTCATCGTTGCCATAAAAGCCAGCAGAGTTTAAGAGCTGTGAAACTTGACACTATGCAACCAACATCATCAGATTCACCAGAGGCAAATCCATCTCATCAACCAGGTATACTTGCTCCTATTGATATGCCTGTTCCTCTAAATGTTGATTCACCTGTCATCAATGATCTTGACATTCCTATTGCTAAGGGAAAGGGTGTTAGATCTTGTACCACTAATCATCCTATCTCTAATTTTGTGTCCTATGATGACATTTCACCTTCATTCCGTGCATTCCTCTCTTCTGTGGATAGTGTCCCCGTTCCTAAGAATGTGGCTGAAGCTTTATCTAAACTTGAATGGACAGATGCAATGTAGGAAAAAATTGATGCATTACACAAAAATGGCACTTGGGCGTTGGTGGACCTCATTGAAGGGAAGGAACTAGTGGGTTGCAAGTGGGTGTTCACAGTGAAACACAAGGCTGATGGAACTGTTGAAAGGTACAGGTATATGGAGTGGATTATGCAGAGACTTTTGCTCCAGTAGCCAAGATGAACTTTATCAGGATCCTTCTTTCATTGGCAGCAAATCTTGACTGGGAACTTCACCAATTGGATATCAAAAATGCCTTCTTGAATGGTGACTTGGAAGAGGAAATGTACATGACCCAACCTCCAGGTTTCTGTGCCAAAGGCAGTGAACAAAAGGTGTGCAGGTTAAAAAAATCTTTATATGGATTGAATTAATCACCTCGGGCTTGGTTTAGTAAGTTCCATTTAGCAGTTCAACAGATGGGGTTCAAACAATGCCACTCAGATCACACTCTATTTGTGAAAAGAGGTGAAGGGAGAATTGCAGTATGTGGATGACATAGTGATCACAGGAGATTGGGAGGCTGAAATACGGAGACTAAAAAAATTCTTAGTCACTCAATTTGAGGTGAAATATCTAGGCCCCTTACATTATTTCCTTGGAATTGTAGTTGCCCGCTCTCATAAGGGCATCTTTATTTCCCAACGGAAATATGTACTAGATCTACTAGAAGATACAAGCAAGTTGGGGGTAAAACCAATTGACTCACCAATTGAATCTAATCATCATCTGAGAGACAGTCAGGGAGAGTTTTTGAAATATGTGAAGAAGTTCCAGAGACTCGTAGGGAGACTCTTGTATTTGTCTATGACCAGGCCTGATATTGCTTATGCAGTGGGTGTCCTTAGTCAGTTCATGCACAATCCTAGGACAACTCACTTTGAAGCTGTAGAGTGGATCCTTAGATACCTCAAGAAGTTTCCCGGAGCTGGTTTGTTGTTCCAGAAACATGATCACTTAAAGGTGGAAGTATATACTGATGCTGATTGAGCAGGAGCAGTTGATGACCGAAAGTCTACCAGTGGGTATTGTGCCTTCGTAGGAGGAAACCTGGTCACATGCAGAAGTAAAAAACAAAGTGTGGTGGCTAGATCTAGTGCTAAAGCAGAATATAGAGCGATGTCTCATGGGGTTGCTGAAATCATGTGGATAAGAAATCTATTAGGTGAACTGGGTTTTGCAGTGAGCAATCTTATGTCACTCTACTGTGACAATAAAGCTGCCATCAATATTGCTGCTAATCCAGTCCTGCATGATAGGACGAAACACATTGAAGTGGACAAACACTTTATTAGAGAGAAACTTGTAAAAGGAGAAGTGTGTACTCCATATGTTAGCTCAGAAGAACAACTTGCAAATATCTTCACCAAAGGTCTTCATCATGTGCGGCACAACGATTTGTGTGACAAGTTGGGCATGATTGACATCTATGCTCCAACTCGAGGGGGAGTGTTGGAATAATTTAGTTATTTGTGTTAGGGTCTGTTTGGCTAGTTAAAACGCTTTTTATTTCTGTTATGGCTTTTATTGTACTCACTTACAACAGGGGCACAAGGGTCTTTTCCCTTCATATTTCTGTTGCCCTATATAATATAATAAAAGCTGGCGCCACCAGCACTATTCTATTTGTTCCAAACTTTTTTTCTTCCTTTCTTCCTTCTCCTTTCTCTCTTTCCTTCTCTTCTCTACTTTCTCATATTTAGTCAGATTTGTTGTCAAAAGTGCCAAAGCGCATTCTAGCCAACATATAGTCTAGAAAATCCCAGTTGACATGATCGTAGGCCTTCTCCTCCTTGAATCGATTAATTTATTGGTTATTAATACCCTGTCATGAATGTGCTTGTTTTGCACAAAAGCCCCTTGATGGATGGAGATGCGAGAGTCCAACACACACCTTAACCTTGAATCTAGAAACAATGTTTTAAAAGGCGTGGGCCTCACCTCTAGGCGAGGCACTCCCAAAATGCCCTAAGGCATATGCCAGAGGCGCTAACACCTCTAAGGCATACACTTCATATGCTTTTTTCGTGAGGTGTGCTAGAGGCGTACGCCTCATGCAGACCTCATATGAAAAGACAGAAGAAAAAAGAAAAAAAAGGAAAGGAAAGGAAAAGTAAAGAAAGGGACAGGAAAGAAAGAGAAAAAAAAGAGGAAGGGAAAGAAAAGAAAAGGAAAGTGAAGGGAAGAAAAGATAAGGGGAAAGAAACTAGTGCTATGCATCTTCATTCTTCTTAATATAAAAGATTTCTATTAAAAATAAAGAAAAAAATGAGATCCCTCCTTCCTCGTTACCCCCCTCTTCTTAAAGAGGCTTATGCCTCCTTTTGTTCGGGAGGCTTATGCCTCTTACGTACTAAACTTCACCTCACGCCTCCAGGTAGTGGAATGCTTTGTCATGCCTCCACGTTTTAAAACATTGGTTAGAAATTTTGCCAAAATTTTATAGACTTCCAATTAAACTGGTCGACTGAAAGTCCTTGAATTCCACAACTCCATTTTTTCTTTGGAATTAAAGAAATAAATAATGCATTTAAGCTTCTTTCTAGGGCTACAGAACTATGAAAGTCCTCTAGAACTCTCAATAAATCATGCTTTATGACATCCCAATAATTTTTGTAGAAAATGGTAAAATCGTCAAGACCCTGGTGTTTTGTCCCCCTCCAACTCATCTAAATCTCTCTTTTACTTTCCTCAAAATTATGAAATTGCTGTTTGACACCCAATTGAGAGAAAAAACACTAACAACATATAGTGATTGGACCACAAACCAAAAAATGTAAAATGACAAGATTAACCCTTGAGTGGGGATGCTCTTTATTTGCTTTGTTTTGTTTGTGTTGTTTGTGCATCCTCTCTTGTACATCCCCCCTCTCCCCTTTTTTTCTCAAAAAAAAAAAAAACCTATGGCTCGAAATTAAGGGAAAAGTAAAGAAAAAACTTCAAAAGAATGTTTGAGGAGCATCAAGATTTTATGTTGCCATTCTCACCATCTATGAATGATGAGACCTTGAAAAAAAAACTGTTTGTGTTGTTTGTGCATCTTCTCATGTACATCTCCCTCTCCCTTTTTTTCTCAAAAAACGGGTTTCTAGCTTATTAAGGCAACTTTTTGCCTTGAATATCAAAAAACTAATATTTTTATAAAATAATTAAAATAAGATAGCTTTTTCAAAAAAATATGAAGGGAAAAATGACACTATTCCTCGTCTTCTTCCTTGCCTCTGTAGATTCGAAGACGATGGCGAGACTTTGAGGAAGACCAAGGCGGATGAGAGGAGGAAGAGGAGAGTTTTGCGCACTGACATGGGCGGATAAGGCGATCGTCTTCCTCTACTTTACTTACTGACATGGGCAGATAAGAAAAGAAAGAGGAATGAAAAAGAACAATGGATTCACCCATATCAGTGGAGGCACCGTCGCCTTCATGGTTTACTATAAATTCATGTTGATTTAGGAGATACACAGGATTCGCCTATGCGAATACACTGGATTCGAAGACGACACCCATGAAAAGGAACAATGGATTTGTCTTCATTCCTATAATCTTGTTGCTTCCTTGGTAACGGTAACCAGTAGTTGCAATTGCAGGCGCCATTTCCCTTTTTACACTCCTCTCCTCTTTTTCTCCTTTCCTCTTTTGTTTCTCCCTACAGGAAACATCTGATGTTGAGTCTCATTATCTTTTATAAATAGTGACCATTCCATCACCTCTTTTTCTACATAGAAGCAAAGTAGAAAAGAAAAATGGTAGTTTTCGCTTACTTTCATGGTTGTAGTTCAGTCTCTAGTGCCTTCGTCTTCCTCCAAGTATTGCCGTCGTCTTCGAATTTAGTGTATTGGCATGATTACAGAGGGCAAGGAAGAAGACGAGGAACAATGTTATTTTGCCCTTTCTTGATATTTTTCTGAAAAAGCTGTCTTGTTTTAGTTATTTTGTATAAATATTGATTTTTTTTTTGATGTTCAAGGCAAAAAGTTGCCTTTATCAGCTAGAAACCCAAAAAAAAAAAAACCTAGAGGCTCAAAATTAAGGGAATAGCAAAGAAAAAACGTGAAAAAAAATGTTTGAGGAGCATCAAGATTTTATGTTGCCATTCTCACCATCTGTTAATGATGAGACCTTGAAAAGGAAGTAAATAGTAACTTGTGCATATCTATGTGCCTTATTTATTTGTTATAATTGTAGAAACGTTATTGATTGGACAATATGCAATTAACTAACGTGTCAAAAATAATAAGAAATTAATAAAAAAATAAAACTAAAATGTAGAAACTTCTAATTATTAGCCTCTTTTTTTCTGGTACAAGTAACCATTGAAAGAATTTTATTAAAAGTTAAAATGTGTACAAGTTGTACATCCAGTCATTACAAGAGGTACACCCTACTACCTCACCCTTGTCATGTGACTACAATGTAGCCTCTTTGTACCATTTGAATCTTCACTTGGGAATTACTGGTCAGCCATCTAAACTTAATTTCATTTCTGTAACTCCGCATTGCTCCCTCTTCATTCAATACCCACCCCATTACCACTTTTGAATCGCCCTCAATGATAAATTTGTTACAATCGAGCTCTCTTGCCTACTATACCAGAAAACATATGTCCAAGGAAATTTAAGTGGCTAAGCCTAAGGGGCATTTATATGATTCAAGGAAAAGTGCTTTTTTGAGGATTTGTAGTTCTCATTCAATCACTTAAATAGTGATATTACCCTTCGAAAGCTTCTCTTCCTTGGATTTAACATTTTCTATGTCAAGTTTGCCTTAGGAAGGGGTGTTGACAAGAAGAACCAAACCGACCAGACCAACCAAACCGATCCGATCCAACCCGATCTGGTCGGTTTCTCAAAACTTTTGGTTGGTCTCGGTTTATAAATATAAACAACCCGACTGGTCTGGTTGGTTTTGGTTTTTCAATCTGAAAACTGGAACCAACCCAAACCGAACCGACTATGGATAGTAGAAGGCTGATACTTCTGGTTTTGGTATAGAAACAATGGGACTCTCTCCACTTTTAAGACTTACACAGTACTTTTTACAATTATACACAGTTGGACTCCACTTAATTATTACTTTTTTTTATATTAGTCTTGAAGTTGGAGACAATTGGGCTCCCCTTCATTCATTACTTTTTTTGTATTAGCCTTGAAGGTGAAGAGACTTACACAAAAATGGCGACTATCTTTGGGTTTGGTGTAGTATAGACACCACACTCAACAGCCTATATGACATAGAAAAAGATGGTGTTTGACTCAAATAATCAATGAGACAAATCAGCCAATAACAGACATATACAAAATAGGAAAAAGAGATTGCAAATCAATAAATAGGAAAAAGACTTACAGAAAGATGGTGTTTGACCAATTGACCATCCCCAAAATGGCCCGACCAAACCGAAAAACCGACCCAAACTGACCCTTCATGTTTTTTTTTTTTTGATAAATAACAAATACTTTTATTCAGAAATATTGATATAGAAAAATACAAAGGGAGGGGTAAAAACTCTTAACCCTCCCAGGAGAACATTTCAGATTACAATGCTGCCCAGAACAGATTATCTCTTCCCACCCCTTGTTTAGCCAATGAATCTGCCAAGGAATTGGCACACCTCTTAGTCCACTGAAATTTGACTTCCATATTTTGTATGAGATATCTAATTTTCTTTTTTTCATTCAGAAACTTCCACAAACTAGAATTATCTTTCATTAACCAGTTGATAGTCAAATTAGAATCACCTTCCACTATCAGGTTTCTGATATTTAATTCTCGAGCTCTTTTTAAACCTTCCATAACAGCCAATATTTTTTGGCTCTAAGAGAGTCCCCCCAGACAATAGGACCCGAATACAATGCGATAATTCGACCTTCATCATCCCTAAAAGCTCCCCCTATACCCGACAGACCTGGATTTCCTTCGCTGCTTCCATCAAAGTTTAATTTAGTGAACCCTGAAGCTGGTGGGGACCAAATTGGGTGAATTACATTCTTCCTTGGAACTGACCAAGCCACTTCTTTCCACTTCCTGATGATATCTCCTTCTGAATAGTTTTAAAAAATGTGCATAGTCTTAGCCCACTGAATCACCCTTATGGAAATTAATTCAGTAATTACACCTTTATTTCTTTCTTTCCCCCGTTGGTTCCTTTCCTCCCAAACTGTCCAAAATACAGCTGCTCTTACACATCTCCATACAATTTTCCCTCTCTTCTTCAGCCCCCTAACAGTAGTATAATGGAATAGGCTTTGTACATTTCAAGGGAGGGGTCCACCTGCATCCAAAAAGATGGAAAAACCAACATCAGATTTCTGAAACAAATGGACAAGAAACCAGTAAGTGATAACAATTCTCACCATTCTTCTTACAAAGAATGCGCTAGTGTGGGGATAAACACCAATTAGGTCTTTTTTTTGAAGTAAGTCACAAGTGTTACATTTTTCAGGGAAAACTTCCCAACAAAATGCACCAACTCTGGGAGGAATTCGTCTACCCCAGACTTCCAAAAAGATAGAAAAACTGACCCTTCATGTTTGGATTGGTTTTCCCTTATAACCTGTCGGTTTCGGATTAGTTGTTTATCAAACCGACTAGGTCGGTTCGGTTGAGAAAAATGCCTACAACCGACCCAACCCGATCCATGAACACCCCTAGCCTGAGGTATTTATACATGCTAATGATGTAGTTTAAAATTGCTAAAGGCTGACTGCAAGTACCACCTAGTCTAATTAAAACAATTATAATATTAAATAGGCTTTAGTCAAAGAACTTTTGCTTTATTCTAACTAATGTATTGAAGATCAGGTTTCTGATGAAAAATGTATTGAAGATCAGTTACTGGACAAATGTAGAGCATAGTTGTCAAGGCAACAATGCGCCCTTGGTGGCTTGCCTTGCCTAATTGTCAAGCCGTTTTGTACAGTGTGTTTTATATTCTTAATTTTTTATTTTATAATTATAAAATAGACATTTTTAAATTACGATATTTATTTTGTGTGTTTATATACTGATTTCTTTTTATTATTTTCTTATTTGTTAGGGTTTAATCAACACAAACATTGCTAAATGATGTATTGAACCCTCAAAGACTTCAAAACCTGAACAAATAAGGAAGAACTTAAAATGTTGTCTAATCAACACATTTTCTTCTTTCACATCTTTTTCCTTTTCTTCTTCTTCCACATTTTCTTTTCTTCTTTTCCTATAACAAAAATTGAAGTTCAGTGCCTATATTTTTTGAATTTTCTTTTCTTCTTTTTCTTCTCATGAATATGTTGGAATATATTGATTTTGTATACTTTAACATGAAGTTTTTTTTTATGAAAATTGTGGATACTTATTAAGGAAATATGGTTATGGAACCTAGAGAACTGCTCTAGGGTATATGTTTTTTACTTAAAAAAAAATCCATCACCTAGTCAACTAGGTGACAAGACGCCCCTTGTCACCTAGCCTGCCTTGGCGCCTTGAAGTAAGAGTGCGCTTTGATGCAAACTGGAAGAGAGGGCCTGAAAAAAGATCTAAACCGAAGTATTGAGGAAGATTTCAGGACTTTTTATATCTGATAGAGAAAAATGATGATTAGCGTTAACACTGCCAAATCCAAATAGCTGAGAAATGGCTTTATTTAGTTCAATTGATTGATTCTATGATGTAATAAATCCATTTGTAAAACAAAGGCTAATTTAAATATCCAATGCAGTTGATTTAATAATGCAATCAATCCCATGAGCCTTAAAGTCTTATACATGCAGGCCCAAGTCCATAGACTTTCATGAGTTTATAGTGAACCTAAATGGTCCTTTTAGAAGATTTTCTGTAGATACTATTGTTGCTTTCCAGGTTAGGGTTTTGCCTAAAAGGAAAATCCACCTATCTCTATAGAAGGCATTTTGTTGTTGGGATTAATGAAATGGACTAGAGAATGGCCATTAAATCATCAATTTGCTCCCTAGATGCATCTACAGAAAAGTGAATTGGTGGCAGTGGGAGAGGTTCAAGAGCTGCAGTCTTGGGATGATTCTTGGGGATTTAATGTTGGTAAGTTCCCATTTGGGATCCAATTTTGGGAATGCCCTTAGGGGCTAGGTGCAACTCCAAGTGTATTCGGGATCCAATTTTGAAGAGGATTGAGAAGAGGTTGGCTGGATGGAAATTGAGGTACGTATCAAAGGAAGGTAAGGTCACTCTAATCAAGAATGCCCTCTCATCCCTACCTGTTTATTTGATTTCCTTAGAAGAATTCCAGCTGTTTATTTGCTTTCCTCTCATCCCTACCTGTTTATTTGCAACTCCAATTCCAGCTGGAGTTGCAAACCAGATTGAGAGGAAAATAAGAGAGTTTTTTTGGATGGTGTGGAAGGAGAGCAAGAAAATTCATTTAGCTAACTGGGAAAGGTGTGTAAACAAAAAAAGAACGGAGGGCTAGGAATTAGAAGAATTCGGGAAATGAATTTAGCCTTACTTGGCAAGTAATTGAAGCAAGCCTACTGATGCAAATCAGTCGTATGGTTGTTCAGTTTGGAAGGGAATCGAAAAAAGCTATATTGCTTTCAGCAAGGAAATCAAATTTGTAGTGGGAAGGGGTACTAGAGTTGAGTTCTGGTTGGATCGTTGGAGTGGTAACAATACACTAACGGATGATTTCCCAGAATTATTTGCAATTGCAGCAAACAAGGAGGCAAAAGTAGCTGAATGTGTCCAGTCTCAAAATGGGATGCTTGTCTGGAATCCTCTTTTCAGAAGGGCTTTGAATGATTGGGAGATTGAACCATTTAATAGGCTTCTTCAAAGGTTGTACAATACTCAAATCGACCCAGCAAACAAAAGGTTTTGGGTTGTAGATAGCAAAGGCCAGTTCTCGGTGAAACCTTTCTATGGTAAGCTGGCCCAAGAGGAAGATCTGGAATTTCCTGTGCATATAATATGGTGCAAGCACATTCCATCGAAGGTCTCTTTTTTTATTTGGGCTGCTTACCTGAACAAGATTCCTACTAGAGACAACCTGGTTAGAAGGGGTGTGGTGATTGATTCTAAAAGATGTGTCTTGTGCAACAGTGATGATGAGACTGTTGACCACCTGTTATTGCATTGGAGCTTCACTCACAGAAGTGAGGATTTTCAGATTTTTTTCAATCAGAAGTCGCTTCCAAGAATCAATGGCTGATTTTGTCAACAATTGGAGGGTACAAGGCCTAAGCAAGAAAGGGAAAGTTCTATGGTATCTGATTCCAGGTTCTATGTTATGGTCTATATGGCAAGAAAGAAACTCAAGGATATTCCAAAACAAAAGTTTTCAAGAAGAGGAAGTGTGGCAGAAGATTGCGGGGAAGTTGTTTTCCTGGTCTTCGATTCAGCTAAAAGTTGACAGTTCTTTTTACAGTTCTCTTTTTTACTTTAAAAGCCTGTTTGTCTCTCCCATTGGTTATGTAGTTTGGGTGCTATCTTTGTACTTCCCTTTTGAATTGATACTTCTCAAAAAAAAAAAAAAAAAACAAATGAAGTTTGCCATTTTTTCTCTGTAATTTGTGGTTTGAGAAGGGAAGCTCTTTTTCCTCTGATGATGTGACTTCACCTTCATGGCGCCTTCTTTTTATTGTTTTCCATTTCTTAGTTTATTTCCACTTTACTGAAGCTGCCATTAGAACATATGTTGTTTTCCTAGTTATTCATCAAAAAACATAAGTTGTTTTCCTGTTAGTTCTCTTGAGCAGCAAAGTTGTCTTGGAGTCCATGTCTGTTTTGTGCTATTGCCTCAGGTTCTGCCTCTGCACTATTTGAATTTGTGATAAGGAAATAGAATTCAAAATATGAGCATACATTATCTCCTTGTTTTCTCTAAACGAGGATGGAATGGAAATACATCATAAAAGTATTAGGACATGAAGCTATTTTAAAAGACCAATCAAATAACAAGTGAAACATGACTGGAAACAGACAAAAAAAGGTTTTGTTTCTACCATCTTGAATGGAAGCCCAACATGACTATCAGCCACATGGTATAAATATCCTGTTTCAATGTAAAATGGCCTAAAACAACTTTTTGTAATTTACAATACAAACTTCATTGTGCACCGCTTGTCTCACATGAATATACCTAAGTAAAATGAATGTCCATCAATGCAGGATTGAATTACTTACTATCTATGATCTTTTGTGTCCCATGTTCTTCTACTGAAAGCATTTCTATATTGATGCAGGAAACTCAGCAAAATCCATATCTAAGGAATATGCAAGATCTCCTTTGTGACTCAAGTGTGTAATCATGTTCTTTCACCAACTCAATTAGGGTTCTACTTTCTGATTTTTTATTCTTGGAAGTAGCTTTTCTATTACACTGATTTTTTATTGGACAATGTCAGGTATGATTCCTTACCCAGAACCTTATCAGAGTATGTATCAGCAACGACGATTAGGTGCTCTGAATATTGAGTGGCGTCCTCCCTCCATAAAATATGCTGTTGGAGCGGATATTACTCTTGGCCTCCCAGATTACCAACTGCTGCCACTGGCAGACCTGGACAGAATGATTGAACCATTACCGGAGTTTATTGATGCAATGGATTGGGAACCAGAAAATGAAATCCAGAGTGATGACACTGATTCAGAGTACAATGTTACTGATGAATATTCTAGTGAAGGAGAGCAGGGAAGTTTAAATACCAGCTCGTCTGGTGATTCAGCGTGCAGTGTAGAAGATAGTGACGTTGAACACAGTCTTAAAGATAGCCTTCGCAGATCAAAAAGGAAAAAACACAAGGCAGAAGTAAGTTTTGTTGTTTTGTGTTTTCATTTGATATTCTTGTCCACACCTACTAAGTATTAAGCTTCCATTACTTTTGTAGGTTGAGTTCACAACTTCTTCTGGGAGGCGTGTTAAGAGGAGGAATCTGGATGAGTGTGATGGCACTTTGCCCAGGAGTAATAGGAGTAAGAAATCAAGAAATGGCCGTAAAGCTTCAAGGAAGAAATCCTCCGCATCAAAGTCATTGCGACCTCAGAGAGTTGCTGCACGTAATGCTTTGAATTTGTTCTGTCGGATTAGTGGAGCATCAACAGATGGAGAAGATGAAGAAAACTTGGAAAATGATTCATCAGAAAGTGATTCAGTGCTACAAGATTCAAATGTTCAGAACTATGAATCTGATAGATCTATGCAGAATCTGCAACAGAAACAATCAAAAGGGAAAGAGACATCCTTAGATGATCTTGACAATGTTGTCAAACCTCCTGAGGCTTCTGAATCTCAGATGAATGTTGGAAACAGGAAGAGGTTGGTTTTGAAATTGCCTGTTCGTGATTCAAAAAAGCTTATTCCTCCAGAGAACACAAGATCCGAATCTGGCAAGCCTGTTGATTTAATGAGCTCATCATCCAGATTTCATCAAGAAACTACTAGAGCAAACAAGACTTGTGTAGGATCCTATGATCCTGGCTCCTCTTCTGGTGATGCAGTTGATAGTCTGCAGTTTCAAAGTAGTGCTGGAACAAAAACAAGAGAGAGAACACAGTCTGGAAGGGTTGATGATCATTTGGAGTTATCTGCAGGCTACAAGGAAAACAAGATTAAATGGGGAGAGGTCAAGGCTCGTTCGTCCAAGCGTTTCAAATTTGCAGATGCCATGGCAGTAGATGCATCCCTTGGATCTATTGTGGGTTTTGATGGCCATGCCAGAAATGAGAATGTCAACAGATTTGTGAAATCTGAACATGATACATCACTTCCTCCAGAAATTCAGAACCATGGAGATAGGATAGAAGGTAAGATTGATGATGATGGGAAAGACTTGACAGCAATCAATTTAGAGAGTGTGGATGGTGCAAGAAATAAAGAACTTGGATTTCCTGAGTACATGCATGCATTTTCGTCATTTGAACCAGGCACTTGTAATGGGAATGCCAGTAAGGAATCCAAAGATCAGCTTGAGTTTGGTGATTGTAAAAATTATGATGACTCACTAAAAGGAGTTGATACAACTAATGATGATCAATTTGAATCTTCTCTCTTTAGCTCTCAGAATGGAGGTGAACACTCCAAAGAAGTCAAGGAGAACCCTCAATCTATTCATACTAAGTTGAGGATCAGATCAAAAAGGATTTTGGACCCTGAAAGTTCTTCCAAGCAAAAGTCCGCTGTTGGAATAACAGACTGGGAAAGTTCTAGAGGTGAATTAATGTCTGAAAATATCCTGCACATGGAACAGAATATAAATTCAGGAGTACCTGAAGAGGATGAAGGTGCATTAAGAGACAGTCATGAGGACTGGCATCGCTTAGGAAAACCTGATACTCATATTGATACAGGTTGCAGTCCGTCCAGTTTGGAAGATTTAGGGAAGTTGCATTCAGATTCCAACAATAAGATGTACAATGCTGTTTACAAAAGGTCAAAGTCATACAGATTAACAAGTAGTCTAGAAGGGGATACTGGTGGTTTGGATGAAAGTATTTCAAATGCTAGCAACCATAACCTTGATGTAAAAATGGATTTCCCTGAAGCTGGACCTGATGGCACCCGTAGAACAAGATCAACGGGGACAAAGGCAACAACAAAAGAGAGGGAAGGTTATGGATCAGTGGGGACATCAAAATATGTAGAGAAGTTGACCACAAACAATCGTGAGCAGGTCCTATGTGAAGATTGGATGTCAGGTTCAAAAGTGACCGTTGGATTAAGGTCATCTAGAAACAGAAGGGGCAATTATGACAATGACCTGAATCTTTCAGATAAGAGGAAGGCACATCATTCAGCAAGAAAATTGTCATGGTTGACATTGGCAGAGCATGAAGAGAGCTACAGATATATTCCCCAGCTAGGTGATGAAGTTGTATATTTTAGGCAGGTAGGTACTTCATTTATGAATTAGTGTTTATGATCCATAAAAATGTTCTTGATTGTAGTATGGCATTCAATTATTTATGTACAATGGTTTACATGTTGGCTTTGGTTATTTCAGGGCCATCAAGAGTTTATAGAATCCAGTCGTTCAGCTGAAGTAGGGCCTTGGAGGTCATTTAAGGGGAACATAAGAGCTGTTGAATTTTGTAAGGTTCAAGGTCTTGATTATTCCACCCTTGCTGGATCCGGGGAAAGCTGCTGTAAAATCACACTTGAATTTTCAGATCCTTCTTCCAGTGAGTTTGGTAAAAGATTCAGGTTGACTCTGCCTGAATTGATCAATTTTCCAGACTTTCTTGTGGAAAGGACAAGGTATGATGCTGCCATTAAGAGAAATTGGACACATAGGGATAAATGCCAAGTCTGGTGGAGGAATGCAGATGAGGAAGGTGGGAGTTGGTGGGAAGGTCGTGTTACAGTTGTAAAACCCAAGTCTCTTGAATTTCCAGACAGCCCATGGGAAAGATATCTTATTCAATACAAGAGCGATCCTGCAAACCCTCATCCGCATAGCCCTTGGGAGTTGCATGATCCTGATATCCCATGGGAGCACCCTCATATTGATTATGAAAGCAGTGGGAAGCTGTTATCTCTTTTTGCCAAGTTAGAGCAGTCAGCAAACAGAAGTCAGGTTTGCCTTCTATTCTTGTTTGGCTTTTAAATTTCTGTATTTGTTTTTACATTTCTTTTCTGGAGTATCTAAGAGTCATCTATAGGTTAAAGTTCTTTCAACCTTTGTGTGGATGGCCAGTTATTAAGGTTTTCTGAATTGTTTTTTAATTCAAGGTTTATATGAGGTTGTGATTCTATTATGAATGTTGCAGGACCCTTACGGGATTCAGAAGCTGAAACAAGTAGCACAGAAGTCGGATTATCTAAACAGGTATCCCCTTACCTCTCTCTCTCTCTCTCTCAACTTGACAAATCCTTAATTTATCTTGGATGCAATAAATGCTTATATATATAGTAACATTGTTTTGTAATTATGGTATGTAATGAGCTGATCCCTCGAAGATTCTAGTAACAAATTTAGAAGAATTGTATGAGATGAATATTATAAAATTAAACTTGATTCTAAATCAAGATTCCTGGCGTGCTGATTTGTAAACCAGAGGATCTTATTTTTCAGGAAAATCTATGTTACTGGAAAGACATGATACCAGTCGAGCTTTGACCAATCAACACCCCCATTCCAGTTGAATTTTGATAAATGCTACCTGATTGGTTACTGGTTGATTGGTTACAAGCTTTTTCTGGTATCATAGTTGAGCCCTATTTTTATTTGTTTTTAGTGCAAAATTGAGTAGGATATTGTATGAAACAATTTTGGCTATTTGGGATTGTTGCAGATTTCCTGTTCCACTATCACTTGAATTAGTCCAGTCAAGGTTAGAGCATAATTACTATCGCAAATTGGAGGCCGTGAAGCATGATATCTCGGTTGCACTGTCAAATGCCCAATCATACTTTGTGAGAAATGCAGAACTTGCAGGAAAGATGAGACGCCTAGCAGATTGGTTTACACGAGCTCTGTCTTCATTGTAGTCCTCGGCAGAGACAATTTTGTAGAAGGATCAGTCTCCGATGAGGTTTGAGCAAAGCTTATTCTGGTTTTGTTGTAGATATTCTTTTAATTTTTATTTATTGCAAGGTCTTTGATTTGTACCCATTGATCCAATTTTGGGGATTTGTTGGTTTTCCTTTGGGAAGATTGTTGTTGGGGAGAGAATGATCTGAAGAAAAGAGCCAGTTGTGGAAAATCACAACCACCAGAAATTTATTCTTGTATAGACAGATGCTCACTTCCATCATCAATCATCAGGAATAAGAAAAGAAAGGAAAAAAAAAAAGTTAAATAGTTAACAATATTTGGACCCATTGGGTCTGTTTAGTGGTGTTCCATCTCTAATAATTACAATAGGCATGCATATCCTAAATGGTTAGCGGAGTGTCGGTTATTTTCCACCACTTAAGGCTGTGTTTGGAACCGTGGGCGTTTGCTCAAAAAACGCTGCCACGTAGGGTGCCACAGGCGTTTGGCGCAATAAACGTATTAGAGGTTAACCGGCTGTTTGTGCGACCGTTTATAAAAATAAAAAATAAAAAAACTCGTGCAATGAGACGTTGGGGGAAGGTTCAAAGTATCGTTATGTATCGGTTGATATGTATTGTTCCATAACCCTTCCGATATGTTCCTACAGTGGGTGTATCGGGAGTCTGACCAGTTTAGGGGATGGAGGAGTCTTAGATTGGTTTCCCTGAACTAGTTTCGGAAAAATAAAAGAAAAGTAAAATGCGAGTATTGAAAGGCCTAATACGTCCTTACTAGCATATTGGGCGTATCGATATTTTGAACCTTGGTTGGGGGAAGTCAAAAATTTTTGCTTCCCCAATGACTGTGTTTCACGAAACATGCATTTGACGTGGTGCATATGTGGACGGTGATGTGGTGATTGAGGGAGAGAGACCTCGTGCTTCGTGGATCATTGAAATTGTAAAGAAAATCCCCATGCTTCAAACCTTTATCAGTGTGAAAGGGGCTTTTCACAAGGATAACTGCATAGGGATAGCCCAATGTTCAAAATAGAGGTTATTGGGTGGTATCCATTTTTTTTTTGTTTTTTTTGTCAAATCTGGTTCATAGGGTACGGTTAAAGGTCCGTCCACCCCCCCCTGAGCCGATCAAAACCTCACTCTGTAGGGGCCTAATGGGAATCTCTTGATAGGGGTTGATACGTATCAATATTCTGAAATCTGTTTTTACAGATTATTGATCTATTAATGTTTGGTATTTCAATCCATGTTTCCTCCCAACACCCCTGTCATTTGAGTTTGGGCGTTGGATGTGACTTTCATCCAAAATCAACCATTGGATTTTAAAATATGCACAAAGGATAGTTTGGACCATTAGATTTCAAAATGCCACTTAAAAATCAAGGAGAGGTGTTACACCGAATCACCCATATGGCCCACTTCTTGAAACACCCTTCCAAACAGCATAAGGTGGGAAATGTTTCTCATTGCTGAGTTGGCAAGTGCCTATATATGCTATTTTTTGAAACGCCCAACCTACACTTTCGCTACACTTGTCTTCCATTTCCATTCACACTCTGACGACGGACTAGTGTCTCGTGTTTTTTTTGGTCTCATACTAGTGTTTACACAGTACTGGGACACCTATTTCAGACTAGTGATGCAAACGTACGATAATTTTGTGCAAACAAGTGCAGCAAAATGCCAAAATCTGTTTCAATGGACATATTTGCTGAGTTGGCACCTGCTCCCGACAAAGCATGCCTCACCCCGACCTCACAGCTATATCCCACCCTGACAAGTGACAAGGAGGTGTGTCAATTAAACTGGATTTGGTCCAATCCATTATAAATAGGCCATGTCCAATTCAATATCTAGATTGTTCAATTTATTCAAATTCATTTGGGAGAAGTACGGACAGGTTCAATGCAGATTTCTGATTTTTATTGTAGAGTTATAAACATTCAAAAGGTAAAAATTTCTCACTCTTCACACCAATGTTCGCCTATGTATTGACATCAATTCCAAGTTAGCATTTTTGGGCCTACAAATTCTGACCCTGGGTTAATCGATCATTCTCCTAATTCATTTTGATTTAAATTGATTTCAATCCAAACGGGATTCATTAACACCCATATTCTTATCTTATATCAATGGAGCAATTATTGACTTAATCCAATCCAATATAAATTTATTATAGATGGACCAATCCGTCCAAAATTATTTTGAACCAGATGAGGGTCCCATCCAAAACCGGCCCATTGACACCCTTAAAAAGGACAACGCCCCCAATGCCAGTCCTGGATACGATCCATGGGACGCAGAATGAGATGAGCGATTGAAATTATTGAATGATTGTGACTGGCGTCGTGGAGCGTTATCATGGGTTTTAGTTTTACGGCCCGCTTAACTGCTTAAATGCGTTCAGCTAATCTGATCAGTTCACGGCATTGCTGATTAGCAACTAAATCAAGATTGAAAAGCCTTCCCGCGCTACGACAAACCACTTTCAAGGTGGTATACCTTTCCACAAATCAAAAGGACAGCACATACTCAAGAATCCTCTGCTTGTCGTCACGATCGTTCAGGAATCTGGAATCAAAATCATGGATGCGATCCTTGAGATTGGTCCTGGTACAGGAAACCTCACCAAGAAGCTACTCGAGGTTGGAAAGAAGGTGATTGCCGTCGAATTGCAGTGTCGCTTCTAAGGGACACCGTTTTCCAATCGGTTGACGGTATGTATAGATACATCCACTTTCCATCTCTCATTTTCTAAATTCTTTCCTCTCTTGTTTGGTTTTCTTTCTACTTGCTTTTTCCTCTCGCTTAGGTAGAGGATTCGTTGCTTGCAGGGTACCATGAACATCTAGGAATTGGGCATATTACATATAAAATATGACACAGAAACCACTATGGCTTCGTAATGTTTACTGCGTCCACTGCAAACGAATAACCTTAGTTGTTCATATTTGTGTTGTTCAAGTATGACATGCTATGCAAATTAATGCCCCGGTATAATATGTAAAACTAAATCCAGAGCAAACCAGGAAGAGAAGCTTATGCACCCAGAGAGAAGACAATCTGCATTTAGTGTGGTTTGACAATGGTTGTCTGTTTACACAGATAAGCCCCAGCTAGTTTTTTTTTTTTTTTTGAAAAAAAAAAGTTTTTCTCTCATAACCCCTAATTTGACACCTCCACCACTGATACGAGAATTTGCCTTTAGTTTTTGAACCCCCCAACCCGAACAGTAGTTTTTCTCTCCTATCGGTGTACTTGGCACCGTTAGATTAAAAGACATCTAAAACAACAATTTATGTAGAAACTTATTACCTCTAGTAGGTTTAACTCCTCTAACCTCTATCACAAATCGTATTAGAAGGTACTTAGTAATGATTTAAGATTTGCTTTCAGTCACGGTCCTCTGTCCTATGCAATGGTGGTTGAACCTTCTTTATCTTTATCAATGTCATTGTATATGTTAGTCTACTATGCTTCATGTCCTTGAGCTTCAGACTAATTAGGGTTAACCATTCAATGTAAACAGATTATTCAAGGAGATGTGCTTAAGTGTGATCTTCCCCATTTTGATATTGTGTGGCGAACATCCCTTATCAAATCTCTTCTTCACTCACCTTTAAGTTGCCGTCACATTGACCAGCTTTCAGGCGTGCTGTTATTATGTTTCAGAGAGAATTTGCCATGGGACTTATTGCTCAGTCTGGAGATAATCCCTATTTCCACCTTTCAGTGAACACCCAACTGCTAGCCCGTGTTAATCATCTTCTCAAAGTAGGAAAGAACAATTTCCGGTCTTCACCTAAGGGAGGCTCCTCTGTGGTCCGAATTGAGCCAAGAAAACCACATCCACCTGTGGATTCAAGTGATGGGATAGGTTAATCAGAATTTGCTCCAACCGGAAGAATAAAACTCTAGGTTCAATATTCAGGCAGAAAACTGTCCTTTCTTTGCTAGAGAGGAACTACAAAAATCTGCAAGTGTTACAACAATCACAAAAGGGGCATTTAAATGATACAGAGATGGATGTGTCTGTTTTAGGAGATACCTTTGAGGACCTTAGCATGGATAGAAGATGGAGGTGGAGAATGAGGGGGGGGGGGGGGTTCGAACACCCCTTGTAATGCAATCATACTCGATTTGTTTCTTGGATTTGTTATTTCATTACTACTTTTCAATCCGTCACATATTTGGGTTCTCTTTTTATTTTTGTTTTTTTCTTTGGCGTTTAAGCGTTTTTACATGAGTTGCTACGGTCATGGCTGCCCATTCAATTATTGAAAATTAAGGTCATTTCTGGTTCATTTCTCATTCTAGGCAAAAATTGGCAAGAATGAATAACATTAGAGTATTTGGTTATAAAATTCTTGCCATGGCTACATTCTTCTTAGAATGAAAAATCAGCCCCATGTAGAGGTGTAAATCGGGTCGGGCCGTCCAATTTTAGACCGGCCCGGCACAAAGACTCACGGGCCGTGCTAGACCCGGCATGGAGGTTCGTGCTGTGTTGGACCGGGGGTTTGAGGCCCATGGGCCCGCATGTCGACACGGCCCAGTCCGCGACACAGCACGAAGCACGGCCCATAGCGGGCTACGCTCGGCCTACCCAAGAATATAGCCATTGCCCTCCCCCCTCCCCCACCCCCCAAAGAGGCCCAATAGTTAGTTTCAGCTTTTTTTTTTTGGGGGGGGGGTGTTACAGAAATACCCCCCAACAGCTATAAACAGCCATATTAGGGGGGTATTTGTGTATTTTGCTCATGATGGATTAAAAAATGACATAAATGCCCCCCAAGTATATAACTAGTTTAGGAGGGCATTTTGGGTAAAGTCATAAGTAACTTTACAATGACCAAAATACCCCTCCCAACAATCAAATAACAGATAGTTTTTTGGGGTATTTTGGGCAATTGAATTATGTTCAATTCCTATAAATAGCCTTATCCTCCACTGTTCTCATCATACCAATTCAATAATTATCTTAATCTCTTATCTCTCTCTCTCTCTCACATACTCATACATTCTCAATTATCTGCAATTTGAGGAATTTTGATTAGCAGATTGTTTAATTCTGCATTCTCCAATTCTCAAGTCTCAATTTTATCGAATTTTGACTTTCAACAAGAAGGCTTGCTCAACCAACTTAACTATCTCAATTCGGGAGGTTTGGATGTTGAAAGGCTTCAACCATTGAAATCAAGTTGGAATTTTGAACCAGCAATCTAGGCAAGTCAAATTAGATTAATTTTTATCTTTTTAGAATTAAAAAAATGGTCGACTCTTCTGAAAACTGATTCCCCAACATGTTCACCATGGATGACATTCAATTACATTACGATAATTTTAGTACTGATGCGATTGATGTCAATGGAAGTGGAACTTTCACCCCCGGTAGTAGTGATACTTGGGGAAAAATGAGGGCTTCTAAGTTGAGTAGCCCGGTTTGAAAAGTTTTCAAAATAGAGGATATTGATGGGAAGGGGAAAGGTCCATTTGCCAAAAATGTAGGAAAGACTTTAGTTATTGTAGCAAGGGTGGTACGGGTCATTTGAGCGGACATCTGCTCACACATGAGCGAGAGGAAGATGAAGGGAGAGAAACAACCCAAACACAGATTGAGAGGGAGACTAATTTTGGTACTTTTAGATATTCACAAGAAAAAATGAGACAAGAACTTGTTAAGTATATTGTACGTGTAGAACAACCATTTATATTAGCTAAAGATCCAAAGTTAGAAAAATGGTTGCGTAGTTCTGTAAACCCACAATATAAAAAAGTTTATAGGAATACTATAAGATCTAATGCTTTAATTTTTTTTTATTCATATAAACAAAATCTAATTTTTTTTTGTTAGCAAATCTTAATTCTAAAATTGCAATTATCTTGGATGTTTGGACATCCAAATTTAATATTAGTTATATTTGTGTTACTAGTCATTTCATTGATGAAAATTGGCTTTTGAATAAAAGAATTTTAAGTTTTACTAGACTTGAATGGCTACATAGTGGCTCAGCTATTGTTGCAAGTATTTTAAATACTTTGCATGCTTATGGATTGTTTTCTATTAGTTTTGATGATGCCAACAATAATGATTCTTTAATAAATATTTTAAAATCTCAATTAAAACCATGCTTAAATGGTAAATTTTTTCATATTAGATGTGCATGTCACATCTTAAATTTATGTATTAAAGATGCCTTGAATATTATTTCTACTCATATTTCAAAAATTAGAAATTGTATTATATATATAAAAAGTTTAAGGGCAAGAAAACAATAATTTAAATATTTATGCCAAAATTATGGTTTAAAATCTAAACATTTTATATTAGATGTAAAGCATAGGTGGAATTCTACCTATGCTATGTTAGAAAGTTGTATATCTTATAAACAAATTCTTTGTGATTTTTATAATTTAAAAATGCCGAATGATATGATATTTGAGGAAGACTAGGAAAAAACAGTCTATATAAGAGATTTTTTAAAACATTTTTATGATGCAACAAATGAATTATCTAGAATTTATTATCCAACTAGTTGTAATTTACCATATCAATTAATGGTAATTAGTGATTGTTTTGCTAAATATAGAAATAATCCTCAATTCTAATGTATTGTTGAAATTATAGAAAATAAATTTAAAAAATATTGGGAGAACATTTCTCCCCTTTATTGTTTAGCTACAATATTAGACCTAAGAATTAAGAAAGATGGTTTAGATATTTTACTTGAAACATATTGTGAAAATATGAATATCGATATAGGAAATAAAAAAGAAGAAGTTAATAATTTATTATTTGAAATGTATAGTTTGTATGAATCTGAAGTTGTAGAAAATATTCCTACAACTTGTTCATCATCTTCTTCTATTTTTGACCTTGAGCCCAGTAGTGGAAGAGAAAAACTTTTTTATTTAATAAGTAGAAGGCAGAAATTTGCTAGTTTTACAACAAGTTCATTTATTGAATTTAATTTTTATTTAAAAGCAAAGTTTTCTAATTTAGGTGAAGTATCAAATAATTTTGATATTTTAGCTTGGTGGAGTGAATCCTTGAAAAATTATCCAGTTTTCACCATCATGGCACGTGATCTACTAACCCCTCTGGTGTCTATAGTTCCATCAAAATCTTATTTTTAGTACATGTACTAGGGTGTTGGATGACAAAAGAAGCTGAATGAACGATGAGAGCATAGAGATGTGCATCTACTTCAAGGATTGGCTAGATGCAAAAGATAGATTACAAGACAAGGGAGGGCATGATATAACATCGGACATTTCACTTGAAGCAAATGATGAAAGTCGTGAATGATGATTCATGAATTTGACTACTTGTATAGAATTTTTCATTTTTCAAAATATTGTATTTTTTTAATTTTATTTAATTTATTTGATATTCTTTTTTAAAATTTTTAACAATGTAATTTTATATTTTCAATTTGTAACCATATTGTATTCTTTATATTTTATTAATTTATTCCATTTTTATATTTTATTCATCCAAGTATGCAATGATCCAATCATTTTGTAATTCACTAATTTGTACCATTCAAATTTAAATGAAATAAAATTCTTATTTTTCTTCCAATTTGTTATTTTATCATTCTTATTTTGATTTGGTTAATTTTTTTTTCATTTATGTGTTAAATAACTTAAATTTCTCATTTCTTAAAATTTTAAATAGTTTCCAATTACCAAAGTTCATATGAAAGTTAAATATTTTAGTTTTACAATTTTACTTAGAAAAGAAATCAAAATTAAAAAAAAACAAAAAAATGAAAAAATATAGTGCAGCTCGGTTCGGCCCAAGACCAATGCCTGCCCTTTGGCCCAAATTTTCCACCAGGGAGGAGAACATAGCTTGTTGCAGCCCGCCCCACTTTACACCTCCAGCCCCATGGTACAAAAACTAAGTAGTTTGCAACATGAGAGATAATCATGCCCCATCTTGCTCATTTTCATTCTTTGAGGAAACTCTTGCCTATAAAACTATTGCCATAGATGTTTACTTTTGCGAAAGCATTTTTACAAAAACACTTTTATAAAAGTATTAAAAGTATTTTTATGAATAAAGTGCTTTTATGAAAGCACTTTTAAAAAAGTATTTTTATAAAAGTACTTTTATAAAAAATACTTTTATGGAAGTGCTTTTACAAAAACACAGTACTTTTACAAAACATCTATGCCAACTCATAAACATTGATTATTGGATACCTACACTGGCGGTTAATGAATATCGCAAATTGTTTTATTTATTTTCTGAAAAAGTGTTTGATTCATAACAATATTTTCCCATTCTACCTATTTTTATCCATTCTTATCCATTTTAGAATTTCATCTTAGATAAAAATGAGAAAAATAAGAATTAAACCAAACATAGCTAAAGGTGCAACCTTACCATAGAAATTAGAAAATCGTCCCCACTTTCCACCTTTGGATTAAAAGGAACCAATGCATTATAGGAGACTCAATAATTTCTGCACATGATTTGATATTCTGAATGTCTCCTTACCGCTTTGTTTGTCCATTTATCTTTCAATTTACGAAAAGATAGAGGAAATGCATTCATTCCGGATGAAATGCAGCAGCTGCCTATTTCAAGGTGCACCGTTGTCCTCTACGGTCTACAACTGGGAGCAGTGATTTGACAAGCTATTCATTCGTACCGTATGGCGACATAAATGACTGTGAAGATGGTGTGAGCACGGTCATGTGAACACTGAACCCATACTGAAATGGGCAGTGTTTGATCAAGTTGGAAGCGGTTCTGTTAGGAACATATTCACATCAGATATCTATAAGTATAGCCAAGGGAAGATTCCCAAATTTCAATAAAAGGTGGATATTCATAATGCAAGGTTTTTAAAAACCACGATATAATGCTCACCAAGCTACTAAAACGTGGTTAACAGATCGACCTGCTATATCAAAATGAAGCAATGCATGTTCAGCCGTTTCTTTTGCTTTGCATGGTTTCAAGTATGGTAAATGTTTATAAGCACAATATGCTATATTAATATTTTTTCCCATTAAATATTATACTTCATACCCACGTTTTCTCCTCTTCATACTGTATTATACATAAATAACATGAAAAATGCCGGATCTCGTTTCATATTTTCAAAAGAAATGATAACACCCTGAAATGACAAAAGTGCAGCCAGTAATAACCTCTCAATTGGAATTAGAAATAATGGATTGGCCTAAGAAGCTAGAAGGGTTTGACTATTTGTATGTAACTAAGCTAAAAATGTTGAGAATGCTGATACTGAGATTGAGGATCAGCATGGTCGCACTATAAATTAATCTACTTGCAAGTACAGGACGGAGGATATGGTAGGGGATTAAGTAAAAGAGTGAGAATGAGATAAACTCAATTCATTACAGCAATACTAAACAAGACAATATAAAGCATATATGCTTCCTAAAATCATAGTATTGATTTAATTAGCCCTTGATCCCAATGCCAAGATCCAGAGCGGGTAGACAAAAATGATCTTGTTAGATGCTTATGTGGCATAACTCCCACATTAATAGGACCGATAGTTTGATATTGTTTAACCAGATTTTTTAATATGGGGATTCTTCCAATGAACTGTGATATTGTGAACTGCAATTTTCGCTCACAGATTGTCTTCATCTTTATCCAAGGAAGAAGATAGGAAACTCAATATAAAGCCATCAAGATCACCATCGAGAACAGAATCAGGATCAGAGACCTCATAGTTTGTTCTCAGATCCTTAACCATCTGATAAGGCTGCAAGAAACAGGAAAGCAGAAGAAACGCAGTTAGTGAGGTTTAAATTTTAAAATGTTAGCGGCTAAGAAAAAAAGGTGGTTACTGCCAAAGAACATACGTGGAGGACATAAGTCCGTATTTGATTGCCCCAGCTAATTTCGGTGAGGGATTGTGTATGCTGTGCATTCAACTGAGCCTGTCGAGCCATCTCAAGCTGGTCTAGCCGGGATTGAAGCACTGCCATTGCCATTGCCTTGTTTTGATGTTGTGATCTGTTTTAGCATGCAGGAAAGCAAAACTTATGGGCTGTAGTTGTAGAGAAGAAAATGGAGACATTTCTTTTCCAAACATCTAACAGTAACTTGTAAAGCTGCAGGCGAAAGCATATGTGACTTACGTGTACTGCATACCTTTCATTTTGACAAGTAGCAGTGACTCCTGTTGGAATATGCACTATTCTCACTGCACTTTCAGTTGTGTTAACATGCTGGCCACCTGCTCCTCCAGCACGAAACCGCTCAATTCGAAGATCAGATTCGTTAATCTGAAATCGGGATGAAACATCGCCCAAGATGGGAATAACAGCTACAGCAGCAAAAGATGTATGTCGTCGCTTTCCACTATCAAAAGGTGAAATTCTCACCAACCTGTGAACCCCAACTTCTGCTTTGGCATATCCAAATGCATATTCACCATCTAATTTGATTGTTGCACGCTAAAAATATATACTATCAGATATTTATTTCCATTTAGTGGTTCACAAAAATGTACTTGTACTAATTTCAGATCATTATAAAATAGTTACAGCATATCCAAGGTTATAACAAGTCAAATAGAACTGTATAAATATTATGTGCAACTTGACTAATATTTTCTTCACCCAAATATTTGGGGAATACGAGTATAACAAAAGTAATATTTCTGTGTTAAGTTATGCAATCAAATAATTATGTTTCAATTAATATCCTGCCAAAGCACTCACTGTCTGTAAATCATGAAAGCTAATGAGTGTCGAACATATTAAGACTCACACATCTTATCCAGTAGAGCACTTCCAAGAATCTTCTCCCATTACTCTTAACAGAAAAATATTTCAAAAGCTACAGGTAAGAAGACTAGGAGAAGGGCCAAGGAGAGAAGGGAAGAAATCAAGAAACAATATAGATCAACCCGAGGAAGAAGGGAAACAGCACAAGTATTTACATTGACATTTGCATACTGTTTATATAGGAATGATTTGTCTTGACGTCTTTATTTCTTGAAAACTGGTCAAGTATATTTTGTTACATGTCAAAATGCCTATATATATATTATATATTATTAACACCTATAAACAGGTGTATCGGGGACCAAAAGATATGATACGATACACCCCGATTGTATCGATACATTGAACCTTGGTTGTTAGCATGCAATGGGCTTGGGACCAAAAAACTGTCTGTTGAACATTTTTTTTTACACCCATAAATTGAACACAATAGAAGAAAGATAGTAGCTTCACATAGATAAATTAGAAAGATAAGAGACAGTTAGGGTTTAGAGATGGAGAGAAGAGGAAGAAGTGAGGGAGAAAGAGAAGGGTCCAATGTTATCATACCCGATCCCTCCAAACTCTTTTATTTCTTGTAGTAAGATGGAAGACAGAATTACAATAATGCCCTTACATATTTGAATGCTATACGATCTAGCCCCAAACATATGAATCCTAAAAATACCCTTACCTAAAGAATATGTTGTTTCTACACTCCCCTTCAAGTCGGGGCAAAGATATCTATCCTGCCCCACTTGGGAACAAGTTCTGTGAGTTGAACTTTGTTAACTCCTATATTGAGAATGTCTGCTAGTTGGGCCTATGAAGTTGTATAGGGAGTGCAAATATGACCATCCACAAACTTCTCACGAATAAAGCGGTGATCAAATTCAATATGCTCAGTGTGGTCATGTAGAAACAGGTTATGGCCAATACTAATGGCTGCGTTATTGTCACAGTACAAGCTCAAAGGACCAGTTGGCAAATTCCTAATTTACTAGGCAACAATTTCAACCACAATGCTTCACACACACCATGTGCAGATGTGCCATTGTTATAAATTCAGCTTTACACTTGACCTTGCAACCATGTTCTGCTTCTCACCAACCAACCAAATTACCTCCAACAAATGAACAATATCCTAAGGTAATTTCCTATTCCTGTATGTAATGGATCTAGCCTAGTCTGTCTGCATCAGTGTACACTTCAACCTGAAAATATCCATGATTAGAAAAAAGAATTCCTTTGTTTGGAGATGACTTCAGATATCTCAAGATTCCATGAGTAACCTCAAGATGTATGCTTCTAGGACCACGCATAAACTAGCTTACAACACTATCAGCGTAGGCAATATCAAGTCTAGAGTGAGATAAGTGAATCAACTTTCCAACCAGGCACCGAAACCTTACTACATCAATTTAAGGATAGCCAGCTTGATCCCCAAGGTGACGATTCTGATAAATTAGAGTTTCAGTAGGTTTAGATTCCATCATTCCAGTCCCCTTTGAGAAGATCAAAAGCATATTTTCTCTGGAAAATGAAGATATCTTTCTTTGATCTGCTGACTTCAATTTCAAGGAAATATCAAAGATCTCCTAAATCCTTGATCTCAAGTTCCTTCCCTAGGAAGGACTTTAGCTGTTAAATCTATTCCTGGCCATCCCCAATAACAATCCACATAAACCATGACAACCACAATACCCTTATCTCCCTGTTTACCAAAAAGAGTGAACAGCTTGCCTCTAGTTATACCCAATCTTCTTCATGGCACAATTAAACCTCTCAAACCAGGCTCTTGGAGATTGCATTAGACCATATAATGCTTTCTAAACCTACACACCTTGCCCTTGGCATTCAGTTTTCTAACCAACAAACCTTGCCATTGGCATTCAAGATGTTAACTCCAAGAGGAATGTCCATATATACTTCACGCAAATTTCCATGTAAGAAGGCATTTTTCACATCAAGTTGGAATAGGGGCCATCATTTGAGTGCAGCAATGGAGAGAAGCACTTCTATTGAGTTGGCAACTGGAGCAAAGCTTTTCTAATAATCTATACCTTGGGCTTATGTAACCCTTTGGCAACAAGTTATGCCTTATCCTTCTCCATAGAGCCATTTGGCTTATATTTAATTGTACATACCCACTTACACCCCATTGGACATTTTCCAAAAGGTAGGTAAAAGGAGGACAAGTAGAGATAGTACTTAGATCTGAAGGAGATAATACACTTATAACAACTCCTGATCACTTGGCTCTCCACCTTCCATAGGAACAGCAACAGGTGTACAGTGCACTATAGTAAAAAAAGGAGGGATGAACAGGAGTGGAAGATGGTAAGACAGGCACCCTCTCTTCCCCAAAGTGGCCCACCTCCCCCTGAAGAGAGGGCTCTTTGGCAACGAAGAAAGGTAGTAGACTCAAAAAAGGAGGCATCTATTGAAACAATTCATTCCCATGAAGTAGGACGATAGCACTTGTACCCCTTTTGAGATGCAAGATACCCCAAGAATATGCACTTGATATCCTTGGGATCAAGTTTAGCCAGTGAGGAGGAAGAAACATGAACATAACGAACACAACCAAACACCTATGGGGGGAATAGAAAATAGAGGCCACTAAGGAGAGAAAAGTCCAAATGAATGTTTGAAATTGGGACTCATAAAGGAATATGATTAATAAGAAAGGAAGACGTAAGAACAGCCTCAGATCTTAAGGTTTTAGGGACATTCATACCAAACATAAGAGCCCAGTCAACTTCTAAAGACATTCTTTCTTGCAACAACCCCATTCTGTTGAGGGATTTTTACACAGGTTGTTTGATGTTCTTTCCCATGTTCAACAAAATAAGCTTGAAGTTTAGCATCCATATACTCTCCTCCATTATCTGATCGAAGGACTTTAAAAGGCCTCTCAAACTAGGTATTCACAATGTTGCGAAAGTTCTTGAAAATCGTGTAGACTCCATCCTTAGTTTTCATCAAATAAACCCATGTGCACCAAAAAAAAATCATCCACAAAGGTAGCAAAATAATGATGACCAGATAAAGTTGTAGAAATAGGAATCCACACATCAAAATGAACAAAAGCAAAAGGAACTGAACTTCTTGTATTACTTCTAGGATAAGAATTTCTACAATGTTTTCCATTCAGAAGAATACTCTCTTGAATATCGTCATATACATATTTGCATTCAGAAGAATACTCTCATGGTTAGAAAAAAAAAGGTAAGGAAGTAAACCTTTATTCCAGCAATCTCACCGGGCATTTCGTCCACTACAGTTACTCCATATCCCCTGTGTTGAGCCCATGACTTATACATCTGCATGACCATGGCAGCCCAATCCATGCTCTCTGTACCCCCAGCTCCTGCTTGAACCTGCATCATGCACAAACAATGAATCAATATTTTAATTGGCACCAACTAACTTAAATTCTAAAAAACAGGCGTCATACACAAATTAACAATTGAAACTTAATTTGCATAAATATCTTCACAGTTATGACACTAATCCCCTTCCATTTTCAGGGAATATGTAGATTAAAATCAGGGCCATCTGGATAGAAAGTGTGTGTATGTGTGTATTAGACGCAATTTGTGGTCCAGGCAAACAGACAAATTCTCCTACCCATGAAGAATATTTGCAAAGTTTAGTGGAAGGAATTACCTCTATAAAACAAGAGCAAGAATCCTGCTCCCCAGATAACAAAGCTTGAAGCTCTTTCTCCTTTGTGCTTCTTCTCATCCTAAGTAAAGCTCTTATGGATTCCTATAGGAGAAGGGAACTTACATCAAGATGGGAAGTACCCATCATAAGATATTAAATCCAATTTGAGAACAAGAAATCAAATAAGTTATTGCAAACAAGACATAACACAAAACATGCAGAGGAACATATATTCCAACATGGATTATATGAGAACAAACATGCAGTACATTCACTTATTTCTCAATTTACAACAGAAATAGATGAAGACTCCATCCATTACTCAATAAAAAAATACATAAGACATAACACAAAACAATATTCTGTTTAAGCTTCATACTTGGATTCTAGTAAAGGGATCCACCAGATCACTTTCATGGGGCTCTAAACATATGCCTCGGTCAATCATGCTACATACACGGTCATTATCACCTCTTACCAAATGGATACTTCTCTGAGTTGGAAATGGACTATGTCTTATTTTATATTGTATTATTTTATTATATTGGCAGTATGCTTTTTGGATTCAGAAACTGTTTTGCACCTCTAGATAATAGTTTCGTTACAAACATGCTTCCTGGAGCAAACACTGAAAATTTATCCCACCTGTCAATGAATAGAAGACTCTACAAATTGATTTCAACGCAAATGATTTACGCGAAGTGTAAATTGTGTTTCACATTGAATTCCCATTGTCAATTCAGATCATATGACATAGATGTAAATTACATCTTTTGTGGGTGAAGATTCAACGTATATTGCTCACATAATTGTAATAGTAATTGGAGGTTTTCTGCTGAATCTCAATTGAGTTTGAATCATTTTAATATATTGCTAAATCCAAGGAAGAAACTGTCTAAATGTATAATATGTAGCAGATGGAATACATGCCTATAAGAAAAAGCAAGGGCCCACCGATTCCAACTCTCCATCGTTTTCTTCACGTGCAAGCTTCAGCATATCAATATGCTCGAACAATTCTTGCTCGAATCCATTTACCTCCTTCATCTTACCCATGAGGGAACCATGCTCGCGGCTTATCTTCCCAGCATGAACGGGGTCGTCCCAAAGGTCGGACCTATTCAGCTCTGCTGAGAGCATCTCCAACCTGATTACCATCTTCTTCCACTGTCACCATACAGGAAAAACTCAGATTTCACACCAAACCAGAATTGGTGAAAACATGGCCACAAACCTTACGAAATTTGAGAAGAATCGGCAACCACAAATTGGAAACAGAATGAGAAAAAACATAATAGCGGAACTTCTGTTCACTAAAACATAATAACGGACTTAGTAATTCCACCTGTAACCGCTTCTTGATTAGCTGAATCGATTGAGCGATGGCAGCGGCGTGACTCTTCCAATCACTTTCGCTTTCATCGAGTATCGTCCATCGGCGAGCAACAATATTATCGACTGTAAGGCCATCGGAGGTCTTAGGTTCAATAACGGCCTGAGAACTGAACCAGTGCACACCGCTTGGTGGAACGAAAAAGTGATGAAAACAAGCTAGTTTCTTTATGGTTTCAACCTCAAAAGAAGAAGAAAACCTCGAGAAACTCCGCAAAACCCTAAAACTAGAACCAATCACGGGCTGCGAATTGAGGTGTGAGATATTGGGAGGTTTATTGTGTGATTCTGAGAGCGAAGAGAACAGAAGTGAAACCAGGTAGGTCCGAATTGCAGGGTTTCGGAGATGTAAAGATCCATCTGTTGATCTTCTCATCGCAATAAAAGTCCCCATTTTTTACTAATAGGATCTTCCGCTAGAGGGAGAGCCGGAGAGCTCGGAAGGGTTTTAAAGCCTCGAAAAGTCTTCAGATCAAAAACTGGACTTTTTTTTTTTGGGGGGGGGGGAAACAGAGGAAAAAAAAAAAAAAAAAAACAGATCAAAAACTCGACTGCAGTTTGAAAACCTCATATTGAAATGAGAATGGGAAGGGTAGTTTAGTCATGTAATTTTTAGGGTATTTGCGTCATTGTAGACCAATCTCCTTTACATCAGAGCCCCTCTGGAGTCTGGATGTCTGATGTCGCCATTGTTTCAGCGTTTCGGGCAGCCTCTGAAGTCAGAAATGGTGGTAACGGCGAACTTGTCATTCTTACAGTGACCTACATCTACATGACCAACACACCACGCCTCCTCTCTAGTTCTTACCTATTCTTTCTACGGATCAAAAACCCCTTCAAACCCTCAACAGCCGTTCGATCTCTCTGCAACATATCTCCTCCTCCTAATCGAATAATGGCGTATAGGAGTCACCCCGATTCAGCAAAAGAGGGGGACCCAAATGGTGAAAACAAGACTGTAAATTATCCAATCCCTTTGTCTCCGCCATTGCCTGCGATTTCAAAGCAGATGGAGCTGGCTAGAGCCATGTCCGCGTCCTCAAAATCGAGTCTCTTTTCACTCTCCTTAAGCGATGTGCTGTTCGAAGACGAGTGGCTGATCGTCGTAAACAAACCCCAAGGGATTTACTGCGAAAGCGTATTGGCTTCAGTTCCTCGTCTTTGGAGCAATTCCACTGATTCCTCAACACTGAGTAGGATTTCCTTATAATTGCTTCCTTTATTGTATGTGGTTCAAAATTCAACTCCCCCTGTTACACTTACGGGTGTCTTTTGTTGATAGTTCAATACTTTGGTTAGCCAAAAATGTTTAAAAAGAAAAGATAGGAATTTGAATCAAATTTTTGTTTTACAGGAAATGAATCTAACCCACCGGAGCTCCATCTAGCCAATCGACTTGACCGCGACACTAGCGGTGTAATGGTCATAACCAAGTCACACAAGATAGCAGGAAAACTTGTGAAGGCATTCACAGACCACAAGGTTTCAAAAACGTACGTGGTTCTGTGCATTGGAGCTGCTCCAAAGTGGGAGACAATTAGCATAAAATCAGGCCATGGTAGATCTAAGTTTGGTGCATGGCGAGTCTATGCTGCATCAGATGTTGGTCGGACACTCCCTGGCGGTTCAGTGGTCAGAGACATGGCAACTTCATTTGAAGTTCTCTCAGTGAATGGGCAAGGGAACTTCAGAGAACCAACTAAACATACTATTAGTGAAGAAGAATTCCAACTTGTTGAAGAACGAGGCGTCAGTTTAAGCAACGATGATAAAAAGGATGAGATATTGATAAGAGCATATCCTAAGAACGGCAGAACGCATCAGATTCGTTTGCACTGTCAGTACCTCAGAATTCCAATAAGAGGGGATGTGAAATATGAAGGTGTCTATGAGTGGAGGGGGCAAATGTTTGATGGTCATGCCCTTCATGCAGAGAGCTTGTCATTCAATCATCCTGTCACTGGACTTCCAGTTGAAGTCAAGGCACCTCTGCCCCCGTGGGCAGAACAAGCATTTACAGCTGATGCTAGAGCCTCCCAATAGATTTTGCAGTGATGCTCTGCTAAATACCAGACGATTGGCATTGTTCACATCAGATATTGTTTTATGGATATCTGTCCAACTTTTATCCGGTTAGTAATCAACTGATTCAATGGGCTGAAATTGATTCAAAGATATATTACTTGATGGTTCTGGTTGATGCTTTTTCTTTTCTTTGTCACACTTATGTGTGAAAATACTCTTGCTTGAGCTCATTAATTGACTCATGTTGCACCACAAGAATATCTCTGAAATATGGTTCTTAATATGTGTACCTCCATTATCTGGCTTGACATCGTTTATTTAAGTTGTTTTTGTTATCTTCAGGATAAAGATATGAAAGCTATAGTCAAGGTGGTTGGTGGAATCTGCAGTCTGTGTCACATGGAAAGCTTCTATCGATGGCCAATTGGTCTGCATTCAATCTTCATTTCTGCTCTGGACAACTTGTTAGGTTCGTTTGCAGTCCTTCCACAGATCTAATATATCAGATCGGCTTATGTGTGATATGTATCTCTTCTTATATTTATATCAAAGTATGTAGGTTCTTTAAGCTACTGTAAATGATCAATTGGAATTTTAGAAGAGTTACAACTTACAAGTTGTTTCCCACATAACCAATTTGGTTCCAACTTCCACTCCTTCCACAATTGTTCCTACCAATTAATGAGATGCATCTCCAAGAAGCATTCGAAGAGTATATAGTCAAAGATCAGGGATGCACATATGAATTGGGGAAGGAGGAAATCTGCTCTAAAAGTTGACTAAAACAGATCCTGTAGGGCTACAAGAGAATGCAATTGACACATTGAGAGAAGGGTAACTTTCATTCAAACAAAAAAGGAAGGGATGTACATGAGAAGATGTACCAAAAAGGGCAAAAAACACAAAAAGAAGAATATTGGATGTTTTTCTTTCGTTTTTTTTTTTTTCTTTCTTTTCCTGCAAAAGAAGAATATTGGATGTTTCATTTCCTTTGAAACAAGTGCATTGTCAAATCCAAAAATTGATGTTGCATCATAGCCTAAAAAGGAAAGAGCCATGAGTAAGAATATATTGATACATTTTCATACTTAATTTAAAGAATAAACACTACACAAAACTTGTTTTACCATTGATAGAATTTTTTAGGCCATCATTGATATAATTGTGTTGGTGTGAAAACCTTGGCAGATGGATATAATTTACCAAATCCAACATTGTCCTGCATAGTAATGTTTTAAAGAAGACAAGCGCAGACTATAAACCTGAAACCCTAACTGCCCCTTAAAGAATGCCATATGAATCGGCATTTCGGAAACATTACTTATTAAAACTTAAAACCTTAAAAGAAAAAATGCAACATTGGTACAAATGACTGCTTAATAATAATTAGTTATCTAATGGTACCCATTCAGACATCAATCAATCTCTGCAGCTATGGCCACAATTGGGGATTACAGCAAATGAAAAATAATGCCCTAGCTTCCTCTCCTCTATAAGAAGCCTGCATAGTTATTCGCAAATTACAACATGATCAACAAAAATAACCATTCCTAAATCAAATCTGATAACTAAGCCCAGATTAAATAACACTTTAGATTCCTAAATATTTAAGTATATATAACAAACTGGTTTGCCTTAAATTTTGAGTTTAAACAGGCCAGGAGGCATGTATGGTGGATAATCTCCTTTTTAGCAAATTCACTACAAGATTGCTAAAGAAGAAGGGACATTAGCCCGTTACCCAAGAAGGGAGGATTCAATCAAGGCGTGATGGAGGTTTTCCATTAGCTGGAGGCAAGAATCGTAGTCCAGAACATAAGAGACATAAGCCTCTTTTAAGATGAGGAGGAAGAAAAAGAAGGAAGAGGAGGAGTTTTGGTTTTTTTTCTTGTTTATTTTTTATGAAAGGTTTTCTGTGTTAAGCAGATTGAGGATGCACAACACTAGCTAAAGGGGGGAGGAGTGAAGCCAAGGGAGTACAGGGGCAGAGCCCCCAGCCCAGACTTGAAGCTTTCAGCAAAATACTATGTGACCCTTCCAAGTTCTACAAAAGATTCGGTGAGTTGCTTACAAACTGGAGCTACCCCCACATACTCAGATTCATCCTATATTTCATGTTTCCCATTTGAAAAAGAAGATAGGCAATTGTTCAGTATGTGTTTGGTTCCGTTTATGTTTTTTCATTCAACGTTTGTATTTTATTTGTTTGTAAAACTGAGAAAGGTAATAATTATAACCGTTTATGACCATTAGGTGCCACTAGGCTTCATATTAGCGTAACAGTGAAAAAAATGCCTAACCGTTTGTGGAAGCTTTAAAAAATAACTTCTCCAAACAGTAGACGTGTACAAAAACCGATGTCCACTTTTGCCATTCTTAATGCGTACGGAAGAACAAGAGATGCAAACTGCTGAAGTGGCACCTAGGTAGCAGCATTTATTGAATAAACGCCCACAGAACCAAATACTCTCTCTGAGTAACAAGAACCAGAATTAGGGTAAAAGGGAACGGCAGAGAAAATAGAGAAGGAAATAGAAAACAGAGATCAATATCCCTTTTATTGCTTTCTCTAATCGTATTTATATAAGGCTATTTCCTGCCCACACATCCGACTATTACAACTCAGTAACTAACAGACCACCTAGCTACTTCAATTCATTACAAGAATGCTGTTATTTAAGTAGTGACTGTTACATTCCCCTCCCCGTAAGGGTGCCCTTGTCCTAAGGGTCAAATTTTGGAAAATGAGATTCTATAGACCAGTCCTCCCCATGTAGGGACAAATTGCTCCATTCAGCCAAAACCTGCACAATCGGAAAATTGCGTCTTTCAACCTATCACCTTTGTAGCACTGCTACGGACTCTACCTCGAAGTTTCCTTCCGAGTCCGTGAGAAGCAATGTGGGAGAAGTAACTGAGAGGGTGGTTTTGGCCATTTTTTATTTTAATTAATTTTTAATATTTTAATTTTTATTTGTTAGAATAGGCCATCCATTCGGATCAGATGGTCAAACCATCGACCCAAAAACCATCTATTTTCACTACAAGATTGCTAAAGAAGGGCCATTACCTACGAAGGGTGGATTCAACGGAGGCATGATGGAGGTATTCCATTAGCTTGGAGGCAAGAAGTATAGTTCAGCGCAAGAGACATAAGCCTCTTCTAAGTGGAGGGAGAAGAAAAAAGAGGAAGAGGAGGAATTTTTGTTTTGTTTTTTTTTTCTTGTTTATTTTTTATGAAAGGTTTTCCGAGTTAAGCAAAATGAAGATGCATAACACTAGCTAACGGGGAAGGGGGTGCGACCAAGGGTACAGGGGCCACTCTAGAGGCCCCAAACTTGCTTTTTTATTCTATGCCACCTAAGCATGTGTGAAGGGTATGCCATACACCCCTTGTACACTTAATGCAAAATGCATATGAGGCAATGTTTTAAAAAGCGACCCAGAATCGGAACCTTTCTGACCATCGGTTTCTAGGTCGATGGTTTGACCATCTAGTCCAAATGGATGGCATATTCTAACAAAAAAAAATTAAAATATTAAAAAATAATTAAAATAAAAAATGGCCAAAACCATTGAATGGGTCGAACGGTTTGACCACCCAGATCAACGGGTCATTAACCAATTCAACAGCTTTTGGCCAAGGACTAGGTTTGAGGTAAAACGGAACCAGTTGCCTAGACGGTTCTCGGGTCAAATGGTCCGACTGTTTAGGTCAATAGAGGTTCAAAAACCATGATTTGAGGTGTACGCCCCATAGGTAGGGGTGTCAATTGGACTAGATTTGGTCCAATCCAATCCAGTCCAATGAATATTTTGGATTGGTCCAATTAAATGTTTGAACCATCCAATTTGTTCAAATTCGCTTTGATTTAGATCCAAACCTGGTCCATTGACACCTAATATTGGCTTAATCCAACCCAATCCAATATAATTGTATTACGGGCGGACCAGGTCTAATCCAATCTAATAAATATTTTGCACCGGTCCAATCTAATATGTCTTGTTGGTCTGTCCAATCTATCCAAATTGATTTTGGACTGGATAGGGTCCAATCCAAAACCGGTCCATTAAGACCCTTACCCATAGGCATCAATGCCTCTAGTCTCTGGCATGCACATCAAGGCATTTTGAGGGCACCTTGCGTGGAGGTACATCTCCCACACCTTTTAAAATACTAATAAGCATACACGTGCTTTGCACGTGGGAATTCTAGATGATGATAATGATAGTAATAATGTATCAAAAAAGTTATATTAATATGTGTTGAAAATTAATTAGTTTTATGATGCTTTTCTAAGTAGATGTTTTATGTTAGTTGTTAGATAGGAGGTGGAGACCACAGTAGTTATGTGAATCAGAATTTTATTATGTTTTTTGAGTGTTATATATGTTGTTTTATGTTTTGTCGCTCTATAAGGGCATAGTTATCTTTGTACTATTCTATTATTTTAGTATAAATAATAAGTGAAGGGAGCGGCCAGATGATTGCTCTCTTTTCTTTCAACTTCTCTTCTTCTCCTTCTCTCTTCCTTCTCTCTTCAAGAAACTAGTTTCTTTCATATTTTTTTAATTCAGCAGATATCTACTTGGTATCAGAGCATTGGCTAGGGTTTCTGGAAGCATTCTCATGCAACCCTAGATCAGCCAACTGCATGAAGTAGTAAAGGGTTGATCGATCTGGTATAGATTGACCAGTTCTTGGAGTTTTTGGTGGGATCTAGACATCATAAAGGTGATCTACTATTTGGCATCAAAATCAGGAAGAATTGGAATACGGGGAAGAATCCCAAAAAAGTTGGACTCTTTGTTTTTTATCTGATCTTGGGCGCCCAAGTATTGTTAGTTTTCTTTTGATTTTCTGAAGAGGGCGATTTGGTTTTTGAAATTTTCTAGGCTTCTCGAAGTGATTGATTCACTTTTCTCTCTGTTGGGAGGCATGGAGAGGAGAGAGATTTCCCTCCAGGTAGGGTTTTCTTCTTCCGGAAGGGTTGGTTTCTGTGCATGTGGTATTAAATTATTTTTTAAAAGTCTTCAATCTATTTTTTTCTTATTGTTGAACTATTTGAAGTAAAATGGAGAGTTGGAATACCGAGATAAAATCTACTGGTACTGTGGAACTAGATGCTAGAGGTAGTAGTGATATTTTTGCGTCTGTGATCATTATTATAGTAAAACTTGATGGTACAAATTATTTGGAGTGGGCACAATTAGCTAAGATGGTTATTGGTGCCCATAGAAAATTAGGGTATCTCATTGGGGAGGAAAAGAAACCCGATACAAACTCTTCCCGATGGGTGCAAGAGAATTACATGGTAATGTCTTGGCTGTGTAATTCTATGTTACCTCATATTGCAAAAATTTTACCATGGGCTAATACTGCTAAGGAGATTTGAGATGGAGTGACTAAAACCTACTCTCATAAGCAAAATGAAGCCAAAGACTATTAGTTAAGAAATCAAGTGATAAATATGAAACAGGGAGAAAAACCTCTTGCTATGTATTTCTCCATGCTGAAAACCCTATGGTAGGAAATAGATCACTTAAAAACTGTGGTATGAAAAAGTGTAAATGATGCAGCAACTTATCACAAACCGGTAGGGAGGAATAGGGTTTTTGAGTTCTTGGCAGGGCTGAACCCTGAATTTGACATTGCTAGGTAGCATATTCTTTCTAGGGAGGGTGTGACACTCTCTCTGGCCTATGCTTTTATCTCTGGAGAAGAGAGTAGGAGGAATGTAATGCTGAGATAGCATGGAGTTGACTAGTCGGCTATGATTGGTACAATAAAACCTAAGCCGAATGGAGACAGGGGGAGTAGTGAGACTAGAAGGGAAGATAAGGACTTGGTGTGTGATTATTACAAGAAGCCTAAGAATACTAAGGACACTTGTTGGAACCTTCATCCAAATCTTATGCCTTCTCGGATAAGAAATAAGAAAGAAAATGCAAATGTAGCCACTACAGGATACTCTTCAGCCCCTCTCTCCCAAACTGATTGGTAATCCATTACAGTAGCAGCAGTGAGAACAGAATTGGAGAGGTTTGGACAACTTATGAGTAAGAAAGATTCACCCAGCTCTAACCTTCTAGATGAACAGCAAAATGCAGAAGCCAACTACACCACTTTGCACATACAAGTAGTTCATATGCAACTGCAAATCTTGCATCCACTTCAGGTAAGGAGGGACCTCCTTGGATTATAGACTCAGGAGCATCTGAGCATATGACTAATGCCCCTACCATTTTTAGTTCCTATCAATTGTGCTCTGGTAGAGACTTTGTCTCTACAGCAAATGGTCCACATATGCCCATTGCTGGGAATGGGACAGTTAGAGTGACCAATGATATAACTTTGTCCTCTATTTTACATGTCCCTAGACTTTATACCAATCTACTATTTGTGACCTTTCTTCCTAATATTTGTGTTTTGTAGGATCTGGAGTCAAAGAAGATGATTGGGAGTGGTCGTGAGATGAATGGAATCTACCTTCTGGATGAGATTTCGAGACATCAGGGCCATCATATTAGCAGCAACAGTAATAGTGGGTCAGAGTCAGTAAACCAGATTATGCTTTGGCACAATCGCTTGGGACATCTTTCTTTTATTTCTTTGAAATGTCTTTTCCCAAAATTGCTTAAGTCTATTCAATTATCTACTTTGAAGTGTGAGAGTTGTCAATTAGGAAAGCATTATAGACAATCTTTTAAACCAAGTAATAAAAGAAGTACTTCTGCTTTTAATATTGTTCACACTGATGTATGGAGGCCATATCAAATCCCTTTTGTGGGAGGATTCCGTTACTTTCTTTTGTTTGTGGATGATTATACACGATATTCTAGGATATATGTGATGAGATCACGTGATGAGGTTCATAACTTAGTATGACAATTCCATCAGATGGTTCTCACACAATTTGGAGTGAGAACTAAGGTTTTTTGATCAAATAATGCTAGATAGTACTTTGAGAAGGACCTAACCATGTGTCTCTTAGAACATGGTGTAGTTCATCAGAGGAGTTGTGCATATACACCGCAACAGAATGGAGTTGCTGAGAGCAAAAACAGACACATTGTGGAGGTGGCAAGGAGTCTTATGGTGTGTGCTTTAGTTCCTGTGCAGTTTTGGGGAGATGTAATTCTTATAGTTGTACATGTGATTAACCGTGTTCCTTCATGGACTTTGGGGTTTAAGGTGCCATTTAGCCTCATTTTTTCAAATGGAGAGATATTTAATATACCTCTGAGGGTTTTTGGTTGTGTTTCTTTTGTTCAAATTATTGGCCCTCATCACAAGAAATTGGATCCTAAGGCCAAGAAATGTGTTTTTCTTGGGTATGCTCAGAACCAAAAGGGATATTGTTGTTATGACCTAGTGTCGAACAGATTTGTCACTATGGATGTTACCTTTTTTGAATCCACATTCTTCTTCTCGAGTGGTTCTCCTTAGGGGGAGTTTTGGGGAAGAGAACTCACAATCTGTTCCTCTTCATGTTTCTGTGGTGCCTCTATCAGTTCAGCCAGCATCTACAACAGTTTAGCCACCACCTGCACCATTAGTTCAGCCAGCACCTGCACCTCCAATTTCATTACCTGAGCCACTATGGGCAGCCTCACAGCAATATCAGCGCCGGCAGATGATGGTTGACTCCACATATCCTCGACCCACACCACTCTCTGTAGTCCTTCTGAAACTCCAGATTCAGCAGATAAAGTTCCAGGTATTTCTCTTGAGCCTGAGCCTGTTATGTTTCTGATGATAATGTTTCTGTCCCTAATACCATTGTTGTAGCTGATCCCACTGACCTTGATCTTCCCATTGCACTTCGTAAGGGGAAGAGAAAGTGTACAGCCCACTGCATTTCACGCCATCTTTCCTATAGTGCCTTATCACCCTCCTACCGTGCTTTTCTTTCTTCCCTGGATTTTGTGTCTATACCTAAGAATGTTATTGAGGCTCTCTCCAAACCTGAGTGGAAAATAGCCATGCAAGATGAGATGGATGCTTTGGTCAAAAACCAAATTTGGGAAATAGTTGATCTCCCCCCAGACAAGGAGACAGTCGGATGTCGATGGATATTCACAGTGAAGTATAAGGCCGATGGCAAGATAGAGAGGTACAAGGCAAGGTTGGTAGCAAAAGGGTATACTCAGACCTATGGTGTTGATTATTTGGAAACTTTTGCACTAGTAGCTAAGATGAGTTCAGTTCGTATCCTTTTATCTCTAGTAGCCACCTATTCATGGCCCTTGTTCCAGCTTGATGTCAAAAATGATTTCCTCGATGGTGACTTACAAGAGGAGGTATATATGGACATTCCAACAGGCTTTTATGAAAATGTTGGTAAAGGAAAGGTGTGCATACTCATAAAATCTTTGTATGAACTGAAACAGTCACCTAGGGCTTGGTTTGACAGGTCCAAAGGGGCACTCATCCGTTTTGGATACACACAGATACAGTCTGATCACACCCTCTTTGTGAAGAGGAGAGATGCTTTGGTGTCAATTCCGATTGTGTATGTGGATGATATAGTGGTGATAGGAAATGATCTAGAGGAGATTGATGATCTCAAAAAATCATTGCAACAAGAATTTGAAATCAAAGATCTTGGTAAGCCCAAATAGTTCTTAGGGATTGAAGTTGCAAGATCCAAGCATGGGATCTTCATTTCACAGAGAAAATATGTACTTGACCTACTACGAGAGACTGGGAAGCTGGGGACCAAACCAGCAAACACTCCTATTGATCCAAATCATAGAATTAATGGTGTGGATTGTGAATTGGTAAAGGATATGGAGAGATATCAAATAATGGTGGGCCGACTGTTGTATTTGTGTATGACATGACCAGATATTTCTTATGTTGTTAGTGTTGTGAGTCAGTACATTCATGCACCTTGGGTTCAGCACTAGGAAGTTATTGAGAGAATACTTGCATATCTGATAAAGCACCACGGCAGAGGCATTCTTTTCTCAAATCATGAGAATCTGAAGTTAAAATCCTATACAGATGCAGACTGGGCAGAATGCTTAGATGACAGGAGGTTTGCATCAAGAGTGTGTACCTTTGTAGGTGGAAAATTGATCTCTTGGAAGAATAAGAAGCAAGTAGTTTTGGCAAGGTCAAGTGCATAGGCTGAGTATAGATCCATGGCTCATGATGTCTCAGAACTTCTTTGGGTTAGATCTCTTTTGAGTGAGATTGGGGTGAAAGCAAATGAACCTATGATGTTATACTGTGGCAATCAGGTTGCAATCAATATTGCCCACAATCGAATTCAGCATTATAGGACAAAACACATTGAAGTTGATAGACACTTTATAAGAGAAAGAGTAACAACCAGAGAAGTTTGTTTGCCTTATGTCTCTTCAGAGTTACAGCTGGCTGATGTTCTCACTAAAGGGGTGGCAAGGAATAAGCTTGAACATGATTTGCACAAATTGGGAATGTGTGATATTTACTCTCAACTTGAGGGGGAGTATTGAAGATTAATTAGTTCTATGATATTTTTCTGAGTTGATGTTTTATGTTAGTTGTTAGATAGGAGGTGGGGACCATAGTATATATGTGAATCCAAATTTTATTATGTTTTTTGAGTGTTATATATATGTTGTTTTATGTTTGCCGCCCTATAAGGGCATAGTTATCTTTGTATTGTTTTATTATTTTAGTATAAATAATAAGTGAAGGGGGCGGCCAGATGATTACTCTCTTTTCTTTCAACTTCTCTTCTTCTCCTTCTCTCTTCATTCTCTCTTCAAGAAAGTACTTGCTTTCATATTTTTTAATTCAGTAGATTTCTATTATATGTATTTTTTTTATTATTATTAATAAGTTATAAATTGCAAAATCCAAATCTGATTACATAAAACATTTCATTCAAATATCATCGGATCAAGTTATAAAGCTTCAAGTATCATTGATAGGCCTACCTACTTAGCTATAATTTTTTTTTTTGTAATGTTTTATCTTTTTGGTGTTTTTTTTGTTCATTTATCAAAGAAATGTAAGATTTGAATAGAGAGAATCGAATGAGGTAAATGATATTGTTCGATCTAAGGTGTGTCAAGCCAAATATATAGCAAATAGTCTTGTCAACTGGATGAAGTCGAGGTGGAAGGACAAGACCGTGCACTATAGTCTACAAGTATAGAGAAAATCAGAGGCCTGAGGAATTTATCCCCGGGTAGGTAAAGAGTTGGTCAAAGCCAAGGAGAGTAATGTGTGCTAGATCCTAGAGAGCTTAGTTGAGAGGGAGATGCCTTTATATAGACCGAACACCCATGTTGTAGTTGGATGAGGTCTGTAGGGTTGTCAGGATGAGGTTGCCCACTGAGGTTCTCGAGAGGTCCCTCTCTTCTGGTGGGCCATGTTTCCTTGTTTGTGCGGGACTTTGCTTCCTCGTGAGTCCTCTCTGTGACACGATTGTGGTGATGTAAGCCAACAAGGTCCAAAGTCATTGGCCAAAAAGGTAGATCATGTAGCAACTTCAGCCAACTAAGGCATCACCCGAACAATGAAAAGTAGTAGTATGAGTGTCAATGGACCAATTTTGAACTAGACCCCATCCAATCCAAAATCAATTTGGACAAATTTGATGGACCAACAAGTCATATTGGATTGGACCAATCCGGTCCAAAATATTTATTAGATTGGATTGGACCTGGTCCGTCCATAATAAATTTATATTGGACTGGGTTGGATTAAGCCAATATCTGGTCAATTGATATAAGAGAAGAATATCAATGGACCAGATTTAGGTTGAAACCAATCTAAATTAAAACAAATTTGAAGAGATTAGACGGTCCAGACATTGAATTGGACCAATCCAAAATGGTCCAAAATATTTATTGGATTGGATTGGACTTGGTCCATTTGTAATGGGCTCACGTTGGACTAGATTGGATTGGACAAAATCTGGTACAATTGGCACCCCTAAGTAGTAGTTCAATTTAAAATTTAAACTTCACAATTAATTAAATAGAGACTAAATTCAAAATTGAGTATATTAGTTAAAAGAATGTTCCATAATCTTATTCACATTTTTAATAGTAGTGTAAATATAAAATTATAGATGTGTTCAATTTTTTCTATAATTATTTTTATATTTTATGTGTAAAAATTATTCTGATATGTCACACTTACTTCTTGTTTAATATGATAATATATGATATTATACATGTGCTTGAATGTTCTTTTGCAAAATTTATGCATTTTTATATTTTATTAATTTTTATTTATTTATTTATTTATTTATAGCACTAAACGCTAACAAATTTGACCCAAAAGTTGAACTATTGATCTTTTCCAAATAGTAAAATAATTTCATTTTTGCTCATTTCTAAATTATGTATTTAATTTTCATTATCAATAAAAATAATTCTTGTTTATTACATTTATTTTTTAATTTCATTAATAAAAATATCATAAATGTGTCTAAATTTTTCTACATTTTGTAATTTTTTATATTTATTTCTATTTTAAAAATTTTATTAACTAACTATGACTATATAAGCTCATCAATTTGATTCAGATGGTTGAATTTCTTAGTCACCACTTTGTTAAAGAATTGTTTTGTTATTGAGTTAGCTTTAAAATATACAGATTTATATTGTTAAAAATATTGGCATAAATCTAATTAGTATCATTTATTAATGAAAAATAACTTTAATAAGAGAGAATGGGAGTTAATAAGTTATAAGACTTAATGAGAGGGGATTAAATGAAGTGGAATGTAAACACTAAAGTTACATTTTCAACCATTACAATTATAGATGTACTAAATAGACAAATATGGGCATTTTAGTAGCCACTAAAATTGACATTAAAACTACAATAAAATTACTTTTATACCATTTCTTTGCACAAAATGGCTTACTTGAAAATTGATTGTTGCTACGCTTAGTGTTTCTGACAATTGTCTAAATCTTCCAAGCGTCGTTAAATATAGACAAAAAAAATCAAATGTCCATTTTACCCTTCTGCGATCTCTATTGCCCTCCTCTCCTCTGATCCTTTAAAACACTCGATCAGCGAAACAGGGAGAAAACAGGGAGTCTCAACTTGTTTTGGTAATTGACCACCTGGAGCAACTTGTTTAGGTAGCTGACCACTTGTCTTACAGCGAGAGAAATAACATAGAAACAGTCCGAAGCTGTGACCGTTTTGATAGTGTTACTGTTCATCAAAGCTGTGACCATTAGATCTGGAACAGTAACCGTTCATCACCGACAGATCTAATGGTTGCAGCTTGATACCACCTTTGATAGTGTAATCAAGCTCCCACAACCTCCAGATCTAGACAGTAACGTCTCAAGGTGGAGCAGTGACTTCTCAAGGTGCAGCTTGAGATCTGGACAGCAACGACCATTAGATCTGGAGGTTGTGGGAGAGAAAATTTACTGTTGTGGGAAAACAGTAGCGTCTCAAGGTGCAGCTTAATTTCTTGTTGCCGCTCCTCCAAGCTGTGACCATTAAATCTGGAGAGAGAGAGAGAGCAGATATGGTCGTGCTTACCAACGACGCAGCCGCTGCTGGTGGACGGTGGAACAGTGGAGAGGGAGGTTGTGGGAGAAAGAACTTACCGTTCAACGTCTATCGATCGATATACCCTCCGAAATGATATGGTAGATGTATCGGACGTCTAACTGGTTTAGGGGATAGAGGAGATCTAAACCGGCCCCCTGAATCGATTGTAAAATAATAAAAATAATAAAATTGTGTATCGATCCCCTATCAGCATATCGGATATATCGATATTTTGAACCTTGTTTCATTTTGAGACGAAAAACAAAGTAGCGGCGATAAGAAACCTCTCTCCTCTTAACGACAAGAAATCTCTCTCTTCCCTGTTTGGCTTTGGTAAGAATGGTTCTTTTCGTTCTCAACCGCCACTGGTGGACAGTGGAACATGGAGAGCGGAGATTGTGGGAGAGAGAGAAGTTACTATTCATCGTCTCCCACCGTGAGACAAAAAACAGGGTAGCGGCGGCAAGAAACATCTCTCCTCTCGGTGGCAAGAAATCTCTCTCCACCTTATTCGGCTTTGGTAGGAATGGTTCCAGTGGAAGTCTCTATGAGTATATGAGGGTGCAAAGAATAGGGTCTGATGTAGGAGCACCATTAGACGTGATTTTTCTCCAAAAGGCTTCCTCAAAAAGGTGTACTTTATGAAGGCCGCTAGGATTTGCTTGCCTCTTCCATGGTATCATTTCTCTGATATAGAAGAACGTAAGCCACTTGGTCTGCGAAGGGAATTTTCAGACTTTCTTGAACGTGATGTTGAAAATAGAACACATTGGCGGAGGTTGAAGATAGAACGCATCTGCGGTGGCGTTAAATTCTCCTTTCTCCGTTCTCATTAATGGTAAGGGTAGAGCTATACAATTGTCAGAAATAGTAAAGTAGCTATAATCAATTTTTGAATAGTAAAGGTATATTAGTCAATTAACTAAACCATAAGAGTAATTTAAAAAATTTACCATTTTTTTTGTATTCAATGCTATGCACCATTAATAGCTTCCCCCAGACCTCTTTTTCCCCTAAGTGCTTATTGCGGGATTTGATTATGTGTCAACACCCAAGGAGCCATCCATGTTTGTCAGCCCAACATTTTACCATTAAGACCAAGTAATGGCATGAAATATGATTGCTAAATAAGAATATAAAGTCTTCACTAGTTGAATCAAGTAGGATTGGCAACGGGGCAGGGATAATAATCCCCGTCCCCACCCCCAATTCTGAAATTTACCCTCATCCCTCATTTCCATCCCCAATTCCCGTTGGGGATAAAATTTGTCCTCGATCCTCGATGGGAATGGGTTCCTCGTGGGGACTTGAATCCCCAAAATTTTTTTAAATGATTTTTTTTTTAAAATAAATTTACTTAAAATAGATAAAATTTTAAAATTATAAATAATGTTTTAAATATGTTTTGATATATATATATATATAATATAAATAATATACATTTAATATAAATAACATTTAGATATATATAAATATAAAGTCGGGGTCGAGGTTGGGCAGGGACCTCAATCCCCATCCCCATCCCCATCCCCGAAATTTTTTTAATAAGTTTTTATGAAAACAAATTACTCAAAATAGATAAAATTTTAAAATTATATATATAATATAAATAATATACATTTTATATAAATAACATATACATATATATATATATATATATATATAATAAGGGTCAAGGACCTCAATCCCCATCCCTGATCCCGACTCCGATTAAGAATTCCTATTAATCTCCATCCATGTTCCCGTCCTGCTAAAACAATTCCATCCCCAACCCCATTGGGTCAGGGAAGTCGAGTCCCGGTCAAGGATGGGAAAAATTGCCTATTCAATCCTTTCATGAGAACTTACCACAAGTAACACGGCCAACCAAACAGTTCAAGTAGGAAAGCCCAGTGGATCGATTACCTATTCAATCCTATCATCCACATTAGCCATGTATCATGCCTTTTATAGTGTTTCCCAAAAGTAATTTTTTTAGGAAAGTTTTCCAAAAGTAATCAACCATTGAAACTTGAAAGTTTTAATATTACAATATTACCCAAAAAGATGTCTTTATTCTGATCACATGGCAAGGAATTTGGGGCTCAGAATTGACCCATCAAATCATCAATAGATGATAGCCAGAGGAATGTGTGGAAAACATGTGCAAGCATTAAGGAAGCAATTCGAACATCTTAGCGTCTGTTTGGCACCATTGCCGTTGCTCCAGAAAATGGCACCACATCAGTGCCATGTCAGAAAAAACAGTGTTTTAAGAAACGGGTGTTTGTTTGAAACCATTTTTTCATAAAAAATGGTATTCCAAGCCATGTTTTGAAAATTGGGAAGGCGTGGCTTGGAGTGTTTCCTGAAGCTACAGCTCATTCTTGCCAATAGGGATGTGAGGTGGCAGGGGTATGGCACTGGATAATGGGTACCAGTGCTGAAAACATTTCCTAAAGCATTGGTACCAAATAGAAAACATTGTTGTTGCTTCAGGAAACGTCCTACCTGACAGCAACGATTCCAAACAAGAAAAAGACACCGTTTTCTCAGAAAACGGTGCTTCCAACCTATACATCAGCAGCACCATTTTGTACCTGCAGCATTGATGCCAAACATATACTTAAGCAATTGATGACAAGCCCATGGTCTGAAAATTAAACTACGTTGCATGTTCAAGCATTGAAAAATAGGAGTTTTCTAATGACTCCCGAGTTGGGTGCAACTTGAAAGATTGAGTTGCATTGGGTGTTCGTTTCCCTTTAGCAAAATGCCTTTAGCTGGTTTTCGAGTGTCTAAACGTTGGTTAAACTGTTTCTAGCTGAACTTCTCTAGAAACATTTACCTCTAGTTTGCCTTTAGGCCCTGTTCATTTTTTGGTAAGTTACTAAACCGGATAAATGCAATAACCTAGGTAAGTTTTTCCTGGGATTCAAAATCTCATTGACCAACTTTCCCCTTTCTCAAAATCCAAAAAAAAAGAACACCCCCTTAGAAGCAACCAATTGTTTGTATTCTCAATATCTGCTCACCATCCAAAACACTCTGACCTGGATATTCTAGAAAAGAGTGAGTGAGCTTAAAGTGGACAGACGAAACCATCTGGAGACTGGGAGAGGTTCCACATGCCTCTACTCTTATACCGAAGGCATCCAGATTTGCAATTCACAAGAATGGGAGAGGTTCCTAATGTACAGCTGTAATGTCTTGTGGTTGTGAACAGGTATGGGTAGCGGATCAAATGTGACGTCAAGCCCTATTTAGAAGAGACTCAAAATTTATGCGTTTTTTTCTTATAAAAGTAACAAATCTCTCTCTCTCTCTCTCTCATGTTCTATGAATAATACTGTTCTTTTATTTCTTGATCTCATTCTTCGCTCTTATTTTGCTTCTGTTTTAACTACATCAAAATAGCTCCAACTCTGATCTCAAGGTAGCAACTTCCCCTAATATGCACAGCGATTGCTGCTGAGAATATTTTCGAAACGAGTCTAATTGTTTTAGTGCATGTGTCATTCTATTCGACAATGTCTATCCAAGGAAAAACCAAAAAGGCAATATTATTGTTTGCATGTGCCAAAGCAATAGGATACTGGCTGACACGGATTATCTTGCTCCGCATTAAATGCTTTCTTTTTTCTGCTTCTGGTCTTCAGTTTTTCAAACAATATTTGCGTGAAAACTTATTTTATTTGTTTTCCATTTTTTTTAAATCCAGTGACAATTTAAATTCGACCTAGTAGTGGCTCAATTGGTATGTTAGCTGAGCAGTCCAGCGGATATGCTGAATCTATTACCACCTACTTTAGAGAGTTGTTAGTGTATTGTGTTTAATAACAAAAAGGAAATCGTTTACAATTAATTAGATCAAATATAAATCCCACCCTATCCGATATATGATCTGATTTGATTTCAATTTAAATGCAGATTGCTTATAGGTATAAAACTTTTAACTTGGTATGTGTAAGTAAAATCGACTCAAATGTTCGTATTTTTACAAGTTTTCAATTCATTTTGTTTAATGTCATTTCTAACTCATTTTATTAATAATATAAAATACTTTTTGACCATTGTCATTTTATTTTATTAATACTATTCAATATCCAAATATCCAATTATCCAATTACAATCCAAATTTAACGAATCAAATTTGATACACCCAATTCGATCTAATTCCTTTTCAGTTCCACACTCATCCACCACACACACAAAGGAGATTTAGTACTTTTGCTGACTAATCTTGAATGAAATGCCGATATTTATGTCAAACGTTTAAATGAAAAGCTTAGGTTGTGTTTGGCTCTGAACAGTAGTGTGTTTTTTTTTGGTAAACGAACAGTATTGTGTTTGGTATGGTATTGACATTGCTGAAATGTTTATACTGATGTGAAAGTGAAACCATCCCACAATGATCTTGCATCTAATGATCAAATTTAAAAATAAATATTCTTTGATCACTGGCTCACTATCACACAGATTACCATCTGTATACAGGTCTAGTTGCTCCATAAGCATGTAACCAAAAGAACTTCTGTTTTGGACGTAGGATTTAGGAGTGTTCAATGATAAAATCAAGGATAAAATTTACATGTGGAGATTTTTATGGGATGCAATCCTAACAAAGGACAAGTGCACTGCATGGCTCCTTGTTCTTTCTGTAAGCAAAGTGCAGAAACCATGCATCAGTTATTGTTCACCTGCCCATATGCTCGTGCAATCTGGTAGCACAGTCAAACGGGACTGAATCCAGATAAAATCAAAGATAAACCTTCCCATGAAATCATCACAGGTTGGCTAAACTCAACCATCATCAAGTTCACACTTGAGCTCCACCATACTTGATATGGAAAGCCCGCAACAGGCTTGTGTTTGAAAAGACCCTAATAGAGCCTCTAGATCTTTTGAATCATATAAATAATTACTTGCAGCTTATCTTCAAACAGATATGAAGCATGAACACAGACACACCGCCTAGCATTACCTCTATAAACAATATACTGCAGGTTGACGGCTCCTTTGATCCTTTAACAGGGAACGTGGGAAGAGGGTTCCTCTGCCAACGAAATACAGGAGAAATCACTCCTGAAGGGAGACCTTGCTGGGCTGCAACAAGCTATGAAGCAGAAATAAAGGAGTTAATAGCAGGACTTAAAAGCAGCTTCTATCCTAACAGACCAGGATCTTTTTGTATATAGTGACTCTGAAAACCTGATACAGCTCTTAGTAAGGGAAAACCAACAGAATGGATGGAGCAGATACACTGGACCAAACTCACATCTCTCACCACTCTTTTTGCTTGTTTATGTAAATAGAAACTATAACAAAGCTGCTCACGTACTTGCATATGCTGCATGCGAAGGCCAAATGATCATAAATTATGATCATAGACAATCTGCTACTGTACAGTTATTAGCCAATAGTAATACATGAAGCTGCTGCTTCTTTTGACAAAAAAAAATGATACACATCCATCCTTGCTAGTAAACAATGCAATGCACCAAAATATATCTCCACACTGCCACATGGCAAGAGAGAGGTCATTGGACTATTTCTTCAGATGGGTAGCTGATGGAGGAAACATCATCCATGTTTCCCCTCAACACCCCCTCGTTTATGTTTCTCACTTTCTTGAAAAGGCATTTTATGACTTTTAACTCGAAACAGTATCAACCAACCAGAAAATTTGCATTTAAACTCAAAACACCTAGGTGGCAGTGATGTGTAAGCATTTCAAGTATAAATAGCCACGATACAAAACATCACTTTAGTTGTGAACTCACGGTACAAGTAGAAAATGGAGAGTAGGAAGAGGTTTATTTTGAAGGGTAAGATTCAAAGAGATGCTGTTTGCCCATGTAAAAGAATACGAATTTGGAGAAAATAAGATGAAGTGATCGCAATTCACAACCGCAATTAAAAAAAGGCTAGAGAGATGGAGTTCAAGGTAATGGAGTCCGGATTTCCCACTACACTAACCAGTAACCATCTTACCTTTAAGATGGGTAAGTACACAGTAATTTGATTCACCAGCCAGTTTTAATAAATGTGTATATGGTTTTTCTAGATGTTTTCTGCATAAACCATCCAGAAACATTCTAATCAATGGATAATTCCAATTTTCAAGATTTATTTTATCAAATCAGGGGGAGTAATCTAAATTGGGATTCAACAGGTCCCACCGAATAAATAATTGAATTACCATATCCAGCCATGTAGCCAAATCTTAAATGAGAAAAAATATTGGAAAAAAGATGAGAGAAGCAGTCAAGCCCTTCATAAGTCTTAACATAATCACAGCTTTAAATTTCAGGTGATATGCAAGACTAAAATAAAATAATTCCATTGCAGATGGCATCAAAGCAGATTACTGTCTTTCAAACCAACCCCCACCCCCCACCCACAAAAAATAAATAAATAAATAAATGCTAACACCCTGCCACCCAATTTTTGTTTCCTATGTTTTAACAATTCAAAAGCTAATTTATTGTGTACCACATCAAATCCATTTGCTAACGGGTCTGGATCTCCTGCTACATGGGAGATCAAAATATTCTGTCTCCTTGATGGCTTGGCTGCAGTTTTGTTTGTTGTTTTTTTTTTCAAGTTGACAGTATATTTCATTAAAGTAAAAAAGAATTACAAATTTCATTAAGAATAAAGGATTACCCAATACCCATTATTAATGTCATTCTAATAATACGTTTGCATTTTATCTTATTAATGTCATTCTAATAATAAGTTTGTATTTTATCTTTGCACGCACCCAAAGGTCCCAAACTTCTCTCCCCGAGGGCGTCTGGAGGCTCTGTCAAAAGATGGAAGTAAATCTAGTGTTTTTTATGGACACTGAGGGATGATTTGTAAGGGAAGCTCAAAAGATGGCAACAATCAAGTTCCAGTCATAGCAGGGCATGAGAGGGAGCTACTGTGATGGAACTAACTCTAGGGTTTTCATGGACGCTGGAATGAAATCCATCTCCATTCTATCTTCTTCTTCAACCTGACTTATCTTCAGCTGTGTTAATTCATTAAAATCTGTTGTCATCCCTATATCATTGCTAATTTTCATTTCTTTAAACTCAGTTGCTATCTCATCTACTTTCATCCATTCTCCCTTCTCATTCTTCAGCATACTGAGGTAATTCATTCACCTATAATACTATAGGTATAACAATACTATAGTTTTATAATACTATAATCCAAAATCAAAATCCCATTAAGATTCATATTGTTGACTACTTGAATCTTTATCAAAACAAATAAGTATAACAATCCTAGAAACATATCATATTCTTTATATCAGGGTAAATGTCTGACTTAGCATCTGTCAATCACAGACAGCATCGCTGCCCTATTTACATGGCCAAGAAAAATCAAAATCCAGAAAATGCACAGAGAACAAAATGCAATACAATCCTCAACAGTATTTCTCATCCGTTACATTCAGTACACATTGGCAAAACAACCAGGACATGCTTAACTTAGAAAGCTTCATGAGCAAGCACATCCTGTTCAAGGCCCTTGCTGTTAGATATGAACCATACGACAAGGAAGCACGAACAGCAAGTAAAGATATAAGCCATAAACACAAGTACGCTATAAGGTTAACTTTATTACCATAGTTCATCACATTGCATCTTATTTCATCTGTGGCTGTTTCAACTTTCACTTAGCGCCTTCTACTCTTCCTTCTGCTACTCTTATAATCAGAATCAGAGTCAGATGCTGAGTCTGAGTCGGAGGAATCAGATGATGAGCTATACTTTTTGTGCCTTCTCTTCTTCTGTTTCTTCGTCCTTCTTCTCTTTCGCTCATCCTCTGAATCTGATGATGAACTGTAACTCGAACTGCTCTCATCAGAAGAATAATCTGACTCTGTCACTGATGATGACCCACTGTCGGTTTCAAAAACAGAAGCCTCGCTATCCTCACTTCCCGAGTCAGAATCAGATCGATGCTTCCTCTTACTTTTCTTGCTACTCTTTTCACCCTTCTGGACCTTCTGAATATCAGGGTTATCCAATTCGTAAGAGACTGATAGCTTCATCTTCGGTTTAGGGTTTTTAAGTTGCTGCGTCCGAGAGGATCTTGAGATGTAAACCCGTTCATTCTTGCACTCATACGTCCAGTGACCAGTCTGGAAACACTTCTGGCACTGGGAAGATGTTCCACCCATGGAAGAAACCGAGGGTTTAAGGTCTTTCCTTTCACCCAATTTCACTGCCTTCTCTGTACTCATTAGATACATCTGACGCTTGGCTTCTTTCCTTTCCTGCCAACGGCTTGGTCCTTCCTCCTTCTGTCCATAAGCATTTATATTCCGGGCTGCAGCTGCAGCCGCTCGTTCGGCCTGAGCACGGCTAAGACCCTTTGCAGCAGTCAAAGCGGCAGCCTTGATTCTCTCAGCTGCCACCTGAGCTTTCTCTTCTTTCTTACTAGACATTTTCTACCTCAGAAAAGGCAAATCAGAATAAGCAGATTTCCCAGCCCCGGCAAAACAAGAATTTGCAATCCCGAATCCTTCAAAAACTCTGCAATTCAAACCGAAGCCTTTTATTACCGATTAAAAATAACAAAATCTTAACTATCCATTCAAAAGACCATGAGAATCCGTCAGCAAAAGAAATAAAAATCACAATGTGAAGGAAAATCCACGTTCTAAAACCTACACCCTTCACATACTAACGAATCAAAGTCGGAAGGATGATCAAGGTCCTTGAATAAAGCCATATTATCTAACCCTATCTTCCAAAAGAAACGCTGAGTTTTGCAAAGGCAAAAACGCTAAGGTCAAACAGATATCAATAAAAACCTTGTTCCACTCGACCTTCAGTGCATAAAACCATATTTTCAAGCAAGATCTTAGGCTAAAAACTCATTCAACGAAAAAGAGTGCAGCTGCTTTCGTAATCGAAAAAGGTTTCAAGCATATTAGGGTTTTTCAACACGTTAGTAGGCATTAATGAACAAGAATAAATGAAACAAATGTGGAACCGCGTGGAATAAGGTTCAAATACGTACCTGCGACAGCGAGAGCGAAACCTTCTTTCACCGGAGTAGTAGAGGGAAGTTGGGGTGGAGGGCACCGACGGACACCTCTTGGAACAACCGAACAATCACTGGCAATGGCATGCGATTATGTCGGTAGATCTTAGAGTGAGAACAGACCCACACAGTCTTATTCGATTGGAATTTTTTTGTGTTTTAATTATCCTTAATGGTAAGCTACCTTGACTAATTATACACTTACTTCTTACCATTAACGTAAAAAGATATTTTACCCGTTATTTTAGTTCAAATTTTCAACCCTCAATTTACTATAGTTTGACAACATCAATTGACGAAATCATCGCTGCACTGTCGTCACCAACGCAAAAAATGGAATCGCGTCCGAAATCGTTGCCATTGAATAGACTCTATTCCGGATTGGGGGGACAGTTCGTAATACGGCAACTCAATATCATTCTCTTCTATCGTCTTCACAAGCAATAATATACCTCATAAATAAAACTATAGTGAGATGGGTGCCTTCGTCACCCTCTATCAGCTCTGTGTTTTTTCTTATTTACAATTATCCAGAATGTATTGGAAATGCAGGGAGTGTGAAGCAATTGAAGAAGGTTATTGATTTTGGGTCAGTGACGCTAGAATTTTTGCCTCAAAGAGCTAGGAACAAGTTTCCTCCATCAAGATCATCGTCAGAAATCCCTCTATGTTCCTCATCCTCTTCCTCCTTTGCTGCCCTATCATCCAATCTTGTTTCTAATCTATTTATAAAACTTCTGAATCATCAGCTGTAATGTTAATCGGGAGGCATACAATCACATTGTCTAATTTAATCATTGGACGAGGCTTAAAAGGAGTGTCGTAGCTGATGTATGGAGCTATTGTGATTGTAAGCTCTAAGCCCATGTACAAAGGATGGTTGACGAGTTTATTTCTGATTAGGAGGTACAACTCGTATTACACTTATACATGGCAGCGTCAGTCGTGAATGGTTCTCATAATTGAAAAGCCTCAATAGTAGAAAAGGAGTTCAGCCAATCTTCAAACGTATAGTCTTTGGAGGATGTTTACACCTCCACCAGCTATAGTTCATTTGATCAGTATATCAAGTTCTTCACCCCCTCAAATTGCAAGCTGCAAATGCCTTGGTGTAATACATTTAACCTTCAGATCCTTGTTGGCATTGTCTGCCAATTCCAGTTCCAAGACTTCTGCAGTAAGATACTCCAAGATTGTTGCCCCTACTCTTTCATTAGCTGCAACCCGGCCTAAATTTCAGGAGACGATGGATATAGCCAACAGGGAACTGCAAGCCTACTCTAGAAGAGCGAAAGACATGTTTCTTCTTGTCCATTTTGGCATTCTGAGCTGAGGACGTAATTGGACCTTTCACCTTTTCTCGACATCTTTCCCAATAGTTTTCAACGATTTGGGAATGGAAAACAAACTCAGAAGTAGTTGCAAAGAGGGGGAGATGAAAAGCATCATTACCTCCAGGTAAGGAGACTTTCTCCCAAAAATCACTACAAAAACGATTAAAAGGCCGAAAGGGTATAGTCAGAATTTTTGAAAAAGTATCGAATATATGACAGAATATGATAGAAAGTTAACAATGGGAGAGGTTTTAGACAATTATCAGAAAACATAGGGAGTACTCTAAGACAATATATAAACAACATGGGTAGAGTTATCAATTAGCTAAACCATAAGGGTAGTTTAAAAAATTTACCCATAATTATATCATCAATCCTTATTGTTTATATATTATATTAGAATATCAACAAATGTTAACTAAAAAAATAAAATGTTAAATTTTCCCTCCATAATTACTTAAATTTTAAAATAAAACTCAATCGATAAAAATTTGCCTTTCCCTCTTCTTAGTGAATGTATTTACTAAAGGCCTAATGCAGCATTTAAAAGCAATGTAAATCAAGAACCAATGTAAAATTTACATTGGTTCGGTTTTGTAGGTATTTGGAATGAGCGTGTAATTATAATCGACGTAAAACTCCACTTTAGTTCAGTTTTGCATGCATTTGGATGAAGTGGAGTTTTACGTTGATAATCGATATAAAATCTCATCAAACATAAAGTTTTAAATCGATGTAAAGATTTCATTAATTATATCGATGCAAAAATTTTACCCTCTTCCACTTATTGTATTTTTCAAAAAGCAACAATCATTTTCACGGTTCAATGTAAAATATTATTAGTGGATTTTTACACCAATGATGTTCTACACTAATTCCAATGCAGCCTAATGTACAATTACCAAAGATGAATATGTAGAGAACAACAGAAATAGAAATATCAGGAATAATAATTAGTGACGATGCGGTTCACATTAACATAAAACTCTAGCATCGGTTTATGGGAAATATGGAGGATCAGCGGACATTGGAGAAATGCTAAAATCTGACCAGCCACCCACAAATTGGTAGGATTCGAAGTTCATATGGGAAGAGCGATAGTAAAGAAACGATAACTGTTGTGCACTGTTGACTTTAATGTTGTTAAAGGAACGAACTACAATCTTTTTTCCTGATTAAAACGAGAGTCTTGATCTTTGATTTGTTCTTAGACTCTTAGGATCGGACAAATGGAGAAGCTAAGGCCATGTTTTGGTTCATCATCTTGGGCTTCATTTTCTTAATTCTTGTTCATTCTAGGTAATAATGTGCAAAAATGCATAACATTAGAGTGATTGGTTACAAAATTCTTGCACACCGGCCACATTCTTTTTAGAATGAAAAATCAGTCCCATAACACAAAAATTGATTACCTTGCGACATTAAAAATAATCATGTCCCATCTTGCTCATTTCATTGTTTGAGAGATGTTTACTTTTGTGAAAGCATTTTTACAAAAGTACTTTTTATGAAAGCACTTTTATAAAAGTACTTTTACATGAAAACACTTTTATAAAGACACTTTTAAGAAAATACTTTTATGAAAGCACTTTTATGGAAATACATTTACAAAAATACTTTTATGAAAGCACTTTTGTCAAAAACTACTTTGATAAAAGTAATTTTATGGAAGTACTTTTACGAAAGCATTTTTATAAAATCACTTTTATGAAAGTACATTTGTAAAAGCACTTTTACAAAAGTATAAAAGCATTTTTACAAAAGTACTTTTATAAAATCACTTTTATGAAAGTACTTTTACAAAAACATCTTTGCCAATTGATAAACATTGACTATTGGAGACCTAGGTTGGTGGTTTGTGAATATCGACAATTTTTTTTTTGAAGAATGAAAATGAGTAACATAAGACACTTGTCATTTAAAAGAAATCCATTTTTAGGAAAAAAAACATTTGATTCATAATAATATTTTCTCATTATTTTTACCCATTCTTTTTCATTTTATAAATTCATCTTGGATAAAAATGAAAAATAATAAGAATTGAACCAAGTCCTAATATACGGCAAGAAAAATGGATAGTAAGGGTGAAAAGACTCATGTCACGAGGTGCAAAGACGGTGACAGTGGCACACGTTAGATTCGTCAGATGCATAACCATTGACGTTGCTACTACGCTGTAATTTCTACTTCTCAAAACCTTAACTGCATCATCAAGAAACGAATCATCATCAACTTTCGAGTACAGAGAGGTTGCAACACTCGTCAAATGAGCATCTAGAAATGTACGACACTTGGACCGAGGGGAGTATCAACCCCATGAATTGTGAAATTCTCTTGGACGTTGAGATTTGGCTATCGGAATTAAAGATGTTAATTCCTTTGGCTTTTCCAGGGAATAGAAGAGGCAAAGGCGGTGCGGTGCATCATCCCTAGTGTTATACAGTGGAAAAGCCGGAGGGAGAAGAGTTCTTCTCGAATTTCAACCGTTTCCGGGAACAGTGGAAACGGAAATAGTGCATCATCTCCAGGACTCGCAAATAATGAAAAAGCGAAAATAGTCGGTGAATTTCAACTACAAACTAAGTGCTCTCCTAAAATTTCCATTCAATTGGCCATGAAACATGGAGGGAGAAGGTAGAGCTCTATGTTGAAGATGATGAATAAGTCACAGGATGGGTATTTTAGGAATTTAAGAAAATACAGTTATGTAATATCATATGTGAATAGAGCGTAAAGTTATTAACAAAGAAGGTTTTAGACAATTATTAAAAACGACAAAAATACTTTAAAACAAAATATGAATAACAATCAATTAACTAAACTATAAGGATAACTTTCTTAGTAAAGGGAACCGTCAGATTGGAATAACGTTTTTGGTAAAGGATTGAAATAACTTTCACATTCATAAGCCCCTTGATTGATTGCCGTAACCCGTATTCCGCGTGGCCCGCCAAGGTCGAGATGGTTCATGGTTGCATGTAATGTCCATACTGATTTTGTACAACTTGATCGGCATGGGTAGGACCGGTAGGTAGTTATATCTTGAATCGGTAAAAGTAAAACCCCTTTCTCTCAACTTCAGGTTGTTGCTGAAATCCATTGAAGTAATGGTTAAAGTTGATCCCTTTGTTAGATTTTGTTTAACTTCCCCCTTCATCCCTTTTCCCTCAAAATGTTGGTTGCAGAATTTGATTGTATATCATCTAAAACAAATCAGTTAATACACCAACGAGCCAGACCTCCATTGGTTAATTTTGATCATAGTATTTATTTTTTAAGTTTTCTCCTTTTATGAATCACTAGTTCAAACCTTTTTTCCTTTTTTTTTATATTGACTTATTTTTTATATCTGCCCCAAATGTAAAGCAATTTTAAATTCTTTGTTATTATTGTTTTATAAAGTTTTTATTGGATTTGGACCGGATTGGGTCCAGTTCATTTGTAAGTGGACTCACATTGAAATGGATCAGGTTGGACCAAGTTCAATCCAATTGACGCCTCTAGTTTGAGTTTGGTTTCGCATAATTCCTTCACTCTTTTTGTTTTTAAATTAGTTTTGTTTTAAATGATTAAATTAGTTAATGAGATTGTGAGATCTTTAACTAAGTGATGGATTAATACATATCTATGTACTAGTAAGTGGGCACACACATAGCGGCAATTCTAAATGATGATAATTATATATCCAAAATTTTTTATAAACTTTATTTATTTTTTATTTTTTGTTTATTATTATTAATCAGATGTAGATTGCAAAATCTAAATCTAATTACATAAATACCTCATCCATATATGTGATAATCAGATTGAATTGTGAAGTTTCAAGTATCATTGACAGGCCATTCTGCTTGGCTAAACTTTTCTTTTTGTAGTGTTTTATCTTTTCGATGCATCTTTTTTCTTTTGTTCATTTATAAAAAAAATGCTAGATTTAAATAGAGTGAACTGAATGAAGTGAAAAGTAATAGTTCAATTTACAATTAAATAGGGACTAAATTCAAAAATGAGTATTTTATTCAATGTTGTAAAAAAATTGACCAAATCCAACAATCAAACCGTTTAGCTCGGGAATTGGTCAGGTCATTGGTTCCATTTTGACCCTGACCGCTATTTTACAAAAAAAAAAAGTTGAAATGGTAAGAGAACCATTGACTTGGACAGTTTAATTGGTAAAATGTTCGACCCAATTAATCGTTCTCGAGTTGCTTTCAAACTAATTCTAAATTTTTTATTTATTTTAAAATATAAATTAGAAAATGAAAAAAAAAAACTTTCATATGTCATAGTATCGTTCAAATGGCAAAAAGTAGTTAGGGTTTTTAGTTTTTCCATTTTGATTTTGAGTTATCTTATTTCTATAATTCTTTTTAAGTTGTAACAAAAAAAAAAAAAAAAAAATTACAACTCCAATGAAGAAATCAAAAAATTGATGCAAGAGATGAGAGGTTAAATATCAATCTTATATTAAAGGCTAAGATACACCAATGAGGCAAGCGATCTGGGATTTAAAAGATGAGAAAAATTGAAGAGTAGGGCAAACAATGCTATAGTGGCTATGATGATGAACATGGATATAGCTGCCACCAACGATTCCTTCTTCTTCTTCTTCTTCTTCTTCTTACTACTACTACTACTATTATTGGTGAACATGGTGACAACCACCTCTGAACAACACTTCCTTCTCTTCTACATGTTTTGTTTCTTTTTTCTCACTTCTAAGCATTAACCAGCCACCTCCTCAAAGTCTCACACTCTCTTCTCATAATAATGTATATATGTGGTGGACTTTAACCTAATTATAATCTAACGGTCAAAATAAAAAGTTAAATTATACTTTACATATTACTAGTTTGACCTACTCAAACTGGACGGCTGAACCGCTGACCTAGAAACCAGAAGCCAAAGAGGTTCCGTTTTTTGTCAGTTTTTAAAACATTGATTTTAATACTAGTGTAAATATAGAATTATAAATGTGCTTAATTTTTTCTTTAATTTTTTATTATATTTTTATTTGTAAAAATAATTCTAATATGCTATACTTACTTTTTGTTTAATATAATAAGTACATAATATTATACATGTGCCTAAATGCACTTTTTTTGCAAAATTTATGTATTTATCATTTTTTATTTTTATAGTTTCTTAATTTTTATTATTTATTTATGACATTAAAGGTTAACACATTTAACCCAAAAGTTGAACTATTTATTATTAATCATTTTTGGTCGGTTTTAAATTATGTATTCCATTTTCATTAACAATAAAAATTATTTTTGTTTACTACACTTATTTTATAATTCAATTAATAAAAATAGTATAAATGTGTCTAATTTTTGTAAATTTCTATATTTATTTCTATTTAAAAAATGTTATTACCTAACTATGACTTCATAGGCTTTGTTTTCGAGTCGATTTTAAAATATATGGGTTTATATTGTTAAAAATATTAACATATATCTGATTAGTAGCATTTATTAGTGAAAAATAAATTAAAAATATAGAACTTAATAAGAGAAAATGGAATTTAATACCTTAAGGGGGCATTTGATAACTTTATTTAGAGATCTAATGTCTGAAATATCTACTTTTCAGACACTAGCCTCATTTGGTATTGCATCTGAAATTATTTTTCAAATCTAAAGCCATAAACGCTCGGCCCAGCTCTTAACATGCTCAAATGCATTTCGGAGCTATCATAAAGTAAAAAATACCCCCAACCTATTTTGAAATGGTGCGACTTTTTCCCTGTTTAACCCAAAACTAAAAACCTATCTCATTTCTGCATTCTCTCTCAAATGAGGAAGACCATCACCGCCTATGTTTTGAAGACTGCTCTAGGTATATTCATGGTCGCAACTCCTTCTTTTCTTTCATTTTGGCTTCTTCATTGTCATTGCTTCTTATCATATTCTTCATTTTTAGAGGTTAAATAGCATCCTCACACATGACGCTAACCACTGGTGAACAAGCAGCATAGGTATCTCCTCCTTCTTAGGGCAAAACGGTTCTACAACAACAATTGGTGAACATGGTGATAACCACCTCTTACGACACTTCATTCCTTCTTCTTCTTCTTCTTCTTCTTCTTCACCATCATCTTCTTCTCTCTTTCTTGTTTCTCATTTCCCAGCTTTAACAATCGCCTCATTTTCAAAGTCTCACACTCTCCTTTCATAATAATGTATATGTATGCTAGATTTTAACCCAATCCTAAACTAACTGTCTAAATAAAAAGTTACATTGTGTTTTACATCTTACCGGTTTAACCCACTCAAACTGGATGGTTGAATCACTGATCGGATACTGAAAGCCAAAGCGGATCCATTTCTAGGTTGGTTTTTAAAGTCTGTTAATCAAAAGAAAGTTCCATAGTCTTATTCATAATTTTAGTAGTAGTGTAAGCATATAATTATATATGTATTCAATTTTTTCTATTTTTTTATATTTTTGTGTGTAAAAATAATTCTGATATGCCACACTTTCTTTTTGCTCAACATAATAAATACATGATATTGTACATGTGTCTGAATGCTTTTTTTACAAAATTTATGTATTTTTTCATTTTTGTATTTTTATATTTTATTAATTTTTATTATTTATTTATGACATTAAAGGTTAACACATTTAACCCAAAAGTTGAACTTTTTATTATAATTTTTTTATATTTCATTTTTAGTTAGTTCTAAATTATGTAGTTCATTTTTATTATCAATAAAAATAATTCTTGTTTATTACACTTACTTTTTAATTTGATTAATAAAAATATCATAAATGTGTCTACTTTTTTCTACATTTTTTTCTGTAAATTTTTATATTTATTTCTATTTTAAAAATTTTATTACCTAATTATGGTTTCATTGGTTGATCAATTTGATTCGGATAGTTGAATTGTTTAGTCACCACTTGGACAATGAATGCTTTTGTTTTTGAGTCAATTTTAAAATATGTTGGTTTATATTGTTAAAAATATTGACATAGATATAATTAGTAGCATTTATTAGTAAAAGTAGCTTAAAAATATTGGATTTAATAAGAGAAAATTGGATTTAATACCTTAAATATAAGATTTAATGAGAGGGAATTAAATGAGGTGGAATGTAATAATTGAAGTTATATTTTCAACCCTTACAATTATAATTTTAGATGTATTAAATACACAAATATGGCCATTATAATAGCCATTAAAGTTGGCATTAAAACTATAATAAAATGACTTTTATACTTCTCTCAAACAAAAAAATAGAGGGTAATTTTAATCCACAAAAAAGTTCTACACTGCATTCACACTTTTATGTATAGTATAGATAGATTAAAACAAGGATGTGCACGCTCACTTGATTTTAGTTAAAACACAACTATTATTTTTATTTTTAGTGATTGAACTTATATGTTCATACTCGATCCATTTATAATTATATCAAATATGGATTCATGTCTGTCCAATTTGATACAACCCAATTGGTTTTGTTTTGTTTTTTTTTTTGTTTTTATTTTTTTTTGAAGAAAAAGAATCGGATTCTATTTAAATATCTATGTCATATATATTAAAAATTTATATTGTATAGTTTAGAAAAGTTTATTTGAATGTTGTATTTAAATTTCATGCAAGTAATTTTCAATTCATTTTGTTCATGAATTCTGATATACATTAAAGTCATTTTTATTCATTTTATTAATAATATATGTTATTTTAATCATTTTAAATTTGACTTCTTTATACTTCTCAATATCTTGATGCAAACCAAATTCTAGTAAAAATCACATATATCCAATATATAAGATCATATTCAATTTCAAATATCAATGAATCAAGTTTGGCTTTACCTATACAATAAAGTATTCATTCATTTAAAGCCTTACCCCAAACAATAAAGTTTTCTTCCTGTTTCCATTAATATCACATGAACATAATGGGATGCAAAATGTGGTGTGGCCATATTAAATTAAATCACCTGTGGTGTGCCCTTATCAAATTAAATCAACCAGATATGATATGCCCATATCAAATTAAATGAGGATGTATATCCAAATCATTTTGGGTTAAAAGTCAAATAATTTTAATTTATATGACCTTTTGCATGGAATCATAACATTATAACATTAACTAAAAGCAATGGGCAAAAGAATATAAAAAAAGTAGACTCTTATCTATACTACTATTAAAAGTGTGAATGAGATCTAAATTTTGGATTTCTAAAATATCCTTATTTTTTGAACTTGGTCTCCTATATTATGAGGGCAAAAAAATATATTTTGGACTATTACTTTTATTAAATTCAACATATTCTTCATCATTAACTCATATGTTTAAGGTATTAAATCTTATTTCTTTTAATTAAATCTTACATTTAAGGGGCATTAAGTAAATGAGCTTTGTGGATTTTTTTGGACAAAAACACCCCTATCTATTAATTTAGTCCCTCTTTAATTGTATGGGCAAAACAAGTAATTTAAAGTACTATTAATTTCCACTTCATTAAATCCCCTCTCATTAAGGCATCAGTTCTCATTCTCTCTCCGTATATACTTTATTTAAAGTGTTTTTTTTTTTTGTTTCTAACCAATAAAATTAAATCTATATCCAATTTTTTTAATAATGTAAAACCTATGTTCAAAACCAACATGAAAAATAATTAAATAAACCACATTTTTGTCTACGTGGAAAGTAAATAGTTCAACCATCAACATCAAATACGTTAACCAATAATGTTCTCATAGTTAAATAATAAAGATTTAAATTACAAAAATTATAAGAATTTTGTGAAAAAAATTAGGCACATCTCTAATATTATCTATTTACCATATTAAACAACAATAAGCATGTTAAATAAAAATATTTTATTCAATGAAAATGAAATAAAAGATTTAAAATTGATCCAAAAATGAAACCATTTTCCTATTCAAGTGAGGGGTCAATGATTTAACCTTTTAGGTCAAATGGATCAATTTATGATATCATAAATAAACTACAAAAATTAAAAAAAAAAAAAAGATAGAGACACAAAAATTGTTAAAAAAATAGAAATTTTGTAAAAAAAATTGGGTGCATCTCTAATATTATATATTTATTAAACAAAAATAAGTGTGATACATAAGAGTTATTTTTGTTATTGATAGAAAAATAATTAAAAAGTAGAGTAACATAAAAAAAAATGCTTTTGCATTTAATTTATGATCAATGGTCTATAGGGAGGCAAATTAGGTGGGCTTAATTCGAGCTCAAATTGACCCTAATTTTAAACAAGCTAAATTCAATTTTCAATCCTCGACTTGGGCCTATGTTTATGCTCAAAAGTTTGGGATTTTTTATATTTCAAGTTGGGTCTAAGCCTAGCCCTTAGGTAGCTAAAACCAAGCTTGTTTATATATATACAATCATAAATAAATAAATAAATAAATATATGTAATTATATTTGCACACATGCATACACATACATACATACATACATATATACATATATATACATACATACATAGGTTTTATGTCAATTTTTGTCATAGGCTAATTAATAGAATCAAGTCCAAGGCTAACTCAATGTATGTGTTTTTTTCTCCACATACATACATATATGTACTTATATAAATAAGTGGAAAATAAGGCATGTATGTGTTTCTTTAGGCAAACTCGGATTGGGCTGGGCTGGGCTGGTCTTGAGCTACCCGAAGCCTCAACCCAAGTTTAGGTCAGGTCTAAATTTTAAGGCACTGATCCAGCCCATAGTCCAGAATCTTATGTCCAATTAGTGCAAAAACTCAAGTTAAATTGGGTTGGGCTCGAGTTGGACCCACCCAAATTGCATCCCTAGGTGAGGGGCATTATAATTGGTCCCACAACCAGTTGAACAACTATGCACTCAGTTAATCCTATCTCTTTGAAAACTATATATAGCAGTTCGTTGTGATTGAAAACATAACTTTGAGAGATTTAATGGTTTTTTTTCCGGACTAAATGCATCTCCCCTCCAAACTTCTAAAAAAATCAAACCAAACAATTTCCTATCTAGTCTAGGATTAAAATATTGATATGCCTAATATTTTTTTTTACTTTTATATTTTATAAGAATTAGAGAATTATGAGAGTGACCTCCAGTATTTTAAATATTATAAATTTTTTATATTAATGTATCCAAACATATCTAGATATACCAATAAGAATATGATATATATCATATTAATATTTTAATCCTTTTAAGTAGTTAAGTCTCCAAAACATGAAACCTGCAGGTGGCTCATTCAAAGAAATCGCCACGAACCCAATTAACATTCTCTGTTTTTCTGATATACGAACAAGTAGTAATACGTTCTCATTGACAAAGCTAATCAAACCTAGACCAAGCTTGGCATTTTACTTTGACCATGCGGAGTAAGATTCAATCACTTAATAGCTAAGGTAAGACCCTGTCTACCTTGTCAACGCTTCTGATTCTTTTACTTCTTCTTTAAGTTTGGAAGAGGAAAAGTATTAGGGCGAAGTTTCTACAGAGTTGCATAAATTGGTTGTTTATTATCACCATGGATCCCTCGTGTATTAAACAAGAAATGCAAGGTGCATCACCCTTAATTCAGCGCCACCACATATGTAAGGTGGGATCGAAGTGAAGAAGGGTGATGCATCATTATTATTCGTAGAACACAAAGATTCATTTGTTTACTTGTATCTTGTAAGGGTAAATTAGTCAATTGGATAATTGATCATGATTCTCACATTTATATTGTTAATATTGAGTCTAGTAAACGAATTTTTCGAAGAGTATTAATCATCTAGGTAATCAATACCCTCTTGAGAGAAGTTATTTACCTGCCCACTGAAAACACTAATTTCCTCCCGTTGGATAAGTAAAAATGCACACGAATGCTGATACCTAAGTTATTGGAGTAAATTTTCCCTAAAAACGCTTGCCCTGATAAACTTTTTTACCCAATTAAGTAAAAATGAATGGAGTCAAAGAGACTTACATCAAGCGGCTTGAATATATAGTCCATGTATTTGGATTAATTAAACAATTCCTTTCTCAAAGTTCAAACGTCAGTTTGATTAAGGAAAGATTAGAAAATCTTTACAAATCTTATATAAGTTTTTTTATTTTTCTCTATTTTTTCTTTCAAATTAAATATAGCCTAAAGGTAATCCCCCATCAAGACCGGGATGTGCATCGTGTGGCAGGCAATTATTCAAGGTGAATGAATTAATGAAAACTTCTTTCCTATTAATTAACAATGTATTTGGCATCAATGCTGCAGTTGTAGTACCGTTTTCTTTCTTAGAGTAACAGTAACTTTTTCTGTTTGATACCATTGCTCTAGCAAACGTTTTTAACACTGGTACCTATTATCTAGTGCCACATCACTACTCTATTGGCAGCAACGAGTTACAAGCTGTAACTCCAAGAAACATTAAATTTGGCGTTGCTCCAAGCCATGGCTTCCCGATTTCCAAGGCGTGATTCGAAACACCATTTTCTTTTTTATAAAAAAACGATTCTAAACAAATGCTCATTTCCTACAATACTGTTTTTTCCTATGTGACGCCATTACTCCAAAAAATGACAACAATATCAAACAGCCCCTAAGCTTTTATCAAATGTGTAGTCATGTGTCATCAGCTACAAACTATTCGTTTTTTTTTATTATTATTTATCTATTAATTAAGTAGATGTAACAGTTATCCTTATCAATAGGTTGGATGGTTGAAGTCTAATGATCTTATGTGCTGGAGCTGAGTATGTAAAATCCAATCTATCAAAAAGAAAACAAAGAAAGAAAATAAAGAATACGTACTAGTTAATGTGAGACCGGATGTATTCCTCACAGAGGGCGCTTCACTCTCATACGTACATCGTACCATATATTGGGAACATCTTTTGTATTTATAAGTTATTATACATGGGAGATGTTTCCAATACACGTTGGATGTGCATGTGAAATGCTCCTATGTGAGGAGCAGATCCCGTTCCAGTTAATGTATAAAACTGAAGTGACAGGATCTGCTTCTCACAAATGAGCGCCTCACAGGCACATTCAATGTGTACTGAGAACATCTACGGGAGATGTTCCCAGTACATAATAGGATGTACGTGTGAGATGCCAGGTGTGAGGAGCAGATCCAATCTCGAAACTGAAAACGTGGAGAAGGTGCAATCTGGCTTTGGGATCAAATACTGAGGGTTGGAGAGGGAATGTTATGGGATGGGAGATGGATTATACCCCGTTGTGAGGCCCATAAAACCTATCTCACAACTAAGATATAATAATTTACTGAAGGGTTCAGATTTGCTTCTTATGTAGCACTTCTCATACCAAACTCTACAAGAAATAAATCCAAATGGGAATTCCTACTTTTTTTTTATATCCAATTGGAGACACACAAAGAGTGGGTAGAAAATCTGGGTTCGAAAAAATCTCACAGCTCCAAATCAAATGACAAAGTAATTATTTGATAACCGCTAAAGTGAACCAATTGAATCACTTGTTATTTTATCTTTTAATTTACCATTTCCAAAATACCTACAACCTTGTAAATAAATTAGTATAAATGGCCCGTATTATATGTATAAAATATAAATATATAAATTAACACTATAAAATCAAATTTAACTATTATCATATGCACTAATTTATAAATTAAAAAAATAAATAACAATTCATTCAATTCACCTACTTTGAACCGTTACCACTTACTAATTGCACCGGGTTAACCAGGTATATATCCATGAAGCTGGATCGTAGTATCCTGCACCAAATGGACGTTGAGTGGTGAATCTGAGTGGTCATATTTCTTGTCCTCCAATCAACTTAGCATTAATTAATTGGTGAAAAGGGACGTGAGAAAATTCAATGAGTAGGAAGTTTCCTAAGATAATTTCAGAAATATCTACCATACCAATGACCTATTAACCTTGTTTATATAGAAAACCTCTGAAATGCCACTTCTCCAAGGAAGGCTGTTTCTAAATTGTTTCATTTGGCAAATTTCGATGGCGATCGAGGGCGTAAAAGCTAACACCAAACAGCAGGATAGACTTTACGTGAGACTGGATTATACTTCATGGAAAATGGAAACTATAAAAATATTCAGTCTTATCCCACCAACCGTCAATCAGACCAAATGGTCTCTCTGATAAATTGCGGGAGAGGGTGCGTTATAAGGCTAGCTCCTGCGTCTCTGCTATACACCAATATGCTTGGAAGGGTTTTTCGTAATAGTGGTAGTTTTGGAACGCAGAGGAAGCTCCAAAATCAATTGCAGTTTCAGTGGGAGTGCTTAAACTGACTAACCCACGTCATAAATCCTTTCATTTGAGTTGTTTGGTTCAGAAAGTGGGGTTTTGAACATGGGTTTGCTGGGGGAAACCCTGACACAGATTCTGATACCTGTGGCTGCAATAGTTGGGATTGGGTTTGCTCTGTTGCAGTGGCTCTTGGTTTCAAGGGTCAGGGTGTCGGCCGACCCTGACTCCGGTTTGGACAATGGGTGTAGTGATAGGTTGATTGAAGAGGAGGAAGAGTCTGTTGACATTCATGGTGTTGCCGCCAAATGTGCAGAGATTCAGAACGCCATATCTGTTGGTGAGCTTTTTAAGAGATTTTCGAAAGGACTCGTGGGTGCTTTATTTTTTCTGATGAAAGTTTGATGTTTCTATCAGTGTGTTTAATATTTATTTATTTCTATTATCATGTTTGGTAGTCGGAATGACGGCTTTGTGATTTTTATTTTATTTTATTTTATTATTTTATTATTATTATTATTTTTTTATGTTTGAGATATCTTGTTTTGCTCTTGTTAATTGTTTTAGTAACTAATTGGTTAATTAATTATTCTGACGAGCTTGTCTTTTTCTTTTTATTTTGGCTCAAAAATTATAGTTAAAGGCAATTAATCTTTTATCTCTGTATCCAAGATATTTTTATTTCATTCTGTATGTGTCTTCTGCATTTCTGCTTGAGTTTCTATCCGTTATTCAATTATTTTTCATATGCTTTTCTTATTTAGTTATTTATATGCAAAATTTCTTGCTACTTTGGTTCCAGATTTCATTCTAAAGGAATGCATCATCGTCCATCGTTCTTTCAGGATTGATACATCTCTGTTTTTCCCCCGACTGCTCAACTGATTTTGTTCTATATTTTGATTGTTTTCTATTATTCCCTTTGATTTCATGGCTCTACATAATTCTGGTCTTGAATGATCTCTGTATCTCATTCTGCTCCACCCCTCGTTTGCAAATTAAAGTACTCTAGCAGATAATTTTATTTTGAAGAGCAAGTTTATTTCATAGAAATCTACTTTTCATCAGCAACAGCAGATGATAATTTCGTTGTTATAGAGTTCGGAAGAAAATTACCGACATTCGGAATTCAGGGACAAGAACAACAATTGCACAAGGCCATTTTTATGCAAAAAGTGGCTGCTCTCGGAGTTGATTTAACCCGAGATTTTACCATTACACCAACCCTAGTTAATCTTAATATGCAAACCTCTCTCTTAAAGCTGTGTTTGGTTGTAGTGCAAATTTATTTGTACTAGTACAAATGCATAGAGTGCAAATGGAAAAAAAATGAAATTTCTCATTTAATTTTGTTCTAGGTTTTATTTTATTCTGCTTCATATCTTAATTTACTTCATTGGTACTTCAATCAAATAAAATAAAGTTAAAATTTGAAACAAAAATAGGTCAGAATTTACACTCGAATCATTTGCATTTTCATAGCTTTGCATCAATGCAAATTTATTTATATTACAACCAAACGCAGCCTAAGGATTTGTGTATTCTCGGTATTTATTTTTGGAACGAAATAATTATCCACAGTAAGATTTCCTTCTGGGTGGTTAGTTTCACTTAAGGCTCAGTTTGTAAAGAGTACAAATACAAATATGTACTGTACAAATTTATTTACACGTTTACATATACATGGATACACCGAAAAAATTGCCATTGATAATGTGCTCATTTTTATTCTTTAGTCTTATCAGTATCACCCTTGCAGGGGCAACTTCATTTCTTTTCACTCAATACAAGTACTTGAGCATCTTCATGACTGTTTTTGGTGCCATCATTTTCCTCTTCCTCGGTTCAGTGAAAGGTTTCAGCATTAAGAGTGAACCTTGCACCTATAACAAGGAGAACCTCTGTAAACCAGCTTTGGCCAATGCCATCTTTAGCACGGTTGCTTTCTTGCTTGGTGCTCTGACCTCTGTTATTTCGGGATTCCTTGGAATGAAGATTGCAACCTTTGCAAATGCAAGAACAACATTGGAAGCAAGGAAGGGTGTAGGTAAGGCCTTCATTACGGCCTTCCGATCTGGTGCTGTCATGGGGTTCCTTCTGGCTGCCAATGGCCTCTTGGTTCTGTATATTTCCATTAATCTCTTCAGATTATACTATGGGGATGACTGGGAGGGGCTTTATGAGTCCATTACTGGTTATGGCCTTGGAGGTTCTTCGATGGCACTCTTCGGAAGAGTTGGAGGAGGTATATACACAAAAGCAGCTGATGTTGGTGCTGACCTTGTTGGGAAAGTTGAACGAAACATTCCTGAAGATGACCCACGAAACCCAGCTGTAAACTTCCTCGTGCCTTTTGCCTCTCTGTTTCCTGTTTTTCCTATCAAGCTTATTAGCTAGTTCTTTATTTACTTATGGTGTTTCTACCTGCATAAAATATACACATATACCGTGAGAGGTGTCTGATATGTTCATATATTAAACAATGTTCAAAGAATGGTTTGAAAAATAATCAAATTAAGGCCTTCCAGTTGTGAGGAACTAGAAGGAAAGTGGTGGTATAATATCCTAGAATTACATTTAATTAGTGCTAGCTATAAACTATGTCGGTATACACATAACATGCTAGAGATTCCTACCATCAAAAGAATAGGTCTAACCTACCTTCACTGGATCTTTGCAGGTTATTGCAGATAATGTTGGTGACAATGTTGGAGATATTGCAGGGATGGGCTCTGACCTGTTTGGTTCCTATGCTGAGTCATCATGTGCTGCACTGTTTGTTGCATCAATTTCCTCCTTTGGCATTGGTCATGACTTCTCTGCCATGTCTTATCCTCTGATTATAAGCTCAATGGGAATTGTGGTTTGCCTCATAACCACACTTTTTGCTACTGATCTCTTTGAAATAAAAGATGTGACTGAAATTGAACCATACTTGAAGCGACAGCTTCTCATATCAACAATTCTGATGACTGTTGGGATTGCCATTGTTAGCTTTGTTGCTCTGCCATCCGAATTCACTCTCTTTAACTTTGGGACAGAAAAGACTGTAAAAAACTGGTATGCTTCCTTGCGGTTTTGCATCTTTGCACTTTTAACTGGTTGAGCTATTTCTTGTGCATTACTAGTTAATTTTGATTGTTTGCTTCAATCTCAGGCACCTCTCTATATGCGTTTCAGTTGGCTTGTGGGCGGGTCTTGTAATTGGATACACTACTGAATATTATACCAGTAATGCTTATAGGTAAAATATGCTCTTAAGATTTATCCTGACTTCTTATCCTATCCATATTTGGACAAGTATGCTTCTCTTTGCTATTACAGGTATTACTGTTATGATAGTCATGTCAAAATGGGAGAATGGGGAAAAACTGTCTCGTCTACTTGCCTATCTCCACCTTAAATGTATCTGATCAAGATAATATTTTAGGTTGTAAAATGATTCACTATTGAGTGGTTTCGGTTGACACACTCAAGTGCATTATTCCACTTGGTTCAGCTATCCTTTACACTGGATAAAATTAGTTTCTTTTGGTGAACGAGAGAAAATAAACTTGTCTATCATTAATTCCCAAAGAGTGGGGTTCCTCTTTTTTCTCTGGTCTTAATGCATATATTCTTCCAGTGGGAAAAAAGTAAATTGCCTACTGGACGGGTTATGTTATTCATTGAAGAATTGTTGATTCTTATTCTTTGGAATTGGTTGAACATTGCAGTCCAGTGCAGGATGTAGCTGACTCTTGCAGGACAGGTGCAGCAACAAATGTTATCTTTGGCCTTGCTTTGGGATACAAATCCGTAATTATTCCCATATTCGCCATCGCCATTGCCATTTTTGTGAGCTTCAGCTTTGGTGCCATGTATGGAATTGCAGTGGCTGCTCTGGGAATGCTGAGTACCATAGCAACTGGGCTTGCAATTGATGCCTATGGGCCTATAAGTGACAATGCTGGTGGAATTGCAGAGATGGCTGGAATGAGCCGCAAGATCCGTGAAAGAACAGATGCTCTGGATGCTGCAGGAAACACAACTGCTGCTATTGGAAAGGTAGGGCCAATTCAATCCCAAAAAGTATTTAGTTTGAGAGCATATGCTGTAGCACTCTAGCACAACCCGGCCATGCTGATGATGTCCTACCTATTGCAGTTTGTGCATCTGTTTATCACAATCACATAATGCTTGGGTCACACCTCATGGATGGTTTCTTACCCAAAGTTATTCGAATTGGATATTTAAATCCCCATTGTTTTGAGTAGCAATCAATATCTTGTAGGCAGGAATATTACTTGAAACTTCAGGTCCTTCTAATCCAAGTGAACTTTTACCTTCTGTTTTGTACCTTAGGCATGATTGTTCCTGGTGGTTTTCAATGAAAAAGCTACAAGTATAGATCAGTGTTTTTGATACAGGAGAAAAAAAAAAAAAGAACACAAAAAATAGGAGGTTTATAGACTAGTTAGCAAGGAAAACAAACAAACAAATAGACCAACAAAGGGAAGCCTGATTAATAGTTAAGTAAACCAGCTTTTGAGTGGAAGAAATCCAGGATCAGTGTCAGTGGCTCAGCCAACCATGTTTATTTAGGTGGGAACCAGCATCATTGTTAATCTTTTAATCCGTGGATTCCTCTGTTTTGGATCAATGCAAGCTATTCCTGACGTGATGTTTCTTTAATGTGCAAGGGTTTTGCAATTGGATCGGCTGCTCTCGTCTCTCTTGCATTATTTGGTGCCTTTGTGAGTAGGGCTGGCATCACGGCTGTTGATGTGTTGAGCCCAAAAGTATTCATTGGATTGATTGTGGGGGCCATGCTTCCATACTGGTTCTCAGCTATGACAATGAAGAGTGTTGGAAGTGCTGCTCTGAAGATGGTGGAAGAGGTGCGTAGACAATTCAACTCAATTCCAGGGCTCATGGAGGGAAGGACAAAACCAGACTATGCAACCTGTGTGAAGATCTCCACTGATGCTTCGCTCAAGGAGATGATCCCACCTGGTGCATTGGTTATGCTTACACCACTTATTGCTGGAACATTCTTTGGGGTGGAAACTCTAGCTGGGGTTCTTGCTGGTTCACTCGTCTCTGGTGTGCAGGTATGCTGCAATTGCATTACTTTAATGATGAATCCTTTTTATAGAAATTTCTTGTGATTGGTTATGAAATTATACCTCTAGTCACAGATTTGCTCCTCTGGAGACTAAAAGAATTACTTGGCCATCCTTTTCCAGGTTGCCATCTCGGCCTCCAACACTGGTGGTGCTTGGGATAATGCAAAGAAATACATCGAGGTAAGGAGTTGGTCCATGAAACCTCAACCACAGAAGTGTTAGTTTTAGTTATTAATTTTATTACTTAGTTTAATTGTCATCATCAGAGCTTGATTTTCATTACTTAGTTTAGTTGTCATCATCAGAGCTTGATTTTTAATTTTTTTGGCTTTGATATGCCCATGATTTGTGTACAGGCTGGTGCTTCTGAACATGCACGTTCATTAGGCCCAAAGGGATCAGACCCCCATAAGGCAGCAGTGATTGGGGACACAATTGGAGATCCCCTCAAGGATACTTCTGGTCCTTCCCTCAACATCCTGATAAAGCTCATGGCGGTAGAATCATTGGTCTTTGCTCCATTCTTTGCAACTCACGGGGGTTTTCTTTTCAAGTGGCTTTGAGATGGAGTTCTAGTGATCAGGTTTGAACTGGTGGTGAACAGAGTTGGAAATCAAGAAGCAAAGTTTGCCATGGTTTTGCTCTGCTATCTACTTAGTTGTTCTAAGCAACCTCCCTGCTTAGAATCATAAATCGGATTGAGTAAGAATAAAATAGATATTCCCACTGTACGTATACCTAAATCTGTCTCTGGACTGGATTTAACTAATCATTTCCTCTTAATTCTTAGCTGCCTTGCTCATTGTATATTTGTATCTAATATAAATATTAATTTTCCTGAAAACAGTTCTATAGTCTCTCCATTTTATATGTATTTGATGGTGGATGGCCTGAAGTAATAGAAAGCTTTCTTCTTCTTTTTTTTCCTCTTTTTTACTTGTATAGTCACAGAAAGTTGAAGCAGACAATCAGGCATCCATTCGTCCAGCTAAACAGGAAGACTATGATTGTTTGATGAAATTTAGATTAGATGGGTGAGGGTGAGACCTTCTTTTGGAGACCATCTTCCTTAAAAAAACCAACTCAGCTCAGCCAATCCCAACCAATTGGGGTGGGGCTACAGGAATCCTTAAACAAGCCGTAGCTATGAATAGCATTGCAAATATAATTGACAATTGTAGATGGAATAGGATGCAGGCTAGAATATTCCGGTAAGAAGATTAGCTGCTGTGGACAGGGCCGCTCCAGTAATAGCGCATTGCACGATCTGCTCATGGGAGATTTCTTCCGAAGTAAGTGCCAACGCAGCTCCCGTAATTGCACCTGCAACTGCACTGTTTTTCTGCAGAAGACCACCACAAGGTTTCATTCATCCCATTCCATTCTCTCTCTCTCTCTCTCTCTCTCTCTCTCTCTCTCTAATCGAGTGTGGAGAAATAAATTAATAAGAAATAGTCTTCCCACCCAATCATGAGCTCCTCGAGCTTCCTTTAGACCGTATGTGAGGCCCGAATACATCCCAGCAGCTAGTCCTGTTACAGAGGTGGACGCATTGTTAGATTTCTTTCCTCAAAGCTGTGTTTGTGGATTGGAGCAACGTCTGCATAGCTTACCCCATTGGAGACACTCTTTGGCTGTGCTTTTCACCTGAAAACAAGTAAGGGGTGAGAAGAGAAAAAGAGAGAGAAGCCAGCGCCTGCGGTAGAGAGGAAAGTATAGAACCGCCGGCGGGGTAGAGAGGCAAACCGTTATAATGTGAATTAAAAACAGAAATGTGACAACTCTAGTACCAGACTATAGGTAAAGTAAAACGTTAACCAGGATTTCTGCTTTACCATTGCTTCCAGAGATTTTCTATTGGTTTCTCCTGCAAAACAACGAAATACCAAGGAAAAAGAGCTATTTAGACCCGTTTGATTAGATCCAAGTAGAAACCAACAATGGCCACCACACAACGAGCAACAACCATGTAAGAGTATGTGATGCATGCAGATGCAGTGATGAAGGATGAAGAAGATTTTCTTGCTTTTATTAGTTACCTTTGAGCTCTGGCAACCGTTGTTTCTTGCTCCCTGTGATAACCGGAGCACCATTAGAATCTGCCCCTGCTCCTGAACAACAAAGACCAATATCCCCACATTTTTAGCTTCGCAACTGCAGACTTCTGTTAAAGCAGATACAATATTCAAGTATCAACCATTGTACCTTCAATAGCGATGAAATACACCTCCCTAGAGACCGCCTGAACTGCTCCTATCTGAAAAAGATGCAGTACCCTTATGAGAGAGAGATAGATAGAGAGGGAGAGAGAGATGGGAATTAATACCCCAGCCGCCTTAACAAAGCTCTCTGCGATACGGTTGAGAAGAGGATGGCCAAGATCGAACAAGCACTCCTTGTGGAAGCCTCGGATCTCATCGAAGAGGGATCGAGTTTCCAAATTAATACTCATCTTCTATGTATACAAGCAAGAATAGATATTATCTGAGAATAGAACAAGCAGAGGCTGATACACAGAAAGTGTAAATTCCGAGAGAGCACTGACTACTGTTATTATTGGAACTGCAAACGGGAAAGGAGAGGATGAGAGAGAGAGCGAGCTTTGAAGAGATCTAGAGAAGGGTTAAAAGTGGACACGTATCATCGCAGTCTTGCATGTCTAACCCTGCAACAGTGATGCGGAGTTCGTGGCGAGTCACAGGCTTGGGTGAACGACGTGTCAACATTCAAATAATGAAAAATTGACCCTCTCAAGACATATGAATATTGAAAATATGGTTTACTAAAAAATATATGGGAAACTGATGTAATTGTATTTTGGGTCGAGTGACAATTTGGTCCTATTACCTGCTGTACCAGTTCATTAATCAGCGTTAATTCTTTTTATTAATAAATAATAAAATAAATAGTCCCAAATTCTAGATTATTCTAAATAATTAATGATAGGGTTTGGAACTATTCTATTTTTTATCAACGTTTGGATGGTTGATAAAGAGAATTAGATGGCATTCAAAGGATATTTTTGACTTTTCAAGAGTCACTTAACGGCTGATTAACGACAAGTATTGAATTGTTACATTTTTAAAGTTTGGGTATTTGATTGTTACATTTTGAAAATTCAGGTACTAGATTGTCGCATTTTAAAGTTCAGAGACCAATTTGTCACTCAAGCCAAAGTACAAGGTACTGATCAGGAATTTCTCACCATGATTCTTTTACATTTTTTTAAGGAAAATTTCTGAGTAGTACCCTATACTTTGGGTCTAGTGTCATTTTGATCCCCGAACTTTTCAATATCCGAACTTTCAAAATGTGAAAATTCAGTACCCGTCTTTAACTGGTTGTTAATAATTGTTAAGTGACATTTTAAAAAGAAATAAATGCCCTTCAAATGTCATCTAATTTTCTTTATCAACTATCCAAACATTGACAAAAAAATTAATAGTCCCAAATCCTTGCCTCTTCTATTCGAAAAAGTTGAGGTCACTAAAATGCCCACTCAAACGTAACCCCAACTTTCCTGAATGGAAGAAGCAGGTATTTGGGACTATTAATTTTTTGTCAATGTTTAGATGGTTGATAAAAAAAATTAAATGACACTCGAAGAACATTTTCAAATGTCAATTAATGACAAGTTAATTGTTGATCAATGCAGGTACTAGATTGTCACGTTATGAAAGTTCGGGTACTGAATTATCACATTTTAAAATTTGGGAACCAAAGTGGCATTAGGCATAAAGTACAGGTACTACTTGGGAATTTTCCCTTTCTTTTAAATTTATCATGACTTTTTAGCAACTAATTACCTAAGTAGAAGTGTAAATCGGTTCATGTTGCCCACGGCCCGGCATGATCATGTGGGCCGTGTTGGGCCTAGGGTTTTAGGTCCACAGGCCGGGCCAGCACGGCACGACACACCCAGTGCAACATGACCCATATGTATGTATATATATATATATATATATATTATAATTATATAATATATAAAATTTTTTTTTTCAAATCTTTTAAATAAATAACTTTGGCCTAATTCATGGCTCGGCCTGGCCCAAGACTTAGCACAAAGATTAACCCGGACCGTGGCATAACATGACACAATACGGGTCTACACAGACTTAGGCCATGGGTCGTATTGGGCCGACCCCCCAAATTAAGTGGCACGGCCCGGGACATTCCGCAGTTACGCGAGCCACCCGCCGGCCGTACGGCCCAATTTACACCTATAATATACGTGAGCACCTAAAAAGTCATGATAAATTTTAAATAATATCCGATAAAAGAACATTGAAAATCTGAATTCTGATAAGTCTCAACTCTCAAAATATTGAAACATATCACTGTGTATCATTTTATACGTATCGGTTTTTTCAGCAACAAATCCCATACAACTGCAAGCAAAAACTCTATGCACATTGCACGAGAATCCCGCCACACATTAAGAACATGTCTCCGTACTTCTCCGTTTAGAATTGGTTCCACACTTCCACCACCATAAATACTGCGGAAACCTGAACCAGGAAGCTCTCAACAACCGTATAAAACCCCAAGCTTGTTATTAACTGTCTTAACAACCATATTAAAACCCTTTAAGAGATTGAAAGCCATCATTGAAGATTGATGGAGAAGCGAAGTTTTGTCATGTCCATCCAGAAAACCAACAAAAAGCTCCAGATTAGTTAGCCAATTCTGTAAGTGTTGAAAACCTGCCTAAACCTTTTAACTGTTATTAATCATTTAATTGTTTAAATTTCTGAGGACATGCTACTTCGTTCTGTGTAACCCTCTTCCGTTTTATTTAAAAAGAAAAAAAAAAAAAAAACACAACATGTAACATATTATCAATGTGCAACTGCATTCAATCCACCGAATAACTCTAATAGTGGGTTGATTTTATTTGTTTGACCACTAAATCATGTGACATATGCATTATTAGACAAATAAAATGGTAAATTGTTGATACTTCTCTAGTAGTTGCTTACATCCAACACCGTTGAAATCACACCATTCCCGATGGAAACTTGGAATCTGCTCACGAAAGGAGTTAAATGACTAAAATACTCATTGCTCCTTTTTATTTTTTCTTTTCTTAGTTTTGGTAAGGGAAAAACGACTAAATTTCAGAAAAATTACACATTCTGATAAGGACATAAAGTCATAAACCATTGTTCATTGGTAAGGAAAAAAAAAAGAGAAGATGACACAGGATTTTATCCTTTTATAAAGAAGTTTTCATTTCCTGTTCAAGGTTGTTAGTTGTTTATCCTGAAATACATGGGAACGTCAATTCTTTCATTTCCTGCTCATGAAACAGGGAATGTGGATTTTCAATTTTAGAAATTCGTAAGACTCAATTTGAAAGGAGTACAAATACAATTATGTACAACAAAAATATACAAAAACAAAATGCAAGCATTGCACTCTACGTATATGTATTTATACTCCTTCCGACCTGAGCCCAAAGATTTTGGCACTCATCCTCTACAGGGTAATCACAGTGAAATGCTTGGCAGACCCTGAGGCCGATGCGTTTTATGCAAAGATTAGGTTGGTTCCCTGAGGAATATACGGGTTGTCGAATCGAATGAGCAGCAGCATTGCCAATTTGCCATTGACGTCCATGTCTCCTTCTCCCACTGCTACATACATCGCGTTGGCTAGACTGCTGCAGTGCCCCTTGGCTATCAGCATTGGCAATCGCTTCTCCCACCGGTAACTCAGTATTGTCGTTCGTCCGCATCCAGTGATGCCTAGGACCGAATACATCAGCTTCAATTGGTTCGTGTGTTGCTGTTCACCCGCCATTCAGTATACTAAACAAATAATTGATCCTCGCATGGAATCCCAGACTGTTGTATGCAAAGGGATCTCCTAATAAAAAGCTGTTAAAGAGTTCAGAACGTCTCACCTAGCCAAATCTAATTTGTATCATACAGTGATATAAATTGCTTCGGTTCACTTCAACAATTCAGGCTGCATTTGTTTGTGGTGTAAATACAAGAGTACACGGATGGAGTTTAACAACGGTCAGACTTCTGAGTATAAAAAACAAACTGGCTTTATACTCATTTTACACTATTGTGTGTGTGAATGATCAATGTAAAAGGAAACGTTGCTCTATTCTTCGGTTGCTCAATCCCTCTCCTCTTTTCTCCACTCCCAACATTTAGCATGATCTTCAAAAGCCTAAGTCGCAGTTGGGATTAAATGCTTTTTGTTTTCATCATAGAACAAGAAACCCTATTTTTTTATGGTGAATCAGCGGATGAATGATGAATTGGCATTAAATATTTGCAAGAAACTAAAAAGAAAAACAGGAGAAAGAACAAGAGCTTTGTTGCCGTGCAGATTGGCCAAGGGCAACGATGTAAATTCACTCTTAAAGTTCTGAGGGTTGGCCGAGGACCTCAATGCTTTGGAATGTATTGCCCAACGCTAAGGACTATAAGCCGAGGCGAGGTGCTCCTTCCGAGGACTATAGTGGCTGAGGACCACAAGCCAAGGCGAAGTTCCTGGTGACCAAAGTTACTACAAGACAAGGAGTGTTAGAGGCCTCAGGGTGGATACCCGAGGCAAAGCCTTCGACGCTCAAGTTAGTATGAGGTGTAAAGCAGGGGAGAGTGCAAAAGTGCTCCTGGAGAGAGTCCTCGGATGCGCCAGATCTCCCTAAATTAATGCTAGGTGGACATTGTAGATGCAAGGAGTAAATGAGTGAATGATGTTAGACTTACTCCGTTCCAGCCCCCTTTAAGGGGCAGTTACCTCTTATTTATACTTGAGTGTGCTAGTGGTAGGTAAAGATGAACGCCCCAGAGTACAAGGTCAAGCTGCAGGCCCTGACAGGTACTCCAGACAACTATGTGATTGGCTCTGTACGGAGGCAGCAGGGCTCCTTGATTGTTGCTGACGCTAACAGGCGTTAGTGGGCTGGGCCAAGCTAGCCCACATCACTTGCCCCCCCCCACTCCCGAGACCAAGGTGAGGCCTCGACTTCTACTCATAATGAGGGTAGTAATCAAAGTAAGGCTTCGACTTCGGTCATTGGGAGTAGTGGTCGTTATGCCTTCGGATTTGTCAACCGAGGGATGTCCTACAGTGGCATCATTTTCGTTGCTTGTGTCGTCCCTCTTCGGTTCGGAAGCGCGAGCGATGTGGATGCCTCGGCTTGGCGGGGGTGTCCCATATCACACACGAGCAAAGCACGTTAGCGGGGCTACCGTGTAGGGGACGGCCGTCCCAGGAGTCCTATGTTTGCCAGGTTGAACAGTCCACTCAGCAATCCGTGATGAGCAAGCCTTTTGGTTCGCTCGGCAAGTTTCCGTAGGCAATCTTCGTGATCCACTCAATGTCGTTTCACCTTCCAAGGGCATGCGCTAGGAGGTGCGGTGAGACTAATTCGCAGGAGGCCCACATCCATTGGATTTGCGTCAATCTGAACTGTTGCTTTGGGCATCGTTTCGTCTTCCGAGGGCTTACGCTAGGTGGCGCGTCACAGTTGGATGGTGGGAGCGGATTGGTTTCAACCGTCAGATTTAGAGAAATCCAAGCCATTCATTTTCCTTTAAATAAGGACCTTGGAGTGACTTTCTTCTCCATTTAAACCTAGATGCCCTTGCTCTCGAATGAATGCAGCTCCCCAACTCTCAATTCTCCAGAACTTTTCTACTTCTTCCTTTCTTTGGTACTTTCACCCTCTCTTAGGTAATCAAGACGTGTCGTTTTCAGACTCTGGTCCTGAGTGCCATGAACTCCTGAACATCTCGGGAGGGAGCTCTCCCGCAACCCCCTCTCCCCTATCTTCTCTGGGTTCTATAGTCGTAGCCCCCCTTCAACAGGAAGTGGCCATTTTGAGGGAGAGGTTAACCTCGGGGTTGCCGAGGGCAGTCACCACAGAAAGGACTCTCTTCATGAAAGCACCGCCTCGGTGTCACCGAGGGATCTCCTCTCTCCGAGGACAATGCCATGAAACTCGTCACCAGACCAACTGGAGGGAGTGTTTCCCGAAGGGTGGTTGGCGCTGGTGTCCCGCATTTGGAGTTTGATAGCTCCTTAGACGTGTGCCAGGTCAAATCCTTGGTGAAGAGGTTTCACATACCCTGGTCTTATAGGTTGAGGGTCCCCGACGTGGGCAATAGGCTGTGGGCCCCCGAGGAGGGGGAATCTGTATCTACCAGCATTTTTTAGAGTATGGCTTTAGGTTTCCCCTCCCAACCTTAATCTCTGAACTACCAGAGTGGTACATCACTATCAACGAGCTCGTATCCAATGCCCTCAGTACCATCATGGCGATGATGGTGTGGGCTCGGCTCAGGGGTGTGGAGCTGACGTTGAGACTGTTCCACGCCATGTTCATGCCCAGGAAGTATGCTTCCGAGGCCAACATGTATCACTTCCACCCGAAGAGGGGGAAGCCAGTGCATAACTGCTTGTCCGTTCATGGGTGCAAGGATAGGTTCTTCTACATTTCCTACCTCGAGGGTTGGCGCTTCAGGTCCGATTGGGGGGAGGCCTGTGTCATCGTCGAGAGATGTCCCCCACCGCTCTGAGATGAAGAGGTTGTAGTAGTAACTCACTTGTTTGTGATGGGGACATTCCACTCGAAGCCGTTGGTGGAGGAGGAGATCCCCTTAGTCTTCGTTGAGATTAGCCCAACCCCCTCGGTAGGAGAGGTTCTGTGGTTACTACGTCTTCCACGTTCTTTTCTTTTTTCCCTAATGTGCTAACTTCTTTCCTTTGTTGTTTCACAGAAGTTCCAATGGACGATAAGGAATGTTTGTTGGTAGAGGCTCGGGCGAAGCAGGCCGAGAAGAAGGCTGAAGGGCAAACGCCAAAGAGGCTCGGTGATGAAGTTGCCCCCTGCCCCGGTGAAGGGAGAGATTAGTAGGTACCCGCCAAGGGGAAGCAATCGGTGGTGGTGCTGAAGAGGACGGTTGAGGTACCAAAGAACCCTACCACCAGGGGAGAGGCGCCAAAGAGGCCCATAGAGGGGCCTGAGGCGGGAAGGAAGAGGCCCGCTGCTGACACACCAAGGGAGGAGCCCCCACAGAAGCTTGCCAACACGGATAGGGAGGCCGAGGAGGTGGTGCGGAGGTCCACGCCTGGGGAGCGCCCATCCGGGCCTTCCTCAGCCCCTCCACCAGTACAAGGTGTCTCTGAGAGGATCGAAGGGGCTGGTAAGACTTTTCTTCCCCAATGACAGCTCTGAGAGAGGGACTCCATCCGTGACGAGGGGGTCAGCCAAGAGTTGGTTAGCGGATCCATCCTGTCAAGGGATCGCTACCACCTTCTGCAAAGCGACCCCAAGTCCATTTACGATGAGGGCCTGTACCATTTGGCCAAGGTAAGACGTTCTTCAATATTTCATTATGTATATATTTTTATTCTTTATTTTCACTTATCAGTTTTGTGGTAGGCATGTCTACACTTCGTCGGATTGGGGGACCGAACAAGGCTGTCCATGGGTCACGCCGACAAGGCCGTGAAGGAGAAGAAGGTCGCAGAGGAGAAGCTACAAAGGGAAAGGGAGAAGCTCTAGAAGGCAACCGCCACCGTTGAGGAGAAGCACCAGAAATTCCAAAAGGCGCTTCTGGACGAACAATCGCTTCAGGATCGCCATGAGGCTCAGCTGAACGAGGCATGGTAAGGGCTCTCCAAAGAGAAAATGGAGCGGGTGCGGCTGGAGAGCAACGTTACGGAAGCGGAGAGACGAGCTACCGAGGTGGAGGCGAAAGCTTCCAAAGCCCTAGCTTCGATAGAGGAGTCAAAGAAGGCAGTGGCCGAGGTAGTGAAGGTGTACAAGAAGTCTTCCGACTACCTGGATGCGCTGACGAAGTGTGCTTCATCGTCCAACCTCGACGGTATTAAAGATACCAAGAAGGCACTCCTACTGGTGCTGCCAGATTTTGATGTCAAGGGACTGTAAGTGACCACTTACGCTCCTACCGAGGCCCAACCAGCCGAAGATGCCATTCCCCCTCCTTCCAATGACAAGGCGCAGGCGTAGATTCCCCCCCCCCCCTTCTTTTTTGTTCTATTGTTCTAATACTTTCCATCTGTTTTGTTGTTTGTTTTTTTTTAAGGCAATACAAAATTTTGTAAAGGCTATACAAGACCAACACTGAATAGTGAATGAAGCCATTTTTTGTGCATATTGTATTTCGTGCATGTTGTCTCTTCCCTTTTCTCTTTTTCTCTTTTTTTTTTTTTTGCGAGAGGTCCTTGACCCTCCGAAAGGTTGATACCATGATACACAAGGCACACACGATCCGGTTGTAGTATTTGTTTATTTGCACGCTCGTCTCGACTTGTCGGGTTATTGGGAACCGAGGAGGAGTCATACGTTCGAGGCGGGGCTCGCCTGGCTTCCAAATCTCGTGCTATCCCTGGCAAGGCCGAAGAGACCTAGCACCCTGGCCAAGGTATACCGCCAAGGTACTTGGGTGGATGAAGATCCATGGAGGAGTAGCACCAACGGGGTGCAGCTCCACTAACTCATTCTTACCAAGTGTTTTCTCAGGGGTGGCCGAGGCATCCCATCGGCGAAGCGGAGGGCTCTGTCTCGTTATTTTCTTTGTGCTAAGTGTAGATAGCCGAGGGGGTCACTACGCTCTGAGATGATGAGGTGATGAGGTGAGGTAAAGAAGAACTTTTCTTTATTCATTCATTACTTTTATCAAAAAATTACATTCATTTGGGGTACATCTGAAGGTTCTCTGAGTTCCACGTCCGGGGGACGGGTCATCCATCTAAGTTTTCCATTTGAAATGAGTGGGGCCGAGAGCTTGCTTAATCCGGTAAGGGCCTTCCTAGTTGGAACCCAGCTTTCCTATTCCAAGTTCGGGAACGATGACCTTCCTGAGGACAAGGTCTCATTCTTTATAGTGCCTCTCTTTCACTCTAGAGTTGTAGTAGTAGGCACTCGCTACTGATAAGTGGTGATCCTAATTTATGCTTGTTCTTGGGTTTCTTCTAGTAGGTCTAAGTTTGCTCTGAGCGCTTCTTCATTCTCGGCCTTAGTATACCCTTGGATCCGAAGCGTTGGTTGGCCAATCTCCAGTGGGATCACTGCTTCTGTGCCATATGTCAGGCCGAAAGGGGTTTCTCCCATCGCTGTCCAAGGTGTTGTTCGGTACGCCCAAATGGTGTTGTGTAGTTCATCTACTCATATACCTTTAGCTCTATCCAACCTGGTCTTTAGTCCGTCCAGGAAGGTTTTGTTCGTGACCTCGGCCAGGTCGTTCGTTTGGGGGTAGCCCACTGAGGTGTGCCATTACCTGATGCCGAGGGAGGTGCATCATTCTTAGAATTTAGCATCATCGAACTGTTTTCCGTTGTTCGTGACCAGCATGTGGGGGAGGCCGAAGTGGCAAATAATGTTCTTCCAAAAGAAGTTCTGAATTTCCTATGCAATGATAGTGGCTAGGGGTTCAGCCTCCACCTATTTAGTGAAGTAATCCATAGCAACGACAAGGTACTTCCAACCTCCCGTTGCCTGAAGGAAGAGGCCGAGGAGGTCCATCCCCCACTTGGCAAAGGGCCAGGGGCTATAGAGGGCCAAGAAGGTGGTGGATGGTTGATGGCAAAGGTTGGCACATCTCTAACACTGATCACATTTTCTGGGCTAGGGTACGGCCGTCGAGGTGATTGCTGTAGATGTCTTCGTGAATTTCCTAGAGCACGTACTCGCCCTCCTCCCTGCGGAGACATCAGAGGTAAGGCAAGGGGAAGGACCTCTTATAAAAATTTCCTTCTATAAAAGTGTAGGGTGTTGCTTGTCGTCGGAGTTTTCGGGCTTCGTTCCTATCATCGGGTAGCCTTCCCGTCAGAAGGAAGTCGATTATAGGATCTATCCAAGATGGTTCGGCCTCTACGGGTAGGATTTGGGCGTCCTCCATGGAGGGCCAGGCTAATCTTTCCACGTGCACAGTGCGGCCAAGGGGCACATCCGAGGTGCTCGCCAATTTGGAGAGAGCTTCGGCTCGGGAGTTCTTGGCTCGCGGGACTTACTGTAGAGAGAACGTTGGAAGTGGCGGGCTAACTCTTGAACTTTGGCGAGGTACTTACCCATGCTTTGTTCTCTGGCCTCGTACTCACCGTTCACTTGATTCACCACCAGTTGCGAGTCACTGAGGACTTCGACGTGCTTGGAGCCGAGATCTCAGGCGAGCTGCAACCCCGCCAAGAGGGCTTTAAACTCAGCTTCGTTGTTGGACGTAGGGAACTCAAATCTCAGCGCATACTCCATGACGACATTGTTGGGGTGAAGAGAATGAAGCCTGCTCCACTCTTCTTGACGTTGGATGAACCGTCAACAAAAAGTCTCCATGCGGGGGGGACCTCCTCGGCCGGTCATGCTTCTTCCGGCTCATCTTCGTGAGGACGGCCGAGGGGCCTATTGAAAGTGGTTTTTGCTATGAAGTTAGCCAAGGCTTGTGCTTTGATTGCGGGCCTCGACTGGTATTGTATGTCAAACTCTAACAGTTCTATTGCCCACTTAATCAGGCGTCCTGAAGTCTGTGGCTTGGCGAGGACAACTCTAAGGGACTGATTTGTCAAGACCACTATGGAGTGCACTTGGAATTATGGCCTAAGCTTTCTGGCCGAGGTTACAAGGGTGTAAACAAGCTTTTCCACTTCAGGGTACTGGGTCCCGGTGTCGCTGAGGACCTTGCTGACATAGTATACAGGTCTCTGGGCTCTGTCATCTTTCACCAGGACCGAGCTGACGGCCTCATCTCCGGCTAATAGGTACAAATACAGGGTTTCCCCTGATACTGGCCGAGTGAGGAGCGGGAGTGAAGCGAGGTATAGCTTGAGCTCGTCAAAGGCATGCTGGCACTCCTCCGTCCACTAGAAATCTTTCTGCTTCTTGATGGTGCGAAAGAAGGGAAGACAACAGTCTGTCAATTTCGACATGAAACAGTTGAGGGCGGCTATCTTGCCACTGAGTCTCTGAGTCTTCTTTACTGACGAGGGGATGCCATATCTAGTATGGCTCAGTACCTTGCTTGGGTTGGATTCAATGCTCCTTTAAGTGATGACAAAGCCTAAGAATTTTTCCAAAGTAACCCCAAATGCACACTTGCTCGGGTTGAGCTTAATGTTGAATTTATGCAGAGTATCAAAGATCTCAACTAATAGGTACAAATACAGGGTTTCCCCTGATACTGACCGAGCAAAGAGCGGGAGTGAGGCGAGGTATAGCTTGAGCTGGTCGAAGGCACGCTGGCACTCCTCCATCCACTAGAAATATTTCAGCTTCTTGATGGTGCGGAAAAAGGGAAGGCAACGGTCTGTCAATTTCGACATGAAACGGTTAAGGGCGGCTATCCTGTCGGTGAGTCTCTAAGTCTTCTTTACTGACCAAGGGGGTGCCATATCTGGTATGGCCTGTCCCTTGCTTGGGTTGGTGTCAATCCCCCTTTAATTCTTGAAAACCTTGTTGACAAGGCACTGGTAAGTGGCCCCTGCATTCTTAAGGCTGAGCGGCATCACCTTGTAGCAATATGTGACGTGCTCAGTGATGAAAGATGTCTTCTCCTCCTTGTCGGGGTGCATCTAGATCCGGTTGTACCCGGAGAAGGCACGCATGAAGCTGAGTAGTTCATACCCTGCAATGGCGTCAACGAGGTGGTCTATCCTCAGCAAAGAAAAACTATCCTTCGGTCAGGCTCAGTTAAGGTCTACGAAGTCAATACAAATCTGCAATTTCCCATTAGCTTTCTTTACCAAAACCACATTAGACAACCAGTTGGGGTAATGTACATCACGGATAAAATCGACGTCAAGTAGCTTATCAACTTCCTCTCCTATAGCCTTCCATCGTTCCGATGCAAAGTTACTCTTCTTTTGTCGAACTGGCTTAGAGCTCGGGTCCACGCTTAGCCTATGATTAATGGGTCAATTCTAGGCATATCAACGGCGGACCAAGCAAAGACATCGGCGTTAGTTCTGAGGAAACTTACCAGTTCAAATAGGCGTTCAGGGGGGAGATTGGACCCGACACGGACTACCCTTTCTGGGGTTGACTCATCCAAGGGAATTGAGACGAGGTCCTCAACTCGCTGGTTCTTCCCAGGGGTCGAGGCCTTCTAGTGATAAGGCCTCCTTATTCTTTCCTTTTAGTGCTGCCACGTAGCATTGGCGAGCAATCTGTTAGTTCCCACGAATGACTCCAACGCCATGCTCGATGGAAAACTTAAAGGGCCAGGTGATAAGAGGACATGGCTGCCCCTATCGCATGAAGGGTTAGTCTTCCCAGTATCACATTGTAGGGAGAAGCAACCTTCACCACTAGGAACTCATGCATCCAAGTCACCTGGTGTGGATTTGTCCCTACCGTGATGGGTAAGGTAACTTTTCCTTCCGGCCTCACGGCCTGGTGACACTGTTAGAGAAGCCGACAAGGGGAGCATCAACTGGTTGGAGTCTTTCTGGCGTGAGCTTCATTCTTTCATAGGTGTCGTAAAAAAAAAGATATCGGCTAACGAACCGCTATCCATCAAGATCTTCTTCACCATAAAATTGAAGATGATGGCTGCAACCATGAGGACACCGTCGTGGGGGACAGTAACCCCCTCTAAGTCTCATTGGTGAAGACAAGGGCATGTGGACAGCTCGACCTCTGTGCAGTGTCCGGGTACTTCTGCTTCTTTGGGACAAGCTCTTGGATGTTGAGCTGCCTAGCATAGGCTTTTCGAGCTGAAGCTGAGTCTCCACCCTAGGCCATGCCCCCGACGATGACGTCGATGATGTCTGCCACTTGCTAGTGGTGGTGGTGTTGCTACTGTGCTAGGATTATCAGGCGCTGACCTCTCCTCCGACGAACTTCTTGAGGTGTCCTCTGTGGATGAGGGACTATTTCATTTTTAGATCGTAGAAGTTCTCGATGCCGTGCCCGATGTCGCGGTGGTACTTGTAGTACTTCGTAGGGTTCCCCCTCTTGGGGTTCCGCTTCAGCTTTGTTAGCCACTTCACGAACTTCTATTCCCCTATCTACATCAGTGTTTGGGTGCGGGTGGAGTTGAGTGGCGTGTAGTCCTTTTAGGCCAAAGCCAGTGGCTACTTGTTATCTCTGCTGCCATTGTTGCCGAAGTGGCGCTGGTCCGCACCTTTCCTCTTATTCTTCGGGGTCCCATCGTGGCGCTCGACTGAACTTTCTTGTTTGTCCCCAACTGAAGCCTCTTTGGCCGTGATGTATTTTTGGGCCTTTTTGAGGAATTCGAGTTTAGTCTTCGGTGGGGTCTTAGCAACCGAGCACTCGAGAGCCAAGCCGGGGTGGAGGCAGTTAATGGCTACGTGCATGGAGACCATAGGGTCGATGTCTCGACCTTCAAGCTCATCTTTCTTAAAGATGTCGATGTAAGACCACAGGCTTTCACCCGACTCCTGTTTGAGTGACATCAGAGACACTACGCTCTTCTGGCATCGTCTACTACTAATGAAGCGGGCGAGGAACAAGGTTGTAAATTTCTCCCATGAGCTGATTGATCGAGGAAGGCTGGAGAACTAGTGGCAAGTGGCCCCCCTGAAGGTAGATAGAAGATCTGACACATCAAAGCGTTGGAATATACGTGTTGTACCATGAGCACCCTGAAACCCCCTAGGTCGTCATCGGGATCAATGCTTTCGTCATACGTCTCTAGTGTGGGAGCTTTGAAGTGTGGGGGGAGAGGCTCTGCGATAATTTCCAGGGTCAATGCGTCCATGTGTCCAGCAGAGCTCATCCTTTGACAACCTCAATCTTGGAAAGCCCTGGGTCAGCATGAGTATGGGCCCTGCTTTTGTCTTCGTGGACTCGATGGGTGTCGGATCGGACTCCCGAATACTCCAAGATAGGGTCGCGCGCTCCTCAGCGGGCACGACGATCATTCTGAACATCCATGAAGTTTGAGACAGGAGGTGAAGTGGGGTGGTGTCGGCTCTCACCTCGGGAGCGAACTCCAAAGCGGCTGAACTGCCTGCCATCGTCCTGGGGGGCCTCCGTGCGACGATGGTGGTGCTGCTCCAAAGATTGATGAATGTTTTCGAATTAAGCAGGCATGCTCTCCCTTCGGGTAGGAGGACAAATATTCCTTCGTGGTGAATCTGGGAGAAGGTTGTTGCTCGATTTTGACAGTTCGGCCAACGGATTATCGTGGTCGAGAGCCAGTACCTTGATGTTCTCGTGTCATCCCTTATCCTCTGACACCCCAGCGAGGCGGTTGCCTTGAGAGGGACCTCCTGTTCGGGGGCAAACTTCTTCCATTCGTTTGGTGAGGTGGTCCAAACAATCAAGGACGGCCTAAAACTGCTCGTAGGTAACCAAACTTGGATTGTTCCTAGCTCTCCTCACCATGACATCTAAGCCTAAAGGGGGTTTGGATCTAGAGTGTTATTATTGTTTATCCTGAAGTGGGGGTCGTCTTACCAATCACGTTCCTACAGACAACACCAATTGCTACTGCGTGAATTAGCTGAGGGCAACGAGGTAAATTCACTCTTCAAGTTCCGAGGGTTGGCCAAGGACCCCAAGGCTTCGGAAAGTATTGCCCAAAGCAAAGGATTGTAAGCCGAGGCGAGGTGCTCCTTCCGAGGACCAGAGGCGAATTCCTAGTGACCAAAGTTACTACAAGACAAGGAATGTCAAAGGCATCGGGGTGGATATTAGAGGCAGAGGCACCGAAGTTGAAGTTAGTACGAGGTGTAAAACAGGAGAGAGTCCTCGGATGCACCAGATCTCTCTGAATTAATGCTAGGTGGGCAATGTAGGTGCAAGAAGTAAATGAGTGAGTGATATTGGAGTTATCCCGTTCCAACCTCTTTTAAGGGGCAATTACCTCTTATGTATACTTCAGCGTGTTGGTGGTAGATGAAGATGAACGCACCGGATGAAATCCGTACGAGGTCAGGCTACAGGCCCTGGCGAGTACTCCAAACAGTTATATGATTGTCTCCGTATGGAGGCAGCAGGGCTCCCTGATTGTTGGTGACGCTAACAGGCGTTAGTGGGTTGGGCCTCCCAGTCCTATGTAGGTTGGGCCAAACTAACCCACATCAAGCTTCATAGGATTTGTAGACAGAATTTGGTAAGAAAACCCATAGAAAATCAATTCCTAGATGAAATCTAGCTTTGGGATCAAAATCTGCAACATGTGACGAGCTTCATAGGATTTAGGCTTATAAAATGAGACTCCAGCTTTGGGATCGACATCTAGAGCTTCTTTGCTGCTACTCGAACCACAGTTGCAGAAGCTTCTCTATTGTCCAAGACATGTCCGGTTTTCACCATCGACCAACTAATTGCATCTCGAAATCCTGGACATCGCGTTGTGCGGCTGCCACAGTTACAATTGTTCTTGGAGAGAGAGAGAGAGAGAGAACCATACAACAATAGTTTTGCTTGTTCGCAGAGCAGATGAAGTAAAAGAAAAACCAAAGCAAAAATAGGCAAGAATTTTCACTATTCTTATTTGCAACTCTCGTGCATTTGCACCAGTACAAATAAAATTCCACTACAAACAAAATGAGATCTAGGAAAACCCAGACACGGAAATGGTAGTCGATCATTTTATAAAGATTTTTAATTCTAGACAAACGGAAAATCTTCCTCAGTGTCAACTTACAAGGGAGCCCAAAAGGGCATGAGATACTGGCATCTTACTTCTTACCCTTCAATTGCAGGACAGCGGGAGAACCACCATCTTGAGAACCAATCACATTTCCAAAATAAGCCCTTATTTGTGCAGTCTTAAATGAAAAATAGATAATCATGTTGCCCATAGGAAAGACTAAATACAATGTGGCGTAGCACAAGCAGGCAATATCCACTTTATGCAATTGATTTCTAGGCCTTGAAAAAAATATATGAACTGTACTAGTTATTCCCCCCCCCTCCCCGCAAGTAATGCAATATACCATGGTTACGCCTGCCAACAACTATGTTACAGTCAAGTCTACATAACATATTACATTGTCGGAGACTCTGATCCCCAGCTGTAAAAGACAGAAAAGGGGGAAAACGATAAAAGAAAAGGAAAAGAATTACTTTATAAGTTAAGCCTAAACTACTCCCAAGAACCCGGCAAAATTTACATATGAAAGAAAGAAACGAGGATAAATGCGAGGGCAAATATTGCTGCCCTTCTATGATATGGATGACGGAAAAAAATGGCAAGGACTAACAAACAGAAGGGCAAAAGAGGCATTTCAAGTATAATGAATGTTTACAGGAGCAACAAGATTGTTTTTTTTTTTGGCCCACGAAGGACAAACCATGGACGCAGAGAGGATCAACATAACCAAGAGATTTGTGAATTCCGATGCGCTGCGGTGACATCCGTTGATAGAGAACCCGAAACTCAACCACTCGTTCTGTTTGGTCCACTTACCCTTAGGTATGGATCATTTTTTCCCATTTGAACGAGGAAAGCTGTCCCGGTCAACACCTCTTGTAATTCCTCTGGCTCGGGCAGAAATCAAATAATGTTAATATATGGATGCAATGAAGTCATCGTACTGAATATGGTTCCGAACCTGTGACATTGGCGCCATTTACAGCCATCTCTGATGAGTTGTTACCGCTGGGGGGTATCAATGAACAATCTTCCCCACTTGATTGCCTAGTGCCCGAATTGTTGGGTGAGCAATTGGAACAGCCTCTTGGAACCGCGGGATCTTGGTCGCCATGAATTTCTTCATCTGAACTGCCATTACCATCGGGTGTTCTTGAAGCAAGACACGTGGCGGTTACTTTCCTACCAGCCAAAGATCCATGGCTCACTGTTGAAGCAACAGAACTGATGGCAGTATCTTTTGGGTTCTTATCTAGCCTATGCTTCTTTGTCAGCTCAAGCTCCGCTTCTTTACCAATTGATTTCCGTTTTGACCTAGGAGAGGAGTCTGTAGTTCTGTTATCTGAAGAAGTCTCTGTTTTATTCCTTGGTGGTGGGTTGTAATCTTCATCATCATCGTCATCATCATAGTCAACCAATCCACCAGATCCAGGCCTACGAAATCAAGACAAAACATATGTACGCATCAGAATGACATTTGCAATAAAACATTCTAAATCTCCTAAAAAAGAGGCTACATTAATACCTCAGCAATGGGTAACTGACGGTGGCTCCATTGGGTAAGCCAGGTTGGCTTTGTTGGCTATGGACATGTGATGTGCGAGCAGATGCAGTATCTTCTTCATCACTGCCAAATAAAAACGACTCAGTGGAGATAAATTCAAAATGGAAACAACATATATTATCTTCACAAGTTGTAACCTGTCCTCATTGAAGTAATCCTCCTCTTCTTTCTCAAGAGCCCGTTCATCAATTCGCTTTCTTGGGTCAACCACATTGGTAGGACCTCTAGTTTCACAGCTCTCCAGGGACTGACAAATAACATGTCATATAACAAGAGCTGTTAAATGTCAAGCTTGTATGTCTATATATCCATCTATTCATCCATCTACCTATACGTCTGCATGTGTGTGTGAAAAAGAAATACATAAAATATAGTTATCCACCTGCTCATATTTAATTTTCAGTGCTTGAATAGATCCAAGGTAATCAAAATTGGCTAGCTGATTCCAGTAAGAATCCATTATGTATGCAATTAAGATTTTGAGGTTTTCCTGCATAAAAACATATTTATATATTAGCAGAACAAATTGTAGTTGTGAGAACCATAAAATGAGAGTAGAATAAGAAAGAGAAGCACCTTTCGAATATACTCAAACAGTTCCAGAACAGCAGAATTGAGTAGATTATAACGGTTTCCGTTACTAACGAAAGCTTCTACAATTGATCTTAGAAGATTATTCTTGACAATATGCCGCAGCAGATGGTCATCCTGCATAATCATGAGTTCAGTAAACAACTCACATCCATAGCTTAGGAGCCTATCACAAATGCTGTTCCAGTAGATAGAATAGGAAATGAAAGTATAAATATTAGGCTGTGTTTGGTTTGGAAGAAAAGATAGGGAAAGGTAGGGATACTTGGTACAGGGTTCCCTACCTTTCCCTTCCTCTCCTTACCTTTTCTTTCAAACCAAAGGCAATCTTGAGGTTAATATCCATGCATAAACTGAATGAAGAATTTTCTTTTCTCTCTCTTATTTGATAAAACAATTTAACGTGTAAATTAGTTTGACCCTAATTAATATTCTTAGCACTAAAGGTTTATGCACTAGAATCTCTGTAGTCTAAGTAACCCTTGAATCAGAACAGGAAAAGGAGGACTGCAGATTTCATTTGATACGACTACCAAGCTGGGGAATGGTCCTTCCCAGTGGCATGACATCAAGTCACGAGGATATAAAATACAAGGATTAAGGAAAAGCGACAATATAGAATCACATTCCAACAGTTTTTCCAACTCCAGAGAAAAAAAGCAACAATATAATCCAATGCCAATTCAACCAACTGAAGGATTTCACAATCCAAAGCTGACACATATTGCACATCAGAACATGGTATTTATTTGCTATCCTAGAACTTAATTTAATTCCTCAATGGCACTCATGTGAAACCAGACAATTCACAACTCAGATGTGAAGCACACAAGTAACAACACTTTCCTACCACACAATGCATAATGAAATAAGATAATTACATGCAAAAAATTACAAATATCGTTTTCTATGCATTAGTACACTTTATGGAGTGCATCTTATATTTAGAATGCAAGCACTCACATTGCGAGAAATGATAGTGCGCATAAATCGGACAGCAGAAACAACTAGGTACTTTTCCTTTCTGCGAGTTAGAAACAAGACCTTTTCTATCACATTATTGTGGAGAAAATTGCACCTAGAAACAGAAAACAAGACCATGTCAGAAGCTCGTATTATTGAAAAAACAGAACCACCACACCAATTCTGAATAGTTAAATCGTGCCCACAAAATTTTTATAAATTACTTTATCCTGTACGGATGGTGAAGAACGCAAAAGCATAGCAATTCACAGATGTTTAATAAAATTTCAGGCTTTGTAGCAGCTTGATTTTCAGTCCTTCCACCAGAGCCAGATGATTTACTACATTTTGCAGCACCTTTCAAGGGGCATGATAATGTTATAAGATCAATTAAATGATCCAAGTGTTTCTCATAGAAAATCTCTATAATAGTGTCCCTCTGCAACAAAAAGAAAGAAATAAAGAATGTGTTAATCAATGTAATATTGTCAATGCATAAGAACTATCATATAGAGAACCAACTATTAAATGCTCTTAATGCTAATTTTACTAGAAAGTAGAAATAGTTTACAACAATTCAGACCAGAAAATACAATCAAATTCAACTGGGCATTCAATGCCTTGCATGTCGAAACTCAATGGACACCATATGCAAAAATACATCATGGACATATAAACATATTAAACTATTTAAGATTTAGCATGCCATGTAATAAAAAATACAAGATGGAACTGCCTAACAGTGCCATCCAGTCAAAACAACTAATGAGAAAGGATTATAGCATATTATGGAGCAATAGAAAAATTAGAAAAGCTATCTAAAAACATACATATGAAAATGAGCAGCACAAAAAACAGAAGAAACCTATATTAACTGATAGATGTAAGTATTCCTAAGTAAACCTAATTGTAGAACATTGATTTCCAGAAATTTTAAAGTGAGACATCCAGTCAAACCACTAAATAAAGTGAGCAGCACAAACAACACCATTGGAACCATTTAGTTCAAGGCACCAGTGTTTTAAAAGTGCAAGGCGCAAAAATACAAAAAATTGTTAAAAAATCAAAAAATAAAGTCAGAAAATTCTAAAACAAAACACCAAAAATTCAAAAAAATAAAAATAAACATAATATTGATAAGAAATATAAACTTAAATTTTAAAATTAATGTTTTGAAAAACCTATTATCTAAAATTAAAATACATAAACATAACATGTAAAGCATATCCAAATGAAAATTTAAAAATAAAATCAAATATATAAAACATTTTCAAGCATGTAAAGCCCACAATCTCTTTTTTTCCTCAATTGCATTACTTCAAGTAGCTAATGTGATGTAAAACATATTACATTCCTGATTCTACGAGCCGCCTTTGTGCAACACCTCTCGAGGCAAGCCCATACAAGTCCATGTTAGGGTTTTAAATTCTTAGTTCTCACGCAAAAAAATGATGATTTTATAATTTTAATTGCTTTTTAAGAAGATATTTTAGTAGGATTAATGAATGAACAACATAATCAAATAGGGGGTTCCAGAGCTAAGGCGCTAGGTTCAAGAAAAGCAAAAAAGAATAAAATTTTCAAAAGATGCATGCCTAGGTGCACCAGCCATGTATCTTTTGTAAGTGCTGCACCAAGGACCTGGGCAAAGCACCTATCCTAAAATGCGCCTCATCTATGCACCTAGGCGTGCCTTCTAAATCAGTGATAGTGACAAAGTTGAGAAAATTTTCCTCAACCATCATTGAATCACAAGACCAAGGTTTAAAATGTCGATGTTGAAGGAAACGTCGCTTACCAAAATATAGGACATATGTCGGAAATGTTGAGGGGAAATATTGTAAAAATTAGACATTGTGGAAATATTATGAAATATGTGGGAATATGCAATGATACTTTGTAAAATGATAAAAGAAGCATTAATACATATTTCTAGACAATTATCTTATTCCCAGCCATTATATAAAGCTAAGAAACTAAAATCAATAATAAATTAGTAAATGGCGATTTAGTGATTTATTATGCATTTACATGTTCTTACAAGGTTATCTGATATTTTCTTTTCTTATTTTTAATTATGACTTAATATAAATTCTAATATATTTATTTAACACTAGTAAATAAAAATACATTTATTCTGATTTTTTAAATATTAATGTTATAATACATTATGTTTTATTATAAATTTAATAAACTGTTTCTCCTTATTAAGATTATGATAAATTCTGATTTCTTATAAAACTTAATGAATTTATTATGATTTTTAATACTAAACTTATAATAAATTATGATTTAGTATAAAACTTAATAAATTTATTCTGATTTTTTATATTAAATGTAGAATATGATTTAATAAACATTTTCTGATTTTAATAAATACTTTAAAAAATACTAACTAGTTAATATTTTATTACTTGAAAAATATTTTATGTTTTACATTATAAAGTAATTAATTTGTTCTTTTGTTTTTATATTTTGTTAATTCTTTTTTATTAATATTTTATTTGAAATATTAAATTGAAATTATTAATGGAATAATTTATATTAATATACTGTATTATAATAATATAATATACTAATATTATATTATTAATGTACATTAGTCGATATCCTATTGACATTATTGACATCCTGTCAACATAATAGGAAAAACTGTCTTTTTTTTTTGTTATTTGGAGCGATTTGTCGACCGAAATAATGTAACTTTTATATTACTATCCATTTTCATGTCAATGAGCCTCAACATCGACATATATCGGGCGACATTAATGGCATTTCGCGACATTTGAAACCATGCACAAGACTACTACAAAAGCATGTAAATGATGCATCAATTTCTTGAATGAAACCAAATACTGTTTGCAGCTTGTCCAATGAAGTAGATCTTGTGAAACTATTACACTGATCTAAAATTATACAGAAGCCCATTCGTTACTGATTCCTAAATTGATTTTAACTGAGCCCTCCAGATTGCATATAATTGCAGCCCATTGAACAAGAGCCCTCTCAGTTTTTTAAATGAATATGTCACCCTTGGTTTGGAATAATCAAAGGCTACCATATTTTTATATTTTTCATGTCCTAATTTGCTTTCTTGAGCAAGGTTCTAAGATCTTGCAAACACCACCCTTGGAAGTTCAGCCAAACACTTTTCCATGAAGAGAAAAGACTTCAGATCTTCCAGAACTACCCATACTTAACAAAAGATATTTACAAAATGAGATTATTATGACAACACAGTGAACTCAAGGTTTGCCATGCAAAGGAGACTAAGACCAATTTTAAAAAATAGCATTTGGTTAGTAGGTAAACTCAAGGTTTGGCATTTATCTTCGTGAAACAAGGTTGAAGATTGAAAGTTCTATGGTGGCCTGGTGAGTTTTGTCCCAAAATGATCAAAACTAGATAGAAAAATAAAATAAAATAACGAACCCACAGATTTCCTCAAAATCCAACCCCCCCCCATGGGCAAATTTTTTTTGATAAATGAGTAATGATTTTAGTAATAAGAAAAGGAAATGTAAATTCACCCTAAGAGGAAGCACAGGCTGTTACCTCCCCTTGAAGGTGACAGCATAACCAAACTCTTGACAGAATACAATCATAAGGTAGCCCAAAATAATTCAATCCTTGAGACCCCTTGCTTAGCCAAAGAATCAGCCATAGCATTTGCTGATCTGTTAACCCACTGAAATCTGACTGACATATTCCTTGTGAGCCAATTAGCTTTCTTAAGAAGATCCCTGTAGCCCCAGAAAACTGTTTCTGGGCACCCTTTACATCTCTTTTATAGACTTCTTACATTCGAATTACAGTCCCAGTAGAAAAGAACTCAAGTAGCCAGAAATTATAAGCAAGGAAAATTACAAAATAGATATCTGGAAATATAAACTGAACAAAATGGTAGTTAATACAAACTAATAGTTTCATAAACAAAAAGGGAAACTACTAATTGTTTTTTTAAACTAGTAATTATAAACATTCTAAAAAAATAGGAAAATCACTCAAAAAAAAAGAGCTTGTTTCATTATTCTGAAAGGCTAGTGTGTGTATCAATTAAGAAACTGTATTTGTCCCCAAATTCCTTTGCACCTAGATTGAATCAAATGTGCCTTTAAAAAACTTCTCTCCACAAGCTTGATCCATATAATATTGAGGAATGCCGTGTTTCCCAATCTATGAAGGTGCTTCCAATTTGCTGCAATTTGTTACAAATAATTCCTCTCCAAATGTCTCGATCCTACTCCCAAACTCCACAATCATTTACTGAGGAGAGCATGTTCATCATTCTAATAGGTCAAAGTCCTAATCCCCCACTGCTTTTAGGAGAACATGCCTTTTTTTTTGGATCAGAAACGATAACTTTCATTATGGATAAATTAACCTTAAATACAGAATTCAACCATTATTAGAAAAGGTTGATCCAATAAACATCTAACATTACCGCACTGTCCAAAAAAGACTCTCCCTTACAGTCCCTTGTTTTGCTAGGGTGTCAGCAAAACCATTTGCTGATCTCCTTACCCACTTGAACCAAACACCCACCTCCCTTGTTATGCTAAGAATTTCCCTTATCAGCTGTCTATATTGTCAAATTCCCAGATGCCTTGATTGCATCCACGCACTGCCCAAAAAAGACTCTCCCTTACAGTCCCTTGTTTTGCTAGGGCATCAGTAAAACCATTTGCTGATCTCCTTACCCACTTGAACCAAACACCCACCTCCCTTGTTATGCTAAGAGTTTCCCTTATCAGCTGTCTATATTGCCAAATTCCCAGCTGCCGTGATTGCATCCACCCAATTACCAACTTGGAGTCTCCCTCTATCTCAATCTGCTGTAGCCCCAACTGTTTGGCCAGTTTTACACCTTGATGTAGTGCCAACATTTCCGCTCTTAAGGAATCTCCAACTCCTACTGGACCTGAAAACAAAGCCATTATCTTGCCTTCATCATCTCTGAAAACGCCTCCTATACCAGATGGGCCTGGATTACCTATAGAGCTTCCATCAAAAAGTTCAGTTTCACCCTTTGTTGTGCTGGTGGGAACCAAACTTCCTGTATCATAGCTTTGGAAGTAGTAGTAGATGCCACAATACCCCAACTTCTATAAATGTCTTCAACTGAGAAATCCTTAAAAAGATCACAGGATTTCAACCAATGGATAACCTTAGTAGTCATTCCTTCCACAACCTCTTCCTTGGATCTAAATCTGCCTTTAAAGATTCAATTGTTTCTTTCCTCCCACACTGACCACAATACAGCAGCTCTAGTGGCTCTCCACATAATCCTTCCACGAACTGTTGGTTGCCTGTAAAAAGTTGGATCAAAGAGGTTCACCGCGCTCGACGAGGGAGTCCACCTGCAGCCAAAGAGAGAAGAGAACCAAGACCAAATAAAGAACGCAAAGGGACATGAGATTAGTAAATGTGAAATTGTCTCACCAGAACCCAAGCAGAGGCAACAAACATGGGAGGAGAGGCACATATTTGGCCTCTTTTCAGCAATAAATCCAAGGTGTTGATTTTTTGGAGTACCACTTCCCAACAAAAAGCCTGAATTTTAGGGGGTACATGGCTACCCCACACCTCCTTTGGAGGAAAGTTCCCAACAAGGTTAGAGGTCTGAAGCAAAATGTTATAAAAAGAAGAGAAATTGAAAAACCAGAAGGGGAAGGCTTCCAAATTCTGCTATCACTACAGGACTGATCAAGAAAGACTTCCCCTAACTGAGTGGTCAAATCATCAACCATCCCCATTTCAGAATCCCTTAGACCTCTTCTCAAGCCCAAATCCCGGGAGTTATCAACAAACACCGAAGAGATCACTTTTCTTTTGTTTTCAGACAAGGAGTAAATAGAAGGAAATAAATCTCTAAGGGAGTTTTCACCAACCCAAACATCTTCCCAAAACAAGACTTTATTTCCAACGCAGACATCATATTTCAAATAAGGAAGCATAAGAGGCAAAATACCTTGAATAGCTTTCCAAGGAGAACACTGAGAAGCCCCAGGGTCGAATTTTTCATCCCAGCCGTTATCTGCCAATCCATGAATACTAACAATCACTCTAAACCAAAGTCTGTCTTGTTCCATCGATAGTCTCCAAATCCATTTCCCCAGCAAAGCCATGTTTCTTAATCTTATATTTCCTAACCCAAGGCCTCCATCATCCCTACTCTTAGAAACCACCTACCACTTCACTAAGTGATCCTTCTTAGTATCCCCTGGTTCCCACAAGAAATCCCTCATTATCTTCTCTAACTAGTTAGCTACTTTCATTGGTACTCTAAAGGTAGACAGGAAATAAACTGGCAGGTTAGCTAAGGTTGACTTGATTAGGGTTATCCTACCCCCTAAAGAGATGTAATTCCTCTTCCAATTTGCTGACCTCTTGGAGAATCTTTCAATTACAGGGTACCAAAAACTCTCAACCATTAGGTTCCCTCCCAGTAGTAGCCCCAAATATTGTAAAGGCCAGCCCCCCCCCCCCCCCACTTCACACCCCAAAATCCTAACTAGGGAATCCACCTCCTCTCCCATAGATTGAGCCCTGCCACACGAATTTTTCCCCAGTTCACTTTAAGATTGGACTTCCATTCAAATTGAAGCACTAGACTCTTTAAGTTTCGTAATTCCCCTTCCTCCCCTTCACAAAATAAGATGATGTCATCCGCAAATTGTAAGTGTGTGACCACCACCTCTTCCCTACCAATCCTCCAACCTCTTATCAAATTGTTAGCATTGGCCCTCGAAATCATGACACTCAACACATCAGCTACTAGGGTAAAGAGGAATGGAGACAATGGATCTCCTTGCCTGATACCCCTCTTTGCAGGAAAGAAACCCCTAGCTACACCATTCACCAATATTGAGAAATGACGTGAAGAAATGCATCCCTTTACCCAACTGCACCATCTCTCCCCAAACCCTCTCCGCTTGAGAACCTCTAGTAAAAAGTCCCAGTCCACCATGTCATATGCCTTTTCAAGATCCAATCAGCAAACCAACCCTCCTTTCTCCTCCTCTTCACCTCAACACATTCATTGGCAATAAGTATTTGATCTACAATTTGTCTTCCTTCTACAAAGAACCATTAATACGGTGAGATTAGAGACGGAAGGATCTTTTTTAATCTTAGCGCTAGGACCTTAGAGATGATCTTATACATTCTTCCCACCAGGCTTATAGGTCTGAAATCCTTTGGTTGGAGAGCGTCCTTCTTAGGAACCAAGGCAATAAAAGTTGCATTTGCTCCCGAGTTAAATTTGCCTCTCATAGAACTCTTCAAAAACCTCAAACAAATCCTCTCTAATTATCTCCCAACAATCTTGATAGAAGGCCATCGAAAAACCAACAGGCCCAAGAGCTTTAGCTCCATCCATGGAGAAGATTGCATTTCTCACTTCTTGGGCTTCAAATCTTCTTTCCAAAGATTCCAAGAAGACACTATCTTCCACCCTCCACTCCAAGTCCTCTAAGCTCTCACTAGGTCTCCCAGGGTTGTCATACACTAATTTGAAGTGATTAACCAAAGCTTGAGCTATATCATCTTCCCTTGTCAACAATTGCCCATCCCACCCCAATTTTGAAACAGAATTCTTCCTTCTCCTCCATTTTGCCGACGAATGAAAAAACCTTGTATTGATGTCCCCTTCCTTTAAGCCATTTGCACCTGGATTTTTGCCTCCAACTTATCTCCTCCATCCTAAGAAGATCTTCCAATTCTTGTTTCAAATTCCATCTTTCCACCCTACCCTCTTCCCCCAGCCTTCTTTCAGCTTCTAGTCCATCTAGCTCCTGCACTCTCTGACTGATTTCCACTTTCTTTTGCTCTAATCTACCAAAAACCTCTTTATTCCAAATCTTTAGTCTAGCTTTCAAGAGTTGTAGTTTCTTGTAAAACCTATACCCCTTCCATTGGAATTCCACTTAGTCCACTTCCCACCATTCTTTTACCTTAGCTAGAAACTCTGGATGAAGTAACCACATGTTTTCAAACCTAAAAGGGTACGGGCCTCCATCTAGTCTTTCTAGAGACAACCTGATTAGGCAATGATTTGAAATAGGTCTCCACAATGTTGTAACACCAAAAATCCCCCATTCATCTTCCCAATCCACTATAAAGAGGAACCTATCCAATCGACAACAGGTAGGGTTTTCTTGGAAGTTTAACCAAGTAAAATTTGCTTGCTGAAGAGGGAGGTTCCGCAATGCAAAATTCTCCACAAAGATTAAACTCTCTCATGCTAGATGTAACCCTACGACTAGGGTTGTTACGTTGAAAAGATGATCAGTCACCTAAAGGGCCTGGCCTCAAATTCCAACCCTCCAAGAAATTCAACCTCTTCTGCATTAGCTCATTCAGGTATGGACTTCTACCAATCATGCAACTATCTCAAGTAATCGTAGGATCCCTTAGATTATTGATTCTGGTGCTTCTGATCATATGACCAGCCTTTTCACCTTGTTTGTTTCTTATGATTTACTCCCTAGCTGTGACAAAATCACCCTAGTCGATGGCTCTCTTGCTCAAATCTCTGGCAAGGGAACCATCAAGGCTACAAATCCCTTGGTACTTCATTCTGCTCTTCATGTACCCAAACTAAATACAAATTTGTTGATTGTAAGCAGCCTAACTAAGTCTTTGAACTATTGTGTAACATTTTTCCTTCCTACGATGTTTTTCAGGATCTGGAGTCTCAGAAAGTGATTAGGAGTGTCCATTAGGCGAATGGAATACATCTGTTGGACACTCCTGGACAGAGCCATAGACAACCTGGAAAAACTGCTTTTGGATCTTGTAGAGAAACTGATGTGATCTGAAAAGACAGTTACTTTTCAAACAGAGTCAAGGAAGTAAGTCTAAAAGCTGATCCGAAACTGATCTGATCTGAAACTGATCTGATCCGATCAGAAATACCAACACAAAACCGATGTGATCTGAAACTGGTCTGATCCGATCAAGAATACTAACACAAAACTAATCTGAAATCAATCGCCTATCAATCTAATATGTTGTTCTCTGAAATCACTACTGTGGGCCCACTACTGTGAGAGCAAAAATAGGGTTTCAACTGTAGGTTTGAGGATCTGAAATCACTAAAATGCTCAGTTGCACTGTCCAAGCAGTCCGCACCAGTGGGACTTGTCGTAGGGCACTGTGAGACCCTAAAAACTAATCCCCTTTGAAGAGGAGAGTTCGGCCCAACAATCAAACCCTAGACAAACTTAATCACAGTTCGACAAGCCAAACCCTAGAGCAAACTTGAACACAGTTCGGCCCCTCTTTCTAGATAGGTCCAACCTATCTCGGTTGATTGCAATCTCTAAAAATCAGTAAAGAAACAAACTTACTTACTGATTACCTGCCTTCGGTGTACTGTCTTCTAGGGTTACCTGAACCCTAACCTTCGCTTCCTCTTCCTAATTACCAACTCTCTGTAGGCTGCGGCAAATCTTCAACTGCTGCGAACCTCTCCTGGTAATCTCCAAGATTCAACCGCCAAAAAACTTCTTCAAGACTTCCAGCCCTAGCTAGTTCTCATGTGGTCGGCTGGACTAGATACACATGAGAAGCCCTAGATAGGCTCTGATACCATGTAGAAGATCAAGATTGTAATCAGTCTTGAATCCTAAAAGGTTTTAGGTTTGTAAAACATAAAAGAAGATGAGAGAAAAGGAGAGAATAGAAGAGAAGCAAGAGAACACAAGTTGCTGAAAGGAGGGACATATTCTAACTCATCTGCCGCCGCCACTTCAACTTAATATTTATATGTTATGCTAGTTACAGGAAAGGACACATCTGCCCTTGGTGTTTACATCATAACACTTAACAATATGAAACTGAAAAGTAAATAACAACTAGAATAACAGAAAAACATAACAAATAGACTAGGTACATTCTACCCTACGAACAGAGTGGCCCCACCTACAGATCTACATCTTCAGAGTTTGTAAGTTGAGTCAAGTTATGTCATTTTCGTTTGGTCATCTTTTTCAGCATTAAGTCGTTTATTCCCAGAACTATTGAAGGGAATTAATTTGTCCAGTCCTCATTGTGAGTCTTGTGAGTCTTGTGAGTTGTCAAAACATTGTAGAAGCAGTTATCCTTTGAGTAATAAAAGATATTCACCATTCCATATTATGCACACTGATGTGTGGGGGCCTTACCACTTACCTTCTATGAATGGCTACAAATATTTTATCTTGTTCAATGATGATTTTTCACGATTCACTTGGATATTTTTTATGAAATCTCGTGATGAGGTTCCAAACTTGTGAGGCAATTCCATGAATTTGTTCTAACCCGGTTTGATACAAAAATAAAATTTTCAGATCCGACAATGCAAAAGAATATTTTAAGAAAAACATAACTTGTGATCTCACTGATTTGGGGGTTATTCACCAAAGCTCGTGTTAGGACCCCAGAACAGAACAAAGTTGCTGAAAGAAAAAATCGGCATATTGTTGAAGTTGCGAGAAGTATCCTATTTGCCTCACATGTCCCTACAAAATTTTGGGGTGATGTTCTTCTCACTGCAACCTACCAAATCAATTGTATGCCATCCAGGATTTTGGGGTTTAAGTCTCCCTTCAGTCTTCTTCATCCGGGCAAAGATCTTTTATCTATTCCACTTCGTGTCTTTGGCTGCACTTGTTATGTACATATCCCAAGTGTCCAGAGACATAAATTTAAACCAAAAGCCCACAAGTGTATTTTCCTTGGTTATTCCCCAAACAAAAGGGTTATTGTTGTTTTGATCCGAAGACTGGAACTCGGTATGTCTCAAGGGATGTCACCTTTGATGAACTTTCTTCTTTTTATGATTCTTCTCGGGAGAGGCATTGTCCAAAGGGGGAGAATTTGTCATTGTTGTTTGCTCTCCCCCTTCCTGTCCCAGTTGAGTCTTCTTTTGAGACCCCTCTCCTTCAAATGAGTCAAGGGAGGATCAGTCATCTCATTCTCATTCCAGTGTTCCTATCCTTCCTCCGTTACCTCCTCGTCCTCTTTTTAATTCCAGGTTGTACCAATGGCAGAGAACTATAAGTGAGCAGATTGTTTCCCCTACACCACATGAACCTCTTGCACTTCCAGTCATAGAAGAGACAACAGGTACTGATACAACCCCTTTGGAGCCATCCTTTCTAGATCTTGATATCCCTATTGCTATCAGGAAAGGAAAAAGGAAGTGATCTGCACATTGCATTTCCAAACACTTTTCTTATAGTTTGCTCTCTCCTTCATATTTTGGCTATCTTTTTTCTACTGCTTCTAACCCAATACCCAGGTTTGTGTCAAAAGCTCTTACTATTCCAGAATGGAGGGATGCTATGAGAACAGAAATTGATGTCTTGCACAAGAATGACACTTGGGAAGTGATTGATTTACCTAAAGGGAAGGAACCAGTAGGTTGTAACTGAGTTTTCTCCATCAAATATCATGCTGATGGCACCATTGAAAGGTGCAAGGCTAGGTTGGTTGCAAAAGGTTATACGGAGACATATGGGATTGACTATCTAGAGACCTTTGCTCCTATTGCCAAGATGACTTATGTGAGAGTTCTGCTATCTCTGCACTCAGACTGGCCACTTTACCAGCTAGGTGTAAAGAATGCAATTCTGAATGGAGAGTTACATGAGGAGTTCTATATGTCTCTTCCTCCAGGGATGTATGAAACAAATATGAAAGGGAAAGTCTACAAACTGAAGAAATCTATTTATGGACTTAAACAGTCCCCTAGGGCATGGTTTGAAAGGTTTAGGGCTGCCCTTGTTAACTTTGGCTCTGTATAGACTCAATCTGATCGTACCCTCTTTGTGAAGAGGAGAGGATCTTTGGCAGTTTATCTGATTGTGTATGTTAATGATATTGTTATGACTGGTAATGATGTATCAAGGATTAATGATCTTAAATATTTCCTTCATACAGAGTTTGAGATGAAAGATCTGGGGGAAAGATAAGGGAAGTACTTGACTTGCCCTCTGAAACAGGGAAGATGGGTGCTAGATCAGTTGCTACTCCTATTGATACGAGTCATAAACTCTCTACCTCAGATGGAGTATTGTTGAAAGATAAGGGAGTCTTCCAAATGCTACTTGGGAAGCTTCTCTATCTATGCATGACTCAGCCAGACATTGCATATGCTATCAGTTGCATTAGTCAATTCATACATGCTCCTAGGGACACTCACACGGCAGCAACAGAGCAAATTCTATGTTATTTGAAGGGTTCTCCAGGAAAGGGAATTCTATTTTCTAAGCATGGTCATATGAATCCTGAAGCTTACATAGATGCTGATTGGGTCGGACATATTGATGACAAAAGATCTACCTCTGGATACTGTAGCTTGGTAACAAGTAATATTGTCTCTTGGAGAAGCAAGAAACAATCAGTTGTTGCCAAATCTTCAACCGAAGCTAAATAAAGAGCCATGGTTCATGAAGTTTCTGAACTGTTGTGGCTTCGATCCTTGATGGGGGAACTGGGTATTGAGCATGATAAGCCATTGATGTTGTATTGTGATAATCAGGCTTCCATCTACATTAATCACAATCCAGTGCAACATAACAAAACCAAACATATTGAAGTTGACAGACACTTCATTTGATAAAGAGTGGCTTCTAGAGAAGTGTGTCTACCTTTCATCACTTTTGAAGGATAGTTAGTTGATTTCCTCACCAAGGGCATTCCCAAGGAAAGGCCAAGAGCATTCTCAAAATAAAGGATCCACATCTACATTATAGGGCAGCAGCCAATTTTCAATATTTAGAAGTGTACCTTTCCAATTAGAATGGGTTACCACTAATATTTGGAAGTGTACTGCCTCAAACATATGATGTGGCACTACAGAAATATCATTCTTCATGGCAATCTCTAGGATTGTCCTTACACGCAACCTTCAAATGTGACCTCCTACCTCATCCCTTGTATCAACCAGATCCCCTTACCTCAATCCTTTCCCTCCTGCAAACTCAAATCCAGTCATTGGCAATGAGGGATCCATCAAGGATATGACAACCGTTGACAAACGCCCTCTAAGTCCAGTTAGCCCACACCTTAGAGATCACCTTATAAATGTTGCCTAACAAATATATGGATTAAAGCTGTTGTGAAAATCCATAAGAAAGTCATCTAGTACCAAGGCCTTTCCACCATAACAATACACAACTCTAAGGGTACAAGTCAACCCTAAAGATCATATGAAGAGTCATTGATTTTAGTATTACTACATGCACAAGGACAAAGTCATGATGCTTTAGGAGTACCATACTTGACATCACACTAGAAAATTGTTGATAAGTCACCAGCTAGAGAAGGAAACTCTTTGAAGGCTGAAAAATTAGCACTTCTCCAAAGTCTCAAGCTTAGTAGTTCAATGGGCTATGGGCCTGACTGATTTAACCTAAGTCATCTCATAAGATAATCCAGGTTATTGGTATCTACAATGAATCACTAATTCAATTAGATTTCCAGGTCAGCGAACAGTCTGGCCAAGGGAACAAAAATTTTCTGGTCAGTTCCTTATACTTGTCCTACATTTCATTTCAGGAACGTATGGTCATATGTACTGCTTACTATATGGTGCTTTCACTGTATAAGGTTATAATTGTGAACATCCTATCTGTTCTTCTTATGGACTAAGCACTCCTGTTTCCCTAGATAGAACCATCTGAGGCAAGTTCTTCCTCGGCAATATGAATAAATCGATCTCAAAAGTTGTGATAGATAGGAATTATGAGAAGTACATGCTCTTAGAGTATCAATAAGCACCAAGGGCAACCATTTCCAAATCTGTCCCCATGTACATAGAATAAAATTTAAGAAAACATGAAAATTGGGCAGGCCAATCTTTCAAAATTGTGAAATGGGCTCAAGTGTGCATGCCTGAGAAGAAATAGAATATAATTCTATACCCCATTTAACTTTTTGGAGTATGGTCCTTTATCCCAAAGCACATGAATGACTTCACAAAGAATATTTCTGTAGATGTGGATTGGGCAACCAGGTTCAGTTTTATGAGTATCAATGGTGTGGGCACTTGTCACTTCATGATGAATTCCCATCAGGTTAGGATAAAGGTTATCTATATGGACAGGAGAACTTGGAACCCAAAATTACTCCCTAGCAATTTTCAAACACTCCTTGACCTGACCGGTCAAACTATTCAACCCATTGCCTAGTCATAATACTGGCTTGGGTTAACCCACAACTCACCTTTTAGCAAAAAACCACCGACCCGATCAGAGACTTGGTCAATCAAGCAATTGAACTGTCAACCTGGTCAGCAGGTCACAAGTTAGAGATCCTTTTTCTTTTTGCATTTTTAGTCATTTAAATATTAACAATAGTACTTCCTATTTGTTGCACTGAGTTGTCAAGGTGATGCCTAGGTGGTAAGGCGCTCATGGAGGGTCACCTCACTTAATCACCAATCTAATTTGTACATGGTACTATGAAATCCTTCTATATTCTTAATTGTTTGAAAAATATAATAATAAAATAAATATTTACTAAACTAAAATATCCATTTTTTAATGTTTCAGCCAGAAGAGAGTACTACCACATAGCCCCCCATACCTAATTCATACTTGACTGACAAAAAAATTATAACAAGAAGGGCAGCATCCAATTAACCTAACGTGATTTGCCCCATGGGTGCACTAAGATGGGAGTGTAAAGGGATGAGATTTTGAATGTAAAAAAGGTGTTCGAAGTTGCCTGTTTCGACAAAAAAAAAAAATTATTTGCTCTTAGGCTTCAAGAAAAAACCTATAACATTTTTTTCACAGAATAGCTGTATATGGTGTACATAAGTAGTAGCGGAACTGATGGTTGTAAGCAGCCTATTACAAACAATGAGGTTTTGGCAGTTCAACAAGACAGACAATGTATCCAGCTTCATAAGCTATTTTGGGTATGTTTCGACATGCCATAAAATGGCAGACCTGATGGTATGCATGGCCTGGCTAACTGGTGATGCCATACTAGTATTTTAACATTTTGTCAACTGGAAAGATAAAAGATATGGGATGAATTCAGTAATGTGATATGTAATATCTCCAAAAAATGAGTTTAGCAGAAATGAGAATATTGAGATGGATAAGTAGGAAAACCAGAAAAGAAAAGGATCAGACATGAGCTTGTTTAAAAGAACCTAGGAGTAGATTCAATAGATGATAAGAAAAGTAGATTAGGGGGTACTCAATATGATTTTGAAACATGCAACACCCATTAGGCATTCTTTTAGAGGCGTGGTGCATTTTGGACCATCTCTGGATGGTTTTGAAACACAAAATATCCAATTTCTCTTCCACAGTCCACACCATGGTAAATTGGTTGATTACTATATGTATTGTGGTAAATGATTGAAATATTTTATTTAAAACTTTGCTAACAATACATCTACAACACAGTACAGAACACCTTGTGGAGTGTGGTGTGCTTCAAACCATGTGGTTCCAACCCCCTTAGAAGGCCACACTACCAATGAGAATAGTGCTCTGTTACAAGTTGAAGGATCTTGAATAGCCAAAGCGGACCAAAAAAGGCACAGGATGAAGTAATAAGAAATTATTTAAGGGCACAAAACATGAATATGGCATTAAACAGAACAAAATGGGGGAACAGAATTCATGTAGCTGATCCAATATAAACCAGACAAGGCTTAGTTGAGTTAAAGTCAAGTTCTACAGCCTTTCTGTATACAATTCATAGATGAAGCTGCAAATATGTCATGAAAACAACAATAGGGCTGCAATTAGAGCAGATAGAATCAGATATACCTAGATTGAAATTTGATTACTTAATAATTGAGTTGAAATTGAATCTTATCAATCAGATTTAGATTGAAGTTGAATCAAATTCGCATCGACTTTGGATACTGAATAGCATTGATTAGATAAACTAAAATTAATCAAAACATTGTACATTATTAATAAAATTAAAAAAAAAATGACATCAATATTGAGTATCAAGAATAAAATGAATTGAAAATAACTTCTATGAAAATTGAACCAATGACTCTCTAATAAATAGACAACATTTAAACCAACTTTACCAATAGGTAGAATGTAAATCTAGCGTAGATATATCCATATAGATTTAAATATTATAGACATAATCATGTAATGTACTCTTTTGGTATTTGAAAATCAGAACTCCAACATCAAGGTGAAGTTTCAGAAAAAAGAAACTCAACTTGCAATTTATTCAAATTACTTGAATGAAAGAAAAGAAACTACACAAACACATGAGTAATTATTGCACCTGTGTTCCAGACAATGTATATGGGTCCAATAAACTGCGAAGAATTTCAAGAAACTGGCAATGCATGTCCTCGCCAAAATCTGTTATCATACCTTTAACCTGTAGATGAACCACTATGACTTATCTATCCTTTCAATGAGAAAACAAATTGCAAAGAAAAGACTTAAAAAGCCAAGATGGAAAAATGTCTGAATACTACCCTACAAATATTTATGCTTTTGGTTATCAGAAAAAATATAGCATTCACATTTCCCACCAATATTTATAATGACCTCATTTTTCTTTCTTTTTACCATAGTGACAAGAAGACAATAATTTTAGATAACTTCAGGCAAATAGGAAGCACACACTGTTGGAATACCCAAATGGAGTCATCGGCATTTGGCAGTCCAATACCAAAAATATGTCTGCCTTGTACAGAAAATTACAACCAGCTTCTTAAAATATAATATATAATATAATACGGAATTACACACACATATGTATATAGTATTGCCCCCAGACCCAGACCACAAATTTCAGGAACTGACGTCAGCTTGGGTAATTTCCAAAATCAGAAATTTGTGGGATAGGTAAGGCCAAGTCTAGGTTTTGTGCTATATTATAAATGTTATACATAAATGTTATGATATGACACCTATAATATATTATGTAATATATTATATTACATAATGTATAAAATATGTTTATATGCATAATATGTGCCATTTAATATAAAATATGTATGTGTAATATTTAATATAAAAAAAAAAGTAATAGGCCCAGAATCAGGCACAGCCCATCCCTATGTTTCAAGCCCGGAATCCAGGCTGGGCCCTGCCTGGTCCATGATCACCCCTAACCCCTACTCCTAGCAAGGTTGTCAGTCTCCAGAGATGTAACATCTAGGATCTCTTAGAACCAAAAGTTCAATCTGAAAAACAAAGAATATGCCTCTCTGATCTTATAAAGAATCCTCTAGTACACTGAAATCTGTCTCTTATCCAAACCATCGCAATCTAAAATACTATTAACAGGAGACTCTCAAATACCATATAGGCAAATAATAGCTGATAAAGGGGAAACAGCTCATCTCCCATCAAATTTCATTGTCAACCAATCCAAAATATGCAAGAACAAATACAATTTACCATAAGTAGAACAACCCTCAAAATCCACAACTGAACAATATCAGATATTCAAGGTGTAAAACCACACACATAATGAATTGCAGTTAGAACACCACTCAAAACCCATACTAATGCCATCCCCACCAGGACGGAACTACAACTGAACAATATCAACTATTCAAGCTGTAAAACAACAACTTGGAAATTCAGAATGTTTCCATGAGGATTCACATGAGGTAGCAAGCCAACAAATCAATTGACAGTGTTGTTGGGGAAAATAGCATCAAATTGGTACTTTGGTATAAATCAATCAAGGATAGATATTTGGTTTACCTCCAATACCAGAAAAACCATCAACACCTATTATTATAAAGCTAGACTAGAATTTTGAGGCCTCTTCTGAAGAAGATAAAGTATAAAATTAAATTAAAGAAAAAAAAAAGGAAAAGAAGAGAATGTACAGGCTCAACTACTACTAAGCCGAACCCAGAAAAAAAAAAAAAAACACAACAGTGAAGCCAAGTGCCCAAGAACAAAACAAGGCAGGGGCACACTAGACAACACCAAAGCCCAATATAAAATGCAAACCCCAAAAAACGGTTTTGATACCTTATATACAGAATGCTATGATATACATACAGATGGGAAAAAGGGATAGGCATTTGCATTATTAAAGTAAAGAGCATGTGCTTATATGAACTTCTAACTTTTATGTCTAGTTTTTGAAGCTAAGAGTCATTTCTCAAGACATTTATTTTGTCAAATTTAATTGAACTTCTAACTTATACTGATTTTAATAGTATGATTTCTTACAAGATTTTATATTTATATTTTAAAAGTGACAAAAATATCAGTTATAATAGGTATACTCAAGTGTCTATACAGTATCTGGTATCATATCAAGCAAGTAACATGCCCAAAACCAGTACATTAGTCAACATGCAGTTATCTGGTCACCAGACTCACCACGGTGTTTTAAAAGCACAAGGCACAAAAAAAGTGAAGGCCATTTTGCACCCGCAGCACAAGTCGCAAGGTAATGCACACACCTCTTCAAGCAAAGCGCAAAATTAAAAAAAAAAAAGGAAAATATTAAAAATAGAATTCATTAAAAAAAATCATACTTTAATTTTACACTAAATGTTTTAAAAAAAAGCCTATTAGCTCAAATTTAAATACATAAACATAATATATAAAATGTATCCAAAGTCAAAAATGCAAATATAAAATTAAAAAATAGCAGACAAAACATATTCAGCATGTCAAACTTTTAATTTCTTCATTTCTTTCACAATTGCAATATTTCAAATAGTTGATGTGATGTCACATCTTTCGTTCCTAATTTTACAAGCCACCTTTGTACCAACTACCAGGCACCTTGAGGCAAGCCCAAAAAAATCCACGCTAGGGTCTTAAAATTCTTAACCCCTAAAAAAGGATTTTATAACTATAAATTTTAATAGGGGTTCTTAGAAGACTTGTTTGCGTTTGCTTCAACCAAGCTTAAAAAACACCAAAAGGCACCAAAAAAAAGTGCACGCTTGGACTCAGGCACAAGGCAAACTAGTTGTGCACCTTTTGAAAGTGGTGCGCCTGGGACCTAAACGAGGCGCGCGCATAGGGGCGCCTTGTCTGTTCAACTAGGCATGCCTTTTAAATAATTGGAGCATCATAGCAGAAATGTGAATAACATTTGGCACCATTGCAATAGGTTACAACGAAATATATTCTAGTAGATAATTTAGTATTCTTCTATTATTCCGCTAGCATTGCTAAAAAATGGCAGCCTAGTGCACAAGGTTCCCACCAATGTGACCCGGTCTCCCACGTCACATTGGAGCAACCCAACCGTTTGCGCCAAAGCCCACCCTCGTTAACGCTGTTAATTCAATTTTTTGAATATATATATATATATATATATATATATATATATATTGCTTCTTTTTCATTTCTAATAATTTCAAAAAAGAAGCTCAAGAAAAACACAAACAAATACACAAATAGAAAAAGTATGATAAATCAAACAATACCAGAAGTCCAAGAAGAGGGCTGCCTTCCTGTCGAATGACGTATGTCCTGAGAAGGTTTGGATCCTGATTCAGGAAAAGAATAAGGATGTCTGTCCTGCACCCCCAGTAGAATGACCAGATTATTATTACAATTATTGCCTTTAATAATTTACCATGAGAACAATGCCAAAAAGATGTTAGCATATACTGAAAGAGATGGAACAGTCAAAACAAACCACAAATTTAATCATTACCCAGTCAACACAAGTCTCTTATCTTGACTCTGCAAAGCGTCAGTAATGATGTCAAAAATGCCTTCATTCATGAGATCCCTACAGGAAAAAAAAAACGATTCACATACATATCTTTGTGAACCAATATATTTACAACAAACAAGCAGTCACCATATCCAATTACCTACCTAAACAGTCGCAGTTGCTGGACCAGCTGCAGACTCTTACTTAAAGTACAGAATTCATACAAGAAGAATACCTGATTCAAAGAAAAGTTGTATTAGACCGATCAATGAAAAGCCAGCCTACATAAAAAAATTCTACAAGCATGCATACGACAATGAATCTAGCAATACCATATCTCAGCAAGTAAAACTCGCTAGTGTTTTTTTTAACATCCAGCAAGATAATTTTTAAGTCAGATTTGCCTCTGATAACATGGTATATTCCAACATAAATGGTTCTTTTACTGCCCAAGAATAATGAATTCCAGAGATTCTGCACCTGTAAGAACTAAGAAGTGATTTGTTGCAAGTTAAAGGGGATAGAAGGGCTAGGGCCTAGAGGTAGACCAAAAAGGTTATGGGTAGTAAAAAGAAATGATTAAGCACGAATAACTTAAACAATGGATATGTGTATGCCGACAAACAGAACAAAATGGTGAAACAGGACCCATGTATCTAGAAGAGTAATGTGGGTTGTGCCAGCTGCCGGAACTGTAACGGGTCGTGCTGGGCCGGCACGCAGACCTAGCGGGCCATGCTTACCTGCCCTTTTATTGAACTTTGATGGAAGCAGTCATAGTTTTCAAGGCATTTAGGCAATTCTGGGTGACATTGGGGCGCCTAGTCGCCTAGGCAATGTCTAGGCGATAAGAGTTTTATAATACAAAGAGCAAACTTTTGGCTAGTTCCCTGGTTTTATATACATTCAGCTTGTATATTGATTGACAAAATAGCAACTCTCTTTATTAAAAACACTAAATTTCCTCTAAAAAAGTGGCAAATCATTGTATCTAAAAGATAAAATTTTCACATATATTAATTTCATTAATTTCAAAAAAAATAAAACTATATTAAGTATTTAATAGAGCAATTTCATATCAATTAGTAGCTAAAAAAGGTTATTAACTTATCAATAAGCACCAAGTAGGCCTTTTTCTTTGGAGTAAATCACAAGTGTTGCATCTTTCCAAGAAGGCTCCCCAACAAAAAGCTCCAATCCTCGGAGGGGCCAGTCCCCCCCACACACTTCCACTACTGGAAATGTTTGAGCATTACTGCTAGGGGACCGCACCAGGGTTATGAAGAAATTATTACAAGAAACAACACCAAAGGAAAACAAGGTCCAAACTCTACTATCCGTTTTTGAAGGATCCAACACCATTTCATTCAGAAACTTAAGTCCTTTGTAAGACCTAAGGCCTTTGTAAGACCTTATCAACTTCTGAATCCCTAAGGCCTTTGTAAGACCTAAGTTCCAATCAAATCCAAAATTTGACTCAGAAGGAACTAAGAAAGTAGACACAACCTCCCCTTTATACCAAGAAAATGAAAACAAAAAGAGGAAATTGATCTTTCAATGGCATATTTTCCACCCAAAGATGTTCCCAGGACTTCACATGTTTCCTAGAGCAAAGGTCATACTTGATAAACGACAAAAAGGACGGAAGAATGGCGTGTATGGATCTCCAAGAAGAAGCTCTAGTAGTCCTTGCCAAAATCCCAACGTCCTAGCTCTACCTCTCCGATACTCAAAATTACATTAGCCCACAACTTATCACTATCCCCTTGTATTCTCCACAGCCATTTTTCCAACAAAGCCCCATTTCTCCTCTTGATGTTTCCTATTCCCAAACCTCCTTCAGCTCTACTCTTAGAAGCTATTTCCCAATTCACCCTATGATCTCTTCTCTCCACTCATGGTTCCTACACGAAATTTCTCATCAATTTTTCCAAAGTTCTGCTTATTCTCTCAAGATTCTAAAGACAAATGAAAAATACACTAGTAGATTGGGCAAAGTAGATATTACCAAAATGATTCTACCACCCAAAGATACATAATTCTTCTTCCAAGAGGCTAACCTCAGGAACCTATCAATTACTGGGTTCCAAAAGTTAATATTTCTCGAATTATCCCTAAAAGCATCCCAAATAATGCAAAGGCCACTGCGACACCACACAACAAATTTCTAACCAACCTCACATCATCGCCTTCACAAAATAGAATTGTATCATTAGCAAACTATAGATGAGTAGTAGGTATTCTATCTCTTCCAACCCCTAACCAATCGACTCTCTCTATTAATCTACCCAACACCTCTGCAAATAAAGTGAAGAGGAAAGGCTGAAAGGAGAGAGAGGGCCCCCTTGCCTAACCCCCCTGATTGTCAAAAAGTGGTCCACTATTGTTCCATTCACCAAGATTGAATCATAACACGTCTCAATACACCCCAGAATAGGGATGGAAATTTCATAGAAATTTTAAGATATCCGACCCGTCCCCACCCTAATAGGACCCATTTATCAAAACATATAGGGTTTGGGATTTTATATTAAAACCTTATAGGGTTCGGGTTTGACCTTAGGGTACCCAGTACTCGAACCCAATTATAGGTAACACAGGTATTTGCTCTCAATACCCAACTATAAACATGTTTATCTATCTATCTAAACATCTTTAGAACTGGCATAGCACACTTTCTTTTTAAGAGGGGCATCACATTTTACTTGCAAGGTTCAAAGTATCAAAAAATGCAAAGAATATTGATGATGCAATTAAAAGAAATGTATTTGGATTTTGGATATGTATAGATACAATGGAAAATTTAAGATACACATGGATGCACCATGGAAATTTAAATGAATATTAGAAATATATGAATTTTTTATAATCTACAACTATAATAACTCTATATATCATAAGAAAAATGTATTTTAATAGTTTATGACTTTATGTGAAGTGTAATTTCACCATAAAAATGGGATGTATAAACCATCAAAATGTACCAAGGAAACATTGATATACACACATATGCATAGCTTAACAAACTAATACTATAAATATCATTAATGATCATGTTATGTATAGTTGAAAGAGCACATTCTCCAAAGAAATTAGTCATAAAAAAGTAGCTTAAATGGATAATTGAGATTATAGAGGTAAAAGCATTCAAATCTGGTTTTATTATGGGATTTATGATTCGAGACCTAGGTATTTGAAAATGAATATTTTCTATACTTCAATACACACGAATATAATAAGGGTGCCTATCAATGCTAGTTCAACAATATATCATGAAGTGGCCTAGTGGTTAAAATAATTATGTTTTGTTGGAATGCTTACTTTACTTTTATGCTTGTATTCTGCTGAGTTAGGGTCTGTTTGGTTTGGTTAAAGCAGTTTGTAATCATTGTTTATGTACTCTAACTTAAGTATGGGCATAAGGGTCTTTTCCCTTTTAATTATGGTCGCCCTATATATATTAATATAAGCTGGCACCACCAGTCAGTTCAGTTGACTCCAAAACCTTTCTCTTCTCCCTTCTCTCCCCTCTCTCCCTTCTCTTCTTCTTCCTTATTTCTCCTCTCTTCTGCTTATGTTTCAACCTTCTAATATTTTGACTTTATACAATACTTATTTAAAAATACTTAAATGGAATTAATTGAATTAATTATTAGATGAAGATAATTAATGTTATAAGTGGTGTGTTAAATAAGGTTATGGAGTCAATTATAATAAATGAAATAGCTATTAATTAAGGTAATTAAACTCGGATTTAAAATTTGATAAATGATAGCAATAACAGGATATGTCAAATAATAATTGGGTGGGGCGGGTTAAATGGGTTTGGGACAGGACGAGTTTGGAAAATTGGGAGGAAAAGGTAAACAGGTTAGGGATGGGCTTGGGCTCAAGGGTACCTAAACGGGTTCGGGAATGGAAAGAGCAATTTTCACAAGTACCCCACCCGTTTCCATTCCTACCCCAGAATCCATTTGCACCATTTCTACCCAAACTAAAGCATTCCATCACTTGAATTAAAAAAGGACCAATCCACCATATCATAAGCTTTCTCCAAATCCAATTTACACATAATCCCCTTCTTCCTGACTCTATTCAAATCCTCCACACTCTCATTTGCAATTAATATCTGATCAATAATCTATCTATTTTGGCATTCCGTTTGCAGCTTGTTGTGAAGTGTGGAAGGAGAGGAATGGGAGAGTTTTCCAAAGCAAAAATAGAAGCAAGGAGAAGCTTTGTTCAAAGATTGGGAATTGGCTGTTGGATTGGATTTTTTTTACCAGAATTTGGTCAATTTTAGAAATGGATGAAGGAGTTTCTTAATTTCACAGAGATGAAGCTAAAAGGGAGGTTCCAAGATGTAGGTCATTGGAAAAAAGCTTTGAAGGTAGAAGCAAAGTCATTTCTACTCAAAGAGATGAGGCTGAAAGGGATGCAGGGTTTGAAGATTAGGGAAACTAAGAGAGGGATGGTGATGCTAACAGGGTTAGAAGTGATTCAATGGGTCAAGGAGTTTGTGGAGCAAGCAAGTTACAAGTGCAAGCAAACCAACTGCAAAGAATATCTCTCTGAAGATGGAAGAAAATATGTGATAGAAAGCAAGGTAAACTCTAAAGGGTCTTTCATATCACTAACAGAGTACTTTTTTAAGGGAAAGAAGCAAATTGTCTGCTTCCCAGAGGGAAGGCAGAGTCATGGATGGAAGGAGATAAGTGGGGGCTTGGGGAGAAATACTGAAATGGAAGACAGAAAAACAAGAAGGTACAATAGAGGAGGAAAAAACAGAGAAAGAATCAGATAACACTCATACAAGTCAAGATAAGATGGAAGAGCAGGAGTTTCTTGTAGTGGCGAATAGTGCAGGGAGACAGAATAGGAGTGAATCTAAAGAAAGAAGATTGGGAAAAGAAACTTATAGTTGTAGCTAGCTCCTGGATAAAGGATTGGAAGGCAGTTGCAGGTCTGTTAATAGTAAGGCTGAAGCTGAAGAAAACCTTCATTTTAACACCCTTTGAGAAATGTAAGGCATGGCCTTAAACATCCAATCCAATATGGGAAATTTCACAATCTCAAGTTGGTGTCCAGGATCAAACTCCAGAGATATCTTTGTTGGAAGATGGGGTTGTAATGAGACTATTGGGCCTGCCTTTTTCACCTGTGGAGGCAAGAAATTGTTGAATCAATTGCACAATTGTGTGGTGCAACTCTTGATGGTGCTTACTGGGAGATCACCTTGCAGATATCAGTCTAAATGGAGTAAAACCTGAGGAGATACCATGGAAAGTGGAACTAATGGAGGAAGGGCAGGTTGTTTCAGTTTGGCTATCAGCCATTGAAGCTCAGCTCTGGAGAGAAGCACGTATAGAGGGAGATGAGAAGGTTGAAGAAGCTCTGTGTGGCACTATAGAATTGGTGGATTCAAATGTAAATGGACTTTGAACCAAAATGGAAGCTAAAGAGTTGGGGAGACCAAAAGGCAGGGAACAGGAGGGCTTTCCTAAGCGTGTAGCTAAAGGAAACCAACTGACAGGGATTAAAATAGGGGAAGGGTTGGCCTAGGGAAAGTCCAAAGCAGTTGGGCCAATTGTAGGCCTAAACCAGAATGTGTCCAATAAAGAGTGGCTACAGGTGTCCAAAGATGGGCCTGTGAAAAAGCCCACCGCCCAAGACTTATCAGGTGCACCAAATGGTAAAACGGCCCAAGTGAGTGGATTAGACTTAAGTCACATGACTCCTTAAAAGGTCACATGATTGAACAGTTCGGAAATAAAGTGGCCCAAAAAGTGGCTTAGACTTAAGTAAGTCACGTGGCTCTTTAAAAGGCCACATGGTTGAACAATTGAGAGATAAAGTGGCAAGGGGTGCAACTTGGGCGGGCCCAGCCCGGAATTTTACACCGGCTAGGCTTGGATTTTCAGTCCTCAGGCCCAAGAAGTCGAGCATTTTTTTCGGGCCGGGCTCGGACCTAGTCTTTAGGTAGCCCAAACCCGGCCCGAGCCCTACCCAACTATATACATACCAATGTTTTAAAACATGGAGGCGTGACGAGAGGCATTCCACTACCTAGAGGCATGAGGCGTAGTTCAGAATGCAAGAGGCATAAGCCTCCCGAACACAAGGAGGTGTAAGCCTCCTTAAGAGGATGGGGGTTAGGGAAAGTTAACTTTCCCAAGTGGGAGAAGGGTAACACTTTCCCAGGTAAGTGATACCCAAGGGAAAGGCATTTACTGTGGGTCCCACCTAAATCTTGAAAAAGAACATGGGAGAGTTGGTCAATGGGAATCGAAATCCCATTGACCGACTTCCCCCTTCCAAAATCCGCAAAACGAATGAGGCCTAAGTCACAACAGGCTTCTACAAAGAGGGCAGCAGCTGCACTCATGCTCATGTGCAAATCCCAAGGGAAAGGGCGGCAACCCAAACCCCAGGATCTCTGCAGGGACACATGGAAAAACCCTACTTGTGCCCACTTGTTCCAGATCTAACAGAATGACAAACTTTCATGCTTGGGGAATGTTTCCTATCTCATTACATGAGCTTCCTCTATAAATAGAGGAGGCCTGAAGTCCTCACCTTGGGCTTACACTTGCCTTGCGTAAGCTCTGTTAGTTTGAGTTCCCAACCTTCCCTTAAGCTCCCTCTGCAACTCTTCTCCCTCCTACCTCCATAGAACCATCTACTGCTTTTCAGGTACACCCATCTGTTACGTTACCTACCCTTCCCACACGTTAAAGAAGGATGGTTTAGTGTTGGGCCCATTAAAAAGAGTGAAGAAACCAAAGAAAGTCTTGAACAAAAGCAATTAGATATCTGCTCATATATCTAAAGAAGTTGTGCACCTTATTAAACTTAAGTAGTGTTGAGCTAGGTTTCTACAATTATACATGTGGAAATTTTGGTTGTTTGTTTGGGAATCTTTTGTGTGTGCTTTTGTGCATTTAGTTGGTGCATGGGTTTAGGGTTGTGGGTTTTGGTCTTATGTTGGTTTGGGTGTATCTGACTGACTTTAGCTTTGATTTTTCTTCTGGGATTTTTTTGAGTCCAAGGCAGGGAGGTCAGATGGTTATATCTGGTTGGGGGAGACTTTTTTTGTTCTCACGAAACTTCTTGTTGCCTTTCTTGTATTCTTTTTATTTTAATAAAATCTTTATTTACTTAAATAAAGATCTTTCCCAGATTAAGGAGAATAGAGCCCAAAGCTCTCCAACTTAATTTTGCCTTCATCAACTTCAATAAAACCAAAAGGTATCATAGATATCCATAAACATTGCTAGACACCATGCAATAAGAGGAACTCCAAACACCTTTACCACCAACATCCACACCCTTCAGAAGCTTGGACAACTCCCACAAAAGGATCAAACGACCATGAAGAAGAGTGTCCAAGACCTCCACCCCCTAGGAAAGAATGAAGAAGAGGTTTCCACTAAGAAGTCTTCTAATACCTGACTTCTGACAGAACATACAACCTAGCACAGCTAATTCTAACCTCCCCCAGCACAGGATAGCTACCCTCAAATCACACAACCAGGCATTTGCAGAGGAATGCCTTTCATTCAGCCACCACCTCCTTATCCATTACGACCTTTGTTAGATGCTTCAATTAGTTGCCACACCCAATCTATTCTTTCCTTACTATTTCCCTTTGTTGCTTACCATTGTCTAAAACACTTCTGTAGAAGTTGGAGCATCTGCTCCCTAGAGTAGCCCATGATCCTTTCTATTATATAAAAATCTACAACTATATTAGTACTGCAATGGAATATTTGCTTGTCGCTGAAGTGTGTAACAAGACCACTTTACCTAGTGAGCCACCATGCAACTTCCTCAGCAGTGTTACCAAGATGATCCAAGTTCCTTCATTATTAGTACCTACTACCTAGTGAGCCACTCTTATGATCAGCATGTCAGCAATTATATTATACTTTGAGGGTTTCTCACCCTCCTTTTTACTTTAATAATAATATGATCTTCATACAATTTATATTTATCATTAACAATTTTCTTCTTGTCTTCAAACAACCTAGTGTTTCTCCCATCCTACACACACTGCAATATAACAATGCTAGCACACTTCCACAGAATCTTCCCCCTCTTAATGGATGGGAAAGGATACTTGACCCCCCCAAAAAAAACCTCACTCAGAAAGGATCATGAAGAGCCAAAAAACTAGGAGAAAGTGATTTAATTTTCCTGATATCAAATCTGGTTACAGAAAAAAATTGCTGATGTAAAACATTCAACAATGTCCTCTTGTTCACAAAGAAAACCTACAAGCAACCTTCAATCACTGCAACATAATATACATCAATATTGATCTAGAAGGCATAGTGAACGCATTAGAACATCACCATGGCCCAGTGTTATCTATGTGGTGAAGCGGCGATTAGTCATTTTGGCCACAATAGTCAATGCAATGACTAGATGGTGCCTAGACACGGACTAGTTGACGAAAAAAGTGTGTATTCTAAATTTAAGATATTGATGCAATCTGATAAATAAAATTAATATAAACTACAAGTACAAAATAAAAGAATACCAAATTCTTCTTTGATTCTGCAGATGTGGAGGGTGATCTCATCTTTGCAAACAATTCCTGAATAAAGGTGCTATCATCCTTTAACAAAGAAACAACCTACAGCAAGGCAGAACATTGCATATTAAAGCTAAGTGAAAACTGAAAAGAACACAGAATTCGGGAAATAGGCACACATATTAAAGCTAAGTGAAAACTGGACCTATGGGCACACAATTTGGGAAATAGAAAGTTTAGCAAGGGAGATGAATGTTATGTTTAGATGGGTGAGAAGAACAGCAAATGGGATGGCGCCATGGAAGATAAATTGGCTAAACATGGGACTGGTAGACAACAATTATTTTGGGCAAAACTCTAAAATTGCCTAATGGGGTAATAGTAATACCTCAACTGAAGTTAATAAGATCTTTATTTACTGATAAAAAAATGAAAAGAACACGGATCATCAAAATGTTAAACACTCAAAGAAAAGGAACTTACCACAGCATTATTTGAATGAATGATGGAACTAAGATTAGCAACCGTAGCCTCATCCAAAACTCTTGGCAGTATAACATCCTAAGAATGACAACAGCTAAAGTGCCTCAATCCAAAATATAAATAAACCAAAAAAAAAGAAAAGAGGAGAAAAAATAAACAGTGAGTAACCCGATATAAAGTAATACAGACCTTTATATAACCAATTCTGTAAGTTTGATGGATCTTCGACAAAACTATGGGATCTCTGATAGGAATGGCCTACAGATGGGAGAATAATATAACATAGAAAAGTAATCATTCCATATGAATGAGACTGAAGACTGTCAATTTCTTCCAAATCTACCACCACCCCACAAAAAAGAAGGAAACAAAATACCTATAACCAAAAATTGAAAGAAGAGCAACTTTGTATGATACTACCTCTTTAAAAACCACATGCTCCTTCAGGAAAGAACGATGTTGTACATGAGGAATGTCAGGATCATCTGAAGATCAATATTATGAAGAATAGAGCAGAAACATTAGTGGATCACTAAACACACCAGTAAGAAAAGAAACTATACATCCAAAACCAGCAATTAAGATAATTTTACTCACATGAATACTCCAACAATGAAGAATTTGAATATTATTCAAGAAGACCATAGAATTCAAAATACAAATGCACATGTTAACTGAAAATCAATGAGAAATGGTGTGTTTTCAGAAAGCATGGCAGTTAAAGTAAAAAAATAAAACATAAAAGGAATTTCAAGTGTTTGTATGAATGCAAAAATGAGAATTTTGTTTAAGACATTACACAAAGCAGCTAGAAAGTAATGTTGAAATCATTGACTTGGGAGGAATCTCAAGTTCTACCAATGAAAAACCAAAGTGAAATCATGCAAGTATCACCAAAAAGAGAGACAAGTTAGTAAATGATCATATATCCCAAACATAAGATTCGATCATTGGGTTTTCAACAAACACTAACAAATTCCACTATTACTTGATCATAATTTTTGAACTAACCCACCAAAACATTTTTCTCTATGACTCTGCTTTTAAAAGGACGCAGTAACAATGAGGCAAATAGCAGTCTTTTTTTTTTTTTTGCACGTAAGGCACCAGTTAAGTCTTCCCTTTTTGCATGACCTCACAAGTGCTAACTTTCAAGTGTATTCCTCCTAAAAAACGTCAAACTTTGGTGGCACAGGACCTGCCCAAATGGCTTTTGACAGAAAATCACATTAAATGGCTTACAAGGCAAAGAAAGAACAGGAGAAGATGCATTTGAAATTCAAGGTTGACACTCTTTGGTCAAGGAAGGTTGGATCAGGAAAAACCCCATGAAGGAAATGAATGAGATCCAACATCAACGAAGTCTCACAATATCTCAATCCTCTTCTAAAACCAAATTCTCAGGAAATCCCAGCATTTGTCAAGGAAGCAGAAAGAGAAATAGACTTCTTTTCTAGAAGCAAATGAAAACAAGGTAGGAAACTTTTAACAACATGTCACCCCACCATAGGTTATCCACTTGTCCCAAAACCAGGTTTTATCAACAATAGAAACAATAACCCTCAGGTACAAAGATCACAAAAAGAAAAAAAGAGAATGATTTCCAAGGAGACCATCTCCTAATTTGTGCTTCTTATGTAGGAGTAGTGGCAAGACCCTCTCCCATCTATTAATCTCCTGTTCCTTTGTGTATAGAATCTGGGAGTTTTTCTGTTCTCTTTAAGGTTGCAAGTGGGACCCCCCTTGAGATGTGGTGGACATCTTCAATCCTAACTTCTTGAGGCAACCAAAGAAAAGAGGGAGAATACAATGGAGAGCTACCAAGGCAGCAGTTAGTTGAGTAGTTTGGGAAGAGAGGAAAAACAGAATATTTAATAGAAAATGCAGAACTTTGGAGGAGGTAATAGACAACATAAAATAGAAGGTAGCACAGTGGGTAAGACCTATGATAGCTTCTAAATTTTCTCAGTCACTGACATCCTAAGAGCCTGGACCGAGGTAGCACAGCCACGCAGGCCTCAAGAGAAAAATAAAAAATAAGAATGGAGTGGAAACCTGCAGAAGGAAACAAAGTAGAATTGAACTTTGATGAGAGCTCCTTTGGTAACCCATGTATGAGAAATAGGAGGGATAATCAGAAACTTTGAGAGTAGGATATTGGCTCTGTTTTCAGAGCCAATTGGCATGGGAAACTCCCTGAAGGCTGTGAGAGCTCTTTTTGGTAAACCATGTATGGCAGGAATAGGGGGGTAATCAGAAACTTTGAGAGTAGGATATTGGCTCTGTTTTCAGGGCCAATTGGCATGGGAAACTCCCTGAAGGCTGAATTATTGGCACTGTTGCAAGGTCTTCATTTAGCAAAGCAACAAGGTTATAGACAGGTGGGGGTAGAAGGGGATTCAAAAGTAGTTATTTCATGGGCAAACGGCTATAGACATATCCCATGGACTCTGAAACACATTTTAAGGGAAGTGGAAAGAATTGCAAAAGACATAAATGCTGAATTCAAGTTGGTAATAAGGATTGCAAATGGGTTAGCTGACTCCTTTGCAAAACAAGGGGTACTGAGGCAACAATTGCTTTGGGCTTCCATGTAACTTTAGGGGCCGTTTGGCAAGTCTTTTTATCTTCTGGAAGCTCTGACAGTCAAAAGATGTAGTGAGCTTTTGCATTAAGATCTTGACAGCCTAAAGACCATTCGGTTAAGGCATATCTTTCCACGCATCTTTCTGCGCGAAGACGAGTTTAAAAAAAAAAGCTCCATTTGGAGCTTTCCAAAAGTCACCCAAAATGGGCTTCGCATGTCTTTTCAGCACACAGTCGTTTGGCGGCTAGATCTCCAACAAACCAAACAGGAAAAGCATAGTTGTCAAGGCATCGCCTAGGCGACTAGGCACCCTTGGCTGGGTGCCTCACCCAAGCGCCTTGACTTTTAGCAACTAGACGCCCATCTAGGTGACTAAGCACCTGCCTAGGCAACAAAAATGACAAGGCGGGCACCCTTTATAATCATTTATATTGTTGCATCTTATTAATGTATGTGTCAATACATTTTATTATATGCCATATATATCAGTATACTTTGTTTTAATGTTTTACTATTGAAATTTAAAAGATCAAAGGGTTTTGAGGAGAGAAAAAGAAAGAAAGGAAGAAAGAATAGAATTATAAAGAGGTTCTGTTTTTTCTATTCTCTCTCTCTCTCATTTAAATAAAACAAAAACTCCATCCTTGTTTTCGCTATTTTATTTTCCATCTTGAATATTTAGCATATAAAGTTGACCTTTAGCTGCTAATTGATATGAAATTCTCTACTAAATCCTTATTATAGCAGTATTATTTTTGCAAATAATTAAATTAATATATGTAAAAGATTTTTATCTTTTACATGTGATGATTTTCCACATTTTTAGAGGAAATGTAATGTTCTTAATAAAGAGAATTGCTATTTTTTCAATTAATATACATGCTGAACAGTATATAAAACTAGGGAACTAGGACCTAGCCAAAAGTTAGAATTTTATATTATAAAATTTTATCACCTAGGCGACTAGGCGTTTCCATGTCGCCCAGCATTGCCTAGACGCCTTGAAAACTATGGGGAAAAGACCAAAACATAGTCTGCCAGGCTTCTAAATAGCCAATAGACTGCATGGAAAGACGCACAAAACGGGCCTTAATTATGATTGTTGGGGGATGACCTTTTTATCATCAAGTTGTACTGATCTCATTTATAAATAAATATAATAAAATAAATTTTCTGCTGATCAAAAAAAAAAAGATTTCCAAGGAGACATAACTGTCTATCGTTAAGCCAATACCCCATCCATCATCCAAAACGCAATGGATACTTCTAATCACAGCATGCCAAAGTTTGTTGTATCCAGAAAGAAACACCACAACCATAGACTTAGCAAGGCAGAATGTCTAAGAGATTGTGTACCCAAGCTTTACCTAGCTTCCCTTTTGTTTTTTTTATTACAATACTCTACTTTAGCTAATCATTTTTAGTTTCCAAGCTCCCAAAGAAAATCTCTCATGACACTAGCATTCTTAAAACCAAAAGGGAATAAACTTGCAAAGTTGACAAGGGTGAATTTAATTAGAGTTATTCTTCCTGATAGCTCCTTTTCCATGTGGATAATTTCTTGAAACCTATACAGGGCCCCAAAAACATGATATGGAGTAAGTGCATATATTCCCTACAAATCTACAATTGATCATATGATCTTATCATGATATATGTTAAAAGTGATAAATTCTCTTGACTGTTTGGACTTGTGGACCCAAAAATAGAAGGAACTGTACCATCACTAAAACAAAACAGCTTCTTATCAAAACCTTTCAGCAACCTGTTCTGCAATCCCAATTACCATTCAGCTAAAATTTTGACTAAAAGGCAAATGGGAGAACAATGAACCATTAAGATAAAAAGTACAGTCCCAAATATTGTAATATGACCATGAAAATTTAACTACCTGGTACCTACAAACAAGATCCTCACCATAGACAGTATGTTAAACTGATCATGTTAGTAAAATTTAGTTTTCAAAACAAAAAGTAATTTAAAATTTAACATAAGCGTATAGGACTTTACACTCGAGGGACCCAATAATATCCATGATGAGCTCATCCCCAAAAATTTTCTCAAAGATCTGAGAGTTATTAAGCATAACTGCAGACAACCAAAAAGAAGTTTGTATCAACAGAAGAAACGCAAAAAACTGCAAGATAGGCTTAGAGAATAAAATACAAAAGCAAAACTACTAACCAATCCCCTTGACTATTTTGAATATTGTGTGAAGACCATCAATATTTTCTAAGTCTTCGCATATTCTAAACAGGTCCATCAGCTTGGGGAAAAAATATTGCTGCAAAAGAAACAATAAAATTCTTTTCAAAACACAGTTAGAAACCTGTAGTAATAACAAGAGGCAGGAAGGCAAGGCAGTGAAAAAAATGCTATCAGAAATAATACTATGACAATTGTGGCATTTGTCCAGGTGGAAGACATGAAAAATATAAATAAAGCAAATCCCAAGCGCAAGTGCAAAATGATGATGGGTGATGGTGGTGGTGATATGCTTGTCCTCTGAAGAAAGAAAAGTTAAAATAAGAAACCAAGCATAGCAACGCATATATGTAAAACAGACTTAGCACACATATCATAATGCAAAGTTGGATCGAGAACAGATACCAAAGCATAGTCCAATATATGGTACAATGTGCATTAATTTATTGAAAATTAAAAAAAAAACAAAGATTTAAAAAAATCCCCAAGATGTTACATTGATGGTGTTAGAATATACAATCAAAGGCCATCTCAAACATAATTTTCCAAAGGGGCATACACAGGACACAGAAGTAAACTAACTTGCATAGCAGGACACATGCAATAAAATAGTTTTATGACTTTATCCCGAGACAATAGAGAAAAGTTCTAATTAAACAATGAAGCTCAAGGATGTCTTTATCAGTTAAATAATGAGAGCACCTTGATTTGAAAGGAAATAAAACCAAAACAGCAGCAAGCATATCAGTACAACAGGGAGCAACTCTGACTAGTGAAAAATCTTCTATTAACAAAATGATAGCATCCAAATGAGTGACAAAAGCACTAGAAGCTCATCACAGTTTGAGTCACCTCCTATAGGTCCAGCATATGCTATCAACATTTTACTATCAAGACATCTGAATAACCTTCCAATCCCTAAAGCCTTCAGATTCCCAATACAGCTTCTGTCAAAGCTGAGTGTGGTTTTGTGATTGATTGGAGGAAATCATTCTAATATAAGGGCATCTCTATTTGGTTGATGACCCACCACATTAATCCCACATCTATCCAGCAATCAATATATCATCATCAATTTGGACCTTAAACTCTTCCCCTTATCCAACCGATGAGCCAACCTAGCGACTCTCAAATCAATGATTCCCTAGTTTTCTCCTTAGTAGAGAGGACCAATGTGTTCCACTTGGTTTACACCTCACAAGTCACAAGGTGATATACACACCCAGATCTACTGTAATATAGCTTAATTAACTCAACACAATGCCATGTAGTTTGTTGATTCACGGGTAAGATATCTGTTCAAATGCTTGATGAACATTCAACTTAACTCAACACAACTAGGCCTTGTCCCAACTGTATGGAGTCAACCATATGAAACATGCTCCACCATTCAGCTCTGTTCACTGCCGCATCAGTTGTTAAATTATGGGTCCTTAAATCCTTTCTCACTACTCCAATCCCTGTTCTTTTTTGGTCCAACCCAAGCTCCTATAGACCATAATTGTTCATTTAAAATTGCAACATCTAGAAACAAAGCTGTTAATTGATCAATTTGGGTCCGAAATGATATATAATTGATCCAACTAAGTCATATTTGGATCCTAATTGATAACCACAAAAGGAAAAACTCAATTCAATTAGCAAAGCTAAGGTCTTTCCAAAGATCATAGTTGGAAAGCTCGACCTAGCCTGACTATAATCAGATTTAAACACGTACAGAGGCCAGTTATTCATTTTGTTCAAAGATCAAATGGTATAAACATGCATCTAGGTCCACTCGTAAATATTAGGCTCAGTTTGGAAGGAGTACAAATACAAATTTGTAGACTAAAAAACCTTATATTTTGTGGTATTTTGTATATATTTGCATGGTACTTATTTGTATTTGTACTCTTTCCAAACTGAGCCTTAATTTCAACTTACACATTAAAGCACTTGGGGGCCATTGCTTGGTGTAATGGTAAAACCTCAGAATGACAAGCATGAGAACAGAGGTTCTAATCTAAGAGAGGCAACTTGGAGAAAAGAACGAGACATAAGATAAAGTTTGTATACAGTGTATCCATCACAATACACCAGACAGCTGAGACCACCATTGAGTAATGACCTTTAGATTGAAGCATTTGTAAGATTTTTCTTTTAAAAATTAAATTGGGCTGTTTGGTATACTGAAAGCTGAATATTTAGGTTTCAAAAGTGAAAGCTGGAAATAAAAAATTATAAAACTTTGGTTCCATTTGCACTTGGATATGAAGTAAAACAAGTTATTTTCTTGCCATCAGATTTGGCTATAGTACTTTGCATCCTTGTCCCCATGCTGATTCATGCCACATCATCTAGCAGTATTTCAAATGTGATGTGGTCAAATTTATCATGTGACAAATATATACAAGCCCTTAGTGTATCCATGTATTCCATGTGGTTAAAAAAGAAAAAAGAAAACTAAGGAAAAAAAACGTGTACTTGGATATATGAAAGCACATAGCAGTGCACCACCTCAGCACATCTGACAACCTATCCAATGCTAAATAGCCAGATAATCTATTATTTTTTTTATGAGTAGACAATCTATTTTTGATAATAGCACCAAAAATAGTTGCATGAGATGTTCTTGATAGATGAGCATCTCAACCAATCTAGCATATTAATATAGACCGTGCGGTGGATTTGCCATTGGCATGGAGAAAACTCGTGAAAGTGTGGTGGAAGGCACCACTAAAGATTTTAATGGGATATTCCATCCATGAATATAAGTCAAAGTTCAGCGCTTAGTGGTTAACAATCAAAACTATGGCAGTAGACCAGCATTTTAAAAGAGCAAGGCGCAAAAAATAAAAATAAAATAAAATAAAAGCCCAAGGGCCAATTTGCACCCAAGACACGTGCCTTTTTGAAGCAAGGCACAAAAATACAAAAATTTGCTAAAAAACCAATGTCAGAAATTCCAAAAAAATGCAAAAGAAAATCAAAAATATTAAACATAATATTAATAAGAAATAAAAACTTAAATTTTAAAATTAATGGTTTAATGATGAGGACCTCAAAGCATGGGCTCTATATTTGGGATAAGGTGGTTCTACCTTCTAACAAGGTTCAAAGTATCAACCCGTATCGGCTGATACATATCGTTTCGGGACCCCACCGATACGCCCTTATAGTGGGTGTATAAGAGGTATGACCGGTTCAGAGGATGGAGGAGACCTGAACCAGTTTCAGAAAAATAAAATAAAAAAAAACTAAATAAAATAATATCGATTCGCTCAATACGCCCATACCGGCGTATCGGGCATATCAATATTATGAACCTTGCCTTCTAATATCAAAAGAAGAAGAGCCAAGCAAGCACTGAGTATAGCTAAACTGCTAAAATGAGCCTGAGCTAAGACCAAGCTCATGGATCAGTTCACAAGTCTGAATTGAGCTGTGCAAACATCAGTACATCCCTAATTGGAATAGTTGTTCCCTGGGTTGTTATGCTCCTACAGTCTTGAAAGTGCTCCCAAAAGAACTGCAGATGGAGATCTTGGTTGCAAATTGGATTTGGAAAAGGCCTATGATTCAATTGAATGGAACTTTTAGTTAGAAGTCCAAGAGAAATGGATTTTGTAATACACTTCCTGGGTGAAAGGGTATGTTACCTTAGTCCATTATTCAATTCTTATAAATGGGTAGAAAAAGATTTCTTTCTAGCTAGAAGAGGAACCAGATAGGGAGATCCTTTATCACCTTTTCTCTTCCCCCTTGTGGCAGAAGTGTTGAGTGGTATGATTGTGGCTGCAGATGCACAACATCTCATTAGGTGGTGGAGAATTGGTAGGAACCAAGTTGTGGTTTCACACCTCCAGTATGCTGAAGATACAATTTTGAAGTTTTGCAGAGGTGGAATTGCAGGATGTTGTGCATCCTGCAAAGGAAGAACTTTCAAGTTTTGCAGGAAATAACCTGGAAAAGGAAGAACTTTCAAGTTTTGCAGAGGTGTTGGGTTGTGAGGTGAGGAGTTGGCATGTAATCTACCTAGGACTACCTTTGAGTTTGAGAGAAACCTGAGAGGTGATGGTTTCCAGAAACCGGTGTTAGAGAGGATTGCTAAAAAACTAGCTATTTACTTCCCATCCAATTTTCGTGTACCAACAAGGATTGCAAGACAGATAGAAATATATGAGGGATTTCTTGTGGAAACTGAAGGATGAAAAAAAAGGATCACTTAGTTAAGTGGAAACAGGTATGTCAGCCAAAGAAACTAGGGGGTCTAAGGCTAGGGAATATCGCTCTGTTGGTTAAATGGTTATGGAGGTCCCCTTTGAAAGAGGCAAGCTGTGACAAAGCAGCAAGCATTCATGGTGTGGAAGGTAATGGTTGGGATACTAAACTCAACCATCATTCAACTTCAGCCTCCCTGTCTCCCCGTGGAAAACAATTCATGAGATATACCCTTCCTCAGTTCTACATGCTTTGATTTGGGAAGGGGTGTTGGAAAGACCTTTGGATAAGGGAATATCCTTTAAAGGACCAGTTCCCTGACTTGTTTGCCCTCTCTAACCGTAAAGGTGCACCAATATCCTCTTTGGGCACTCCTTCCCCCTCAGGCATCAACTGGGACTTACGTTATAAAAGAGACCTAAGTGAGTGTGAGTTTTCTTCTCTGATTAACCATCTTAATATCTTGGAGACTTCTTTTTTTGACCCTCTCTTGGATGACTCTAGAATCTAGGTTCCATCACCTGATGGACTCTTTACTAGCCCCTTTTTTCATGTTCTTAACCTTACATGCTTCACAAGGGGTGGACTTCCCGGTGAAAGAAGTTCAAGCTTTCTATTGAAAATCTTTCCCTAGAAAGGATAACACCTGTGATGTGCTGCAAAAAAGGCGGCCTTTTGATTGTGCCTCTCCTCATATGTCCTTCTTGTGTAGGAAAAGTGAAGAAACCCTACCCCATAAATTAATCTCTTGCTCCTTTGTTCGACATATCTAGGGAGTTTTTCTGTTATGTTTTTGGTTGAAGATGGATCCCTCCCCATGAGGTGGTGGACATTTTCAGATCCAATTTATTAGGCAACCAAAGAAAAGAGGAAGATTGATGTAGAAAGTTACCAAGGCTGCAACTATTTGGGTGGTTTGTGAGGAGAGGAACAACAGAATTTTAATGGCAAAAGTAGACCTGTGGAGGAGGTAATAGAGACAATAAAAGTGAAGGTACCATTTTAGATTAAAATTTTGGATTACTTTCAGAGTTTCACAATGACAGATATCCTAAGGGCTTGGAAGGAGATAGCATTTTCCTCTAGAGACAGACATAATAAAAAATGGGAATAGAAACCCCCACAAGGCAGTAAAGCTGAACTTTGATGGAATCTTTTGGTAACCCCAGCATGGAAGGTATTGGTGGGGCAGTAAGACATTCAAAGGGAAGATTATTGGCTCTTTACGCCGGACCAATGGGTGTGGCTAATTCCATAAAAGATGAATTGGTGGCTTTACTACAAGGCCTCAGGTAGCTAAGCAATTGAGTTTCAGCAAATTGGAGGTGGAAGGGGACTCAAAAGTAATCATTTCTTGGGCAAGATGTAACAGAAATATTCCTTGAACCCTCAAGAATGTTTATAGGGAAGTAGAAAGGATTGCAAGAGATCGGGGTGCTGAATTCAAATGGATAAGAAGTGCAAATGGGTTATCTGACTCCGTAGCTAAACAAGGGTTAGAAAGGGAGCAATTGTTTTGGGCATCTTTGCAAAATAGTTTGATTTTTGGATTGATATCATGGTTTTTTTTTGAAAGGTAAGATAAATTTATTAAATCAAACTATTAAAAGTACAAAACAGAACCTGCCAACAACAAGGCAAGCCTGAGAACCCCCCTATTACAAGCACCAAATTGACTGATTCTTAGCAACTGAGTTACATTTATATGTCTGAATTCTGGGGTGACTGAAATCCAAGATATCAGTTTACCAACAGCCATATGGACTATTTCCTCAGGCCCTCTCGCTCTTTGTTTAAAAATTCTGTTGTTTCTCTCAGACCAAATAGACCAAATCACTGCTGCCGGGATGGAAATCCAGACCAGTTTCCCTCTTTTCTTCAAATTACTGAGCTTCCAACTACAGAGCAGATCCTTAACCGATTTAGGCATGACCCAACATATCCCCACAGCCTTCGAAAAGTGATACCACACCTGTGCAGCAAACGGGCAATGAATGCAGAGATGATCCGTAGACTCCAGATGATCATCAAAAAGGACACAATACTTATCCGGGATCTGCAATCCTCTTCTTTCAAGATTAGTTCTGGACAGACATTGTTTAAGGCCATTGTCCAGACAAGGAAATTAACTTTTGATGGGCAAACTGAATTCCAAACCTGCTCAGCAGGGAAGTCCTCCACTGCCACTCTACTACTGAGTCTACTGGCCAGAGATTTTACTGAGAAAATACCCTCATTGGACCAAACCCAATTCCACTGGTAATCCTGATTGTAGGCAATGTTTTGAACCTGTAAAGTTTCCAACAACCTCGTAGCTTCTTGAACTTCCCAATCAAAAAAACCTCTTCTGAACTGGGGAACCCATGTCACCTCATTGCCCAAAACTGTGTATACTTCAGCCACCGAAGCATTCTGGTTGGAGGCACATTGATAGATGAGAGGAAACTCTTCAGCCAAGGTATGGTTCAGACACCAATGATCTTTCCAGAATTTAACCCTATCCCCTTTACCAACTTTGAGACTGATTCCCCCCTCGAACAAGGGGAATACCTTCTTGTTCCCCCCTCATACATGTGAACGATAATTTTTCTTAAGAAAATACATGTGCCTTGCCGATGCACCTAGGCACGTGCACCTTTCAAATAACTAAGTTTTACAACACAATAATGTAGAAAGAGAACGAAGACAATGTTTCCCATGATACATTAACTTAATCAAAAAGACGAGGGGGTTCTAGTGGACATGCTTTTGACCCGGTAGGCTGATATTAGGGGTGGCAACGAGCTGAGCTTATCACGAGCTGCTTGAGCCCAATTTACAGGCTCAATTAATAAACGAGTCGAGCTCGAGCCTAATAGAGCTCGGCTCGTGAGGCTTGCGAGTCCACTAGAACATAACATTATAGAAAATAATATATAATAAAAATATTATAATTCTTAATTTTTAAATATCAAATAAAAAAAATATTTTACATATAATTTTTATTTTTATAAAATATTTTTCCTCAAATCGAGCTCGAGCCTTATACAACCTTGGCAAGCCAAGCTCGAGCCTCATACGATTCGGCTCAAATCCACCCCTAGCCGGTATTGTATATTATGTTAATAAAAAAACAATTTACTTAAAGTATCACCTAGGCATTGACTAAGCAATTGCCTAAGCATTTTGAAGGCGCATCACTTATAACCAACCAATTAGGTTGTCTGGTCATAAACACCTTAGAAGTAGCAAGTAAATAGGCCCTTTTGTGTTCCTTCCTGAGTGAGAGAGAGAGAGAGAGAAGAGAAGAAAGAGGAGAAGAGAACGTAGAGAAGAGAAGAGAGAGCCGATTGAGACTCAAAAACTCTGGGCTGATCGTTCCCAGCTTCTTATTTATATTCACTTAATGTAATAAGAACTAAAGTTACAAGAATGCCCCTGGTAGTTTCTAATAACAAACAACTAACAAGGGAAAAAAGAAAACTAGGCTGACAACATACTAACAGCATACTAACACAGACCCAAACAACATACTAACAGCATACTAACACAGAACCAATAAACAAGATTTACAACACTCCCTCTCAAATTGGGTCGTATATATCTATCATGCCCAACTTGTCACACAACTCATTGTGTCGCGAGTACGGAAATCCTTTTGTGAGGACATCAACAAGTTGTTCCTTGGAGTTGACATAAGGGATGCAAATCTCCTTTCTTTCCAATTTTTCCCTTATGAAGTTTTTGTCCACTTCAATGTGCTTGGTCCTCTCATGTAGGACAGGATTGTTGGCGATGTTAATGGCTGCCTTGTTGTCACAATAAAGAGACATAGGTTTGTGAACAGTAACTCCAAGCTGCCCTAGGAGATTTTTAAGCCAAAGAACTTCAACCACCCCATGTGCCATAGCCCAATACTCCGCTTCAGCACTTGACCTTGCTACCACACTTTGTTTCTTGCTTTTCCAGGTTACTAGGTTTCCTCCCACAATATGCAATACCCACTTGTAGACTTTCTGTCATCCACCGCACCAACCCAATCAGCATCTGTAAAGACTTCCACCTTTAGATGATTATGCTTACTGAATAGTAGACCTGTTCCTGGATACTTTTTTAAATATCTAAAGAACTCTCTCTACTGCCTCCAAGTGAGGTTTCTTAGGAGAGTGCATGAATTGGCTCAGGACCCCAAGTGAATAGGCAATGTCTGGACGAGTCATGGACAAATAAATCAACTTCCCCACTAACCTTTGGAACTGTTTTACATCTTTCAGAGGTTCACCATCACAGTTACCCAATTTATGATCAACATCCATAGGAGTATCTACTGGCCTTGCACCTAACTTGCCTATGTCTTGTAACAAATCAAGAGTGTACTTCCTTTGAGAAATGAAGATACCCTTTTTTGAGCGGGCAACTTCATTCTAAGAAAATACTTTAGAGGGACTAAATCTTTCACTTCAAATTTAGACGCAAGAAATTGTTTCAATTGTTGTATTTCTGAACTCTAATTTCCTGTAATGATGATATCATCCACATACACTCTCAAAACAGCAACATGTTCCTGACATCTCTTCACAAAGAGTGTGTGATCAGACCGACATTGCTTGAACCCTACTTGCTGAACCGCCATATGGAACTTACTGAACCAAGCCCAGGGAGATTGTTTCAATCCATAGAGAGACTTTCTTAGCTTACACACCTTTTCACTTCCCTTGGCACAAAATCCTGGGGGTTGAACCATGTATACCTCCTCTAGGTCACCATTTAAAAAGGCATTCTTAATGTCTAGTTGTTGCAATTCCCAATCAAGATTAGCAGCTAATGATAAAAGAACTCGAATTAAGTTCATCTTAGCTACTGGAGCAAGTGTCTCATCGTAGTCAACTCCGTACACTTGAGTGTACCCCTTGGCTACCAATCTTGCTTTATACCTTTCAATTGTCCCATCTGCCTTATGTTTAACTGTAAACACCCACTTACACCCCACTGGGTCTTTCCCCCTTAGAAGATCTACCACTTCCCAAGTTTGATTTTATGGAGGGCATTATTCTCCCCCTTCATAGCATCTGCCCATTCAAGGCATTTTAAGGCTTCTGCAACATTTTTTGGTACAGGGATGCAATCAACTGCAGATAGGAAGGCTCGGTATGAGGGGGAAATGTGATCATAGGAGACATACTAGGCGATGGGATGTTTGGTAATGCATGACCTGACTCCCTTTCTTTGAGCAATAGAAATGTCAAGGTCATCCACAGTAGGAGCAGGGGTGTCAATAGGTGTAGCAAGGTTTAGATTAAACCTCATGGGAGTCTAACGGTGTTAAATGCTCAGTGGTTGGTAGCTCCACATCTCTATCACATTGTTGATCTCTACGGCGTGTACGTTTGAAGACACGAAAGGGGGCCAAGTCTGGAATAGAAGAGAGACTTGGTGGACCTGAACCTGCTTCTCCTCTTCCACACTACTCTTCCCTTAAGGAGAAGCAGGGAAGAACGGTTCAGACTCAAAGGACACATCCATAGAGACAAAGAATTTATGACTAACAGGATCAAAGAACTTATACCCCTTTTAAGAGTAGGGATACCCCAGAAAGATACGAGGAATGGACCGAGGGTCTAACTTACCCCGAGACGAAGACAAATCACAGACAAAAGGCACGACAACCAAAGACTCTCATGGGAATGGAAAATAAAGGGGACTGAGGGAACAACTAATGAGGGGCCATGTAGTTCAGCACTCTAGAGAGCATGCGATTGATGACATAAGCAGCTGCAAGTATAGCATCCATCCAAAACTTCTTTGGAACATTCATGTGTAACATCATCCCTCGAGCTACCTCAAGAATGTATCTATTTTTTCTTTCGGCAACACCATTTTGTTACAGCATTCTTATGCACAAGCTCCTATGAATAGATCCATGGGAGGCAAATAACTCACTCAACTCATCATGGAAATATTCCTTAGCATCATTTGATTGGAAGATCTGTATTTCGACATGGAACTACGTAAACACCATCCTCTGGAAGTCTTTCACGATCATTGGAACTTCATCTCTGCTACACATCGGGAATACCCATGTATATTGGGATAAATCATCGATCAAAGAGATAAAGTACTTATACCCGCCCTCAGAGGTTATAGTGGTGGGCCCCCATACATCAAAATACACAATATGAAAAGGAAAATTGAATCTTTTATTATTTGAATGAAAAGTTGTTCTACGTTGTTTGCTCAACTGACACGTTTGACACTGAACATGACTTAAATAAAAATGTAAACAAAGATTTCACTATTTCAAAGGAAACATGACCTAATCGACTATGCCACAAAAAAAAGACTCTTATCTGACTGACTAAATGACTCCGAGGACAACACCAAGAGACCAGCTTTGTTGTCGAGAATATAGAGACCATCCATTAGGCTTCCTCTACCAATCGTCCTCCCAGAAGTTAGATCATGAAAAAACACATGAACCAGGAAAAAAGGTTACACTACAGTTTAAAGAATTTGTGATGCTACTGATTGAAAGCAAATTTATAGGAAGTTGGGAAACATGCAACACACTATTTAGGTTAAGGCCGTGGGGAAGGGATATTGATCCTTGGCCTGCAAAGGAGGAGAATGATCAATCTGACAAAAGGCTACAAGTCTGAAACAAATTTGGCTTACCGGTCATGTGGTTAGAGGCCCCTGAGTCAATGATCCAAGGGGAATCAGTAGTGGTGATATGGAATGCAGAAGCTGCATTACCTAATGTAGATGCAAATGAAGTAGGAGTACCAGTGACCGAACTAACCATCTGTCGCAAAGCCCTTCCATATGACTCCAAGTGATCTCTGAAGGAATTCATGATATCTTCCTTGGGGTCAGAATTAGTAAAGTGGTCCCGGGTAGTACCAATAACCGAAGTATCTTGGGTTGCCACATGTGCTACATTATGTGTTGTACTCGTCTTCTTCTAACCTTGCACTTTACCCTGTTCTTGATTCTTCACTACCCACTTGGGCTTCCCGTGAATTTCCCAACATGTGTCACGTGTATGTCACGAGCGCCGACAGTGGGTACAAAACAACTTGTCTTTATCATCAGCCTTCTTGGAGTCACTTCTCTTCCCCATATTGTTAGTACTCATTGCAGCCAATGCTACCTGTTGCTCCCCCTCAGTTGTAACCATCACACTCCACCTACTTTCTTCATATTGAACAAGGGCATATACCTCTTGAACCGACGGCAACTCTTTGCTACCTAAGATCTAAACTCTCAAGGGTTCATAGGCAGGGTTCGGTCCCAACAAGAAGGCAAATACACGCTACTAAGAAACCAGCTTACTGTAGGCCTTAGCATCATCACCATGTTTCCACTCTATAGCCTGATAATGATCCAATTCTTTCCATACGGAAGTAAGGGCTGAATAAAAGGCGGACAAACTATGATTTCCCTGTTTACAGGTTGAGGATTCAGCTTGCAACTGGTAAATCTTGGCATAATGCCTTTGCTCAGAATAGGTGGTTTTGATCAATTCCCAAATCTCATTCGCGGTGTCTACCCACATAAAGTTCTTCTTCACATCGGGTTCCATGGCTGCAAAGAGCCAAGACATCACCATACTGTTTTCTTGGTCCCACCTATCATGTTCAGTTGTCTCACACTTGGGTTCTTTCACTTTGCCATTTATGTAACCAATTTTTCCCCTTGCTGTTACATAAGGTTTCACACTTTTAGCCCACTCCAAGTAGTTCAGGCCATTTAAAGGGGTAATTCGCATGGGAAATATCATGTTTTCACCCCCCATACCAATTGTACTACGAGTTGGTGTAACTCCAGATGATGCTGAATCATAGTTTGCCATTGAGAAAAAAAAAAGGTCACAAATATACCAGAGCAGATTCCACACAAACAGAATGCTAAACTCCCAAGAATTTTCACTTCCGAAAGGAGAAAGATACTGCTGAAATCAGTTCAGCAATAGTTCGGCCCTTGGAATAGCCCAGAAATTAGTCCAGCAACTAGTCTACTAACAGGCTATTGAAGACAGTCTACTAACAGCAAGATTTCGGCCACAAGCAATCATTAAAATAAGAAACTACTAACAGCTCGACCACAGCACATGAGTTAAAAAAAAAAAGAAAAAGAAAAAAATACCCCTGTCCAGCACCTGTACAAAGGTGTAAACCTCAAAACCAAGGCCTTCTCAGCCCTTCACAGCATAGACCACAGATAAAAAAGGGGACACATACCCCTGTCCAGCACCTGTAAGAAGGTGCAAACCCAGAAAAATCTTTTTCACTGCACCGAACTAAGAGAGGATAGTCATTCCAGCATCGCCCTCCTTCTGTTAGGGTTTCCTTGGTGTTACGACCAAGGAGGAACCCAAAAAACAACAGCCACAGGAACTCTGAACAGTCCGATAGAATTCTTGGTCTTCCACGTCCAAGAGATCAAGAGAACATAAAAAAGACTGAGATTCAGATGAGAAAAAGCAATTTTCGAGCCCAGAATTATTGCTCTTATACCGTGTTCCTTCCTGAGAGAGACGAGAGAGAGAGAAGAGAAGAAAGAGGAGAAGAGAACGTAGAGGAGAAGAGAAGAGAGAGCCGATTGAGACTCAAAAACTCTGGAATGGTCGTTCCCAGCTTCTTATTTATATTCACTTAATGTAATAAGAACTGAAGTTACAAGAATGCCCCTGGCAGTTCCTAATAACAAACAACTAACAAGGGAAGAAAACTAGGCTGACAACATACTAACAGCATACTAACACAGAACCAATAAATAAGATTCACAACACCTTCCTATATGAGATATGACCATATTAGTGAGAATATTTAATTTTAGGACAAGAGGAGTGCAAGCAAAGCTAGAAATTAGGGCTCTTGATCCCTATATGAATATTTGCATTTTCCTTTGAACCAAGGAGGATATTCAAAAATCTTGTCATTTTTTCTGGAAATCAGGTGTAAGTTGTCATTTGATAACTTAATATCTGGTATAATAGTTCATAATTAACATGTAATTAAACATACTTATATATAGCACACATCATCATCACCCAAGCCTTATCCCAATTATATGGGTCATCTATGTACATTAGAAAATATGTGCATATTTATGTATTCATCTTTATCACCTTGGTGCCCCCTCATTGTCACCTAGGACTTGGTAGGAAATACACTAGCTGCCTTAACTAGCTGTGTAAATGGAATAGAGATACAATCGCAGAGAAAAAAGAATTACCAGCCACAGGCCCACAGACTTGATAATTAACAAACTTTCTTTATGTCTTAGATAAATGGAAAGATGAGATTGATGTAAGAATTTAGGTCCTTTAGTATGAAGAGAAAGAAGAAGAAAGGATAGAGAAAACAATCCTTTCAGACTTTTCCCAGAGAAATGGCCCCATACCTACACAAGTTCTATGAATTGCAGAAATTAATGAGAAAAATTTGCAGAGGAATGAGGTAGTGAGAAAAGGAATTAAGAGATGATAGGGATGAGGAAGAAAATTAAAGGCCACATCATGCATCAGTAAAATTGCCAACTAGTATCTTCCTAGTTAAGAGACATGATAGAAATAACAGGATCTTCCTAGACAAGACCCACTCAGAAAAAGCGGTGTAAGAAATAGTTATGGTAAGAGATGTATTGGGTGAAATACCTAAAGATGCTCTCTATTTCCTGTGAAAACATTCTTAGGAATTAACAAGCTGTAGCCAATTTGGATTCTGCAAGAACAAGATTAAGAATTTCATGGATGTTGGCTACTTTACCTAGCCTCAAGATGAACTTTGATGGATGCAGCTTGGGGAACCCATGACCCTCAGGAATACAGGGCATTCAGATGTGCAGATGGATCTATCATGCCTCTTCCCATAGAGTATGGAGACTCAACGGCGGCAGAACTATTAGCAGTGTTACATTGCCTAAAGTTAAGGAAATATCTAAATTATAGAAGGATCATCGCATAGTTTTCAAGGTGTCTAGGCGATTCTGGGCGACATTGGGGGCACCTAGACTAGGCGACAAAAATTTTATAATTCTATTCTTTCTTTCCTCTTTCTTTTTTTCTTTCGTTCTTTTTTTTCTCTCCTCAAAACCCTTTGATTATTTAAATTTCAATAGTAAAACATTAAAACAAAGTACAATTGTATATATAGCATATAATAAAATGTATGAACACATACGTTAATATGATACAGCAATATAAATGATATCATAAAAGGTGTCCACCTTGTCATTTTTGTCGCCTGGGCAGGTGCTTAGTCGCCTAGAAGGGCGCCTAGTTGCTAAAAGTCAAGGCATTTGGGCAAGGCGCCCAGCCAAGGGTGCCTAGTCGCCTAGGTGACGCCTTGACAACTATGGATCATTGTGGAGAGAGATTCGAAGAATCATATAGTGGTGGCCAACCCCCCTTGTTTTGTAAATCTGTATTTTCTGTGTATTTATTAATAAATTTTTTTACTGTTACTGATCAAAAAAAAAGTATAACACAGATGTCATCATCCTTCACCAAATAAACCTTGAAGACACCATTACCTCAAATATTCTACATTCAGAAGTAACTGAAGAGGCTGTCACTTAAAAGATCCCCTTCCGTAAAAACTTGAAGACATGCTCACATAATGGGCTTGGCCATGAAGTGCCCCTTAAATCATAGGAGGACAATAAATAACTTCCCATGAACAATTGTATTGGCAAAAATGGGGTAAAAACTGCTTATGCTTTGTACCTTCTGAGTTGAGATCACCACAATGGTCAAGGTGCATGATGTTCTCAAATAAAAATTATGTCTTAAACTCACTTGTTACCGAACAATATGAAATTCTAAATGGATTGGAATCACTGAGAACACTACGTTTACTAATAAATCTCAAAACTCGATTACCAAAACATCCCCCTACCTGTAAACTAGAATTTAATTTACATAAATCAACCATGAACCCTATATTTGTCTGTTATTGCAGAAATAAACTCTCCCAAATCCAACACCCTCTCTGAACTCTTAATTAGTTAAACGCATTCTTCAGCTCCACCTACCACTCCCCAACATTTTCCTCTATGTTGTGGCATTTCATCTCTAAGTATTTTTTTAAATGCCACAAGACATTTGAAAGTGTAGGAAACATATATGTACCCAAAAAAGGAAAACAAAAGATGAAAGAAGGGGATATGGGATTCTTAAAAATGATAAAGGACAATTTATATCCTCCATAACATTCTATACAATTTATAATTTCCACACATTCATCATAAATTTGACAGTTCAATCAAAAAAGAAGCCTACAAAGCTGAGGAACTTTCTCAATCAGTTCCTGTTTTCTCAATCTGGCTATGATGAAGCGATTATCTCTATATGGTCAAAAACTTTTTAGGTTTTACGCTCATAAAGTATAAAAAATCTATCCCATGAACCAGAAGCAAAACAATATAAGATTACCCAAGTCATTCTCACAAAACTATCAGAATTTTTTTAATCAGAAACAGCAACTTTCAATAGAGAATATTTAATGTAATACACTGTCTCCACCCAAGATAAGGGTGTTGACCCTTAGAAGAAAAACTATCAGAATTTTCTGAAACCCACAAAACTTAGAGGAAGCTCACGTCATGTAACATGAGGTCTGTCACACGCATCTGATCAGCAATGCCACTCTCTGTTACAGTCTGCAATAAAATCATATCTTCATTAGCAAATAAACATGTGAAAAAAAATATTCAAAAAAAAAGTGAGATAATTGCAGTTAGTCAAGAGAACTAAGACAATTATAGTAAATGGAAGAATAGAATCTCTACAAGGAATGACACTCAACTGAGAAAGCAACAAGAAAAATATTGCATTATCCACCATCGCAACCAGCAATTATTACAGCAAATACCATATTGAACATTGTGGTAGCATTGGAATTCAAAACCAAGAACCATACCTAAAAATTTTTGTATATTCTCTGTACTGAAGGTTTCATTCTTCTAGCTATTGTTATTTTGGGGTTTATGATAGGGTGCAAGCTGAAACCTCTAAAGGGCAAGGGAATGACGAAAAAATCCATTTGTTAAGGTACAAAGAAACAACTTGAGCATTAACAATCTAAAAATGATTATATACCAAATAGAATGGAGTGGTGGTACAGGATCTCTATGCCAAATCAAAAGTAGCTGAGATAAGTAGATGGATTGAGTTGATGTGTCATTTTTGGGGAATTCATAGTCATTAAATAGTTGAACATTACTCCTTTTCTAGCTTAAGGAACAGAAGTACATGAAAGATGATTAAAGAGGAGAAAGTGATCAGGAAAACAGATGTTAACTCTAAGCATGTAGGTTTTTACATAGAGCATAGAAAATTAACCATAAGCATGTGTTGTTCTTTGCTTGGTGGAAAGTAAATAGGGGAAAAGAGTTCCCTAGAGCAAGAGGGAAGGAAACAAAATTTTGACGGATAACAGACAGCTTAGGAACCCAGGAACTTCAGGTTTTGGTAGTGTAGTTAGAGATGATAAAGGAAATATCTTATTTAGCTAATCAAGGCCTGATGACAATGGAAATTCGCTAAAAGCAGAGCTATCAGCCCTCATACAAGGACTAAAATCTGCCATAAATAGAAGCTGGGCAGAACTACAATTGAAGGTACTGTCATGTAGTGATAAATCGGATCGCATCATCAGAAGGTCCAAAATTTTAACCAAGTAAAATATTCTAACTGTGGCTATCAAATATTCAAGTGAATTGGGTCTTGACTCAACTGGACTATCGCTGTTGGCAAACCAATTAAGATGAGGCAATCCATTTAAGTCGGGCTATATGGGTGGAAGGGATCAAGTGGACTAGATTATTGTAAGTGTGCAAAGTAGACCACGATCTGCCCCAGACCTGAGTTTTTTTTTTATCAGCAAAAGGATTTCATTAATAAATTAAAACTTAATACAACTGTTGGAGGTTTCCAACAGACCCTGGTCACGTGAGTTTACAAATTTTTCCAGAATAAGTTAGGTCTGTCAACTCCCTGTTAAGCAAGAACATCTGCCTCCCCATTTGCAACTCTTCTCACCCAGCTGAAACTAGAAATTAATTGCTTTGCAATGGCATTAATTTCCCTAAAAGCATGTCTATATTTTCAAGGTTCTGATTTGGCTTGCTTTGCCCAATTAATGACTAGTTGTGAATCTCCTTCAACTTCCAAATCATTGAGACCAAGCTGTAGTGCTAACCTCATTCCTCTTTTTATCAGCAACACAGAAACGACTTCATTAATAGAAAAAATAATTACAACAAGAGGTTGTGGAAAAAGAAAAGACACAGCTTCAAAAAAGCTGAGCCAACCCAAGAACTATAATTGAGCCCAATACAAGGATATTCTTTGTACCCCTTGCTTAGCTAAACCATCTGCCAGACTGTTGGCAGTTCTCCTAACCCATTTAACTCGGATTGTCATGTCTTTTGATAACCATTTAAATTTCCTGAATTCATTTCTTAGATGCCATGTCATCCCATCCCCCTTCTTCAGCCAGTTCACAACAGTTCTCGAATCACCCACAATGACCAATCAATACCCAAATCATTGGCGTTCTGAACCCCATATACTGCAGCCAGTAGCTCTGATCTAACCGCATCACCTTCTTGTTCAGCTGCTCCCTAGTATAAGGCTATGATGTTTCCTTTTCTGTCCTAATGACCCCTCCTATGCCATCTATCAAAAAAAAATGACCCCTCCAATGCCTGAGGAACCCAGATTGCCAACACAACTCCCATCAAAACTCAATTTCTCCCTACCACAGTTTGGGGGTGACCACTCCTCAACCTTAAAATCCTCTTATAGTTATCACCAAGATTCAAAAATATCGATACACCGGTGTATCATCCTTATCAAAGTTAGCTTTATTTTAGTCTTTTTCTTTGAAACTGGTTCAGGGTGGAGGGTGTCAGTTTAAGACCCATCTACCCCCTGAAATAGGTAAGACCCCGAAACACTAAGTATAGGGGTGTATAGGAGGGGCCCCTATACGATTCGTATCGGCCAATACGCCCCAGTACATTGCGATATTTCGATCCTTGGTTATCACTTCTACCAGAGCTTCCTTACTTCTACCAAGACCTGAAAAAATCCTCAACCTTAAAATCTGAGAAAAGTTTTAGACTTTTAGCCCACTGTGCCACTCTTAGAGTTATCATTTCTACCAAAGCTTCCTTACTCCGTTCTTTATCTTCAAAAATTCTTGAGTTCCTTTCCTCCAAAACTGTCCAAAGCACCACTACTATAGTACATCTCCCCAAAATCCTGCCCCTCCTACATGCCACAGAATATCCAAAGGCAATAAGGAATACAAAAGTACTCCCAATTAATCAATTTAATATATATGACAACAGAAAACTCAATTATCTTATTTTCAAACCAGAAGCCTTTGGACATGCTGTTGTATTACACTTTCTTTTTGATAAGTGGATGAACTTGATCAATTGAGTATGCCAACATTTGCATGTTCTATACTTTTACCTTGTGTCTTGCAAAACCTAATATGATGACTTTACTTCCATTATGTCTACTACCTTTAGCCCAAGCTTGTATGTAACATCTAAACGAAGCAAACAATGAAGTACAAAAAAATTAACAACTTAAAAAATAGAAACTGCATATAGAAAGTTCAATGCAAATTTAGCTTTCATCAAGCAAAACAATTTAGCAAATAACCAGCATAATAAATTCCTTACACAAGTAAACTATAATGCCTTGGATTATAAACATCACACATTCATGAATAGTATACTAAAACAGAAAAATGGAGGCAGAGAACAACCATAAAGAACTAGATTCAAAAACAATAAGCCGCTATATTCAAATTAAATACATAATTAGCAGCATTAAATGAGTAAAGTAGAAGCAAGAGTAACAGCATTGACTTAATGGCCTTGCATTGGAAAGATCAGAAGCATAGTTGTATCACGAAAGGAGGTTGAGTGTCCCCATTAACACCTTTAATATCAAGGGAAGCGTAGACAGTTCAACTGCTGGCAGCTCCCTCAACTCGCTGTTGACACCATGAAATGTATCATCTGCAGATGTAACGGGTATGAATTGGTAATCTTGCCATCCCAACCACAATGCAATTTTATATCCACCATACAATATTTAACTGGATCATGCAACTATAATTGACACTTGTGGAAACAGAAGGTAAATAAAATCACAAGTAATAGGCTAATAGCTTATGTGCAATATTGATAAAAAAAATATTTATACTAACAACATCTTCCCCAAAAGGGGGAAAAAAAAAGCATATACATATACCACTAATAAAAAGAACTATTTAAGACAGAATTCCAATCCCCTCATATCTGAAGAGTGAAGATCTTGTGAAGGTGCAGTAGAGCAGCACTTTTGTAGAGCCTTTAGGAAGAGAGAAAAGATTAGATGGAAATGCCATCCAAGATTCTGTGACAACAAGTGTGGCTAATTGGATCATGTCTAGGGATGAATCCTTAAAGGATGGAAAACAGGTGCCAGTTTCTCCACTCAAAGACAGCAATATTAGCAGAAACAAGTTAGGTTTAAGTTTGAGGGGCAAGGTGTTCTCACAGGAAGGAGGCAATAGTGAAATCTTCTAATCCCATGGACCATGGTTTTAGAAATTGGGTATCTCTTTCATTTTGGACCCTAATCCAGAACAATTCTTTCCGGAAAAAATTTTATTTTGTTAATATATGCATATTATCTATCTTTACTAATTTTGATATCACAACATGATCTTTTACAAATAACAAGTGATGGACACCCGAAATTTTAGAACATATTGCAATATTTCAGCTAATTGCACCCAAAATTTTTCATATTTTGTCAAATGGCCAAAACTGAAAATTCGCAACATTTATCCTTTTTTCTCTATCAGCAAAATTTCACCAAAACTTAGAACCATGAATTGGAGTGGAGAACTTCATTAGAGCAAAGCTTTTTTTTCAGGAACACAGTAAACTAAACATTAGGACCGGAGGTTGAGGGAAACTGTATAGTGGTAGGATAGATGTGTTCATTCATTGATGATCCACAAAACTTACGGCACATAAGGAAGACGAGGTCTTTGGCTTCAAATATGAACAGCTTGCTCCAGTGGGTCCCAAGATCAACAAAGACAGCCTGGCCAGAGATGGAGGGGATTAGCTCCTTATATTTGGAGACTACATTAATGGGTTAACAGTCATATTGTTTTCTCCACTCGTGGTAGGTGTATCTGCCTTGGTTGTTCCCTCAACCCTGACCACAACCAAAGAAAAAGGAACAAAAATTCTCATCCTATGAGGGTGGGCTGTCATCCACTGCAAATAAATGCTTCGACAGTTTAACCAATAAAAAGCAAAAGAAGGGGAAAAAACTAGGTGTCAGAAAAAATAATTTCAAAAGGCGTGAAGATAAGCCCAAATTTTGGTGCAAAATCTTGATCGATCAATACATACATTAAGATTAGGCATATCTTAAAGTAATAAGGTTAATGTGTAAAAGCTGGAAATGTGCAAGAGGAAACAACCAATGACCTGTTAAAAAAGTTATCCAACCCATCCTCATAACATATGATAAGACTTTTTATCGCTAACTGATCAAAAACTTTTCAGGCCCAGAAAAACAAATAGATAAAAGAAAGAAAAGAAAAGGCTCAACTTTTAGCATAATGGCAGCACGCTAGTGCGTGATCCCCAAAGATACAAATGGGAGATAGCCCTAAACTGCTACTCATCCCAAAAGACAGATTGCAGCATGGAAATTCTTATTCAGAACACATAAGAAAGTTACCATTGGCATGGGAAGTTCCAGATGTCTCCAAGGCATCTGTCGGTGGACGTTGACCAATCTCCATACCTACAGAATGTCGAGAGATTATAGACTTAGCAGACAAACTATAGAGAAGTATGTACTTAAAATCCATCAGATAAGGAATACTTACTGCTAAGATTATTGAAGTGCATATTCCTCTGCACATTGCAGATTTGGTCCCTATATAAAACCAAAAATTACATGATGAAATAATAGTTCAAGTGAACTCTTATCACAACTAAAAGTTGGAAAGAAAAGGATATATTACCATATATAAGAGCATCCTGTAGCCTCTTGAAAGCTAAGAGCTAATTCTGTAGAATAATCGGGATCTCGCCATGAGATGATTGTATCTGAGGGAAAGAATGAAATCATGCCATGTCAACCATCATCTTACATTGTTACATTACATAAGAAGAGTGGTTAGTGATATATTGCATTTCACACAAATATGAAATACCTTCTTGCCTTCGATAGATATCTTCTGGCCTGATACGATGCACAAGCAATGTCTCATTATCTTCTTCATCAATCACAAACAAACCGAGTTCTTCCGATCTCTGCATTCAAAAGCATTGCTGATCAACATTTATAACACTTGACTTAGGACTGTCAATCTTTGTAATAAGTTCCAGGACTTAGGACACAGTTCATCGAATAATATGACTGGTCAAACAAAAAATATATATATATAGAAAAGAATAACAAGTATATGGACAAACCTCCAAGTACTCAACAGTGACATGCCCAGTTCCCCGGTCATCCCATTTACCATCATCATTCAAACGGTATACCTTAACACGCTGAAAATTTTGAACACCCGCCAAGTCCATCATAATATTAGTAAATATGCAAGCAATAAGAATTCAATCCAAAACAACAAGCACACAGGAAAAAACGCATGAAAATCCATAAATGATTGAAAAGAATGAAGTACTTCAACTGTGTCTGGAGTACAGAAACACAGGTAGCAGCAGAGTGGAGGGGCACAAGATTAATAAATGATGAACAGGTAGCAACATTGCAAATTCCTGCATGTAATTGCAAAGTGCAGTTCTCGGGTACACCATAAGGCAAGAACGGATACATAAGGCTAATAAACAAGCGAGACGAAATTTTCTTAACTTTTCTGATAGTTAAGAGTGAGCACATAAATTACGGATAAGATTTACAAAACCAAAACTTACGAGAGAGAGAGAGAGAGAGAGAGAGAGAGAGTGTGTGTGTATGTGTGTGTATGTGTGTGTATGTGTTGGGCAATCTACAAGCAAACAGGAAGTAATATAACTCAAGGCTTTAAAGGCTAAATGCAAAGACAAAGCAATTGGGTATCAGAGAGGCAAGGCATCAGACTCAAAGTATGTATCATATTATATACAAGTATATGCATATAATTTTTTAATTTGCATGTATATATAAATATAAATAATATGCAACAGATATATGTACAGATATATATTTATTACAATTTTATGCATGCAAAGAGTACAATTTATTTCTTTTATAAACAATTTGTATAGTTCCTTTTTATTATAACCCAAGGTTTTACAGGCTACACAAAGGCAAGGTAGTTGGGTATTAAAGAGGAAAGCCTTAAGCCTTGAAGCGTGAGGTGTACGCCTTGTGGCGAGGTGCAGAGATTTTGCCTCAAGGCTTAAGCCTCATATCTTTGATGTGAGGCTTAAGCCCTTGTCAGGAAGAGGCATACGCCTCATGCCTCAAGGCATGCTTCATGAGGCATAGCTTGAGGCATGGAAAGGCATAAGCCTCAAGAACCAATAACAACTGATTGATTTAATACATGTATTTTTTATAGTTCAAAATATATGAGGAGAAGTTTGGTAATTAAGAAAATAACGAAAATAAAGTAAAATGAAAATCCAACTAGGAAAATCAAGTTCTTAATTTTTCTTATTGTTTTCAGGAAAGTTCAATGCAACAAGGGTCAAGAAGAAGCTTCATAAGTCTCTTTTGATTCTTAGTTAAATCAAGTGGGAATTTTTTCCTCATTATTCTACATTTTGGGTGATGGAAATCTAACAGCCCAAGTTTGTTATTTTTCTCATTTCCCTTCCTAATGGATTTATTTCTTTTTATTGACTTTTTTACATAGATCAAAACAACTACATTGTCTCCTTTATTCTAAATTGTTATATGACCAGAAATCTAATATTAATTATATGGATGATCCATCATATGATCCCATCAGTGAAAAAAAAAATGATGATGGAAGAATTTTATGATCTAAAGCAGTATGATTCATTCGAATAATTTGAGAACTTTGGACATTGAAACTTGAAATGTAAAACGTATATGATCATTAGTCGGTCAGTTATTATTTTGTTGAATGCTAAACCTTATATTTTATGGATATGTGCACCCTCTATCATTCTAGTTTCAAATACCATATGTTATATTTATTATTTATAAATGTCAATTAATTCATATATGTAAGCATGTGTTATGAAGTAGGGTATCTCATCGGGTGCCTCATAAAAGATCAAGGCAACATTTCCAGCATTCTTCTGTAATGGTGGGCACATTACTCTTTCCAAACCCCTCATTCTTGTGTTACGGAGGGTATCTTGCCCTCTCTTTTCATTTTTATATTATAATACAACACTTAATCATTTATCAAAAAATAAATAAAAATAGTGAGATTCAAGTAATGAAAGGAAAATGAAAGTTATCATTCAAGAGAGAGCATCTACAAGATTATTTGAATATGACCAAGGACAGGAGTGGTTGCACAAGTCCTAGTAGGGGACTCTGGACCCTTGAGTACTCTAAATTTGCCTTTTGCATGAGATTATGAGCTTTGTCAACTTTGGACAGTTATAGCTTTCCCCCTATTAATTCATATGGAGCAATATAGGTTATTTCTCTCATTTAAATTTCATGAATAAAATATTCCTAATTGTTGCCAATGACCGGAAAAAAAACTGTTGGATAATACTAATCCATGTTTTATTAATGGATAAGTAATTTATTGCAAATTGGAACTCTAAAAAAAGAGTTAGGCAAAGAAAAAGATTTTATAGTTGGCTAACAAGATTGCAAATTCTTTGGCATATGTCTAGCCAAACAACGTTACAAGGGGTTAATAGATAGAAATTATTGGGGATAGTTTGGGACCAAACAGAACAAGGGGAGGGACCGAGGAAATGGGACTTTTAGGGCCAATTGTCTTTGGGGCTACTAACTATCTTTGTAATGAAGCTGTTCCTTATTCTTTCCTATAATCAATAAAGTTTCTGTTGCTTATCTGGAAAAATAGCAAAACACTTTCACCTGCAAAAATTGGATGAGTAGACACCAATAGAATGTAACAATAGAACGCTTCAATATTGTGGAACAAATTCATACTGTAACTAGATGAGAAACAAATAAGAAGCTCAGGCAGTAAGATATAAACCACAATCCTGAATAGCAATTGAATATCAGAAATGATACTTCAATTTTTCCCAGGCACTACAAGATTGTGGTTTCTCCCTGTGCAACTCTACTAGTGTGAGGGCAAAAAATTGCATTATCACGTCATTTTTCAGACATCCAAGATCCCAAGTCACCCATTCAGCATTTATAGTAGTAACTTAGAATAGAAAGACAAGTGTCTAATATCTGCTGTTGCTTCAAGAGTACAAGATAATCAGTTTTCTAGCTCAGAAAAAGACGGTTTGGGGGTCCCATGGGCTCATACGTTCAATGTAAAGAGTGAAGAGTAGAGTAACTTTAATATGGTCAACAATATGATTATTCACCAAAACTGGTAACTGATGGATAAGATGTCTACGATATGCGCCAGAAGAATTGAAATGGTGACTCAATTGATTAATGAATTCAAGCAGCCAGTCTAGCAGAAAACATGTAGACCCTCTACTGCAATACGACTACATCAGAGAACTCAGAGCAAAATAAGAATTCACGAACAAGCCGCGAATTGACTTCAACAAAAGGGGGGGGGGGGGGATCTTGAAAATATCGAGATGAATAAACAAGCAAAATTGAAATATTTAGAAATTCTACTTGAATCAAAGCCGAAAATACGAACAGAACTTTTCAAGAGAGGATTGAAAGAACTGGAATTCAAAGAAAATGTATTTATCTTACTAAAATCGAGCTCAATCTTTTAATCCAGGAATAACAACAGATGAACCATCAACTATGATTCTAGGGCAACATCAAAATCCACGGAATGAGTAACTTAAAGCTTCAATAGTAATCGAAAAACACTCACCTGCATCGAATTGGCAATGGCTGGGGTCTTTCCTTGCCCGCCCATCAATTATGTTTCTCCTCCCTGAATAAAAATTTACGGGAAATTCTTTGGGAAAATCGGAAATAACAGATAGGAAATTAAATGGAACTTTAGAAGAACGAAAGGTGGAAGTGGCGGGAGATTTGAGTTTTAGAGATCAACAGAAAACCCTAACCGCCATTAACGTCGAAGAGAACCCTCGGATTTCTCCGCTCTCTCTTTGTCTCTCTCTCTCTCTCCGTTCGCTTTTATTTTCTGTTCACTTTCCCCGCCCTTCGACGGAAGTAATGAGAATTGAGAAACATACAAGAATGCCGAATCCCCAGAAAATCCTCTTCCTTTATATAAAATACCAAGAACATCCCCTGACTGCGCAGTTGCTCAGTGCAGACGGGCTGTCATTCTGTCAAAGTCCAAATAATAGCTGGCCAAAGGAGTCATTTACATTGGGGTTCCCCACACCACACAGCCCACTCCCCACGTGAGCACCTTAACCAGCCTTTTGCCGTTGATCCACGGTGGGGCCGCTTTACATGGATTCCAATCTCGTATCAACGCAAGATGGAAGCAAAGACCAAGCATGGAATTTTGTTCATGCTGCGAAACCTCAGCACGGTCTTACTCACCAGTCACCAGTCACCACTCACACCAGTCACGAGTTAATCGTTTTTTAGCTCAATAACGTTCATAATAGCTCTTCGAGTCCTACGGCCCACGGAAGGAAACCGGTGGATATCGGACTAACCATGGTCAGCTGCATCGACCTCGTATATACCCCACGTTGCGGGGCTGAGCTGGTGCACACCTATTGGCCCTGTATTACGAGGAGATGAATGGATGAGATTTGGCTGGACTCGTTTATTCATCAAACGTGTCTCCAAGCCGTTATTGGACAAATAATTGAAGAAGTTGAATCCATTTAGAAGAAAAAAATGTATATAGTTGACAAATTTGAAATATAATCGAAAGTAACGGTGCTTATGGTGAAAGGGTTATTCCAGTAATTTGGACAACGATATCCAGACTTGTTAAGAACGAGTGAACTGATTATGACCTTTGGTGCTATCGGAGAACACGTGGCATGTGGGGGATAGTGGTGTGAGTTGATTGGTTAACGATGATGCCACTCTTTTGCGTCGTCGATCGTCACGTGCAGTAAAAGATAGCACATTTCCATTTGTGGTACGCATTTAGTGGGCATAGGCATACAGCATACTCGGTGAAAATGTTGAGTAAGCACCAAGCACACGAACACAATGGATATACGATACCTGCCCGTGCTCCTGAAATTTCATACGGCATCTAACTCCGTACATGTATCTCAATTTTTTTTTTCCATTACCCCCTCATGTATTGGCATCGATTCCGAGCTGATACCTACCAATTATACAGACGATGTAAGATTTGTTAGGTGGACTGAACAAATATGCCATTTTATGTATAGAAAGACATTTATAGTGTGCGGCTGAATGCCTGTATTTTCACAATATGTGCAAAATTTTTACCTTTAATAGATTTCATCACACACCAGATATTTTTTTTTTGTATTAATTATTACCATCTGACCACCAGATTCAGGCTCCTAAAATTATCTAATTTTTCAAGCAAGGATTAATCCATTTCAGTTCAATTTGATATTGATGGTGTTTGGGATCGATGTTGTTTCCTGATAAACATTTGCTCATAAAACGGTGTTATGCAAACATGTTGTTTTCTTATAAAACGTTTTCTCTGGTTTTGTATTTGGTATCGTTATTATTGTTGCCATATAAGCATTTTTCGATGCCATATCAGCATACTATTGCTAACAATGTAGAAAAAAGAAAATGAGAAAACACCAAAAAATGGTGTTTTCTCATACCACGCCTTCTTTTTCTGATTTCCAATGCATGGTCTAATAAAATTTTGTTTTGTTTTTTTTTTTACCAAATATCATGCTAATGTGGCACCATTCTTTTGAGAAAAATGGCATCAATCTCAAACACCTACATAGTCATCCTCATCATCCTTAAAAGAGCATTGGGGCCCATCATAATCAAAACCATAATGATTTATTCCCATAGTCTATTTGATTTAAATAACAATCGGAATAGGAATTGGAGTCTGTATTGGTATTTCATTCCCAGTGATGAGGAGGGAATGGCCATTCCTTCAAATAGGGAAATGTCGTTCCACTAGGAATAGTATTCTAAGTCCGTCCGACAAAACAATTGAAATGAAAATGGGACATTCCAATTCCAATTCCAAACCCTTGGTCCCGTGAACCAAATGGGCCCTTAGAGTTTTTTTTTTTTTTTCTTCTTCTTCTTCTTCTTATGTTTTTTGTGGGAGTCACAGGGCTACACAATGCGGGCTGGTTAATGTTGCAATTCAAGTTGGCCCCAAGTTGGCATCTTATAGTACTTTGGGTTTATGTCTTTAGGTTAGGCCCATTCAAATTTTGGCAAAAAACACAACCCGAACTTGCCCATGTCACATCCCTATATGGTAGCCGATCCTTATACCCATAACTCCCATACAAACTCATGATGGGATCTCTTGAGTGCAACAATTATGCACAAGCTCTCAAAGCAAAAGCATCCAACCACGCATTGGGAACATCTCCCCATTAATTTATCATCTATGCATGGGTAATAGTGTAATACTCCTAATGTGTAGCTAGATGTCATAACCAATGAGTTTTTTGCTTTTAGGATATTTGGTCTCCCCCAGCCTGGTGGCAGTAGGATTTTATCCCAAAAAATACTTTTACTTTTAGACAAAAGATATATTCATATCGAAGTAACAATCAGATATATTCAGATTTGATTTGATTGTGGATTCAGGCTCAATTCATTAATATTTTTTTTTCATTTAGGTTGTATTTGGTTTGAAGGAAAAAGTAGGGAAACCTTTACAAACCTTGTATAGGTTTCCCTACCCTTTTCCTTCAAACCAAATATAGCCTTAAAGTCTCAACAACCGTTTGATGCTGGCTGAAGTTGCCGAACATAAATATGTCTTGCTTTGTTGGTTGATAGCACAATCAACATTTTTTAAGGGTAGTGGTCTACCAAACTTTAGCTTCATTCATTAAGGAGCCAATAACCTTAGTCCATGTTTGGTTTGAAGGAAAAATGTAGGAAAAGGACAGGAAAGGTAGGGAAACATTTAGGCCCTATTTGCTTTTCAGTAAGTTATTTACCCAGGTAAATGCACATACCTGGGTATGCGTTTCCCAATAAAGACTTACAGGGGTAAGTGTATTTACCCATGTACTTTTATTTTTCATGTAAAAAAGGCAATGGCCATTGTAGCCGTAAAAGTCCATTATGAAAAGGAGTATTTTTGTATTCAAGTGTTGCCAACTTTCCTCCCAAAGTGGGAAAGTCATTTACCCACATAAGAGATTAGTATCACTTACCAAGGTAAATGATACCTAGTAAAATAAACTTTCCCTATTCCCCCCATAAATCTAAAAAATAACATGGGGTTCTTGGTCAATGGGAATCAAAATCCAATTGATCAACTTTCCCACCTCTCAAAATCCAAAAAAAGAACGCCCCCTTAGGCTCCATTTGGTTTGTGGGAAGATTTTGATAGGATGGGAAGGTGTCAAATTTAACTTTACATTGTTTGGTTTTACATATAGAAAAATAGTAGGAACACTATCGCCACGACCTGGTTCTTCATCGGATTGCCGCTAGTGAGAAAGCATATCAAGTGAGGAGATCGGGAGAGCAGAGCAGGATAGGAGTGTTGAGAAAGAAGATCGCCACTACCAAGAGTTGCAACAGCGATTAGAGAAAAAAATAAATGAAACGGGGAGGAAGACAGGAAGAATAGGAAGAAGAAGAAGAAGGTGAGGGATAAGAGAGAAGAGGAAGAAGGAGGGAGAGATAGAGAGATGATGAATATATCGGGAGAGGAGACCACCGTTCCTCTGCCACCCTTGTTCGAAGAGAGGGAGATTTGTTTTACAGATTTCCGTCGTTCCTCTACCACTCGCACTAGTTCTCCTGTCATCGCTGCCTCCTTTGTTTGAATGAGGAAGGCAATGAACAACCTTTGGTTTGGTGGTAATAGGGGAGCCCACAAATGAGAATGAAGGAAGAAAAGAGAGAAAGAGAGGAAAAGTGGAGAGACAATGGGAAGGGGCCATCGCTGGTTCGTTGCCGCTGTTGTTGTTGGTTCGTTGCCGCTATCACTATTGATTCATTGCCGCTCTTGAGTTTTCTCGAGGTTTTCCATCAGGGTTGCACTATTTTGGTGCAATCCCGATTCCACGATTTTGGGATCCCGAATACCACATTTTTTTCATCCCCATCCCACAAACCAAACGAGCCTTACAAACCATGTATTGGTTTTCTTATCTTTCCCTTCCCTTCCCTGTCTTTTCCTTCAAGCCAAACATAGCCTTAGAGACGGGGCAAGAATTTACAGTCATCAAGGACTCAAATACATGTACTACACATTGTCCCTACCATGTACCTTGATTGGGCTATAATTCCTAGCCCCATATCACGTCCTTACAAGGAACAAATATCTCCAAATTTGCCACACCCTACCTTGGTCATTTCTATCTACAAAATTTTAATGGGGGAAAATGTGTTATAAATATATAATAATATATCATGTAATATGCACATGCGTTTTATTTTATAAGATTATATAAGGTATTCATGTAATATGCTTCATAGGTGTCATATTATAGTATTAATATAAACATATAAAATGACATATTATCAACATATTATAACATATGATCTACTAGGGTGTTTTCAAGGCTGGGCTTGGGTCCAGTCACCAAATTTTTTTTTTCCCCAAAGCCCATGTTGATCCTTGGTCAATGAAAAAACAAAGACCAGTTAAAAGGCAAAAAAATAAGCTTTTAAGTATCACATCAGTTGTTATCAAATGATCCATTAAAAAAATTGTATAAATTATAATAAATATATAAAATCAATCTCTCCATGCCACATTGCTTTTCCTTGCTCCATTACCCCAGCCTTGCATTCTCTTTGACTCTCTCTCCTCCCCCCCTTTCGTCACTCCCAAATTTTCATCTCAACACCCTCTCTCTTCATTCATCTCGATTCCCATTGGGTTCCCTCTTTCCCCCCAAACTCACGTCTCTCACTTTCTATAACAACCCAACTTATCACCTTAATTAGCTCAATATATGTTTTATCCTTTCCTTTACTTCTATATCTAATTTCCATCTATTCTTCCCATTTTCTCATAAAAATGCTACCATAATTTATTAAGACTTGGTTTTCCAAATCAAAAATATTTATATCCATAGACGTGATTTCAAACAAACAGAGGGGAATAAGGAGAATTCGAAGTTTCTTATATATATTCATCGCATCTTCCATTATTGTTAAATGATCAATTAGTTATTAAAATTTGTTGGGAAAAATATTATATCAAAAATGATGAAAATAATTATTTCAGAAATAATCCATTATTTAACAAATATTAAATAGTTTAATATTCTACAAAAAAATTAATCAACAATCCATTAATTGATAATTTTTGGTTATTAATAATTGTTCAAAATTCCAACATTTATCGTAATTCACATTAATCATTATAATTTAATAAAATTTCGTTAAAAATTTACAATAATAATCTATTGATAAAAGATATTACCAATTAGCATGATTTGTTAATTTCTATAAAATCAATAATTATAGTTAACAACTATCAAATAATTTAGGGAAACTCTTTAACTAACAATAAATACGTAATTAAAAAAACAAGAAATTAATCTATGAGAAATATTCTTCATAACTATTTGATGAATAATCCATTTATTACTATTCAACTAAATAATTATTAGAAAATAGGAAATTGATATACCATAAACCGTATCATAATTATTTAAATAACACTAAATAATTATTAAATAAGTTAGGAAAATTATTAAGTCTATCCACACCGATCTAGATCATTTAGTTTTGACTTCGACCATAATTGGTTTTACATTAATTAACAACAAATGATTTCATTTTATTTAAAAGTAATGTAATTTTCCATAATTACATTTACTTTTATTAATGGTGAATAATTTAGACATCAATGTTTATTTTCCCTAATATTGCCAAATCATGAGTCACATTGCAACAATAAACCTCTATTGTAAATAATACGTTAAAATAATGGCTACTCATGCAATGCAAAGGTTGTTGTTTAAAAATGTATTTTTTAAGGGAAAAAAAATGTCGTAACAATGATTCCCCATAGCTTTAATGTATTTATAGTTCTTTGTATACACAATAATAGAAAAAAATTATTGTCGTTAGTTATTAAGTTTTAAATACATTCATTATATATATATATGGGAAGTACATAATCGTCAACTTCTAAGCTGCTCTCTTGATTGTATAGCCCTCTATCCCCTCGAGTGTTTAACATTTAACATAAGATCAATAACCAAATTCCATTGATAGTTTTGATTAAAAATAACAGTTTTATCAATGTGCAAATAATGTATTGTTGTTTTTATTGAGACTACATTGTCAAAAAGTTAATATTTAAATTGTTACTATCAGGTGTAATTATACGTATCAAGTATAATTGGGCTAGACGAGACTGTCTTGATTAATAATTGGGATAGTTATAGGTCCATTAAACCCATATATTCTATATATGATAATAAAATTGGATAGTACATGTCAACATGACTCTCATTTTAGAGAAGCTATTCATTGTCTATTTCAATTAGATTAATAAAGCTGGACACTGTTAGAGAGAGAGGGAAACCTTTGGGTTTTCAAAAGCTTCTTATTTTAATGCATATTATTTTTACGTTTAAAAAATACATTTAAGAGCAGGAGGTAGAGAGAAATATAGACGGTTGGTTTTTTCAAGCCTATCATCTCAATGCATGTTATAATACATTTAATAGAGATATTTAAGAGGGGGAAGGAATATATAAAAATATAACATAATACAATAAAGGTTTATTTGGCTCCTCGAATAGATGCCTATAATTTGAATTAAAACCGACAATTTAATACCATTAAATGGAATGGAATTCCCAATCCAAAGTCTATTGTTAAAGAGTAAAGAACTCATGACAAAAAATCCCCAAAATCCTAATATTAATAAAACAATCAAATATTAATGAGCTGTTAACACGATATTAGTAAAATAGTAATAAAATAATAAGTTATTAATAAAATATACAAATTTGAAATTTGTTTAGTTTATTTTGGTTCCAACTCCAAGTGAACCCAACAATAACTATCATAATCTAATTTCAATTCCCGACTAAACCAAATAGACATCAGGAATATGTGATTTTGATTTTATGTGAACCAAAATGACCCTATAATTAGTTTATGTTTTATTAATTTGTAACTTAGTAAATAAAATTAATAAAATTTCACTAAAGTTAATAAAATTAAAATTTAGCAAAATTATATCTAGCAACTATTAATAATTAAGAGATTAATTAAAAAATAGTATTAATAGATAGCTTAACCCGGCTAGACCTATAAATTTATAGGCTCAAGAAAATACGGGGCAATCGGATTCAAAGTTTAATTGGGTATCAAACTTTCGAAGTCCAATGATGGCCCTGGCGAATAGGGTTCAAGCTAAGTATGGCTGCCCAACCCAGAGGGAGGGACGGATTTGGATATGGGGTTTGGATGGAGTCGCCACCTAAATTTTTGGAATTGGGAATATAGAAAAACCCGAGTTTTTCAAAAAAAAAAAACATTTTGCTTTCTTGGTGACTCATTGCCCAATGGGGATGAGATTCTTAGGGTCCGGGGACCAAGGTACGGTGTGGGAAGGTGTTAGGCACCCCACATTCACCCGGTTAAACCGGCCTCTACTTCACCAATGTTCCAATGAAGATTTAATAAAGTTGGGCTTAAAAAGATAAATTAGCTACCTAGAAACAAAAAAAAAAAAAGTTTATCCATAAACAACAAGATAATGCTAGAAAGGAGAAAAACAATTAAAAAAATGATGGATAAAATAAATTATTTAACTAAACTAATGATCCAAACAATTACCAAATTGCAATGAAAAGGATTAAGTCAATAAATAATTAATTAAAGAACTAACACAAAAAATTGAAAACTATTGAAACTAGCTAACTACATATGTTGGAATTATAAGAAGCAATAAATAGTAGATATACATTGTGTGCCTAAGTATCCAATGACTATGTAAATGGTGACCATGGGTGGAGGGATTTTGAGATTGTCATATTACTAAATATTTGATGCATGGTATGAATAGTGACCACGGATGGAAGGATTTGGAGTGAATAACTTGTGAGATTCCATGTCGTATTACATGAATGTTTGATGCATGTGAATGAGACGAGTTATCATGGGATGTAAAATAATTATTCTAATGCCGGTTTTCAACCATGGAACCAATTGCTAAAATGACGAAAAAAAAAACTAATATCTTATTATGATAAACAAATACTCGAACATAGGTAATAAGTGCAAGGGGCTAAATGACATATTATGGAGTGACCTTAAGTGTAATCAACTAAAACCACAAGGTATTAAAATAAAGACCTAAAACAATAAACTAGATTGGAGTAAAACTCTATTCGTCTTCAGCTACCTGATAGGGTACTCTACTATTCAGACAAAAAAATATCAATAAAGTGAAAGAAGAATAGCCATGTTACGGAACGTAACATTCAATAGCTTTCAAACATGCAACCAAAACCATTGACCTCGATTGCCATTCTTGTGTACTTGTTTGGATGCTTTATTTTCTTTAATTGATTCCCAAGCTTTAGATCGATTTTTTGTTCATTTTGGTGGACCAATGACATTGGTCATGTAGCCCGAATGGTGTGGAACGACTGCATTCGCTTGTAAATTTATTCTACACCGATATTGCTTAAAAAAGGCTTCATACTTTTTCTCTTGATTTGAGGCACGACCCAATGGTGCTCTTTGGCTTCAAACTAATATGGAGGGACTCTAGGGATGATGGAGAGTGAGTGGGGAGGCTTTGGGAGTTAAACACTTACCCTAAACTAGTTTTTGTATAGGTTATATTTTGTCTTTTGGATGTAAGAAAATGGAGGGGGGGGTATTTATAGATTTTTTGAGAGGGGAATGAAGGGCTGAGATGGATGATAAGGGAGATCAATGGTTGATGTTTAAATGGTTTTTGGAAGGAGATTGATTGAGATAATGGGTTGTCAAGACAACTTTGTGAAATATTATCTCAATCAATCAAGATAAAGTGTGAAAGATTTCACCAATTTACCTAACTTGGACATTTAAAGTTTAGGTGATTGGATTGATTGATTGGAGGCTATAACTGGTCAAATCTTAGATTTTTAAGATGTCTCTAGAGGCTGAGGGGAGGTTTGGATCGTCGAATGCCCTAGGTTCAAAGTTATTGTGAAGAGGATTCTAAACGGAGGGCTCAGATCGAGTCTAGTTTCGGGTCTCAAGATGGAATGGCTAATGGTATCGGAATTGGACGATTTTGGTACCGTTAGACTCATAATTTCAAGCTCTATCCATATATGATGTTGGATTTCAGATTTTATGGGGGTTAGGATTCAGGATCAGATATGATCTCGATTGGACAATTGGAATCAGTTTTGGCTTTGGGTATTGCGATGAAGGGTAAGCGGTGTCGGATTCGGGCGATCTTGGTGTCGTTGGATTCAGAGTTTTTTGCTCTATGTACCCATGGTCTTGGATTTTAGATCTAATGTGAAATGAGGATTATGTTTAAAATGACTCCAATTGGACGATCGAAATCGGTTTTAGCTTCGGGTCTCAGGATGAAGGGGTAAATGGTGTTGGATTTGGGTGATCTTGGTGTCGTTGGATTTGGATTTTCAGGCTTTATGTACTTATAGTTTTGGATTTCCGATTTGGTGTGAAATGTGGTTTAGGGTCAAAATGACTCTGATTAAACGATTTCGGCTTTGGGTCTAAAGACAAAGGGGTAAACAACGGTTTTTTGTGATATTGGTGTATTTGGGTATGGTTTTTTTGTCTCTACGTACCTATGGTTTTGGATCCTTGAGGCCCCAACTTTTGTAAAATTTCAAAAATTCCCCCAAGTCGACCATGGGGTTAGCTGAAGCATGAGTGAAGCTCAAAGTGCTATAGAAAGACTGAATAGCGCAAATATGGCATGTCTACACTAAGCAAGCTGAACTTGAAAATTATATGCATATATGGTAAATATTATTATATAGTATTTAGATAACAAATTTTATATTAATATACATAGAGTAATGTTACATTTATTTTTATACTATACTATAATTAAATAAAAAATATAGTTTGTAAAAAATCATAGTTCTATAATTAACACGGGCAAGATTGTAGGCCCAAACAAATATTATTACACTTAAGTTGTGTGATGGGCTAGGCCAGGCAACCTTAAAAACTGATAATATACTATCAAAAATTTCATTGGGCTACACAATGGGGGTAACCTATCATTCGCAACTCATTTGGCTTTAATATCATCTAAAATTAGTTAAAAAAACCCATAAATAATGCATGTATAGGTTGCACTTGGTTTGGTTCAGTCTAATTACGATTGTTATGATGCGTGCAATTTGAGTGGGTTGGGTTAGGATAAAGATTAATCAAAGCTTAAACCAAAGTCTCAAACCTTAAATTTTGGCTTAGATTAATTTAATTATGCCTAAAAAAGTTAACTATAGATTAATTTAATTATGACTATAGCCTAAATTTATATATTTATTGATCTTTGAGTATTTTAAATATTTAAGTGATACTTGCAAAAAAAAATTGAAAGGTTTAATCATTAATAGAGTAAAATAAGTAAAATAGAGCACTAACAAATAATATGAAAAAACAATTATTTTATCACATAAAATGATTTATTATTAATCTAAATTACTAAATTAGTAATACACTTTTTATAGCAAAGTATTAACATAAATATTAAATTATTTTAAACAACATTGCATTACTTTCTTAATTATAAGTTTTGATTAGTTTACTTTCCTTCATATCCGTGCATCGCACGGGTCACGCTAGTGAAAACAAATATTACTTGGTTACAGACAAGGTCTACCTAGTCCCAAATAATCCAATTTTCAACAAAATCATGCCGTTAAGAATTATCATGAGCTACAACATGCTCCCAATAAAAAGGTAAAAAAAGTATTGGGCATCTCATTCAAAGTCAATACGTGTCAATACCATGCATATACTTTTTAGTATGCCAATGTGGCTCTTAATAGGGGTGAGAAAAAAAAAGACCAAAACCAAATAAAAAAATCGGTTAATTGAACCATTCAGTTAGGTTTAGATTAATCAATATAGAAAACAGGCAGTTAATTGAACCGATCAATGTACATATATTTCTATATTATATATTTGTAGATATTATAAATCAATAAACATGCATTGTATATAAATATATATTTATAATACATGATACATTATTTATTATTTAAAACATAATATTATATATTTATATATATTATAAAATTAAAAACTGAAATACCGACGAATTGATTTGACGATTAACCAAATTGGCAAACCGATTGGCTTCAATTCAGTTTCGATTACCAATTTTCCAAAAATCGATAGTACTAGTTTGTCTTAAAAAAAAAACCCACGGTTCAATTAACCCCTAGCTCTAAATGTTAAATGGTCTTATTTTACAAGTTGACATGCCCCCAACAACAATATTGAAGATTTTGGCATATTAGTCAATTATGTCACAAATGATAAGAACCTACCATCATGCCTCAAGTTTGAATCACTAAGAGGCTTACATTACATGGGAGAAGGTCTATTATCTCCCATCTTTGCATGTATTTGTAAGTTCTCCGAAGTCTATTAATTATCAAACACTTATTTATGATTTACGAGGATGATTGAAGGGATTATGCAAATGATGATCGATAAAGCACGATCTGACTGCTCCCTACTGGAGGTGGTCTGTCTTCTAGTAAACGACGAACTAGGTCGATCTGCAAAAGAAGGATCAGAGAACCTAGGGTTGTTTGCCCGGTGAGGTCGCTCCAATGCTTAAGTTAGTATACTTGATTGCGAGCTGAAAAGCTTTAGAATGGAGAGAGCTAGAGAGCATAGAAATCACGCATACCTTGTGCCTCGGGATTGGAGCCTTTATATAGTTGAGTCTTCGCGGGTTTTGCGGAGCGGTTCCGGGATCCTCGTCACGATGAGATCCATTTCCGCGTTAATGGGGAATAACTGATAGGGCTTATGAATTCCACCCGAACCGGGCGGGGAGGAGATAAGGCTTACTGTTATGAGGCGTGATCCCGTGAGACTCTAAATTTGATGGCAAGATCTTCGGGGTTACCATGTAGTGGTCTATTAGTATTACACGAGTTAGTGCTCTTTAGATCCGACCTGGGGTGAATGTCGAAGTACATTGGGACCGAGGTGGTCCTGATGTGACCTTACACCGAGGTGGTTTGATCATCTGAGCTCGATTTGTTGCGGACTTGGCATGTCGGGTTGAGCTGTCATCTAACTAGTTAGGTCCTATCCACGTGTCCCCCTATTACTAAGTCGTGCCAAATCACCCTTCATCAATTGCCCCCCACTACCTGAGCTGGGGGTCCCGACCCAATGCGAGGAGTTCACGACGGGTCCAGGTGGCTTTGGCACGAAGCCTAGGTGGTCTGTTGAGTGGATCAGTTGGTCAAACTTGTTCAAACTTTCGGTTCAACTAGCAATAGCCCAGGTCGCATCAGGTGTATGCGTGGATGTCACGCTGTTTATGGACTCCGTGGAAGTAAAAACGCGCTCAACTGATTTCGTCCTCGGGCGTTGTGCAACCAGTTTTCATGAGAACCGTTCGATCAAGCAGATCTCAGTCATTGATCACCTCGCGGTGAACTATAAATAGGGGGCTGAGGGACCCCTATTCTTTGCCAAAAATTATGTGATTTGAGCTCTCCTGAGGTTGCGTCGGGGTCTTTCAGCTCGCATGTCTAGCTCTAGTATAGATAGGTTCTTAGGTGACTCTTGTGAGGTCGAGGGTGCCGATGTGCAATCCGCGGCCCCTGCTAGAGAGGTCAACTCGTCACTGGGCAACTCCCCTCTTTGGTCTTCAGAAAAAACTTATATTCCTGAAGTTGGGCCATCTCGACCTGGGGAGCTCGAGGATCGGGAGGAGGGACCGACCTCTAGAACGGAAGTCCCATCTTCTTTTCGGGGTCGGGATCCAGATGACTTCGGTCCTTCTAATTTGACATCGGATAGGTTAATGTATTTATTAGCTTGCTGTCATCTTCCCGATAGCTTAGTCTTTAGTGTTCCTCTAGGTCAATATCCTTGGGCTCACGATCCTTATGAGCTCGCGGTTTTTGAGGAGCGGCTCGCTGCCGAGCTGCACTTCTCGCTCCACTCCTTCATTATAGAGATAGTCAAGTTTTTTAGCATCACCATTGACCAACTACACCCGAATTCTATCCGGAACATAGTAGGTACCATCTCCCTGTTCCATCAGTACAACCGACCTCTGTCCCTAGATGTCTTCAGTTCGATCTGTTCGATCAAAAAGAATCCACTTGTTTGCACGGGGATGTCAGACAAAGTTACTACATCTCTCCTTGGCCCGGGTTTAAAATCCTATTCGGTGGCCCGAACAAGGTTCCCGCCTGGAAGATGAGGTACTTTCCTTGTCCGAAATCCTGAGAGATGGTCTTTTCCAACTCACTGGAGGGTGGCTGTCAAGGATCCTAGGGTGAGCTTAGATGCGGAGACTAGAGTAGTTATCAACTATTGGAAGAACCTCGGCCTAGAGATGAAAGATTTCTTGGCCGTGGAGAAGCTTGTGCGAGCTTAACTGAGCCCTCCTTGTAGGTCTCCACCTCGGTTTTTACTTTAAGGTTTTCTTTAGTTTGTGGCTAACCTTTTCTCTTACTCTTGCAGTTACCATGTCAGAGGTCGATGCTAAGAACCTTCTCAAGAGCTTTCAGAGAAGGAAGAAGAGGAAGGCTTCGAAGAGTTATCGTCGAGAGGCCGATCCTTCTGCCCCTGCCCCATCTGAAGTCCATGCTCAGGAGCTGACCTCTGCCGAGCTCCTTGGGGAGGAAGTCCGCCCTCAACCCCTCATAGTGGACCTGGACGAAGACTAGGAGGAAAGCATTCAACCTCATGAGCTGGAGATCACTTCCGCACCCAAGAAGGAAGGTGTTCAGCCTCATGAGCTGGATAGCACTTCCGCACCCAAACCCGAGACCCCCAAAGAAAGCATAATGACCCCTTGGCTTGGACTGCTCAAGAGCAAGGATGCCATTTTTTCTGTCGAGGTCGCAGAATGGGCTGACATGCCTACAAGCCAACTCGGAGGCCGGGCTGCCAATTACTGCATGGTGGTAAGTATCTTACTTTACATTTTAATTCCTTGTCAACCTTTCAAGCGTACTTACCTCTATTTTCTTTACTAGGTGAACTCCGCCATTCATTCGTTGGTCTACCAGTCTGAGGTTCGTCTGAATAAATCTTCGGAAGTTGAGGAGAAGGCAGAAAACCTTGACCGCAAGCTAAACATAGCTCGGGGCGAGGGAGCTCGAAGCCAAAGGAGCTGATCTTGGCCATGACCAAGGAGAAGACGAAGCAACAGAAGCTGATCTTGGCCAGGACCGAGGAGAAGACGAAGCAAAAGGAGCTGATCTCAACAATGACCGAGGAGAAGGCGAAGCTTCAACGAGAGATCAAGAATCTCAAAGCAAAGATCCGAGAGTGAACTGAGATATTCAAGACCGCCATCCAAGAGGAGTGAGGTGAAGAAAAAAGGCACACCATCGACCGCTTCAAGGAATCCTCGGAGTTCCATGATCTCTCGGTTGAATATGGATCGAGCTCCTACCGTTCCGGCTTCAAGCTGTGCAAGTACCTAATGCGGCAGAAGTTCCCCAATCTTGACCTCGTTGTCGTCCCTATGTCTGGCTTTACTCCCGAGGTGGTAGAGGCGGCGAACGAAGAGCCTGGCTCATCTGAAGAAGAAAGTGACGACAAAATCCTAGAGGTGGGCCCATCAGGTCAAGAGGACGCAGAGGAGCATATTGAGACCGACCTGCCAAGTAGTCCGCATGCATGATCCCTGCTTTTTCCTCTTTTTGCTATTTGGGTGTACACCTCGAGGCCACTGAGCTCGGGTTATGATGAGATCTTTGTATTTAAAATCTTTTCATCAATGAAATACAAACTTTTCTTGACTAATCCCTGTGTGAAAATATTCTAAGTGTAAATGATTCCCGATCTAGAGAACTAAACCAAACAGAGGTAGGAGTAGGTGTATTGGTTACCCCGAATTGTCAAGCTACCAAGCTAGACAACAAGTAAGGATAACCAAAAATAAATTTTTTCTAAGTGGGGGTCACCCCGAAATGTCTACCCCGACCTGTCCGGCGCACGGGCTACTCATTTAGATGTCAGTTGTCCCTAACAGGCCCAACCTATTGTTATATGCCGAAGTGGGCTAGACATCGTAGGGCTTATACCCGAGTTGTCCATGCCTTAGGCATTAGAGGTATTTTGCCTATGTCGAAGAGGTGACTAGGACTTATTTGCCCATGCCGAGGTGGCGGCTGGGACTAGTTCGCCAATGTCGAAGAGGTGATTGAGACTTATGTGGTGCCGAGGTCTTTTATCAGCTCGACGCTTTAGTCCTTGGACTTCTAAGAGTGACTCGCAGTCCGCTCTCTAGTTCGACAATCATAGGTAGTATCACATTAAGTTGTTGATGTTTCACGCTTGAGGTACCTATTTTCCTTCTAGGGTTTCGAGCTCATACGTACCTTCCCCGAGTACCCGTCTTACTCGGTAGGGGCCTTTCTAGTTCGGTATGAGTTTACGAACACCGGGCTCAAGCACCATAACTTTTTGAAGGACCAGGTCTCCGACACGGAAGTGTCGCTTCTTGACCTAGGCATTATAGTACCGAGCCACTCTCTGTGGTAGGCTGCAGTCCGAATGTATGCTTGATCCCGTACTTCTTCCACAAGGTCAAGGTTGGTACGGAGCTCGTCATCGTTTGCTTCTTCATTCTATGCCTCCAGGCGTAGTGTAGGCACCTCGATCTCGGTTGGGATCACTGATTCCGTGGCAAAGGTGAGGTTGAAGGGGGTTTCACCCATTGTGGTCTTAACGGTAATTTGGTAGGCCCATAATACACTAGGCAACTCGTCTACCCTTAGTCACTTAGCTCGGGCTAAGCGGGCCTTTACTCCACGAAGTAAGGTTCTGTTCGTGACTTCTATTTGCCCGTTTGCTTGAGGGTGTACCACCGAAGTGAAACTCTACTGTATCCCCATCTCGATGCACCAATTCTAGAACTTGATATCTTCGAACTGCTTTCTGTTGTCGGAGATAAGTACCCGAGGTAGCCCAAAGCGACATACTATATTCTCCAAAAGAAAATTTGTATGTTTCGGGCTATGATCATTGTTAGGGGTTCCGCCTCCACCCACTTCGTGAAGTAATCTATTGCTACCACCAGGAATCTCCTCTGTCCTGTCACTGGCAGGAATAGGCCAAGAATATCGATCCCCCACTACGCGAAGGGCCACGGGCTGGTGATATATTTGAGGTCGGCAGCAGGTTGAGATGGATGTTGGCATGCCTTTGACACTTGTCAAACTTTTTGACTAGTTCGAGTGCGTCTGCCTTCATTGTAGGCCAATAATATCCTTGTCGCAGCGCTTTCTGGGCAAAAGCTCTGCCCCCTAAGTGACCGCCACACAAGCCTTCGTGAGTGCCGCAGAGAACGAGTTCGGCCTCTAAGGGTCACAAGCAGTGCAAGTAGGGGAGTGTGAAAGATCCCCGGTATAGTTGTCTGTCTATGATGACTTATTTCGCTAACTAGCACTCTACCCTTCGGGCTTCATTACGATCTACATGGAGGGTCCCGTGAAGCAGATAGCTTGCGAGTGGGCCAATCCAACTCGGCTCTGCTTGTACGGGACAAGGCATTGGCCTCAACAATCTCGAACCTTGGAATCTGCCTGATAAAGTAGGATAAGAATCCACGTAGAACTTCTCTAACCTTGGCTAAGTAGGCAACCATGGTGGGGTTGCGGGCTTCATACTCGTTGTTGATTTGGTTGACCACGAGCTAGGAGTCGCTACAAATGATGAGGTGTTTGGTTTTTATTTCTTTGGCTAAGGTGAGCCCAGCTATCAACGCCTCATACTCTGCTTCGTTGTTAGACGCTGCAAATCCGAACCGAAGCGCGTATTCCAGTTTCACCCCGCTTGGTCCGTATAGAATTATGCCCGCTCCGCTTCCTTGTTGGATAGACAAGCCATAGATGAGGAGGATCCAGGGCTCCTCATCTCAGGTTGGCCTTGCTCTAACCGGGACTGGTGTCGCACTAGTTGAAACTTCCACCGCATGCCCGAGCTCGGCTAGTTCGGGGGTTGCTGTGCTGAACGTGCATCATGCCACGAAGTCGGCTAAGGCTTGGGCCTTAATCGTCGTCCGAGGTTTGTATCGAATGTCGTACTTGCTGAGTTTTCGTCAGCCTGCCAGATACCTCGGGCTTGAGTAGGATTTGCCTCAAAGGCTTGTTGGTGAGGACGATAACGGTGTGGGCTTGGAATTAGGGACGAAGCTTTTGAGCTGCTATGAGTAGCGCATACGCCAGTTTTTCGATCTCCGGGTACCTTCTTTCAGCATCCTGCAAAACCTTGCTGACATAGTAAATGGGTCGTTGGACCCGATCTACGTCTTTTATTAGTACCCGAGCTGACTACCTCATCGCTCACGGTGAGGTACAACTTTAAAACATCTCCCTCCTCGGGTCGGGTCAGAATCGGGATGCTAATTATGTATTTTTCCAGCTCGTCGAAGGCGAGCTGACATTTTGTAGTCCATTCGAAACCTTTGCTATTCTTTATTGAAAGGCAGACAATGATCTGCCATTTGGACATGAAACGGCTCAGAGAGACTAATTATCCTGCCGTTTAGTCTTTGAACCTCTTTTAGCTTACAAGGTGGTATCATGTCTAAGATGACCGTTATTTTTTCGGAATTGGCTTTGATGCCACGTCGGTTGATTTATGTAGCTCATGAATTTACCCGATGTGACATTGAATACGTATTTATTGGGATTTAGTTTCATGTTATATTTATGCAAGACTTCGAAAACACTTTTTGCAAGTCATTCATTAAAAATTTTGAAAGTTGGGTCTTAACGACCATATCAATTACATAACAATCAATCTTATTGTCGATCAATGGCTCAAAGATCCTATTTACAAGTTTTTGAAAGGTCACCCCGGCATTTTTTAGTCCGAAAGGCATGACCTTATAACAATACAGGCCGAGCTCAGTAATGAATGCCATTTTTTCTTCATCGGCAGGGTCCATCTTAATCCGATTGTATCCTGAGTATGCGTCCAGAAAGCTCAACAACTCATGCCCTGAGGTCACGTCCGCTAGACGGTTGATTTTTGGCAATGGGAAATAGTCATCCGGGCAAGCTCGATTCAGGTCAGTATAATCGATGCACATGCACCATTTACCATTGGTCTTTTTTACCAAAACTGGGTTGGTTACCCAGCTCAGGTAACGAACATCCCTGATGAAATCGGCTGCAAGGAGATTCCCGACCTCCTCGTCGACTATCCTCCAGCGCTCTAGGGCGATGTTGCATTTTTTATGTCTAACGGGCCTGACTAAAGGATTAGTGTTTAACTTGTGAGTTATAATTTTTGAATCTATGTTGGGCATCTCTACCACGGACCATGCAAATATATATAAATTTTTAATTAAAAAACTTACTAACTAAGAACGGAGTGGTTCTTCGATCGATGAGCCAATTTGGAGAGTTCTAGCTGGATTTTCTGAGGATCGTCTCTTCTGTTAGCGTGGCTCGCTCCTCGGCGTACTTAATAGGTCGCTCGAGTTCAATGTTAGCCGCTAGCTTAGCTTTCCCCTTGAGGGCGGCGATAAAGCATTTGTGAGACTCGAGCAGGTCCCCTCGCAATACCCTTACTCCGTAGTCTATAGGGAACTTCATGGCCAAGTAGTAGGTGGATACTATTGTACGAAGTGCGTGGGTAATGGGTCGACCTACTATGGCATTGTACGTGGAGGGAGTCGCGACCACCGAGAAAGTGTGTTCGGACCTCGCAATGTTAGGCCACGTGCCGACCTCTACAGGTACTGTGACTCGCCATAGAGGCCTTACTTCTTCTCCATTGAATCCTACCAGAGGAGTATTGGTGGGCTTGAGATCGCCTTCCTGGAGTTGGAGCTTGTCGAAGGCATCATTTAACAAGATGTCAGCTGAATTGACCGAATCTAGTAGGATGTACTTTATTTCAAAGTCATTTATTCTCAATTTTATGACCAGCGCATCGTCATGGGGATACTGAATCCCGCGCGTATCATCTTCTGTAAAATATATGGGGTTATCTCCCCTCAACCGAGGTGGCCACTTCACATAAGAGACGTCTTTGATCGCCATAAGAATCTCTCATCGCTTCGCGTCGAGGTGCGTGTAGCTCGTCCTTCGACCAGCGGAGTTTGGGAACGCCGACCTCACTTATGAGATCGTGAAGGAAATCAGCTCTTGGACTTGTTTTCTCCCCTGGTCGGGGATATGCTTTTTCTTCGTTTACTGCCACAGTTATTTGAGTTGCCACCTTCTCTTTTTCTTTTCTCCACTGGATTTTCGCTCTTCTGGTTCATCTCCTCTTTTGTCTCGATGAACTGGTTGGCAAGCTTGAGGAATTCAGTGATGTCCTTGGGCTTGTTGGCCACTACGTGCTACTTGAATTCTCTGTGATTAATTCCTCTCCTTGCTGCCGTGAGTCTTACAGCGGAATCCAGGTCGGGGATCTATAAACAAGTGTTGTTGAAGCGTTTTATGTAGTTTTGAATCGACTCCCTTTTTATTTGGACTATGCTGAGGAGGCTTTCTTGAGACTTCGGACACTTCTTGCTGGTGATGAAGTGCGAGGTGAACATCTGCACGAACTGCACCTAGCTTTTGATCGTCCCTGGCATGGAGCGACTTAGACTACTGATGTTGGCTGCCGTAAACGGAAGGGCCTTGCCTAGAGTCTACGACCAGAACCCCGAACCGGTTCCCTGCAAGCGAACCTTCATGATGCGAGGGCTGGGGTGAAATGGCTTTGGCAGGCTGAGTGTCTCCCGATCTGTTCACGTTCTGCGAAGCGGGAGGAGTGACTTGTGTGCCCTCCTTCCGCAAGACGAGACCTGGCTCTCAAGAGGATGTGGAACTTGGGAAGTCTCTCCCCAGCAAGGAGGGCGAGTGTTCTGACGACGAGGCTGATTCTGTTGCACTGCCAGGTGCCGAGGTGGAACCGATTGCTGATTCTGCTACAGCAGGGGGAACTGTTGCTGATAGAACTGGTGCAGGACCCATTGCTGGTAGTGTTGAAACTGTTGGACCTGCTGCATTTGGGCTTTAATAGTCCGCACACAGTGTACTAGGTCGTTGAGCTGATATTGTCTGACTCTAGGGGGAACCATAGATGGTTCAGCAAATGTCGCGCCCACTACAGGAGGGAGGGGGCGTTCACTGGTATGGTTGCTTGGGGCACGGTCATCGTCGAAACCCCAGTCGCAATAAGTGGGATGGTGAACTGGCCGATGCAGACAGAAAGGAACTGAGGCTGCCCCCCCCCCCCCCCCCCCCCCCGAGACGTTCATCTTGTTGTTTTGTCCGGCGTTGTTGAAGGATGCCATGGATTTGAGTTTGTGATTGTTGCTAGAAAGAGGCTTTTTGTAGCGACTTACCACAAATGATGCCAAATGATGAAGCACGATCTAACTACTCCCTGCTAGAGGTGATCTAGCTTTTAGTGAACGGCGAACTAGGTCAATCTACAAAAGAAGGATTAAAGAACCCGGGGTTGTTTGCCCGACGAGGTCACTCCGATGCTTAAGTCAATATACTTGGTTGCGAGCTGAAAAGCTTTAGAATGTAGAGAGCTAGAGAGCAAAGAAATCACGCGTACCTTGTGCCCTCAGGGTTGGAGCCTTTATATAGTTGAGTCTTCGTGGGTTTTGCGGAGTGGTTCCAAGATCCTCGTCACGATGAGATACGTTTCCGCGTTAATGGGGTATAACTGGTAGGGCTTATCAATTCCGCCCGAACTGGGCGGGGAGGAGATAGGGCTTACCATTACGAGGCATGATCCTATGAGACTCAGAATTTGATGGCGAGATTTTTGGGGTTACCGTGTAGTGGTCTGTTAGTATTACCCGAGCTAGTGCTCTTCAGATTCGATCTGCGGTGAATGTCGAAGTACCTTGGGACCGAGGTGGTCCTAATGTGACCTTACACCGAGGTGACCTCGTCTCGAAGTGGTTTGATTATCCGAGCTCGATCTGTTGCGGACTTGGCATATAAAGAAGGATTAAAGAACCCGGGGTTGTTTGCCCGACGAGGTCACTCCGATGCTTAAGTCAATATACTTGGTTGCGAGCTGAAAAGCTTTAGAATGTAGAGAGCTAGAGAGCAAAGAAATCACGCGTACCTTGTGCCCTCAGGGTTGGAGCCTTTATATAGTTGAGTCTTCGTGGGTTTTGCGGAGTGGTTCCAAGATCCTCGTCACGATGAGATACGTTTCCGCGTTAATGGGGTATAACTGGTAGGGCTTATCAATTCCGCCCGAACTGGGCGGGGAGGAGATAGGGCTTACCATTACGAGGCATGATCCTATGAGACTCAGAATTTGATGGCGAGATTTTTGGGGTTACCGTGTAGTGGTCTGTTAGTATTACCCGAGCTAGTGCTCTTCAGATTCGATCTGCGGTGAATGTCGAAGTACCTTGGGACCGAGGTGGTCCTAATGTGACCTTACACCGAGGTGACCTCGTCTCGAAGTGGTTTGATTATCCGAGCTCGATCTGTTGCGGACTTGGCATATCGGGCTAAGCTGTTATCTGACTAGTTAGGTCGTGTCCACGTGTCCCCCTATTACTAGGTCGGGCCAAATCACCCTTCATCAATAATAGACACGATGAGAAAACAACATGGAACTACCAGTTCTTTGAAATCTATTAAGAAGGTGCATTTGCCTCTCATGAAAAAACATCATTCCCTTTTGTATTGTATCTATTTGGAAGTTGGAATGTGAATGAATAAATCCACGATATATAAGAGTCATGCGCCTCATAAGGGGGCGCCCCATAGCACATCCCTGCCATGTATTAGAAACATCTCCCAATAATAATACAATCGATTTTGGTACCATCATTAAAAGATGTTCCTAATACACGACAAAAATATGTTGGGAGACGTTATGGGGCATAGATGTGAACTCCATATATAGATAGATATTCGAGTTTCATAACAACAGGAAAAAATTGCAAGAAAAGTTTATTTAAAAACTTTATTAGAGAAAGAGAGCCGCTTGATCGAATCATGAAATGAAAATGAGGTTATATGGGTGATCATGGTCTAGGACGGGCCTAGCAGTTATGATAACGGGCATGACTTGGGCTAGCAATGATCATCCCTATTGGATTATTTGTGAAGATAGAAAAGAGAACGATTGCACAATATAAGAGGTGACAAAGAAAGAGTTAGAGTTAGACTTGGGCAAGTAATCATTGAGAACTTACCCCGTGACATGAATTCGGATACGCAGTAATATTGATAGACTTCTCCTTACACCAGCCTCAGTATGTATCGAATTCGCATCTCCGCCCCACAAATGCCCCACACAACGTGCGACTGCGACATGTTCAGTCACACGCGGTGGGGCAACCGTTTGCTCATCTCGTTAACTTCAAAATGAGCCTAAACCTATTTTTTCTCATATTCCTCCTCTCAACCTCAAATCAACATTAAAAAAAAAAAACGATCACAACCATAATCGTTTTCACCACCATTTTTGGGTTGATGGTCCGATAGTCCAGTTCGAATGGACGGGTCATTTGGTAATAAATTAAAAAAATATAAAATAATTATAAATAAGAAATGATCAAAATCATTGAACGGGTTAACAGTTCGGCTGCTTGGGTCAACGAAACTAGTTGCCTTAATGGTTCCAGGCCGAGTGGGGTCAATGGTAGTTTGAAAACCTTGACTCAAATCATGTCTGACCCCCGTTCTACTCCCCTTCGCCTGAGCTCAAATCCAACTCCATTTATGGCAATGGTGATCGCTCTGGCCAGTTCACCATTACTAGGTACGCTCAAACCCTCGTATTTTATTTTGATATTTGGTTTTTCATTTCAAATTAGAGAAACCCTCCTTTGATATTTTGTTTTTCATTTCAAACCATATAAACTTTTTTCCCCTCTCCGACACTAGTAATCACTCCAGCTAGTTCATCGTCACCAAGTACTCTCCAACCCTTGTATTTTGTTTTTGATATTTGGTTTCTTCATTTCAGATAAGGGGAGTGCCTTGTTTCTCTGGTTTGGAGAATACTTGCCGATGGTGAACTAGCCAAAGCGATTGCCGGTACTAGAGAGGGAGTTAGAAAGAGAGGATAAAATGTTTATCTAGTTTGAAATGAAAAACAAAATATCAAACAAGGGTTTCTATGATTTTAAGTGAAAAAATCAAATATCATAACAAAATATGAGGGTTGGAGCATACCTGGTGTCAGTGAACTGGCCATAGTGATTACCGGTGCCAGAGATGGAGTTGGATCTGAACTCGAGCGGAGAAGAGTAGAACGAGGTCAGACATGATTTGAGGTTGAGGGAGTGGGAATATGGGAGCAAGGTTTTCAAACTGCCGTTAACCTGAACGGTCAGACCATTCGCCCTGGGAATGATCCAGGCAATGGGTTCCGTTTTACTCCAAACCCAGTAATTGGCAAAAAACCATTGAAAAAGTCAACAACCCGTTGTCTTGGGCGATCAAACCGCCGACCCGTTCAATGTTTTTTTATCATTTTTTAAATTTTATTAATTTATTTGTCAGAGCAGACCATTTGTTTGAATCGGACGGTTGGACCATCAACCCGGAAACCGCTGACTAAAACGGTTTCGTTTCCAGTCTTTTTTAAAATGTTGTATGAGAGAAAGGAAGTTTAGGCTCATTTTGGGGCTAATGGGACGAATTAATAGCTGTTGCATTAGCCCCACACGCGAGTATGCCCCACCGTGTGCGATTTGACATAAGTCACATGTTGTGTGGGGCGACAAGCTGTCACGGTCTGACACAGGCTTAGCCTTGTCTACGCTTAGCAAGCTTACGTTAAGGGACATCACCGTCATTTTCGTTTGTAAGATTTTTGGGATAATTGATGTCATCTTTAGGCAGACTCTAAAAGTTTGACGTACTCTTTGAGGATGAGTGGTCGACTTCATTGGGTGCCTGACCTTTGCACTCTTAGACCAAATTCCCTTGCAGGGCGGCCCTGGTTAATGGCTAGCATCGCTACCTGGGTTCCTCTTGGGCGCATACATGCCTATGGGGACAGTGCATGGACTGATACTGCGCTGCCACTATGGTGGGGAGGCTCTGCACATAGGTTTGGCCTAAGCATGTCCCTACACCTCGCCAGTCCCGTGTCTGAACTGATCGAGCTACCTTGTTGCTCATAAAGCACGGGTGTGTTTTGGCCTAGCGGTTGCCTATCAACATAGCACACAGGTGCCCTTCATCATTGGCATACAGGAAACCCTTCACATTGGCGCCCAGTCGCCTTTCATCATGGCCATCCCCCTTTAGCACATAAGCGGCACCTCCCATGAACCAGCAAGAGCAAGCAGAGAACTCCGCCCATACGACTTGAGGTCATGATCCAATGCTACTAACCTTGGTGGAGTCCATCTCATCGAACAATTCCTAATATTGCATCACACACATGGCTTGTCCTGTCCTACCTTGTCTCGGACGCCTCACGGGTTGCTTATACTATCACACTAGGCAGTTCGGCTATTCCGTATTCGTCAGAAACTGAATCGGATCGGTATTTATTCCGCTTCGACTCATCAAATCGCTGAAAATGAACTCGTTCTCTATTGTCGTGATGTCGTCAGCCGCCATATTTTGGTTGCTTCGGCCTTCAGTGCATTTTCTGTCAGAAAAAGGTTGGGGTGCGCACTGTGCATACGCTCCCAGGTTCCCGCCAAACTGCTGCAACCGAAACAGTTCCCGGGATTTTCCCTCGTTAGTTCCCGCCATCATTCAGTCCTTACTCGGTATATCAACCTCGGACCTTCGAATTCCCTCTCCTTCTCCTCTGCGATTTCTAATGGCTCCTTCTCGTCGCCTCAGCAATGGACGTTCTCCGTTGGTCAGCCAACAACGCCAAATCACGTCCTTCTTCTCCCCCGGCAAGTCCTCAACTTCCCCTTCTGTTTCTCCGGTTGTTCCGAAACAAAACCCCAAACCTAACCCTAGTACCAGCCCTAGCCCTGCTCCAACTCCGTCTCCTTCGGAGACGAAACAAAGAAAGCCCCCTCTAGTAGTTTATCCATCTCCCTGTCGTTCTCCTCTAACACCTCTTTCTGAAGCTGTAACAACGCCCGTTTCGGGGAAGAAACTCTATGGAGAAGAGGTTGTAGGGAAGAGACTTAGGGTTTATTGGCCGTTGGACAAAAGCTGGTATGAAGGTTGTGTCAAATCATTTAATAAAAAAACTGGTAAGCATTTGGTACAGTATGATGATGCTGAGGAGGAAGTTTTGGATCTCGGGGTTGAGAAGGTTGAGTGGACGAAGGAGGAGGTCAGAAGTTTTCGTCGGCTGCGTCTGAGTTCCGCTTGTGAGAATGTAGTTCCAGACGAGGAGGAGAATGCAGAAGATGCAAGTGATGGGGATAATTCCACAGATGAAGACTGGGGGCAAAATTTAGGCAAGGAGATTATTGAAGATGATTCAGAAGAGATGGATTTAGAGGAAGAGGGGGTCAATGAGGAAGTTAAAGACACTAAAAAATCTAGTGGAAAAAATATGACTTCCAGAAAGAGAAAAAATTTCGAATGGGATAAGGTAGGCTCTGGTAAGAAGATCAAGAGTGTTGGGAATGTTGAGAAGGGTGTGTTGAATGTGACGAAGGTTACGTTGGACAGTGGAAGCAGGCTAGTAGAGGCCGCAAGTGATGCTAATAGTAAGTGAAACGATTTTTCATTGTACATCCAGATTAGGGAAATGCATTGACGTATATGAGAATGAAATCAAAGAGGGTAGTTCCTTATGCTTATTGGAGCACCGAAGGGTTTATCTGTATGCTTTTGGAGCTTTGAATATCTCTTTGGTTGAATATTCTAAGATTACGTTGTTTAAGCAGAAATGGTTGTTTCCAATTATTTATTTTTTATGAGTTTTTATCTTGTTTTCTTGCCTTATTTAAAATGAATGCTATGTCAATGCATATAATGGGATGACAGGGAGTGTAGAAACATAAGTGCTCAGATGGACCAGCTTTTACTATAATTGCAGTATTAACTGGTATCTGTTAGACCAATGCCTTCATTCTATTTTCATTAAGCATAAAACCAGGGAACCCTCCAATCAAATAAATTTGATTGGATGAAATCATCTACCCTGCGTTGGTCTTTCTCTCTGCACCGTTGGATGGTTACAGATTTTTGTTCTGGCTGCTATTTGTACAACAAACTCATCTAGATGGCACCCATAGATCTGGTTTATTTATTGATTAGGCCATCTACCCTATGCATAGTAGTATTTCTGTTGTTTATTAATGTGAAAGTGTAGCACATGGGCTATCTCACATGTGTTCACGTAAAATACCAGCAAAAAATATTAGGCCATTATCCACTGTTGGTCCCAGCTATCTGGGGAATGTTTTGGTTATTATGGTTGGCTGTTTACTGTGGAATCTTTTCCATTTTTGCAGGGAGATATGTATCTCATATTACTGGCAACACCTTAACAGGTGATTCTGCAGAGCGATTTGCCTTGCGTGATGCAGAAAAGTTACGCTTTCTTGGGGAGTAAGTATTTATAGGATTAATTTCCTTTAATCTTCGCTTCATATATCATTACTTTTGGGTGGTTAACCTCTCAATTCTACTTCCTCTTGTCTTCAATTTATGTTGTGCTTAGCTTTACATGTGCTTCTAATATTGAAGAGGCATCTTATGTTCAATTCAGGCATCCTAAGTGACTGTATAGAGGATTCGTTTGTTTATGTTTACCCTAATTTCATTTTTGATGTTATTTGCTCATTTTTTGTCAATAATTGCAGGGGACGCAGAGACGCTGAAAGGAGACATCCTGGAGATGCAAATTATGATCCTAAAACTCTTTATTTGCCTAGTGACTTTTTAAAGAGCTTATCAGGCGGCCAGGTAATCTGTCTTAAAAGAATAGTTCATGGTCTTGTTGTTTCTTCTCTGTGCTTTTGTTGTTAGCTGATTTTGTTCAATGTGTAGAGACAATGGTGGGAGTTTAAATCAAAGCATATGGACAAGGTTCTATTTTTCAAGGTACAGCTGTAACTGGTAAAGAATTATTTGAGATATGGCATTTTCATCCAAGTTATCCATGTCTATACAAAGAACCAATTGATAAATGATTTATCCATTTTGGGGCAGATGGGCAAGTTTTATGAACTGTTTGAAATGGATGCACATATAGGAGCAAAAGAACTTGATTTGCAATACATGAAGGTATGCGTGACTTGAGCAACTTTTTTTAGTCACTACCTTCCTGATTCATTGCATATTATTGGGCTTTTTACACCATTGTTTATGACTTCTTACATCTTTGCTACAATTTTACAAGATATTTAAGGTCTTGAGAAAAAGAATAACTACCATTTGGGATTTATATTCTGAAACTTAAATGCAGCTATATTAACATTTTGTACATGCTTAATTTTCTGTTGTGTATGCATTCATCTTAATTTTCTAATTATATGTCATAAACTCTTTTTTGAGGATCTGCACATGTTTGCAGGGAGAGCAACCTCATTGTGGATTCCCGGAAAAGAATTTCTCACTCAATGTAGAGAAATTGGCTAGAAAGGTTGTGTATGATAGATCTTTTGATTATTATTATTGTTGTTGTTGTTGTTATTATTATTATTATTTAATTGGTGACTGAGAATTTTATTAATGTGGTAAAATAATGAATATGCACATAATGCCAAAGATCCCAAAGAAATCAAGTCTCAAGCACTCTATTGATGCATTTTCCATGATAGATATTTCCATTTATGATACTTTTTTAAAGTTTGTTTTTGTGCTTTACACATTATAACTGAAGTTTATTGGAGATAAGTCTATGTTTATGTGAATAGCCCATATGGGGTACATTGTATTTTTTAGGGTGGGGCCTTACTTTTACTATTTTGGAAGAACAGGGTTACCGAGTTCTTGTTGTGGAACAAACAGAAACACCTGAGCAGCTTGAGCTTCGTCGCAAAGAGAAAGGCTGTAAAGATAAGGTTAGTTTATTATTTATGAGATCCAAAATTAGTAACAATGGTTTCTTATATTTGTGGCAAGGGAATGCTGAAATATTACTTTCTCCATACTCATCTGCCACAACTGATAGGAAACAGTAGATCTTCTATCCCAAAGAGTTCACTATATCAGATGATCAGGGCTTGATTTTTGGTCCATGGGATTTGCATGTGTGTCCATTGATTGGTCTGGATTCTGTATCAATAACTCAACTCAACTATGCCTTGTGGAATCAGATATGACTCCTGTTTTGCCATTCCTTTCTGTTCAGTGCCATATCTCTTGTTAATTTATGAGCATAATATATATGATTTGGTGCCTTAGTTTGTTGTTAAATATCACATAAGTCGTGCTTACTCTTCATTGCATCTAAAATTCTTTTTGCAAAATTTGGCACTTAACTTGATGGCTATAATTTCATGCTATAGAATGCAAGAACAAAGAAACAGCGACTGATGTGCTCTCATATCTTCCAAGGTTGTGAAACGTGAAATATGTGCTGTGGTCACAAAAGGAACACTGACTGAAGGTGAAATGATGTCAGTCAATCCTGATGCTTCTTACCTGATGGCAGTGAGTGAAGGCTGTCAGATTTCAGGGAAACAAAAAGAGGATGTGGTTATTGGTGTATGTGTGGTTGATGTTTCTACAAGTAGGTTTATGCTTGGACAGGTAGAAATTCAGATCCTTTTCTTCTCACTGTTTTTCCCCCTTTAGTAAATGTAACGACATATATTACTCAAAAAAAAAAAGAGAGAAAAAGGTCACGCTGTGTTTGATTTGAAGGAAAATGTAAGGAGACTTGTACAAACCTTGTATAGAATTCTCTACTCTTCCCTACTTTTTCCTTCAAAACAAACATTGCCTTAATGTTCCCAAATAAATGTTTATAACTGATGGAATGATCCTAAACCATGATTTAAGGGCCTTTCTTCCTAGGATGTTACTGCAAGAACAGGCTTTTCTGGTTATTTGGAACTAGTTGATTTGTATCCAGGTTCTTGCATGTGTACCATGTGAGAAGATTTGATGTTTATGATCTGTACTAATTCCGTATTCGTTCAAACTTCTCAAATGTTTAATCCGATACTGCACTGTTTGAGACTACAACTGTCTAGTGCTCACTTAGTTGATTAGGAAACTGTTGATACTCAACCTGATCTTATCACATGATTAAGATTTTGTTGAACAATAAGCAGTTTCTTTAGTTAAAAACAGTGCCTAATTACAATGCCAAACTTTGCTGTAAGGTAGAACAAAAGTGAGTCATATGCACATACACATTTCTGACTTTGCATTTGGTTGATTATCCTTTTCTTACCAGTTTGGAGATGATATGGAACGCAATTCCTTATGTTCCCTACTCTCTGAGTTAAGACCTGTAGAAATCATAAAACCTGCTCATGTGCTGAGTCCTGAAACTGAAAAAGTATTACTGACACATACAAGAAGTCCTTTGATCAACGATTTGGTTCCAGTTTTGGAATTCTGGGATGCAGAGAAAACCATTAGTGAAGTTAGGAGAATTTACAAGCATCTGAATCAAAGTGTGTCTGGATCCGTGAATGAAGCTAGCTTGGGTAATTCTGCTTTTAGTGTTGGGAGTGATGGTTCAGGGTGCCTACCAGATGTTTTATCTGAGCTAGCGAGTATGGGAGACAATGGAAGCTGTGCCCTTTCTGCTTTTGGAGGGTGTCTTTTCTATTTAAGGCAGGCTCTTCTGGATGAGACTTTGCTTAGATTTGCTAAATTTGAGTTGCTTCCCTGCTCAGGGTTTCCTGATATCCCACAAAAATCATATATGGTACTTGATGCAGCTGCCCTTGAGAACCTAGAGATATTTGAGAACAACAAAAATGGAGGATCTTCAGGGTAATTTTGGCATATTTTGATTTAGTATTCCACCTTTAGGGTTCTGAGCTGATATTCTCATGTGTTTTTTCTTGCCTATGTAGGACACTATATGCACAACTAAATCACTGTGTTACTGCATTTGGGAAAAGATTGCTTAAAAGCTGGCTTGCAAGGCCTCTGTACCATGTGGTGTCGATTAGGGAACGCCAGAATGCAGTTGCATGTTTGAAGGTAAGCGGCATATTATAAAGGGCTTATTTGGGTTATCTATAAAGGTTCATCTAATGGGATTTGCAATCACCCTTAAACTTTGCAATCCATGAAAAATAGATAACACATAAAATTTTAATCGTGGAAGGGCTTGCATTATGGTTCAATTGTTTTTTAATGCTTTGGGATTTCCAAAACTCATGATTTAACTATTCAAGACATCTGGATTCTTTTTGTTTGAGAATATCAACCTATTCAAGGACCTCACCTAATAGCTTAAGCTTTTAGGTTGAGTGGTTCTTTGAGATGGTATCAAAGTCATTTTGACCAAGTGGTTTAGTGTTTGATCCTTGTTGCCCCCATTATAATTAATTAAGTTTCAGCACAAGGTATGGGTGGGCCTGTGCTTGTTCATGCTTCAAGCCCAAATGGGCTTTTCGTGTGAGGGGGCGTGTTAGAGAACATCAACCTATTCAAGGACCTTACCTAAAAGCTTAAGCTTTTAGGTTGAATGGTTCTTTGAGAATATCGGTACTATTGGGCGGTTAACTTACGAATTCTAATTCGTCTTGTTTTCAATTTTATGATGTGCTTAGATTTATGTATGTTTCTAAACTACAAAGATGCTTGTGAGTCTTATCCTCCATTCAGGCATCCTAAATGACTATATAAAGAGGGATATCTTTTCCCCTGTGGAAATTGTTGGTTTCCATTATATGTAAAGCTCCTTTTCTTTGGACAGTAAAATTAAGATTATAGTGATTAATGAAAATAGAATGGGTCTATAGGAGCTGTGAATATCTACATGATTATGCACCCAGAAAGGATCTTGAAATCAAGGCATCCCACTTCAACATGAAATTTGCAAATTTGGAATTTTGAATTGATCATAGATAGGGGCCATTGCTTGGTGTGATAGTAAAATCATGGGCTAACAAGCATTAGAATTTGGCTTTGAGTCTGCGAGCAGTCACTTTGTGCCAAAAATGCCAAAGGTTAGGTCTCTACCTCTCCCAAGACCCCAGATTGCAGGGACCAACATTTTTTTGGATAGATGATAACTGAGACCAACATTGGTTAATGGCCTTTTAAACTGAATATAGATGGACGACACTATAACCATGACCCCTGACATCTCATCAAACTTGTCAAAATCATAAATTTGGGCTTCTCCTTTCAAAGTGCCCTAACATTGCAAAAGGAGGGGGGATTTGCCATAAAAGCTTGGTTTTCTGTCCAAAGTTCAATAGGGACTACAAAGAAGTAAGCTCCTTCATTGTACAAGTAACAAACACACAATTCTGAAGGATTGATGAACCAGCTCCAAACACTATGTGAGCAAAAGAATAATCGATGATGAAATGGTCTGGCATTGCTGCTCCCATACAATACATAATATGGTAAAACAGATCCCGTTCATCACCTTTTCCCTTGAAAGTGTGGTCAATGGTTGATACCTTGTAGAAAGATGCACTCCACGGGATGGTAGGAATGGGAAAACAACCTATGAAGTTCTATGGGAATGAGTTGTCACATTTTCAGCCTGAGAACTGAAAAATTATTTAACCACAAAGTGCTTCTCCCTCGCCCAGAGCTGATTATAGTGCTTTCTTATGAATGATGATTTCAGGCCTAGACAAGGGGGGTTTAATGCTATGTACCTCCCATTTATTTGGATTTAGATGGAATATGGGAATCAACAACACATGATTACGATTGGCCATCAATTCGTAACAGTCTTTTACACCTTTCTATGAATAATTGTTCTGATAGAGGCAGGCAGATCTTGGTATGATGCTGAGTTCCCTTTACCACACACCACTTGAGAACAAGAAGAGCTAGCTCCCACTTCTGGATGGATAAGCCCCCTTTTAATTTGTTTTTCTCCCAGTTCCAATTCTTGTTTATATTCTTACATCACACTGCAAATGGTGAAACGCTGGTCGTGTGCCTTTATTAGTAAAGCCAAGAGGTCAAGTTGGGCTTTCTCCATAGTCCCATCCGAACATGCTAATTCCTCCAGGTTGCAACACCACGCATTTGGTGGAGTCATTTTTTAGCATGGATACCGGTTTGATTCACAAAGGCAGATAATTCCATGATGCTCCGAATGAAGGGGACCTTAATTGCTTTTTACCATGAATGTGTCCACAATTTCTCTAATGGATGGCATATAACCATAAGATTAAGCTTCATATGTATTGTTCACTTTAAAGATAAAAAATGGTAGATATCCTTAGCTTCTCTTCAGCATTTTAACATCACGCAATCACTATGTACCAATAGGTGGTTTAAAAAGATGAGGCTCTTGGTTGCAACTTTCCTGAATGGCACGAGGGTGTAGGGAATTCAAATTTAGAGTCATGTACAACACCTGCTAGCTTATAATTACTACCATCTTGGAGAACTATGCTAAAAAAGGAGTGTTCTCAATCACTTGGATTTATTTTTTCAAAAATAAGATGAAACCACTAGAGGTACTTAATGGAGAGAAATTGGAGAAATGTTTTCATATTCTTTAGAAACATTTGTGCACAAAGCCTCCCTCAGTGAAGGCAAACTAAACACATTTACAAATTTAAGAAAGATGCCTTTAGTCCCTGTCATCACTAAGAACTGTCACTGATTAGAAGTTTCTCTCTTAATCAAGCAGAAAAAAACTGTTTTTTCCCTTTGTATTAAAAATTACAATTGATTGCATTCTGTAATTTTTTCTATTTTGTGTCATTTCAACACAGGAAACCTGTGTTGCAAGTGACGTGCAGATTGCTTTTTTTTGGCATTGTACTTGTGTCCTTGGGTGTTATATCTTTTTACTATTTTTTGCTAATGAGGTTTGTTTTCCTTGCTAGGGAGTTCTACCTGCTGCTGTTGAATTTCGAAAAGAGATGTCTAGACTTCAGGATATGGAGCGGTTGCTGGCACGCCTCTTTGCCAGCAGGTGAGATGGAGTAGTCAGCACTTAAAATGGCTAATTTGGACTACATAGATGGATAGATAAATCATAGTAGAAAGGAAAATAAGAAATGCCATTGGGGAAAAAACTTCAAAATGAATATAGTAGCTTAACTCTGTTTTGTTGATTGGCCCAAAAGTCTGCATTTACAAACACAAGAAGTATGTAGGTGGAGTCTAATTAGGCTGATATTGATTCGTTTAAGATTTACAATGTTAACATTGTTTACTTTCCCACTAATTTTAGAAATTTCTTATTGGGATTCTAATATGTTATGGAAAGAAGTAACTTGATGTGTATGATACCTGGATACCTCTATAAAAATATATGAACATGATAGAAATTTAATTAAATACGACAAGGCATAAGTCTTAAAGACAATTAGCTTCAAAAGCTAGATATAAACACATGATATAAGCATATAATGTGAAAGATGCTTCCCACCAAAGGATTTTAGGCCAATTAGCTTGGTGAATAGCTTATATAAAATCATTGCTAAGGTGTTGTCTTTGAGGCTGAAGGAGGTTTTGCCAGACATCATCGCACAAAATCAGGGAGCTTTTGTGAGTGGAAGACAAATCACTAATCAAATCTTAATTGGTAATGAGAGTGTGGAGAACTTTAAGAAGGATAAAAAGAAGGGAGTGGTTTGTAAGTTTGACTTGGAAAAGGCTTATTACTTGGTGGGCTGGGAATTTTCGAAGGAAGTCTTGATGAAATTGGGGTTTGGGGCTAGATGGTGCAATTGGATCATGGGTTGTGTCTGGAATTGTCATTATTTAGTGTTAGTGAATGGGATATTGATAGATTTCTTTCCAGCCAGTAGGGGTATAAGACAAGGAGACCCCATCTCTCCTTTCTTGTTCATACTAATTACGGAGGTTCTGGGGAAATTGATTCGCAAAGCAGACTTGAGGGGTCTCATTAGAGGGTGGAGAGTTGGGAGGGAGGAAACCCCCTCACTCATTTGCAGTTTGCTGATGACACGATTCTGTTTTGTGAAGGTGGTAATGTGAGCTCTATCGGGAACTTGAAGTTGGTGATACAATTGTTTGAGCAAATGTCAAACTTGATGGTGAACTTTGGGAAAAGTTGCGTAGTGGGGGTGAATATGGAGGAGGGAGAGATCAGGGAGAGTGTAGAAGTGTCGGGGTGTGAAGTTTCAGGGTGGCCATTGAATTATTTAGGGTTGCCATTAGGCGATAACCCTTTGAGGGAGAGCTTTTGGAACCCGGTGGTGGAAAGGTTTGAAAAGAGATTGGTCTCTTGGAAAAAGAATTACCTCTCTCTTGGTGGAAGAATTACGTTGATTAAGGCCACACTCGCTAATTTACCCATCTATTTCCTGTCTGTGTTTAAAATCCCAGTGAAGGTGTTTAATAGATTGGAGAAGTTGATGAGAGGTTTCCTGTGGGAGCCAGGAGAGGAGAAGAGGGATCGTAGAGTCAGTTGGGAGGTAGTGTGCAGGAGTAAAACTTGTGGTGGTTTGGAGATTGAGAATATTAGAAGAAGGAATATGTCTCTTCTAGGGAAGTGGTTGTGGAGGTTCCCCTTGGAGGAGGAGAAGCTATGGGCTAGAATAGTGGAAAGTATACATGGGCTGGAGCACAATGGTTGGGATGTTGGAATCAGAGTTAGGACCAGAAGATTTTTTCCTTGGAAAGCCATTCACGATCTGCTTCCAGTTTTCTCCCATAATATCAGGTATGATGTGGAGGTTCCCCTTGGAGAAGGAGAAGCTATGGGCTAGAATGGTGGAAAGTATACATGGGCTGGAGCACAATGGTTGGGATGTTGGAATCAGAGTTAGGACCAGAAGATTTTTTCCTTGGAAAGCCATTCACGATCTGCTTCCTGTTTTCTCCCCTAATATCAGGTATGATCTGAATTCCGGTGACTCCATCAAATTTTGGGAACAAACTTGGGTGGGGAATGCCCCTCTAAAGGATCAGTTTCCTTCCTTGTATGCTTTATCTGATCTTAAAAATGAGCCAATTTCATCCTTCATCACCCCGTCCTCTTCCACTTCTGGGCTTGGGTGGAATTTGGGTCTAAGAAGGGCTTTGAGGGATTCAAACATCGACAATATTTCAAGCCTTATTGGACTCCTTGATAATGTTGTCTTAGACCCCACAAGGGCGGACTCTAGAATTTGGACCCCTACCCCTATTGGCTTCTTGTCCTGTGCTTCATTTTTCAAAGTCTTAAGCCAATCCACCAGTCCTAGAACTCCTCCTTTCCCTGTTGATGAGGTTTGGTGTAGAGCAATCCCTCCTAGGGTTGGTAGTTTTTCTTGGGAAGTCTATCTGGAAAGATTCAACACTGGTGATCTATTCCAAACGAAGAGACCCAATACTTGTTTGTCACCCCATTGGTGTGTTCTATGTAAAGCGGATGGGGAGATTGGTTTTCATCTACTGGTGTCTTGCCATTTTGCGAGGTTAATTTGGGAATGGGCCATTTCCCTCTTTGGGTGTAGATGTAACCCTCCTTTAGATCTATAGGGCCTCTTTTCCCCTTCTTTCTTCAGGTGGCGTAGGGAAAAGGGGAAGGACTATGTGGAGAGGACTGAGGGTTGCAGTATGTTGGACATTATGGGAAGAAAGAAACTTTAGGATATTTTCAAAAGCTGAGAGAGGGGTGGAAGAACTAAAGGCTATCATTCATATTAGGGCTGTTCATGTTAGACAGTGTATGCCCTTAGCTCCAATCAGAATGATGTACATTATGACATTTAATGTAAATGAATAAAATACATATTTGATTCATGTTATTATGGTGTGTTTTTGTGTAATACCCTTAAATTGGACACATATGAGACTCGTGTTAATTTAGAATCTTTACAGTCGTTGGATAGATCTGGGGAGATTTATCCTACCAAGGTTGACACTGATGTGCCGTCAAGTTGGTTGGGGTGGCTTGTCTCAGTTGCCAGGGTGAGACTTGAGGTACATGCAGTGTGGGTTTTCTTGAAACCCTGAATCGGACCAGAATTCCAGTATTGGCCTGGACCTTGGAGATAGATGGGCAAAACTGGAATGTTACACTTGACCCCTAGACTCGATTATGATACTGTACTAGGTGTTGGATTGGGCTGTCTTTGATATGCCAACGGTGAGATCCTTAGAGGGGGTTAAAACCTGGGTATGTTGGGACAATCCGAGAATTCATCTGAGTGGGTGATCATAATGACAGGATTAGCCCCTTTGTCGAATAAAGTGAATGATCGGGGGTGCACTATCTTTGATGGAAACCAAAGCTGCCGGCAGTTGATTTCAACCGTTGAAATTTGTTTTGCAAAATATATTTATATAGAGATATACATATATATATATATATATATATTATGGTTTCAAAATGTTTGCAAAAGGTTTTAATTCCTTGGATCCATGTGAGTAGAGAGTGCAACATTATACCTTGCAGCTGAGGGAGAGGTCATTTTTTGTCGGGCAGTGTTTGATCATTATGGGCTGAGAGGTTAAGTGTAAGACCATTGAGGGTAATACCTGATGGGCTAATCTTGCATTTGCCCACAGTCCTTGGGTTTTTATAAGGTGGCTTGACCCAGGGACCATTTAGTGTAAATGTTGGGCCCATTAAGAGCCCATGGTGATGGACTCAGGGGTTCACTTTTTCCTACAGTGAATTCGGCCAGGCCTTGTAACAGAGTTTGGGCTGAACCCATGTGGTTGATGTGTAGATCAATGTTCGAGTCCCACACCATACAAGGATATCCAACTGGGAAGCAGTTTGGAGGATAAGTGAGCACATGGACTTAATGGGCCTAAAGCCCAATTTGAACTGGTTTAATATGATTAATTAAAAAGGGGCGGTTCTAGGATTTAAATTAACAGATAGGATAAGTGATTGTCCCTATCCACTTAGAGAGTCCAGATCCAAATAGAGATTTGGATAAGGAAACTCCTAATCAGATTAGGAGGGCTGATCTTTATCTGTAGATAAGATAAGGGATTATCCTTATCTCTTAAAGAGAGTCCAGATCCAAATACAAGATTTGGATTAGGAGAACCTCTCTTTAAGGCTATAAATAGAGAAGGGCAAACCCCAGTTCATCCTTTAAGATTATTGATTCAAGAGAGAAGACAACTGTAATTGGATTGATGCCATTTTCTGCTCTTGCCTTCTCCTGCTGTTGCCGCCATTGCCAGTTCGATCTCCACCTGTAGGAGTGATCAAGAAAGGTTCTTGATATAAGTTTTTGGGAGAAAAACTGATATGAAGTCATGCTCACTCGCCCTCCATCAGATTCTTGGTGAAGAATCAGTTTCTTGCTGAAGAACCACCCTGTTGATTTTGCTCCACCCTACGTTGTGTCATCTTCAGTGGGAGCAATTTTCGGTGATCTCCTTGGGCGTGAACACCTTCATTGGGAGTTACTACTACTCTGTATCAGGTATATCCTTCTCTTACCCTTTTGGTTTCAGATCTAGTCTGGTTTAGGGTTCAAGATTGATCATTGAAAATGCAGTTTTCTAAAACAGGGATGGTGATTCCCATACGGGAGAGAAATTTTTGAAATTTCGCCCAACCTACCTGCAGGGTTCGGCTATCCATATGATGGATTTCTCTTCCCTTTAGTTCAGTGGTTGAGATCTTTGGAACTATTCACAGATTACACGGTGGATGACATGTTGAGGAAGTGGGGTGAAATAGCAGAATGCACACAGACCAAGTTAGTAATGAGTGTGTATTGGACCCCTCCACCTGTTGGATTCATGAAATTAAACTTTGATGGGAGTAGTAGGGGGAACCTTGGACAATCAGGGATTGGGGGTGTCTTTAGGGATGAGAATGGGGTCATTTTTTCCATGTTCTCGGTCCAATTGGGGTGGGTGACTCCCTTAGAGCTGAGATCTTTGCAGTTATGGAAGGAGTCCAGAAAGCTGAGGAGATGAACATCAGAAAACTCCTAATTGAAGGGGATTTGGAGGTGGTGATAGGGTGGCTGAATGTAGACAGCAATTGTCTATGGAAGTACAACAATCCGAGGAGGAAACTTAAGTGGTTGGTGCAGGAGATGGAAGTTAAGATGTGCTGGGTTAAAAGATCAGCCAATTCTTTAGCTGATGGTTTAGCTAAACAAGGGGCAGAAAGGGATTCAATGTTTTGGGCTAAGTTGTAACTTTATTGTATCTTCCTATTCTTTTGTTTTTCTTGAGAACCTTTGCTGTTTTTGGAAGATAAGTGTGTTTGTCTTCCTTATGTAACTTTTTTGGTGAATTAATGAAATTGTTATTGATAAAAAAAAGATATAAGCATATAATGTGGGATACCTATACCCATTTCTGTGTCCAGAACTTTTGGGAATGAAGAATTGTATCTCTGTTTCCTGTGTTCAAATCTGTATCTGTTATGCATTCATGGGAAGAATTACTGCCGCCGGCAGCAGCAGAGAGGGGGGCCCACACAGTAGCTTATCTTGCCACGTCAGCTCTTCTTGCCAGCTCGCCAATAGTTTACTTATTCCAGTTCTGTTCTTACTTATCTATTAAAGATAGGAACTGAGTTCTGTTAGAAGTCTGTTAGAAGTAGGAGTTCTGTTCTTACTTATCTATTAGAGATAAGAACTGAGTTCTGTTAGAAGTCTGTTAGAAGTAGGAGTTTGATTTAAAGTTGGATTGTCCTAGCTTAGTCGAATGGAGCAAGGAGTCTCCTCTTGTAATCTCCTATTTAAGGAGCTGTGATTTGGGAATAAAGTATTCAGTTTCTAGTCAAGAGAAGAGTGAGGAGAGTTCGGGTGGTCTCTTGGACAAATCACCCATTCGGTTTTCCACAATAGGGTCTGTTCGCATGGGAAGGCGCAAGGGGAAGCAAGAGGTTCTCCCCGTAGACCGACCCGTGATGAGATCCTACGCCCGGGCCCATAACAGTATTTGAGCACCATAGGTTTCAATGTGCTGTTTGTGTAGGAGGGCAAGTTAAGGTGACTTGCACTTCTGGATTCTTAAACTATGCAGTTAGACGTTTAGTGTGTCCAACATAAGAAGTTGAAGGTTAAATCAAAAAGATGGAAGAGGCTTAGTGAAAATTGTGGATTAATTGTTTCTCTAAGATGCATGAGCCTTTTATTTTCCTGGAGTGGGGGAGGGGGATTAACCAAGGAGAGATGTGGATTAATACTATTGGTGTACATGGTTCCATTAGTATGAACTATTGTGGAATTTAGGGGCTGCAGTTAAAGGTGTATTAGCCGCTGACCAGCTGGCCTATGCTTGGACTAAAACCAAAGAAAAAGGATATGGGTCTAGCAATAAGGTAGATGATGTTGTAGGACAGGTAGACAGTGATTAATGATGAAGAATATAAGTGGATGGTGCAGAGAGCTTGCTGCCCACCAAGAAATGAGCAAGAGATTAGAAATGGTGGACAAAACCAGAGATCAGAAAGAAGGAAAAGAGCAGCAGATCTGTTTGCAGCCCTAGTTTCTATAGCATGGGATAATCAATCACCATAACATCCATACATTGCATTGCATACCATAGCAGCAGATGAGTCTTTGGCAGCTCAAAAAAGTCAAAACTAAGGCTGCAAATGGATTGGATCAAATCTGGGTATGGTTATATCTCGATCCGATCCAATAACAATCCAAGAGATCTGAATTTATCTGGTATCTGGTGGATCTATAAAAGATGGATTCAAATTCAATTCATTTGTATATCTAGATATCCTATTTGAATCTGATTCAATTAAAATATTAGTAAATTTGCATAAGATTAGCATAAATGTCTAATCTTAAATATAGAACAAATGGTATATATCATAAAGGGAAAAATAAGTTAGTATTTTTTTTCTTACCAAAAAAAGAAAATAAGTTTAATATTGGATTGAATCAACCAACATCCAGATTCAATCTGATTAATAAATGGATCATATTTTGAATCCATTTATTTCTAAATGGATACCCAAAACTGAATGAAATGAATCATATCAAATGCTAAATATGTTGGTGAAAAAATCTTTATAGCATCTTCAATACCCATCCAAATCACACATGAACAGTTTCAAACTCCTCTAAAAAGTTGGGTGATTTAGATTTTGCTCCATGAGTTGCTGCATCACCTTGAGTTATATATGTAATTTTCTTGTTCTTTCCAAAAAAACTTAAAAAAGCATTACATCTACATTAAATTCTTCTAGAATTACTCTTGATCAAAACCTAGAGTTCTGTTTTTTATTGGCTTTGTCAACTGCCATAAGGTTTGCTGACATAATCTGATGGTAATGATGATATCAGCATATGGGAAAGTGTGCAATCAACTGCAAAGCCTTGGATCTATGCTCTGGTTACAACCTGTGGCAATTAAAAAACTTGATTAGAGAAGAAAAGAAGAAAAAAGAGGAAAAATAGAGAGACAAGGGAAGAGAAAGTTTAAGAGAGCAAAAACATGAATTGCTAGGCCTTCTTAGTAATATCTATAATAGAAGGTAAAATGATGATAAAAGAAATATAATAGAAGGTAAAATGATGGAATTGTCCTCACACAAAAATATAAATGTCTCTCATGTCTAGATTTCATAACTTAATTTTAGTACATCATGGTTTTACTGAGGCCCACTATAATACTGAAAATGTGTATTAAGCACAACAAATAAACTGGTATCATGGAAGTGGTAACCAGTCAACTGGTATTCATCAAAATTCACAGAGGGGGATTCTGATTAGTCAAAGTTCTTCCAGTATCATACCCTTGTGGCATCATTGAAACTGGGCAATTTTACTATAAATAATTATTATGGGAATTTCTGTAAATATTAAGTCTGAAAGTTGCTAAGATTAGTAATTTGATTTTTTTTGCTACAATAGGATTTCTATAAGTCTTGGACAGAAGTATTTCTAAGACACCAATAAATAGAAATTAAAAAACTCAAAAAATACTAATATCTCAATTATCCAAGAATTCTGAAATTGGTGTAGAAATCAGGAGAAAACTGATTTATTCTCCATTAATTCTTTCCTTGCTTCCATACTGGTTTTAGGAGATACAGTCAAGGGAAAGAATCTTGACCACATTTGTTATAGGGCTTTGACTAGAGATCTGAGTAGCATCTTTGGATGGTAGAGGCTGTTCTTTTTGTTCCTTCTGAAATTTTCTGGAGTATTTGGAAGAAAGGGAATAGAAGAATTAAAGGTGTCCAAAGGTGAACGACCTTTTATACATCTTTTTGTGGATGCTAACAGCTTCATTATAGATTAGGTTTTAATTCTGAAAGAGTTTGTTGGAGTCAGCCTGTGGTGTTTTGGATACAACCGATCCTCCATTTTAGGTGTAGTAATTGGTCCACTATAAAGGATCTTTTGTTGGATCAATTGCCTTATACATATACTATTTTTTTCTCTGGGTCTTGGTAAAAGAAAAAATATGTACTTTTTTTTGATTGGAGGAAAAAAATCAAAAGAAAATGAGCCTTTATAATACAAACCTCAATGTTTTTAGGGTGTTCTTTGCATGCTACTGTTTTAGGGATTGGTTTATGGTTCTAAAGCATGGCATCCAAATTGCTTTGCAAATTCTATGACATTACACACACACACACAGATATATATATATTGGGTTCTAACATTCCCCCAAGTTTTCACTACAAAATATACATTGATGATAAGTTTTGATGATTTTGTTTGTGGAATCGCTTAGCATCTGATTTGCATGGAATGCAGTGAAGCTAATGGAAGGAATGCCAATAAAGTAGTCCTTTATGAGGATGCAGCAAAGAAACAACTTCAAGAATTTACTACTGCATTACGTGGTTGTGAATTGATGGTCCAAGCATGCACTTCTCTCAGTGCTATACTGGATTCTGTTAAATCTCATCTACTCCAACATTTATTGACACCTGGTATAGTTGATTTTCTATCGTTGGCATTGTGATACAAGTCCTATTTTTCATCTCATCTGTAAATAAATGGCAGGAAAAGGTCTACCTGATGTCCATTCCATTCTAAAGCATTTTAAGGATGCTTTTGATTGGATAGAAGCTGATAAGACAGGACGTATTATACCCCATGAAGGAGTTGATGTGGAATATGACTCTGCCTGTAAAAAAGTTGAGGAAATTGAATCTAGCTTTGCAAAGCACCTCAAGAAACAACGAAAAGTACTTGGAGATGTTTCAGTAAGATGCGTGCCGAACTGTATTATCTTCCTTATCTTAATGCCCTATTTTTCTGATGACCAACTTCTTTCCTCTTGTGCTTATTGTAGATCAAATATGTTACAGTTGGAAAAGAGTCATATCTTCTAGAAGTGCCTGAGAGCATGCAAATAACTGTTCCTCGGGATTATGAATTACGATCATCCAGAAAGGTATGTAATGAAAATGGATTAATGTCTGAATTCCATGCTGTTGCTGTACTTTACTCTCTGAAATAGTTATTTGATGTTTATACCATGGTTGAAAAACCTGGGACTTCAGTCTAACTCAGCCAACACTCGGTATGGTGAGTTGGTGAATCAATGAGCATGCCATGACAAGTTGGACATTTTTTTTTTAATTTTACATAAATACAAACAAATGCAGAGGAATGAGTTAGGTTGCAAGCAGAAGCAGGTAGCTTACTGTGAGGACTGAGGAGACTTGACAAGCTTGAATGTGGTGCTTCTTGCCTCCTTTCACTTCTCTACTGTCTTTTCACACCATATTTATCTTCAATTTATTATCTCAATTATTTGAGAAGACCATGAAGCTTGTCAAGTATGATCTCGACTTTGTGAAGACAGTAGACATCATAAATATTTATCTTCATACTTGTACAAGCAGGATCATACCTGTACTTATGATGGACTGAGATTCATTTATTTGAGAGACCATGCAGCTTTTTAGCTTTTGAAGCAAGATCAAGTAACCATAAACTGAATTGTTTGATAGACCATGAAGCTACTATAGCAGTTACATTATTAGAATGTTTGGAGGATGTCTTTCTTTACCATTCCCATAGTGATGAAAGGATTTGGATTCTTAACCAGAAAGGGATATTTTCTTGTACATCTTTTTTTTGAAGTCCTAACCGAGAGCTCCTCTCCCCAATTGAATTGTCTGGTCAACTCCATTTGGAAAGGTCCCACCCCTCCAAAAACACGAGTTGTTTCATTGGGAAGTATTCCATGATAAGACCAATACCTTTGAGAATCTGCATGTAGGAAACCTTGTTGCCTCTTATCTTTCTCATTCTTGTCTCTTTTAGAAGGAACTAGTGAGAACACCTTCATCTACTACACTAATCTCCTGCCATTCTTTTTTAATCCCATCCCAAACAAAGAGGCAAAATGATGTGGAGGTGTGTTAGAGCAGTCATTCTTTGGTGCATGTTGAAATAACTTAGTTTATTTTAAGTTTAGTGCCGCAAGGGCACCTTTGTAATTTTTTCTTCTTTTTTCTGTATGGTCGCCCTAGTATAAATACCAAATAAACTGGCACTGCCAGTTGACTTTTTGTCTCTCTCAATTCTCTCTTCTTCCTTTTCCTTCTTCTCTTCTCTCTGTTCTGGAATCATATCATCTCAGAACCAAGAAAACAGTGCATATGGGAAGAAAGAAACTCGTGAATTTTCAAAGATAAGTTGGAAAATTAAGGTGCACTAGTGGATAACATATTGGTGAATATCATTCATTGGCTAAAAACTTCTTTCAACACTTTTTGTAGATGACATTTTCAGGAACTGATTGGCAATAGCTTCTTCAAAGACAGTAGTTAAAAACAATCAGTAAAATTGGCAATCACCTAATGTTGATAGGATAGAGATGAATTTTGATGGATGCAGTTTAGGAAATCCAATGCCATTTGGAATAGATAGAGACTGGTGATTCAATTAAAGCAGAATTATGGGCAGTGCTGCATGGTCTAAGACTGGCTGTTCACTTTTCTACAAAATACAGGTTGGTGGTTGCTCAATGGTTATAATAGCTTGGCAAAAAACATTGAGTGGAATCATGGAAGTACAGACATGTACTAAGGGAAATATCAAATCTATCTTAAAAAACTAGAGTTCAATTCAGTTGGACTGAATTAGGGCAGAATTGTGGGCATTGCTGCATGGTCTTAGGCTATCTGTGTCACTTGTCTACAAAAAAATACAGGTTAAAGGTGACTCAACGGTTATAGTGGCTTGGTGAAGAGCGTTGAGTGGGATCATGGAAGTACAAATATGTGCTAAGGGAAATATCAAACATATCTGATGTAGGACCAGCTCAGTTCTAGTCCTTAGAGAATGTTGAGTGGTCTTCTTGATCGAAGTTTTAGGGCTGTTGATGGCTGTAATGGCTTCTTGAAGGAATAAAAGATAAAATGGGGAGAGAAAGAAGAGAGAAAAATACCTAGAATCACTCACATGGTGCCTAGAATCACTTTAGGGCATGGGAATCACTCACATAGCTAGCATAAGCTGAAGAAAACTCAATATATTTCATTGCCTTTGTGTAAGTTGGGCAATTGTGACCCTGACTGCAAGTCAATAGCATGCTGATTGTCTCTCATGGGCGGTAACTCATTATTTAGCTCATCTGGTGCCAAATCTGAAAACTCATCCAACACTCAGACCACTTCTTTGGGCATTTCAGTAGGTGGAACAACATCTGGTTGCTTTACCTCCTTGGGTATTACAACATATACAACTCCTATCTCCTTGCTTTCTACTTCAAACTCTTTTTGGAGAGCAAATGCAATGGTTTTTTCTTAGATTCTGAATATGTTCAAGACTGCTATCAGTCTTGGGCACTAAGAAAATTTAGGTTCGAACAGAAGAGAAAGTGAAGAAGAAAGAGGAGGAAGAGTAGTGAGAGAGCAGTAGAACACAGGTTTGGAAGGAAGGACAGATTCTCAATAATCTGCCGCCGCCACTTCAATTAAATATTTATATGTTATGCTAGTTACATGAAAGGACATATCTGCCCTTGGTGTTTACATCATAACACTTAATAATATAAAAACTGAAAAGTAAATAACAGAATAACATAACAGATTGGCTAGGTACATTTTACCCTACGGATAGAGTGTGGGGCCCACATCAGTTTCTCTACACTCCTCAAGTTGGGAGTAAATGCTTATCATTCCCAACTTGGATAGATCTGCTTCTAGCTTCTTTCTTGATATAGCTTTAGTGAGGATATCTGCTAGTTGCATACTGGATGTGATGTAAGGGAGGCATATTTCTTGAGATGAGACCCTCTCTCGTACAAAATGTCGGTCAACTTCAATGTGTTTGGTTCTGTCATGCTGCACTGGATTATGTGCTATATTAATGGCTGCTTGATTATCACAATACAACATCAGAGGCTTCTCATACTCAATACCCAACTCCTCAAGTAGAGATCTTAGCCATAGGATTTCAGCCACTCCGTTGGCCATGGACCTGTATTCTGCTTCAGCACTAGACCGGGAGACAACGCTTTGTTTCTTACTTCTCCAGGAGATAATGCTTCCTCCCACAAGGGCACAATATCCTGAGGTAGACCGTCTGTCATCAACACTCCCAGCCCAATCGGCATCTGTATAGACCTCCACCTTCATGTGGTTATTGTTCTTGAACAGTATACCCCTACTCGGGCATCTCTTCAAGTAGGCTAAAATTCTTTCTGCCGCAAGATGTGTGGTTGTAGGAGAATGCATGTACTGGCTGACAACACTAACAATATAAGTAATATCCTGTCGAGTTAGGTAGAGATATAGGAGCTTTCCTACCAATCGCTGGAACATAACCTTGTCTTCAAGAAGCTCCCCACTCTTTGCACTAATCCTGTGGTTCTGTTTAATTAGTGTATCTGCAGGCTTGACACCTAACTTTCCAGTTTCTGCCAACAGATCTAGAACATATTTCCTCTGAGAGACAAAAATCCCCTTTTTGGATCTAGCAATCTCAATACCCAAAAAATACCGGAGTACACCAAGGTCTTTCACCTCAAATTCTTGATGAAGGAGCTGTTTAAGGGACTCAATCTCATGGCTATCATTCCCTGTAACCACAATATCATCAACATATATTGCCAGTAGTGTCAAGGAGGACTCCACCCTCTTGATGAATAGAGTATGATCTGACTGAGTCTATACATAATCAAACTTCACAAGGGCTAGTTTGAACCTATCGAACCAAGCCCTAGGTGACTGTTTCAAACCATATAAAGCCTTGTTGAGTCGACAAACCTTCTTACCTGTTTCTGCATCATAGAATCTAGGAGGCAAACGCATGTAAACTACTTCTTGCAGATCTCCATTCAAAAAAGCATTTTTCACATCCATTTGGTATAAAGGCCAAGTGTGACTTGCTGCAAGGGATAATAGGACTCGAATGGTGGTCATCTTGGCTATCGGGGCAAAGGTCTCCAAATAATCTATGCCATAAGTCTGTGTAAACCCTCTTGCAACCAATCGAGCTTTATACCTCTCAATGGACCCATCTGCATTATGCTTCACAGTAAATACCCATCTACATCCAACTGGTTTCTTTCCTTTGGGCAGATCAACTATCTCCCAGGTATTATTTTTCAACAGAGCATCCATCTCAACCTACATTGCATCTTTCCATTCCGGGACGGATAGGGCCTCTTGCACTGTTCTTGGAATAGGGACATTGGAAATGGAACTAAGGTAGGACCTGTAGGTAGGAGATAGGCGATCATAGTATAAAAAATGGGAAATACAGTGGGCTGTAGATGTGGTACAATGTCGTTTCCCTTTACGGACTGCAATCGGAAGATCAAGGTCATTTGTAGGAGGTGAAATGGCAACAATAGAGGAAGTCTCTGTGGGTCCTGGGACTGTAATGCCTGGACCTAGAGCCGCAGATGAGATTGGAGTTGGCATGGACTGTTGATGATCGGGATCAACCTGCCTGCACTGCTTGTGATAAACCCTCAACTCCTGATCCCTCTGACCACCCTCACCATTGCAGCTTCCCCTCAACTCTTGATCCCTCTGGCCGCCCTCACCATTGCAGCTCCCATCACCCAATGGAGTAGGTAAAGGAACTACCCCACTCTCACTGCTCTCCCCTTGAAGACAAGGACTTAAACCCCTACTCTCACTGCTCTCCCCCTGAGGAGAAACCCGAGGATAATAGGGTGTTTCCTCAAAGAAAGTGACATCCATGGAGACGAACTTCCTCCCTGAGACAGGATCATAGCAGCAATACCCCTTTTGAGTTTGTGCACAACCAAGGAAAATGCATTTGGAGGCCTTGGGTTCAAACTTGGAGTGGTGGGGTCCGAGAAGCTGAACAAAGCAGGTACAACTGAATGCTTTAAGGGGAATAGAAAACAACTCATGTGGGTATAGAAGGGAAAAATGAGATCTCAAATCAAGAACCCGGGACGAAATCTGATTAATAAGATATAACGCCGTGAGGATAGCATCACCCTAGAAGCGAATAGGGACATTGGAGGTAAACATAAGACTTCTAGCCACCTCCAAGATGTGCCTATTCTTCCTTTCGGCAACCCCATTGTGCTAAGGTGTATGAGGGCAAGAGCTCTGATGGATAACCCCATGATTAAGAAGGTAAGATGCCAATGGCTTAGCAAAGTATTCCTTTGCATTATCAGATCTAAGAACTTTGATCTTGGCATCAAACTGGGTTAGGATCATTTGATGAAAGTTTTGGGTTAGGGTAGGAACCTCATCTCGTGAACGCATAAGATAAACCCAAGAAAATCGGGTATGGTCATCAACAAATAACAAAAAATATCTGTACCCACCCATAGAAGGAATGTGATATGGCCCCCAAACATCCGTATGCACAAGATCAAAAGGACAATTACTCCTTTTATTACTAAATGAATAAGAGTTTCTACAATGTTTAGCAAACTCACAACTTTCTCATTGCAACTGGTACAACTCAACAGACTCAAACAAATTAGGAAACAGACTCTTTAAGGACTGAAAAGACAAATGGCCCAATCGGTTATGCCAAAGCATAACCGAGCTCACACTCTGGGAAAGAAGTGACCTCTTACCCATTGACTCTTCCTGATGAGAACTCTCCCCGAGCAGATAGATCCCATTCGTCTCATGGCCAGTCCCAATCACCTCCTTCGTCTTCAGGTCCTGAAAAACACACCGGTCATGGAAGAAAGTTACTGAGTAGTTCATGTGTTTGGTAATACTACTAACTGAAAGGAGGTTAGTATCAAGCTTAGGAACATGTAAGACAGAAGACAAGGAGATCGTATTTGATAACTTAATGCCCCCCTTCCCAGAAATAGGAACCAGGGAGCCATCAGCAATAGATACTTTATCCCTACCAGATAACAAATGGTAAGTGGTAAACAATGAAGGCAAGCTAGTCATGTGGTCGGATGCACCTGAATCTATTACCCAACAAGGTTCAGTAGTACCTGGAGTTGAGGCATGGTAGGCTGAAGATAGAGTACCTGAATTTACGGTTGTAATCTGACCACCCATCTCAAAAACACTACCATAACTGATGTTCCCAAAGCTGCCTTCTGCCTGATTTTTAAACTCCATCACGGTCAAGTCTTAAAACAACAGTTGAACTACCAATCACAATAAAAAAACAGTATAGGCCTGATCTGTATTCAAAGTGTATGTGCACAAAACTGAGATAACTCTGATCTGAAATCAACTAGCAACCACAATAGTAGCTGTTCGTAGAGCTCTAACCCCTTAAGAGAGTTCAAAAACCCCAAAAAACTCTGAAAAACAGCTTAGAAGTAGGTCTGATATGCTTGGCAAAATTAGGGTTTTAATCAGTCCTTAAAGCGAATTCTCAGTCGTACACTCCAGATAGCACCGTACGGATAAGGCTTGTATTAGGGGTAATATGAAACCCTAAAACTGATCAATGTTGAGGAGAGAACTATTAGGGTTTGCCGTAGTATTAGATCACACGGTTCAGTCCTGTACTAGGGTTTGCCGCAGAGACAAAATCCTAGAGAATAGAAAGATAAAACCCTAGAGTGGTTCGGCCGCCCTTGCTAGATAGGTCCAACCTATCTTCTCTGAGAGTACTTCTCTCAGAAAATAAAAAAAAAAACTTACAATAGGATGTTGTTCGCTGCCTTCCAAGGTCACCCGAACCCTAGTCTTCTCTGATCCTTCCTGACCACCAACACTCTGCGACCATAACAAGCTTCCAACAGTTGTTAGCACTTCTGGCGATCTCCAAGAATCAGTCTGCGAACTCCACCCTTTCAGCTTCCAGTCCTAGGAGATTCGTATGTGGTCGGTTGGTATTAGACTCACATGAGAAACCCTAGCTTGGCTCTGATACCATGAAGATGTTCAAGACTGCTATCAGTCTTGGGCACTAAGAAAATTTAGGTTCGAGCAGAAGAGAAAGTGAAGAAGAAAGAGGAGAAAGAGTAGTGAGAGAGCAGTAGAACACAGGTTTGGGTGCCGCCGCCACTTCAATTTAATATTTATATGTTATGCTAGTTACATGAAAGGACATATCTGCCCTTGGTGTTTACATCATAACACTTAACAATATAAAAACTGAAAAGTAAATAACAAAACTAGAATAACAGAATAACATAACATATAGACTAGGTATATTCTACCCTATGGACAGAGTGGTCCCACAGCTGTGGGGCCCACATCAGTTTCTCTACAGATTCAGCAATGGGCCCTTGGGCTGTAATCTCCTTTTGAGGTGGTCTGGCATGCCTTTTAATAACTTTCGATGACATTGGCTTCATGATAACTCACTTCCCTTAAATAGGAAGTGATAGGTGTTGTCCCTTCCACAATGGTTGATATCCCTATCATGGTTTTCAAAATCGGACCGGACTGGACAGTCAGACTGGAAAAACTTGGAACCGGTCAGGTGACCAGTTCTGTTTTACCCTAGAACCATTATTTTCACCAAAACCGTTGATTTGGTCAGCAAACCGCTGACCCGGGTGTTCGAACCATTCAACGGTTTAGCCAGTTTTTAATTTTTAATTTTTTTTATAATATTTTTGTTGAAATGGGCTATCTGTTCAGTTCGAATGGTCGGACCGTTCAACCTGGGAACCGGACCTCTGCCCGGTTCGTTGTCTGGGTTGGTTTTAAAAACCTTAATCCCTATCATACAACCAAGGCCTTGCAAGCAAAATGTGTGTAGCATTCATGGGAACAATGTCACACCAAATAGAATCAGAATAACTACCGTAAGAAATAATAGCAAGGGCTCGTTTAGTTACCGGAATTGTTCTCTTATCAACCCAAGCAATCTGTGTCAACTTTAGCCGATCCACAGTGACTTCAGAAATCACATTCATACTACTGCCACCATCTATGATAAGCTTACAATACTTGTCTCAACTTTGTACTATAGTTTGAAATATTGCTGTACGAAGCCAATCTTCCTTGATTTCTTCCTTTGGGGATGTAAGAATACGCCGAACTACACCAACATAGTTGCTGTCTTCATCTAAAGCATCATCCATAGTGAAGAAATAATCCTCTTCTTCAGCTAAGTCATCACCTGGATCACCTACTGTTTTAATGCCTTCTTCATAAATGATATTAAGGCTTTTGGTAGGACATTGGTAAGCCATATGGCCCTTTCCTCCACGTATAAAACAACTAGTATCAGGCTTGTTTTTTTCAGTAACACCACTAGCAACTGATTTATTCTTATAGTCATCCCCTTGATAAGGTCTTGACCCACTATGCTTATTAGAGATGGCATTAGAATATGCTGGCCTAGAAGTCTTTCCCCCATCAGCTTGCTTATGAGCTGCATACTCCCAGCTTGTGATACAAATTGTCTTGTATTTGTTTGCTTTACAATCTTCTCATTTTTGACAGCAACTTGATAGGCATCCTCTAAGTCAAAGACTTGAGCAGTTACCATCTCTTTCTTGATTTCAGTCCATAGTCCATTCTTGAATCGAGCCAACTTTTGTCTCACTTTCAGTAGTATCACATCTAATAGATAATTCATCAAATTTATGCATGTATTCAACTACAGATAGCGTACCTTGTCTGAGGTTAGTCAATTCCTCACATAACTCATCTTGGAAGTCCATTTGGAGGTATTTGTCTCTCAAATGTTTCTTCATTTCCGACCATGTAGAAATAGGACCATCACCACTATTCTCCAATTGTCGCTCCATGCTTCTCCACCATACTTTAGCATGACCGCCAAGCTTTATGCGTGCAAATCTGATCCTCCGATCATCAGTCATGTCATACCAGTCAAAATATTCCTCCAGTGTAGCCAGCCAATCTGAAAAGATTGAGGGTCTAGATCTCCATTGAAATCAGAAACATCCACCTTTACCTTCTTAGTTATATCATCTGCATAACCATCATGTTTAGCTTGTTCCGTCATCTCATCAAATAGATTTCTGAGCGATGCTTCTTGATCAATCCCTTATTTCGGGTTCGATTAACTTGTGCAGGTGGTACCCTTGTGCTGTTTGCAGCTCTTTGTCATCCTCTAAGATTAACAGATCCTTCATCTTCACCATTATCATCTTCATGGACAGCTCTGTTGTTTCGTCCTCCATCCCTTTCATTGATTAGAGGTGCTTATTGCTGTATTTCTTCTTCTTTTTCTTCTTGAAGTTCTTTTACTTGTGCTTCAAGGGTTTCAACTCTCTTGCAAAGGGTAGAAATCAATGAATCTCTTTGTGTATCAGTTAGCTGAACCCTATACTGCTTGCCACTACGTGTAGCCATGATGATAACGGCTTATAACCTTGGCTCTGATACCAATCTGATGTAGGACCAGCTCAGTTCTAGTCCTTAGAGAATGTTGAATGGTCTTCTTGGTCAAAGTTTTATGGCTGTTGATGGCTGTAATGGCTTCATGAAGGAATAAAAGAGAAAATAGGGAGAAAAAGGAGAGAAAATACCTGGAATCACTCACAGGGTGCCTAGAATCACTCTAGGGTATGGGAATCACTCACCATAGCTAGCATAAGCTGAAGAAAACTCAATATATTTCATTGCCTGTGTAAAACGTCCCTACATATTTAGACTCTAAACTCATAATAATCCTAGGAGTCAAGTTAGATTCATAATAGTCTTAGGGTAAAACCATTAGAGTCAATAATCCTAGTAGGATTCAACCTAAGCTGTCATATCCTATTTCAATTCAAAGAAGACTCAATAACTCCAATCCTACTTATGCAATGACTCTGAAATTTTAAACATAAACAAACTATAACTGAACAATTTAAACCCTATCATTGGACCCACATAAAATGACAAAAAATACCCTTGATATTTCAATTCAGTCCAAATCCCAAGTACCATTACTATGCTATATTGGGACCTGTTGTAAGGCCTTCTTCTTTCTAGAATAAGTCTTCAAGGGTGCTGATCGATTCCTATCACTATCTTTAGAATATGGAGCTTAATTCAGTTGGACTTCAAGGTCAGCTAACCATCTAGCTGACGGTTTGGCAAAATCTGGAGTGTATGGGAATCATATGTATTGTAGCACAATACCAATGCAACATAAGTTGTTCGTGATGGGGTTAGCTGAGGCTAGACGCTTAAATTTGTAATTGTATTTACAAGCAATAAGATTCTGTTGTTATTACCTATCAATAAATAAATAAATAAATGAAATTCTGTTGTTTCCAATAAAAATCTATAAACTGAATTTTAGTCCAAGTTTCTATGTTGCCACAAAATAGACCTTAGTATACTTAAAAGAACTACTTATAGAATTCAAGTAACTTAAACAAATTTAGAACCTAAAAAAGTCTTTATTAAGACAGGCATTCTCATCATGGATCTACATCGTGTTTGTATTTTGGTCTTTTTTGACAAGTAAAAGGAAAAAAGTTATCAGAAGAAACTTTGCCAGTAGCTGTCACTAATTTCTTCAAACTCCAGCATTTGTCTTCAAAACGTCTCCTTTTTGTGAACTGCAAGGAATGCAGAACCATAGAAGCTTGGCCTTCTTACAACCTCCGAGCCTTCACCAGGGGAATCAGGTTGGAGATATCTCACCCCAAACAATGCAGAAAATAGCTTCCAGATGAAAACAGTCACCTGCACCGTATGAACAGGTGAAACACAGATTCCTCTTGCTCTCTGCACATGCTAGCAAGACAGAAACCTCTACTCTTAAGGTGATCTGCAGTGAGTACACTATCCATAGAAATAAGCCATGCTAAAGCTTCCATCCTCGGGGGCACTGGGTTGCCCCAAATGCCCACCCTCTGATCAAGATCCAGATAATTCTTGCACAGTGCTGAGCAGCAAGATTTGACTGTATATTTGCCATTAGAACACTCATTCCACCACAGCTCGTCTCTCGAATGGTCTGTAAGTGCCTTGTAAATACATTCCTCCACCTCTCCTTCGAGCAATGGTCTCCTGAACCTGACACCAAACCCTCTGATCCCCATGTCACTCAAAACATTGGCTGATGGTGACCTCATGCTCAGAGAGTCTATACAGCCTTGAACACTCCTCCATTGGCTTACCCACCCCACTCCAATCATCTTCCCAAAACCTTATCCTCTCCCCATCTCCTGGTTGAATTTCATAATACCTTTCCACACACAAATCCCATAAGAAGCCCTAATCTCCCTTGATCCCCAACCAAACCTAACCACCCCATATTTCCCCACCACCACTCTCCTTAAATGATCGACTCTCCCTCTCCAACCCAAACCTCCACAGCCATTTCCTAGGAAGAGCTTTATTAAAAAATCTCTCTTCTAATCCCCAAACCCCTCCCTCTTTTGGTCTACATACTTTATCCCATTTAACCAAGTGAAATTTATTGGCACCCCCTCCTCCCACTCCTTCCCAAAGAAAATCCTTTTGAAGTTTTTCCACCCTCTTTGCTATCTCAGCTCCATTTTGGTCATTACCCTCATAAAATAATGCCTGAGTTGCAGTTCTGTGTGTGTGTGTTTTGGGGGGCTTGTTAGTTCATTGATCAACTCTCTATTGCTACCAGAATGAAGGTGATTGAAGACTTTGTATATTAATTTAATGTGAGAACCAGATATTCTGGTATTCCATTTGTATTCACTTCCCACCAGTTTATCTGGAATCTTCACTGTTCTTTTCTGGCATGTACAGGGATTCTTCAGGTATTGGACTCCAACAGTTAAGAAGTTATTGGGAGAACTTTCTCAAGCTGAAGCTGAAAAGGAATCTAAATTGAAAAGCATTCTTCAGAAGTTGATTGGGCATTTCTGTGAGCATCATATTAAGTGGAGGCAGTTGGTTTCTACTACTGCAGGTTATGCTCCTTATGCATATGCAGTAGCAACCTTATCTTAATGCATGCACACATCCAGTATCATTACTTGTCTAAGATGCATATGCACTCGATGTATGTATTATATGTTATATCACATCTGTTGCAATGTATAGTACCTTTTCCAGTGTCTTGTTTTATGCTTCTGGTTTACCTTCCACTTTCACATATTGAGTCTTTGGCATTTATGTCAACAACCCAGCGTTTGATAATGGAACTTCTCTTGTGGATGAGTAGTGCTCGTCCTTTGATCCTTTCAAGGAAATATTTTGCCCCTCATGGAAGGCACTGGAACTATGTGGTGCATTGAGTATTGAATCACAACCTTTTTTATCCAAGAGAGGAACTTGCTTTCTGTAATTGGATTTCCCCTGACCTATGCTATAGTCTATCCTCTTGCTGGTTTGACTGCGAAATTGAGATATATTCAACAATTTTATAAGCTGTTTACGGAAGTATCCTGTTCATATTGTCATCTTGTGGTTTTCTTTTCATAGTAAATAATTTTGGAAAGTCATTCAAAACCTGGACCCATTTTCAAGGCAGGCCCCACTTTTCTGACTCATTGGCAATTTATATATTTTGGTCCTTGTTTTATCACAGTGCCATCTTGCTTTTCTTTCTTTCTTAAATCTGAGAAGTGAAATTTATCTTGAGTGCATGTCTAGAAAAATAGAACTGTAGTATGGCATTTGAAGTTATGCATAAAGGTAAAAAAGCCGATACTCCACATAATTAGACTTTTGATCTTACATGGCTGAATATCAACCGATATGTGCTGCAGAACTGGATGTTTTGATCAGTTTAGCAATTGCAAGTGACTATTATGAAGGAGCCACATGTCAACCAATCATCTCAGGCCTATCATGTTCAACTGAAATGCCATGCTTGTCTGCAAAAGGATTAGGACATCCTGTTCTCAGAAGTGATGCTCTAGGCAAAGGTACATTTGTCCCTAATGATGTATGTATTGGTGGTTCTGGAAGCCCCAGCTTTATCCTTCTCACAGGCCCCAACATGGGTGGTAAATCAACTCTTATTCGCCAAGTCTGCCTGGCTGTAATTTTGGCACAAGTAAGGTTCTCTCTTGTGAGTTATCGGGTTACCCTGGTCCTATGAAACTCTTTTCACGTTTGTTTTTTCCTTCCCAGCTTGGAGCAGATGTCCCAGCAGAAAGCTTTGAGTTATCACCTGTTGATAGAATTTTTGTTCGAATGGGTGCAAAAGACCACATTATGTCAGGCCAGAGTACATTCATGACAGAACTTTCAGAGACTGCATCTATGCTGGTAATTTTCCCTCTGAGATGTAATTGCCTACAACATACCATTTTTGCTTTATCCAAGATATGGTAGTTCCCTGTGACAAGCCCATTCCTACACAAAAATGGTAGCAGAAAACTTGAATTATGATGAGTAGGTGAATCAATCCATGCGGTCTTTAGAGACCAATCTATGTTGTTGTTATTAAATGGGAGGTGGGGAATATCAGAAGATGGCTTCTTGGTTGAAACTTTGAATAGAAAAAAAGATCCCTGGGTTTTACATTCCTTCTATTTTATTTGCATTTTCTGTGCTATGTAGTAGTGATCATGGGCCGTCAATGCACACATAGGTAGTCTGGGCTAGAAATGATCACTCCTAGTGCCAAGTAATGATCCTATTCTTGTTGATCAATGCAGTCTTCAGCAACTCGTAATTCACTAGTGTCATTGGATGAACTTGGACGTGGGACATCAACTTCAGACGGGCAAGCCATTGCGTAAGTACCAGAAGATGAGTTCACGTATTTTTATTTTTAAAGGTGGTGATTTGGGGCACATCCTATTTTTGGTAGAAAGGGGATAACTTCTAATCATTAATCAAGATACACAAGTTTTAAAGGACAGGGCACCCCTATATATTGATTTTTATTATTTTAAATAGGGGCATGTTTATCTTTTCATTAGGGATGTGACTGGGTTTACAAAAATCAGTTGTGCCAAGTGCTCAAGTTACTCCAGTTTTCAAGTATAACACGAGTCTCTATAAGTGGATTCACTTTAACTTCGAATATAGCTGAATAAAATACACATCATAAACTGTCCAGCTAAGCTCAACTTGTCATTTTTTTGTTCACTATACTTTCAGAGAGTCAGTTCTGGAGCATTTTGTCCAGAAGATACAATGCCGAGGAATGTTTTCTACTCACTATCACCGGCTATCTGTGAACTACCAAAAAGACCCCAAGGTATAGTTTTGGTTCCGATTGATCAATCCACGTTCTGAATGTAGATGGTAGTTGCCAACTTGCCATACTTGCAAATTGCTGGTGGGCATTGCTAAGAGAATCCAAAGATCATGGATCCAAATGTAAAATTTATTTCCTCTGATGGGTCTGCATTGAGTGCGACTGCTTCTACTGGCACACATTCTAGGGGAACTCTGTAATTATGAACCCAGATATGCAGATCTTACTGATTTAGTAGTCCTTTGAAAATTATGTCAGTGATCTAGAAAACTCGATCTAATGCATGCCATTCTCTGATCATATTGAATTTGACCTGCAAGTATCTTTTTTCATGTGTGAATTGGTATTTTATTTATGTTCGCTATAACAGTTAAGACCCGATGTTGGCTGCTTTCTGGTTTGACAGCTGTATGAAAATTTTGTTTGACCTACCCCTCAAATCTTGCAATGTTAACTACAGGTGTCACTGTGCCATATGGCATGCCAAGTTGGGAAGAGAACTGGAGATGTGGAAGAAGTTACATTTCTTTACAGATTGACACCTGGTGCATGTCCCAAGAGTTATGGTGTTAATGTTGCAAGGCTGGCAGGTAATGTATTACCTTTACGTTTATTTTTTTTGGTAAGACATGGAGGGAAGTAATATACCTTTTGGATTAGTAAAACATTCTATTTATAATGGACAAGGCATGGTTAACTTGGCTGCTGAAACTGCAAGACTAGTGCGATTTGAGTTGTTCTTGGCTTAGGAAGCATGTATATATTTTTGGCAAAATCCAGAAGTAGTATTTGATACTTGGCTTACTAAATAAATTTGTATCATGAGAAAATATCTGCCTATGATCGGAGATTTGGTTGGTCTCTGGTGATTTGTAGAAAAAGAATGTGGTCATATCCGATGGAACTTTGGTTTTTCCCTCCATTATGGTCTGAACTAAAACTATATCTTGCAAAGACCGACTGTAATTTCGATGGGTGTAATATTTTCCCAGTTGGTCTTATTACTTGGGATATGGCCCATTCTAAATGATTCATAGATGGGTCAAAACTCGGTGGATTTCTTTTTTTTTTTTGGGAAGAAAAACTTCCGTAAATGAAGTGCGATATCCATAACTCTCTTTTTCTATTTGCTAGGTATATGATTATCTCTTCCTGTTCTAATCATGGCTAGCATTTCAGGGCTTCCTGACACTGTCCTTCATAAGGCTGCTGCGAAATCAAGAGAATTTGAAGCCATATATGGCAAGAACAGGCAGGGATCTGAGGTTCAAGTGTTCACTGAAAGTTGGAATAATGAGTTTGCGGTTTTTTTCCAAGATTTATTTAATGTTTTAGCGAATTCAAGTTGCCAGGAGTCTTGTGAGGACAAGAGTGTTAGGTCGTTAGTTGAACTTCAGCAGAAAGCAAGGTCAATTGTGGAGGGAGGTTGATGGGTAAACTGCAATGCTGATTTGCTTTGGTTTGTTTTTGAGAGCCTAATTTTGCGCAAGTAAAGGCTCTTCCCTACAGCCTAGGCTGTTAAAAGTGATAGGAAAATTCTTTTTTTTTTTCAATCGTGGAGCTCGGGTTTCATGGTTCAAAACATGCTGGGCAAGACCGATTGCTGTCTTGTATGTTTTTGTAAAGCAAAGGTGTTAGTTGTAATTAGCTATATATGCAACTAGAGCTTTGGTTACAGAAAAATGTACATGTATAGACTATACAGTCACTGATTTCTTGGCCCTTAGAGAGCCCACCTGTGCCTGAATTTACATGATCCAATGAAATTCGGGATACGGAATCTGCTATGCTCTATTAATTTCGCATTTATTGTTTCATGGCCATGGTGTGAATACGTTCTGTTAGAAATAGTTGAAACTTGAAAGCATAAAGATGTGATAGCTCCGTCTTTTATTTTGCGTATGACTTATCAATCAAATGAATCTTGTTTTTAGACTATATCTACCGAGGTAAGTCTTTTTAAACGACCTGGGGACCTCGTCTAAGTTACCATTTGACAAGTCTTTTTTAGAAAAAAGTTTTCTAACATCCCAGATGATTAAAAGACTATTGTGTTTTTGGGGTAGCCTTTAAAACAAAGACCGTTTGATGAACAGCTTGGTTTATTGGGTTTTTTAAAAATATGTTTAGTGGTTATTATGAAAGATTAGAAAGCTTCATTTGAATCTACTTGAAATTTGGCATTTTTGGTCTTTTCATATCGTTTCATACACGTCCTGTTTTTCCGGTTTTTGGTTACCAAACAAAGAATTTACTAATTTACCAAAGCCTCAAAGAAGGCAACTATGCGGCAGACTATCTGGCTAAGAGGGATCACAGTCTCAATGCCATATCAGGGAAAATCAAGACAAGGAATTAGACTTATGTTTTGTTGATGCTTGGGGGAGACTCCATGAGAGGATCCTAATCGTGTATCACAATACTACCAAAGAAAAAAAGAGAATTTACCAAAGCCCAAAAGACCGTGTAAAACACCACTTAAATTTGTCTCTATTTGGCCAATCCTAATTGATTGATGTAATTGCTGGGATAAAAAAAAATGACCATTGTAGCTTCAGCATGCACGGCGTGTAACCTTCCGAGAGTTCCAGATTTCCAGGGTTGGGAAAAGAAAGAAACCAAAACAACACATGGAATCAACCTGATTTTATATTTCTTTTCGTATGAGTGGAAGAAAAAGGGGCATCAAAATAATGCTCCTCTCTGACTTTAAGACGAACAAAAAATTTAAAATAAATCAAAATCATTAGGAGTGTATCTGGACCGTATTGGGTAACTGCGCTTCTAAGTCTACTTCCAGTTCCTCTTCTTCATCGTTGTCATTATAGTCATCGTCATCGCTTTCTTGAAGGGGTGAGGCATCATTCTCAGACTCCTGAAAATGGGTCTTAGTAAGGATTAATTTACCAAAATTTTTTACCAACAGATAGTAAACTAATTGGTGATGCAAACTTGTATCCACATTTTAAAGTTTTGACTTGCCATAAACTCTCTACATTTTTTTTTTACTTTCCTTTGGAGTCTCCACTGGAGGGCTCTTGCCACCTGGCAAATTCAAAATCTGACCTCACTTGAAGAATTCCTTGCACCAAATTCTCACTCTCGTGTATGAAAATGGTGCATTGCATTATAACTCACAAGAAAAGGGGGAAAATTGAAAGTATTCTGAGACTTGAAATTGTCCAGGAGAAGAGTTTATGGGACTCACATGATGATGCTGCAGGTTGTTTTGAATCGCTGCAGCAATTCGTATCAAGATATAAAGCGGGAGAATCACTCCACCGGCCCTTAGAATACATACCTGCACACAATTTTGACCGAAATTAATCAATTAGCTCGATCACCAATTCACCATCTTGATCCCTATCAAGTGCTGAGTGGTGATGGAATGAATGTAGTGCGCCAGAGAAACACTCTCACTTACTGTAAGAATTGTGAATACATATTGGTCCGTTCCACCCATAAGCACTGATAGGAGGTGTCTCACCAGCAGAAGCATCGTAAACTGCCAAATGCAATCAGAACCAAAGAAAATTCAATTTCGGATTTTCCCAAAAATGAACATATTCATTTACTGTTCTCAGCTTTCCAGGTGGCAAGCATGCAAGAAATAGCTAGGGCCCACAGATTGTATTGGTAGGTTTAAACTCGTACAGAGAGTTGCATGTTTGCCACGTGGCCAAAATTTAAAGCTTTTCATATGCCTCCACGATTTTTTTTTTCATTGAATAAAAATGTTTTTTAATCCACAAAAAGGCCAAAAAAAGGGGGGGGGGGGTCGAGAAGAGAAGATTAAAATGAAGAACATTTTGTAATACTTACGGTGAGAGCCACTGATCTACAGCAAGAGGCGCTTCTCTCGGCGGCAGCTGAACACTCAGAGTAGTCGGTATCGGCCATTCTGCCTTCGGCTACGACGATTGCCATTAATCTTGGGTTGCGGCTAAGATGCTGCATCTGCTCTTGCTCTTGCCTCGGAACCTCCAAGCTTCCCCTGTTTCGAATTTCAGAGTTGAAGAGGCGCATTTTAGTATAATGGTTCTGTTTACAGAAATCCGTTATTTACAGAAATAGAAAGAAAAAGAAATTACCTGATTGTAACAGTTACTTCTTCTTGTTGGGGCTTTTTTGGTGGTGCTGTGTACCCAGGTTCAAATTTCTGCAACATGAAAAAAAAAAATTCCCATAAATAATCACTTCTCATAACTTCAACTGCATCATAGCCTAGCCCGTTGATCAAAATTTCTACTATTTCCAAAGGAGATCGAGAGAAAAAAAAACACAGATAAGAACTTCATTTAAAGTCGAAATTTCTATATAACAGAACGAAGAGAGACCGCAAAAAATTCAAATTTCTGAGCCATATACGTCAACATAAGGATAAGTGAACTCGTTTTCTTACAGGAAAACCATAGAAATAGACGCCATGATCCCACCCTTTTCGTGGTACAAACTATTTGTCGTCTCAAAATTGGTAGGCTCAATTTCAAATCAGAAAGGGTATGAAGCTCCAGGGAAAACAGAATAAACCAAAAACCCAAGTAACATATAAAAAAAATCATTTACAGATGACAGGACCCTATTTAAAATACCACTTTCCGTTGAGAGAAATATGGAAAAAACAGGGAAAGTTACAATCTTTAACTGGAAAAGCAATAATCACACCTAGAAAACGGTTGCTAATCAAGAAAATAAGATAATAGAATACAAATAAAAAAATTCTGGAAAAGAAGCCATCACCAAATAGCCCAAATCCCATAGAAACGGATATAAACGCAGCTTCAAAAGGAGAAGCACAAGGAATACCATTCGAATATTGAAAAAGTCAAATAGAAAAAAAAATCGAACTTCTAAACTTTACCAGAAAACACATAAACCCACCCTCAAGTCCACAAACCCAAGTCTCGAATGAAAAAACATTGGAAAAGAAACTCAAAATGCAGGGGAACCCAGATATGAGCTTCTAAATTCGAACCTGTAGGCATATTTCACAAGTGGTGTTACCCTTCTCGTTGCACCACCTCTGTATGCACTCTCTGTGAGCGAACTGAAAGAACAAAAACGTGTAACCAGGTTATGAGCTTAAATTCCAAAACAGGAGCTTCGAAGAACATCAATTCGTGAATGTTCTGAGTTTTGTTCATCACCTTAACCGATCCGGAACAAGCACAGGGAGCTTCCAAGTTCTTGGAGCTATCAAGTTCTTCTTCATGGCAGATTCTACACTGTAAAATTGCAGAAGGGGAGGAGGAGATGCTTTCCTCCGCAAACAGTACAACTTCTTCATTCTCCATTTTCAAGTGGTCTCAGCCGTTCTCTCTCTCTCTCTCTCTCCTCCAGGACTTTAAATAAACAACAAAAAGAAACGTTCCAAAGCTATCCTTTTAATTATCTAAAATGACAAATACGTCCTCTTAGACCTAGGCAACGAAAGCCCTGGCTCATGGAGGGGACTCTGAAAGAGCCGAAAAGACCTTGACTACTGGCGAAAGAGAAGGAAAAAGAAGACTGGAGTCTGGAGACACAATTATGGCTACGAAGCATGCACCCACTTGTTATTTAGTCAAAATAAATAGTTAATGGCACAACAAAAGTCGGAACCAACCTACGCGGTTTTGATCATCCCAGCTGCAGCCCCCCCTCAAAGACGTTCTAGACCGTGGGAGGGCATTCTCGTCAATTCATCCTTCCCCTTTCAACGTGCCTCCGTGTTAATTTTGAAGAAGGGATGGATCGAGATTCCAGATGATGATTATATTATTATTTTCTTTCTAATCTACGTTTGAATGGGGTGTTTGTTTGGTTGGTGAATAACGGATTACCAGAGGTTTTCTGTTTAAACTTTAAAATTTGAATTGGAGGACCGGGCCTCTTTGGGAGAGGGGTGCGAAGGATAAAAAGATGCGCACCGGAGGAACACGATGATGTGTGATCGGGTATTTCCACTCTTTATAATTCATCTTCAGCTTTTCAATGCTGACAATTTGTGCTTATCCTCTCTCAAACTCTTAATCTTATCGTTTCGAATAACACACACACACGATTATTGAATTGATTGAGAAAGCAAGCGCCAGCAAGTAGCAGACATGAGGGCCCGAGTGGATCGCGTTAACTTGCGCCTTATGCTTTGTGCACTGGAGATAAGGGGGGTGTTAGTGTCAGGTCGATCTCAGCCGTCCATCGAACCGCCATGGGTTTCGATGGTGGCCCACTTTTCCGCTCTAAATATATAATTCAGTCATTCAGTGTTTTTGTAGCATCCAGTTCTAGTCGACTCTTCATCCTTAAGGTTTAAATAATAATAATTAATACTTTTTTTTGGTGAAATAATAATAATAATAATAATAATTAACACAAGAGTGGTTGTTAGAGCAATCCAACGAACAGATTAACGGCCACGAGCTAATTCGAGCGAACAGCGAGAGAGACTTGGGGGTTACGCTACGCAAGGTGATTTATCTGAATTTAAAAATAAAAATTATTGTAACTGTGTACTGAGTGACGGTGGTTACCTGGTTGGAAGGTGTAGCGCCCTAAATAAAGGAATGGCAACGGGGTGGGGGACCATACTTGATACTCTCCAACATTTATGTTTTAAGTTAATTTCCCTCTGGCCGTCCAGGACCTTGACCTCCGACGGGAAGAGAAAGAATTTAACCTTCATTCCAGATTTCCGACGGAGACGGGTTTTCCTTCCCCGATCCGATTGGGCTGGGGAGGCCGGGTACGCAGCCGGGAATGGAAAAATCTGTCATTCTTAATTTCTTCACCATAATTGAATTGTCACACATGTACAATAATCGCAGCTCACCTAGAGATGAAGATGATTTGATATTTTTATTTTATTTTTAAGATCCCGTGGAAGGAGAAGTCAATTTTGGAGTCCGGATCTCTTGGACTTGGTATTCTGCATCAGGTTTTACACTTCCAATAAGAACAGCCCACAGCCCCATGAAGTGGCATCAGATCGTTAACCCATGAAAATCACAACCACTATCCATGCTATCATGTAAAGTTTAAAGGCTGTGTTTGGTTGGAAAGAAAAAAAAAAAGGAAAGGGAAAGGAAGAGGATTGAAAGAAAAGAAGGGAAGGAAAGAGGAATGGAAAATTTTCCCCTTCCCTTCTTTTCTTTCAAACCAAACACTGCCTAAGATTCGCTTGCACATGGACGCCATGGGGCATGGCTTTATTATCAATGACCTGAAGTATAACACATTTCCTTGTCTCCGCATCAAAACTGTTGTGCCTTAAATTGTGAGCCATTTGGGGTACATTAGCTTATGGAAGGCCATGCAACTGAATGAGGTATCAATTTCCTTATTGAACCAAACCAAGTAGAAGAGCAGTCTCATGACTAATAGAGGTAATTAAATCTTTCTTGCCTATAACCATTATTTGCCATCTTTATTCCTTTTCCTTTTTTTTTCCTTTTGATGGTTAAACAGATTTTCGTTAACCACTAACCAGAAGCAGAAACAATTTAGAAAAATTCCACTCTAAACTCAACAGCAGGTTCAAAAGAGAGTCTAAGCCCTTGAAAACTTTTCAGCTCATAGAAGCATTGACACCTATGACATCTGTGGTCTGCCCAAATACATGGGTAACTAGTAACTACATTCTTTCCAAACCATGATAGATAATATTTCCAAATAGAAGCAAAGGTCTTCTCTTCTGTAGCTCCCTGTTTACGTCTGAAATTTGAATATGGAACTTATTTATTCTAGTGGCAGCATTTTTTTTCCTCCTTCTCTTTTAAGCCATCACCAGAAGCTTCTTCCATTATAACTTTCTCCATCTTCAGGGAGGGATACCCACACTCTCTAACATAACACATAGTTAATCTTCAGCTACGAAGCCAAACAAATTTACAACGGGCTTATCGAAAACGCCCAAAAGGTCTGAACTTCTTTGATGGATTGGGTTAGGGAAACAGTATAGGTTTTGGGGAATTGAGATCTTCTGCCTACAAGACATGTTTTAACCCTCTACCAACTTTATCTAACATTGCACATCTTATCATGAGACTCGGACCCACCATAAAAGTAGGACCTGCCATGTATGAGATGTACGGTGTAAGATCATGTCAGGTTATCCAGACTCAGGTTTTTGGTACCTACTAAGACAAACTTTCAACAATTGAGTTAGGATAGGTTATTGGTCTCAACACATTCTCTCTCAAGTTTGACTTCTGTCAGGGGTGTTCGAGCAACCCCTTTCAACCTTGTATTGGGAATATCTTCTATGAAATAAATCATATAAGTATGGAGATATTCCCAATGTAAGATTATAAAAGATGTTGGAACGAATTTTGCCCTGATCAAAGCTGGACTCTTCTCTCTCTCTATACACATTTTGAGCAAAGTAGCTAAGTGGGCACTAGGCAGAGGTGTAAAGGGTTTCAACTTTAAATGTTGGATTTAGGGGTGCAAGTCAAGCTAGTTTAAGTTTGGTTGAGGCCAACCCTAACCCAACCCAAGCTATGAAACCCCCAACCCTAGTTTTACCCCAATTTCTCTACTTTCTTTTGTCAAATGTTTTTATTTGCTAAGTAAATAGTTGATGTGAATTCCTTTTTTTTAGCATTATTATATATTTTATGTACAAAAGGCATAACTATTTTTTTTCTTTTTGTTTTAAACTTAAAATGGTTGTTACACATGTATACAGAAAGTCAGAAACGTATCACTAGGGGTGGATTTGAGCCAAGGTGAGCTGAATAGTACGAGGCTCGAGTTTGGCTCACAAAGGTTATACAAGGCTCGAGCTTAGTTTGAGCTAGAATATTGAGCTTGAGCTCGGCTCGAGTCAAAAACTAATAAGCTTGAATTTGATTTGAAAAAAAAAAAGTTTTATAAAAATAAAAAATTATATATAATTTTTTATTTGATACTTAAAAAATTAAGAAATATAATATTTTTATTATATATATTATTTTCTATAATTGTATATATAATTATTCGAGCTCGGCTCGAATAACTTGTGAAGAGCTCAGCTCGTGGCCACCCCTATGTATCACATACATAAAAAATATATAAATAAATATTCATTAAATGTATATAGTATTTATATATACAAATATGAAGTTAATTAGTCAGTTGGCCAAGAATAGCCCCTATTCCAATCAAAGTTAAGTCGGATTCATACTTTTAAATTTAGATGGATTTTGCTGTCTTGAAACCATAGAGATCAATACGCCAAATGAATCAGTACTCCTACTCTTGATTTAGTGGCATGTGAGAAGATCAAGTTAAGAGTATGAAAAGTAGACAAGAAGTCAAAAACTTAATGGTTTAATTTCAAGATATATGCTATCAAACTTTCTGTGGTACTACAAGATGAAATATTGCTCATTGTTAATTGCAATTGATTCTTCTCAACACATTCATCTCTCTCTCTCATTTAAATTGTATTGTCCTTGAGTTCACCTTGGTTCCTTCCTTGAAGGAGCGTAGGAGCATCAGCTGATGAAAAACGGGGCCACTATCCATGTTAATGTTATCCTGTGAAGGTAGTACTTTAAGATTCGCTTGCACATGGATGCCATGGCTTTCCCATCTATTGCACTTAAGTATAACATCTCCTTGTCCCCAGACCAAAATTGTTGTGCCTAATTAAATTGTGAAACATTTTACAAACTTTAGTGCATGCCATGCAACTGAATCAGCTCTATTATCAATTTCCTTATTTAACCAAACCAGGGGTGTCTTCATCTCAAATACTTAGAAAGCATAATATCCTAGGACCATCCAAAGGATGACCTGAACGGTTATTGGATAGTTTTAGTTTGAATGAATCTGCCTTTCTTTACCAAAAATAAAAAAAAACTGTTTTATGTTTATAGGGATGGTAATTTCTATCCTATTCAGTGGGTACCTGCTCCTACCCATCCCAATGGGGCATAGTATTTTACTTGAGGGATGGGTTTTGGGGTGGAGATAGGTTTTGGGATTCTATAACCCGTATAGGTGCATATAAGGTATGGTATTAGGCTAAATCCAACCCTCCCCAACCTGCATATTGTTGGAAAGCATATAAATTTTATGTATTAGGTGTTGAACTTAATAATATATTGAATTGTACGTGAAGGATAATTGGTAGTTTCTGTGTTTTTTACATGTTCTGATCAAATAATTGACAATTTTATTGTTTGTATTTTTTTATTTATTTATCGCTTATATATAATAAGAAATAATATGAAATTAGACATGGGTTCTAAACCCTACCCACCCCTACCCTTGAATGTGGGAGGGTAGGGTCGGGGAAGGTTTGGATTCTCAAAATCCAGCCTGCTAATTATACTAGCGACAACATTTTTTAACTACCATCAACAGTTTCTTCCACCATGATCTTCTCCATTTGGAGCGGTAGAGCTAAATCAAACCTTCAAAACTTCAACAGTTTCTTCCACCATGATCTTCTCCATTTGGAGCGGTAGAGCTAAATCAAACCTTCAAAACTTCAGGGAGATCTACCCACAATTCCTAATCCAACACATAAATCTTCATTTATATATAATCCTAAACAAATTTGCAAAACACCCAAAAGATCAACAACTTCGTTAATAAATTGGATTATGATCAAGGTTTTAAAAGGCTAAAGGCATAGTTAAGGTATAATGGACCAAAAGGTGAGGTGTAACCCTCAAGGCATTGCACGTCATTAGCCTCGAAGCTGAAAAAATTAATTAAACCTTATGAATTGGTAAAACTAACATATAATATACTATATTAGAACAATAGAAGATACAAATATCCATAAAATAGAAGTTTATAAGCAATAAGCTCCAATGTTTAAGCATTAAATAAATAATTTAGAGGAAAGGAAACATAAGAAGAATCATCCATATAATTGACATTAGATTTATGGTCATCCTATAGTTTAGAAGAAAGGAGATAACTTAGGTGGCATTTCAGAACACTTTTCAAACATTTGAAGTCTGAAAATGTTGCTTTTCAGATGCCACCTACATTTGGGTTGGGTCTGATTATCAGATCTGAAACCCAATTTCAGATCTAAATAGAAAAGAGCCTCCCCAGGTGCTTAACAAGCTAAGAGACATTCCAGATGTGGGCGAAAGACAAAAGAGCCCCCATACAAATTTGAAATGATCCGTAATGCCCTCCATATAAGCCAAAAGTTCAGGTCATTCGACTCCTCTGGTTTGAGAAAGGAGATTTTTCGCTAGGAAGTTTTGCTCGCAGGTAACAGGTCTCGTTTTTGTTATTTTTTTTCTAGGGATTTTAGCATTCCAACATTTTTTACTTATTTGCTTTTTTTTTCCTCCATTTTTGTTGTGGTTTCAGTAGCATTTTGACTAGTGAACTCTAACCAGTGTTGAAGCAGTAGCTACGGTGAGTATTTTGGCTTTGTCTCTTTTTTCTTTGTTGTTTCAAATAGCATTTGCTATTAGGGTTTTCGACTTGAAACCTGTCTCCTTTTTCCCTCTATTGATTCATATAGCAATTGTTATCTAGGGTTTTGACTTGTAATATGTCTCTTTTTTTCCTCTGATGTTTCGTATAGCATTTGTTATCTAGGGCTTTGGGCTTGTAATCTATCTCTTTTTTTTTTTTTTTTTCCCTCTGTTGTTTGATATAACATTTGTTATCTGGGTTTGGACTAGTTGATAAACATCCCTAACAAGGAATAAAGCATGAAGAGAAGTAGGAAAACAAATAAAACATGGTAAAGATGGAGTATAAGATGTACAAGCATGTAGGATGAAGGAAAAAAAAAAACAGAGAAAACAATTTATTTTTTGAATAAAAATTGAGGATATTAACATATATTTTGTCTTGTTAAAGGTTAGATCGAATGGATATGAAATGAATTAGGTGATGCAGGATTTAGCTTTAGAAACATGTTGATTTTATTACTGTTGATTATTTTAATATTTTTTATTAGATATTAATTGTATATTAATAAATTTTTTGTTTAAATTATTAATTATTAATAAAGTAGTACAATATTATTAATTTTTATTAGTTATTTTAATTTTTATTTATTTTAATATTATTTATTAGTCATTAGTTATTAATTATTAATGATTGACATTGTTAATTATTAAAAAGTGTTATTTATTTTAATATATTTTATTAGTTTTTAATTATTTTTATTTATGTTATTTATTATTAATTAATAATTTTTATTAGTTATTAAATATTTTATTTATGATTTATTATTAATTATTATTTTGAATTTGATAAATTATTTTATATGAAATAGTGCAAATTGAACTCAAAGTTACCAAATAATTTGCTTTAGGGGTAAAATAGTAAAATCAGGGAATTTCAGATGGTAAAGGTTTGGTCCAACACCAACAACCTTATCTATTTAGAGACTCTAAAAGGCAGAAAATCATCTATGCCTCTTTTCATATTTATGACACACTTTTAATATCTTTTTAACTTTCACACTTCAGGTTTCAAATTTATCAAACGCCACCTTAGTTGATTTAATCTATGCAAAAAAATCAATAAAAGAAAAAAATCCATTAGAAAAAAATAAATGAGAAAATAACAAACTCAACATGTTAGATTTAGAATAGTAAGGATAAAAATTTCACCTAATTTATCCAAGATAAACTAAGAATTTGATTGGCTCCTTTGCATTGAACTCTCCTAAAACACTGAGGCTATGTTTGGTTTGAAGGAAAAGGTAGGGAAACCTATACAAGATTTGTAAAGGTTTCCCTACTTTTTCCTCCAAACCAAACACAACCTAAGAGAAACTAATAGAACTTGATTTGCTTTATTGGTTTCTCATTTTTACTCTTCTTAATTGACCCATAATCATTGATGTGCTTATTCCATATAGTTTGAACTATAAAAATGCATAAAAAATATTTTTAGCATTAATTCTTTAAACAATCATCGCTACTTGAGGCTTATAGCTTTTTATGTCTCAATCTATGCTTCATGTCTTGAGGCTTGAGGCTTATGCCTTATGCAAAGCCTTAAGCCTAATATCAATTGAGTCAAAATGTATGTGTCTCACCTCAAAGCTTAAAGCCTTTTAAAACAATGGTTAGGATAGAGTATTGGTACCTAGTATAAGTGCTAATATAACTGGTACTTTGTGACTCTGTGAGTAGGGGTGATCATGAGCCACACTATCTACAAAACACCTTATAAGAAAAGTGATTTGTTAAAAGTTGAAGGTGCTAGAAGAGCTAGAGACAGGCAAAAAAAGACTTGAGTGGAATTAATAAGAAATGCTTGAAGTGCCTATAATTTGAGAGTGGATATGACCTTGAACAGAACAGAACAGTTAAATGGGATTCATGTAGCCAAAACCCCATATGGTTGGGACAAGCTTTAGATGATGATGATATAACAAATAATATATTATATGTATAATATGTATTACAGGTAAGTGCACCTTTTGTAAGATAAACCAATGAAAAGCAAAAAGACCATGATTGGTTGAAATTTGAATTTTAAGTATAGCAAATATTCAAAATGCACAGTAGTTTGACTCAAAATTTTATGGCCTTTTTTTATCTAGTTTCTTATATATTTTCATGGTTTGCTTGTTTTCCCCTCTATATCCATTAGGTCTATTATAGTAGGGGTGATCATTTCAACACGGCCCGGGCCCAAGCCCATATCAGACCCACAAATTTTAGGGTCGGGCTTGGGCTTAATACTTCAAGCCCGGCCCAACCCGCATATATTTAAACTTACACATTTTATGTATAATGTATATATATGTATATATGCTATTTTACATTATATTATATATTTTATATATAAATATTATAACATGTCATGTATAATTTATTTATATCATATAATGTATAAAATAAGTTTATAATGCATGCTATGTCATTTAATATAAACAATTACAGATATGTAATGTTTTATATATGAGTGACATTGGCCCAGAGTCAAGCCCGACCCCGTATAAACCTAGGCTAGGGCTTATTTTTCAGGCCTGAAACCCCGGGCTAGGCAGGACCTGGGCCTAAGCTATAGCCCTTATCATAAGTACAAAGCCCAGCCCGGCCCGACCCATAATCACCCCTGCAGGCTCAGTTTGAAAAGAGTACAGATGTAAATATGTAGAATGCAAAACCTTACATTTTATATGTATTTACACCATACATATTTGCCTTCATACTCCTTCCAAACTGATCCTTAAAGACAAATCAATGTGCAATTCAACGTTATAAAGACCAGTGGCTGTCAAAGAAATCAAGCATCTATCCATAAGATTCAATTAATACATCATTCAAATGGAATGAGTCAACCATAAAGGATGAAAACAAGAGAAAGGTGGGAACGTTTTCATTTGGGAGGCATTTGATCTGACTAGCTTTGTCATACTGACGTTTCACCAACGCCTTCCAAGTTGCACACGGAATGGGGGGAGAGGGCCTTATTAGTCATTTGGACTATTAGAACATCTCCTTCGTTGGCATCGTAGCTTTCCCTCATGCTAAATATTTTGGGTGGGCCTGAGAGACGTGAAGCACTGTATCTGTAACTATAATATCTTTATTTTGTCAAAGACAACAATAGTTGAGATAGGGCTAGAAAAAAAATATTTATATAATAAAAAGGTTTCAGTCTACAGTCTACTTCATTATCCCAATATAGAATATCCTTATCCATTCCCGAAGATCATAACTCATTTGATGAAGACAACAAGAATCTTCGGGGCTGAGTTTGTGAGTCAATCTCTATTCTTATTCCTTAGCCCCATTATCTGGTGTTAATTAAACAAACGCGTTTCCTTACCGAAGCTCTTGCCTATTGGTCAAATGGAAATTCACATGAAGGGTCAAATGGAAATTCACATGAAGACTCTTTCCATCCAAACGAAGGAAAAGATGTTTTGAAATCATGCATAATGTATTTGGTTGAGGGGACTGGGCTAAAGAATGGCATTCGGATGACACGAGCCCTAAATGAGGTGAATCTGGACGGGATTGCTACAAGTGGTGAATCTTTTTCCCACTTCTTTTCTTTTCAACTTTCTTCCTCTCGATCTCCTAATTTTGTTCTGTCATCAATCACCATCTTTCCACACGCAATGTGAACCTAATCTTGGAGCCGGAATTGGGCCTATATTGTGTGGGCGGATTAAAGGATGCATTTGGACCCAACTAACCGGGTGTAGGCCCATATATGGACAAAGATCCATCATTTGGAGAACTTTGTCCATCCATTCCGTGCCTCTTGCTGCTAAACATGGAGCCAAGGGCAATAACATAATTTTCAGTGTTTTAGGCCGATGGGTCCAACTTGTTGAGAAAAAGAAGATATTAGAGGCCTTGGGAGTTATCTCATGGGCGGATACTCCGATGGTCAAGTTAGCCTAGAGCTGTGTGGGGTCGGACCAAGTAAGAGAGGAGATTTAAAGCTTAAGGCTCAGTTTGGAAAGAATACAAATACAAATATATACAACGTAAATACATACAAAATATAACGTTTTACACTCTACATATTTGCATTTGTACTACTTCCAAACTCAACATAAGTTTCAATGTATATTTACCTCAATGTGGGAGCCCCTTTTTATAGTTGGAATTGCTTGAGATTAGGAGTAGTTAGGAACAGGTGGTGACGATTGGTAGTGGTTGGTGATGGGTGGTTAGGATATGTCCGGTCGATGCCATGTCTGGGAAGTGTCCGATTGGCGCCACGTGCCAAGATCTACGAGTCGATTGAATACCATTATATCATTTGCACCCCACTCTCGAGGCTGTAGCAATTGATGTTGTTTGGCAAGTTGGTTGAGGCCTCAACTTCAGCCGAAGAGATTATGGTGTACTTGTGTGGAGGCATCGGCCTCGACAACAGTGCTCTTCTCAGGGGTTGTACAACAATTGCTCCTTTGTTCTCCCTTTGCATCAGTAAAGGACCACCTCAGGCCGAGGGGTTGTGATCGTGGCCCGTGTGGGCATATGCTGTCCACATCCGCTGTTTGTGCCTTACGTGGGTGTTGATGTCTCTCGTCATATGTCTGTACGCAAGACGGACATCGCATGTCCGTACGTAGGACGGGTGTCTTGTGCCTGTACATAGAACAGGTGTTGGGGTTGACTGAATGAGGTCGTGCACAAGACGGTATGGGGTGGGTCTAGTTTAGTGTATCCTTGAGTTGGAGTTAATGGGTGTATCGTCCTTGTCTATTGGTGTTATTTCATCTCTCGAGGTTGGTGCCATGTGGAGCCTATCAGTTTGTTCTATCAGGTTGGCAAGTCCATAGTCGTTGGATCAATTGGATCTAAGACGTACATTTTTCTTTAAATAAGGTTGCTGGTTGAGTGACTCCCCACCATTTGCTCGAAGCCTTTTGCCTGGGTACTATTGAGGACACCTTGGCTATAAACAACCAATTCCCTTAAACTTTCTTTAACAAGCATCTTTAGGTAAAGAATTCCTATCCTCAACATGTTGGCCTCGGATTTGGGTTGTGAGGAATATAACCTTCTTGACTATAGTATTCCTAGCAGTGATGGGAGTGACAGTACTCCGAGAGCTCCTGTCAACTCAGTTCAAATCAAAGAAGAAGGACTAGGAAATAAAAGGGTGTGTTCTACATAGTCACACACGAATAAATTATATATGAAAGAGTACAAGGTTATGGAAAGGACAATTGTGTTCTCTTAATAAAACAAAGAAGTAGGGTACATAAGTTACAACATAAAAGAGTGGTCCCAAGAGCCAAAAAAGGAAAGATGTAAGAGACATAAATCAGTCTCTACACCCCCTTAAACTGATGTTGAGGTACGAGCATTAGTTTGTCAACTAAAACCTAGTGGCGAGCACGAGTCATGGCCTTCGTGAATAAGTTAGCAAACTATAGTGTAGAAGACACGTGCAGCAAAGATATGTTTGGTTCGTCATGGAAGACAAGGTTGAATGAAATCTTGATAGCACTCACATTATCAGCATAAATAGGAACTGGAGATGACAAGGAGATGTTGAGGTCATCAAGGAGGGCTCTTAGCTATATAATCTCACTGCAAATGGATGACATATCCCTATACTCAGCCTTAGTAGAGGACTTGGAAACAATCGATTGCTTTTACCCTTCCACGATATGAGGGATTCACCAAGAAAAACACACCAACCAGTAGTGGAGCGTCTAGTCTCTGGGCATCCGGTCCAATCAGCATTTGCATAAGCAGATAAGCCATGCGAAGAAAATGTAGGAAAGAAAATGCCATGTGAAAGTGTTCCACGAATGTATCTGATAATACGAATGACTGCAGTGTAGGTTTGGGTTAACCTATTTGCCATCACCTAGGTTTGTAGGTTTCATAGGGTCCATCTCATATTTGGGTTGTGTAGGTATATAGTGTCCACTCAGACCCTTAGAGAACATTAAACACTGAATCGATACCACGTGGCTGCATACGAACAACCTACAACCAACTTTCCTGCTACGGTGAACCCACGATGCACCATAGGCCTGTGATGCACCCACAACATGCATCGCAGAATCGTGATAAACCCATGTTCATCGCACGCCCGCGACGAGCCCACTCACAGCCCGAGCCAACGGCGAAGCCCGTACGTGCCCAGAATTGTGGTAAGCCTATGACCCCTTAAAGGATGTGATGGAGTGCCACGTAGGGCTAACATGACATCGCCCACCAAGCGGTGATGTCCCTAGCGCCATGTCGGTTAAGTAAAGCACGCAAGAGGTGGTAGCACACGTGAGTAGTGAGGGCTCTTGAGTGAAGGGAAAGCTGATCCTCAGGTAGATCTCCATGAGACACGTGGTGAAACGCCAATGGTGCACTTAATGATTGACAACAAACACAATATCCTCTTTCTTAACAGGAGACAGGTATCCTTATCTCCTACCATTTAGGATCTTATGATCTCCCCATAAATAGAGATCCTCCTCGTATTGAAACTCATTCGACACTCAACATTCGAGCACCCTAGCCCAAGAACGAATCTCCCCTCATTTCCTAGTCTTTCTCTATCTTTCAAAAAGACCATCCCCCAACTAAGCCTTACCCTACCTACAGGTTGATTAACAAAATACCCACAAGAAGAATAAGTAAAATAAGTGAGATGATCAAGGTCCTTCATCTTGAAAGACTAGCTGAGAAGTTGTTTTAGAGAGGAAATACCTTGACTGTCATCACTGGTAATAAGATTGTCATTCACATATAGAAGTAATAATGTAATTCTTTGGGGACGTCTCGATATGAACAATGAATAATCTGAAGAGCTCTAGGTGAATCTTGCATATGTGATCACTGAATGAAACTTCTCAAACCAAGCCCCGGGGGCTTGTTTAAGATCATACAAGGACTTTTTAAGTCGACACACCGGGGGAGAACTACCATAGTATCCCAGTGGAGGCTACATATAAATAGTATCCTTGAGGTCAATGTATAAGAAATCACTCTTGACATCCATCTGATGAATCTCCCAGTGTTTAATTATAGATATAGCCTTCAATAAATGAATAATTATCATCTTAGCTACATGGGCAAATGTCTCATTATAATTTATCCCATACTCCTGCTTATACCATTGTGCCACCAAACATGCCTTGTATCAATCTAGGCTCCCATCAAAATTAAGTTTCACTAAATATACCCACTTGATTCCAATTAGAGGGGCATTTGGAGGGGGAATGAACCATGTCCCAACTATCATTATCAATAAGAGCTTGAAGCTCAATATCCATGACTTCTTTCCAATGCGGGACAGTCATAGCCTTCCTATATGATGTGGGAATATCTGTGACAAACAAAACAACAGAGAATGAACTATGGTTTGAAGGAAAACTATAGTGGTCAGGAGGGCAAGAAACTTGAGATGAACGGCATCAAGGGGGATTATAGGATGGTTGAGGATCGTGGATAGGTGTAGGTGTACTTACAGGATCGATAGAAGAAGGAGAACTCGTGGCTAGAGATGATGGATAAGCTTTTGGTGATGAAGGGGGCAGAGCGATAGGAGCCGGAGCAGCTAGCCTCTTCCTGAAATAGGCATTGAGTAATTATGGAATAGTAGGTGAATTAGAAGAACTTCCAGAGTCAAAAGAATACAACTTCGAAATTGAAATATTAGGCAACTTAATAATGTGAGCAAAAAAGGAAATTTTCTCAAGAAAAATGACATTGCAGGATACACAAACTCCACAAGACTTAGGATCATACCAAAGGAAGCCCTTATGATCACGGCTATACCCTACAAAACAAAAAATTACTGATTTTGGAGTAAGCTTTGTGTGTTCATGTGGTAGAAGGTGAACAAAACACACATAACCAAAGACACGAAGAGCAGTAAAATCAAGTGAATGGTGAAACAAGCTTTGAAAATGAAAGTTATTATGCAAGACAAATGAAGGAAGAATGTTAATAAGGTACACAACAATGTTGGTTGCCTCCACCCAAAAATGGAAGTAGGGGTATGAAAATCATGAAGAAGGGTTCGAATTATGCTCAAGATATGTTTGTTCTTGCACTCTGACACTCCATTTGTTGTGGAGTGCCAAGACAAGATCTTTGAGATTGAATTCCATTGTCTCTTAAAAAAATTTTAGTCTCCATCAAGGTATTCACCCTTGAGTCTGAATGGAGGACCCCCAATGTTTGCATCAAATTGGTTTTTGATCTTTACTAAGAAAGATCTAAAGGTAGAAAAAACTTTAGATTTGTTCATCAAAAAATATATCCAGGTAAAGCGAGTACAATCATCAATGAATGTTACAAAATATTAATATCCCAACCTGGAAATAAATAGAGATAACCAAACATCACTATGTACTAGTTTAAAAGGAACAAAAGCATGTTTAACAACTGAAGGAAAAGGTAAAACAAGGCTCTTACTCAAGAAACAAGAAATGCAAGCCTTATCAACATTATTAAAACAAGTAGCTTTAGAAGACAAAAATCCATTACAAAACAAAGACTCAAGTTTATTTGCATAGGGGTGACTAAGTCGCCTATGCCACAAGTGCTATACAATATTTCGACAAATAACTTCAGTACTAGGGGTAGTTGTAAGTAAACAAGATGTAGAGGAAGGCCCCTGTGTCTTTTCAAATTCCAAGGCAAATAGTCGACCCAGTCCACGGTTGTTCCCTTTCACTATCCCAATGCGTTGGTCCTATATCAAACAACCATCATGGAAAAAGGAAACAATGTTACCATCCTCAACTAACTGATCGACTGGAATTAAATTTGTTGTAAGTTTAGGAATATAGAAAGTTTTAGATAGATGATAGCAAGAATTGATCGATGTAGTCAAAGATAAATCATTGCATCTAACAATATCAAATTTCTCTCCATTAGTAGTAATAATATATTTATTCAAAGGTTTGGGTTTAATGGATTGACCAGTTTGTGCCCCTGTCACATGGTTAGAGGCCCTGAATTAAATGATCCGTAAGTGACTAGGAGAGGAACAATAATAGGATGATTCATTAGAAAGATTGATGGTTGAAAATGCTGAGGAAATAGCTGAGGTTACTAGATGCCACATCCTTTCTTTTGTAAGAGCTCCAGAATTTTTATCCATTCCTGATGGAGCCGTACTCCCTGTATTTGCACCTTCAATTGTTGTCTGGAAAGCCTTATGTTGACTCTTCTTAGAACATGAACAATTCCCCTTTGTTGACCAGGTAAGGACACTCAGGAATAATACGCCCATGTTGCTTGCCATAGGTACGGAATTGATTCTTCCAATAGTGTGAGAAAACATGTCCATATTCCTTGTACTCATAACACTATACTCGGGACAAGTCCTTTTTGGGTTAAGATTTGTTTATCAAAAAGGTTGTCTCTGTTCCAGAATTAGATTTCAACCTCAAGGTTGATTGAGTAATGAGTCTAATTGTTCCCTGAGAAGCTCCCCCAAAATTGTGTCAAGTATGGAAGGAGTGCCTCTATTGAGATTGTTGGACCTTACAATCTCATATTTATGTCTCAGATGCGTTAGAAAATTCATGATCATCCTCCTATCAAAGTGTTCTTTCAGATTTTTGATGCAGAAAACAGAAATGGTTTCATCTATGTGAACTAATTCATATTCTTCCACTGTTTTAGCCCCTTGGAATTAGATTCATTAGGTTGTTTTATGGAACCATCCACAAATCCCCGTAGGTCATTTCCCTCAATATAGAACTGGAAATGGAATTTCCAGACGGCATAATTTGTTCCATTGAGGAAAGAAGATGTAAAAGGCATAAATCAGTCTTTACACTCTCCAATGTCTAGCGCCCAAGTGATTAGGGAGAGAATCACATCTCACGGGGCCAAGCACAATCAATAGAGTGTGGGCATTGTCGATGAGAGCACTGGTTATACGTGGCCGAGGGTTGACATCCCAGGGGATGTTCTTGGGCGCCCTGATGTGGTGGATGTGGAAGAGGTTGAGGAGCCCACGATCGAGGAGCGAGCTTAGGCTGAGTGTCGTGGTTTGATGTTGGGGTGTTACCCCCACTCTGACTTAGAAAACACTTTCGGCAAGGTGCAAGTTATTACGTTGGTTGAGAGGTACCACATTCCGGGGGACTATAGGGTTTGAGTCCCATGGGTGGGTGATTGGTCGTGGCTTGGTCCTGAAGGGGAGGTGTGCGTCCACAAGCATTACCTTTACTTTAGGCTGTGGTTTCCCTTGCACACCCTCATCCCCAAATCTTGAACCATTACAACCTCACCCTTTTCCAACTCACCCTCAATGTTATTAGGACGATTGTGGTCGTATTGATGATGGTCCATCTTCGAGAGGTGACTGTGACATTGAATATATTTTGGTGTTTTTTCGCATTGAGGAAGCACCCTGACGGAGAGGACTTGTTTTACTTCCAAGGCCGACAGGGAAGGTGGTGGACAACCTATTGTCTGTCCACAACTTGAAGAAGAATTTCTTCTTCATAGTTGCCTCAAGGACTATTCCTTTCGGTCTGGTTGGGGGAGAGCAGATACGTCGATTAAGAGGATTAAGCCACGTAGTAATGATGAGGAGGTCGTGATGATTAGCTTCTATTGGTTGGGACGATTCACGCCAGACCCTTGGGTAAGGAAGGTAAGGCCTTGGTGATGGTCAGCCTTTGTCTTTCCCCCCTCGGTATAGACGCTCCCATTGTCTTCTAGTTGTGAAGTTGTTTGAGTTTTGTTGGTGTCCTTCTAACTCGTTTTCTTCTCTTTTTCACCAAAATGGAGGTCGACAGGAAGGCAAAACCGTTGGCAGTGGCGTCTAAGAGATCCGTTGGGAAGGAACCTGTTGGGTCCATGCCTCAGCATCAGATAGAGGAGGGGGCTACAAGACAATGGGTCAAAGCTGAGGCAACTCGTAGAAAGACAAGTGCAGAAGCGCCCTACCGAAATGGCTCGAGACCCTCACTGCAGGTCGGACACACCAAGCAGAGCCCTAATCATCTCATCCGTGGGACAATGAGCCACTCACCGCTCATCGAACCTTTCCGCTGATGTTGAATGTCTAAGAGGGGGACTCCTTGTCGATTACAGGCCTCGACCGATAGCTAGTGGTCAACAATTTCCTCCCTAGGGACTACTAGTCCTGGACACAATATTCGATGGATTTTGTTCGTGACACGTTGTTAGACAAGGCCACTGAGGAATGTGTACACTATTTCGAGTATGTCGTGTTGTCGAGGTGTGCATATGATCTCTTTTGCTCGGTTGGCCTTTATGATAAGGTCAAGGTGTTGATTCAACAACTTTGGTGGGTGCAAGAGGAGATCAAGCGTCTAAAGCAACAAGCGGTTGAGGTGCAATCCGATCGGGAGGCGACTGAGGTCCAGGTGTGAGACGAGCAATAACATCGTAAGGTTGAGGCCTAAGTAGCTAGCAAGAAAGAGATCATGAAGGAGTTGAAGTCCTCCTTGGCTTCAATGGAGCTGCATCTTGAGGAGTTGGCCATGAAGGTAGTTGAAAAATACAAGACTTGAGAGGAACATGTGACGGAGCTAACATCCTTTGCCTTCCGGGCTTACTTGGAGGGTTTTGAGGACTGCAAGGCCCAGGTGATGAAGGACCTTCCTATATTCGACATTAGCCAATTGGATTTGTTTGTTGCTGAAGCTCGCCAGATAGTAGTGGGGACGAACGACAACCTTATCGTCGATGCTACTGCCATTGCCATTGCCTAGGCCACCGCTCAGACTAGAGGGGCTTCTAAATTTTTTTCCTTGTTTTCTTTTTTTGAGCCTGCATGCCCTTGATATTTGTAAATTTTTATTTTTCTTCTTTTATTTTTTTTTCTTTTTATAAGGGGTTGGCGCCTCGCCCATAAGAAGCCTTTTTTTTTGTAAAGACACTTGAGTGAATATAACTTGAGTTTCTTACCTTAGATGTTCTTCTTTACTTCTTTTCTTTTCTTCTTGTTGCTTTGTTCTAGGGGCCGATGCCTCCCCCCACAGAGGTATCTTTGTAAAGAAGGAAATCTATTGTAGGGGCATTCTGTAATAGAGTCCTTTAGGCCGATGCCGACACTGTGATTTGTCGTTCAGTTGGGGCCCATTTGGCACATCTTTCTGTACGGTCTTTCGATAGTGTACAAACCGGCAAGACCGATTTTTAGTCTATTCTCGTTTGTCTCACAGAAGATCTAGCCACCCAAAGTTGGAGCACTGAAAAGATGTGAGAATCCCATTTCATGCTGATTTCAAGAAGCTTTAAATGAAGCTTCTTGCATCTTTCACATTTCAATCTTACGCGAAAAGACGCATGTCTACGAAACGTGCTTTGGGCTACTCAGATCTTCATGCAAAAGCTCATTGCGTCTTTTGCATGTCAGAGCTACCAGAAGATCTTCCCAAAAAGACACGCCAAATGGGCCCTTAGTCTTGGGACTCTTTGCCTTAGTGAAAAAGAAGGAAGTCTATTGTGGTTAAGGTTGACTATGCTCAATGCGTCATCACACATGGGCTTTGTGGTTGAGGTCACAAGTGGTTGCCTTAGTGGAGAAGTATTGCTTGCTTATGGTGTCATTCATCGTGTTTTTTAATAAGTCATTTGCCGGAGTTGGCTCGTTAACCTCTAAAGACTCACTTCTTCTAAGGGTCTCCAATGACTTGGTCACAGAAAGTGAAAAGGCAGCTAGGCGTTTGACTCGCAAAGTGTTTATACCTTTGGGGGATGACTTATAGTCTGAGCGTATAACCTTGAGGAAGGTCATATGCTTTGGGCCAATGTCTGGTTCGAGCGCATAACCTTAAGGAAGTTTGTATGTTGCGGTTGGATGGTCCAGGGGTGATAGAAGCTAGAGGGAATGGGAATGTTTACACACAAAAAAAAGAGATCCAAGGTGAGAGGAACTTTTAACTTTTCATTCAGAATTTTTCACTAAGGTATTTACAACTCTGTTGATAATACATTCGGAGATTCTCAGAGTTCTAAGTGCGAGGCACCATTCTTCCACTCATGTGTTCTAGTCGAAAGGTGTCAGGTCTTACTGCTTCTTTGATTCTATATGACCCTTTCCAATTTGGGCTAAGCTTTCTAACGCCGGGCTCGGGACCATGACTTTTCTAAGGATGATGCCGCATTCCTTGAAGTGATGCTCTCTGAGTCGTGACTTATAATATCTTATAACTCTTTGTTGGTATGTCGTGACCCATATTTGGGCTTGTTCTTGGACACCTAGTAGGTCAAGGTTGTTCCTTAACTCATCATTATTCTTGGCTTCCTAGTAGGCCTCAGTTGGTATGTCGATCTCTGCTGGGATGACAACTTCCGTTCCATATGTTAGGTTGAAGGGGGTTTCACTTGTGGCAGTTTGATGTGTCCTTTCGTATGCCTAGATGATATTGTACAGTTCATCTGCCCAAAGCCCTTTGGCTATGTCTAATCTTGCCTTTAGTTCATCTAGGATTGTCCTATTGGTGACTTTGGTTAGCTCGATAGTTTGATGGTAGCCGACCACTTGATGCCATCGAACTATCGGTCCTTATTAGTGACAAGCATGTATGGGATGCCAAATCAACAGATAATAATCTTCTAGAAGAAGCTTTGGATCATTTTAGTTGTAATGGTCGCCAAGGCCTCAACTTCGACCCACTTAGTGACATAGTCTACTGTCACGACAAGGAATATCTTGTTTCTTGTGGACAAGGGAAAGGTCCAAGGAGGTCCAGACCCCACTTTGCAATGGGCCACGAGCTGCTGAGGGTCGTTGTAGGCCGATGGAGAGTGTTGTGATGCCTTCGGCATTGGCTACACTTCTATACCAACTCAACAACGTCCTTTTTGATAGTCGGCGAAAAGTATCATTGCCTAAGTGCTTTTTATTCCAGGGATCTGCCCTAGATGATTGTCGTAGATGCCTTCATGGATTTCTCTAAGCACATATTCGCCTTTGTCTTGGGGGAGGCAATTGAGATAGGGCAGGGTGAAGGATCTTTTGTACAAGTCACCTCAAGTATGGTGTATCATGTTGACTACTAACAGACTCTCTTTGCCTCATTCTTGTCTAATATTAAATGCTCATGTTGAAAGAGGTGGGAATGGGATCTATCCATCAAAGCTCAACTTGGACGGGACACACTTGCCTTTCTTCATGGCTAGGATGTGTCAATCTTTCGATGTGCATAGTGTGGTCGAGGGCCGACCCTGAGTTGTTGGGTAGTTTTGACAAGGCGTCGGCCCATGGAACCTGGTGCAGGGCAAAGTGTTGAAAGTGGCTGGTTACTTGGTTAGCTCTTGAACTTTGTTCAAGTACCTGGCAATATTTGGCTCTCTGGCTTCATACTCTATTCACTTGGTTCACAACCAATTGTGAGCTGATGAAGACGTTGATGCAATTGCTTCTGTGGTCTTTTGCGAGCTGGAGGTCGGCTAGTAGGTCTCGTACTCAGCTTCATTGTTGGAAATGGAGAAACCAAACCGCAATGCATACTCTACCTCGCTGCTATCTGGGGTGAGAAGTATGAGGCTGACTCTGCTTCCCTTTGTATTAGAGGATCCATCTGTGAACAAAGTCCATATTGGTGATTGTTCTTTCTCGTGGTTCGGGGCCTAGTTGTGATCGTGGTTGAAGGTTCATGCGACCAAGAATTCTTGCGCCTTTATAGCAGGTCTCGGCTGGTAGTGTTTGTGAAACTCTGACATCTCGATAGCCCTTTTAGTTAGTCGACTTGAGGTCTCATGCTTAGAGAGCATCGACTTGAGTGGTTGGTCGGTTTACAACGAGATATTGTGGGCTTAAAAGTAAGGCCTCAGCTTCATTTCCGAGATCACTAGTGCAAAGACTATTTTTTCTACTTCTGGATATCTAGTCTCGACCCCATGGAGCACCTTGCTGATGTAATATATTGTACTCTAAACCCCCTTGTCTTCTCAAATCAATATTGAGATGACGACCTCATCCCTAGTCAAGAGGTACACGAATAAAGTCTATCTCAGGAGGGGCCTTGTCAGCAAGGGTGGTGACACGAGGTAGGACTTTTAACTCTTTGAAGGCTTTTTAGCACTCTTTTGTCCATTAGGAATCCTTCAACTTCTTGATGGCTCGAAAGAGGGTATGCATTGGTCGATCAACTTGGACATGAATTGACTAAGGGTTATGATTCAACTGACGAGCCTCTGAGTTTCTTTCATCAACTGAGGTGGCTCCATGTCCAGTATGGCATGTATCTTCTCAGGATTGGCCTCTATTCCTCATTGGGTGACTACAAAACCCAAGAATTTTCCTAAGGTGACCCCAATGGCACACTTGGTGGGGTTCAGCTTCATGCTTTATTTTCTCAATACCACAAAAGTCTTGTCGAGGTCCAAGGTGTGTTGGTTAGCCCTAAGGCTCTCTTCCCAATCATGTCATCGACATAGGCTTTGACATTTCTTCCCAATTGATCCTTGAAGATCTTGTTCATCACCCTCTAATAGGTGGCCTTAGCGTTCTTCAGTTCAAAAGGCATCAGCATGTAGCAGTAGGTGTCATGCTTGGTAATGAATGAGGTTTTCTCCTTGTCGGCCGGGTTTATCTTTATCTGGTTGCAGCCGTAGAAGGCGTCCATGAAACTTAGTAGCTCATACCTTGTGGTGGCATTGACGAAGTTATCAATCATTGGTAAAGGAAAAGTGTCTTCATGGTAGGCCTTGTGGAGATCTATCAAGTCAATACAGATGCGCCATTTCCCATTAGCCTTCTTAACCATGACCATGTTAGATAGCCATTTAGGGAAGTGTACCTCTCTTATGAAGTCGGGGCCAAGTAGTTTGTCCACCTCCCCTCTGATGGGTTTCCAATGCCTCAATGCAAAGTTCATCTTTTTTGTCGAATCGGCCTATAGCTCGGGCTTGTCAATAATGACCGAAGGGTCAATTCCTAGCATATTAGCGGTGGACCAAGCAAACACGTCGATATTGGCTTTGAGGAAGATTACCGTACCATTTTCTAGGGCTCAGCCTCATCTTGGGTAACTGAGATGAGGTCCTCGGCCTGATGGTTCGTTCCTGAGGTTGAGTCCCTCTAGGGGTAGGGTTTCCTTGTTTTTGCCTTTTAGCATTGACATGTAGCCCTGTCTGGCAGTTTGCTTGTTCCCCCTAACCTCTCATACACCATGTTCCATGGGGAACTTCCTGGCGAGGTGGTACGATGAGACGACCACCTTGAGTGTGTGAATGGTTGGCCTCCCTATGATGGCATTGTAGAGGAAGCATATCTTCATTACCAAGAACTCACTCCTCCGAGTGATGTGTCAAGGTTTAGTCCCAACTGTGACCGGTAGGGTTATATTTCCTTGGAGCATGACATCTGCCACAAAAAATCCGACGAGTGGTACATCAATGGACTATAGTCGGTTTGGTGTTAGTCGCATCTTCTCGGACGTCTCATTGAACAGGATGTTGGTTGATGAACTATTGTTTATGAGGATCTTCTTCACCATGAAGTTGGTGATGGCCATTGACACCACCAACATGTCATCGTGGGGAACAAATACCCTTCATAAGTCGTCATTCGAGAAGGAAATGAGGTCCTCTGACCTCGGCTTTTTTGCTTCTTGTGATGCTCCCCCCATGGCCGAGCCTCCGGATATGACTTTGATGACTCCGGCCAAGGGGCGATGATTTCGGGGCTTGGCCTATGGCTACTTGGAGGATGACGTCGAGGCATTGCCTTCAACAAAGTCCTTTAAGTGCTCACGACAAATGAGGGACTCAATCTCATTCTTGAGATTGTAGCGGTCCTAAGTGTTGTAGTCAGTGTAGTGGCAGCACTTACAGTACTTCTTCAAGTATCCCCTTCTTGGGTTCCTCTTCAACTTGGTCATCCACTTCATGAATTCCTCCTTCCTTACTTGCATTAGTTTAAGCGTTTGGAGGATTTTAATGATGTGTACTTATTAAAGGAAAGGGTTGGTGACTTCTTGTCATTGGTCCCTTGGTTGGCCTCGGCTTTTGGTTCATGGAGGTGCTTATTAGCTTTGGCTTCTTTGACGGCGATGTACTTTTGAACTTTCTTCAAGAACTCGACTTTGGTATTGGCCGAAGTCTTGGAGATAGACCAGCTAACGGGTTCTGGCCAGAGGCCACTAATGGCTGCGCGCATAGAGACTGAGGGGTCTAGGTCCTTGACCTTGAGTACTTCTTGGTTTAACCTTTTCATATATAACCGAAGGCTCTCCCTGTGCTTCTGCTTTACAAACATCAGGGAGAATACGGTTTTTTAGCATTGTCGGCTACTCATGAAGTAGCCCAAGAAGAGGTCCGTGAACTATTCGCATGAGTCGATGGTGTGTGGAGAACCATCGGTGCGCTTCTCCCTTGAACGTGGCTTGAAAGGCCCAACACATGAGGATGTCGGACTCCCCGTGTAGGAGCATGAGGGCTTAGAAATTTGGCTGGAGGGGCTTGGAGAGAAGGGCATCTATGAACACCTCCATTCGATTGAATGAGGTAGGGTAACTGGTGGAGGCATCAAGTTGGCCCTCCTTTACCTGCTGATGTTGGTCTTGAAGAGCGCCAATTTGTGCTTGAATGTCTCTGCAGCGCTGGTTAATGTAGGGAATCGTTGCTTCGGAATGATCTAGTTTCTCTCGTATGTGGGACGGGCCAACTTTGTTCCCGAGTGCTTGGACGCTGACACATCCTGAGCCTTGCGAGCACGACGATCATTAAGGAGATCGCGGAGGTCGGAGACTGGTGGGGGGAGATGTGGCGTCGGCTTCCCACCCTCGGAGAGGGATGTGGTGACCTGAACGCCCACTGTCATCCTGATTGGTCACAGTGAGACAAGGCTGATAGTTGTGATTCTTGCGATCAACATGGGATCCTATGGGGTCGCCCCCTCGGTTCCCCAGGCAAGGGGTCTTGGAACGAGGTTTGGTAGACCGCCGACTGCTGCTATCGGAATCTTGGGGTGGATTCGAGTCGATTCGAGCCGAATAGTACAAGGCTCGAGCTCGGCTCGCCAAGGTAGTACAAGGCTCGAGCTTGGTTCGCCAAGGTAGTACAAGGCCCGAGCTCGAGCTCGGTTCGAGCTAGAACCTTGAGCTCGAGCTCGGTTTGAGAAAAAATGTTTTATAAAAATAAAAAATTATATATAAAAATAATTTTATTTGATATTTAAAAAATTAAGAATTATAATAATTAAGATTTATATTATTTTCTATAATTTTATTATCTATATATATATAGTTATATATATTCGAGCTTGGATAAAATCGAGTCGAACCGAGCTTTTCACGAGCTAAGCTTGAGTAGTTTGTGAAGAGCTTGGCTCATGGCCACCCCTATCGGAATCTGAGGGGTCGGCCCCTTCTGGTTCCCCCAAGCTTTGGCTTAGTAGGTATGGGCGGATCGCCCTCTGCATTGTCCATGGCTTCCGATGGAACGACTACCCTGTGGGTGGCTTCTTGCCAGACGCCCTATGTTGTCTAATTGTTGGGCCATGTTGTCTAGCCTACTTAGGACCAGCTCAAACTGATCGATTATGACTAAGTTTTGAACGTCAGGGACATGGTCTTGCTTCTTAGCCATTTTAGGGGCGTTAATCGATTAAATTATATTAGTTTTTTTCTTGAGGGAAAGTTTTGAAGATGTTCCCATAGGCGACGCCAATTGTTGTTGCCGAATGTGGAACTGAGGGCAACAATATAATTTATAGCATCCGAGGTCAACTGGTCCAACCTATTGAGAGAAAGATGTCAAAGGTCCCGGGAGTTATCCTATGGGCGGAGACTCCGATGGCCAAGTTAGCCAAGAGCTGTGAGGGGTCAGACCAAGCAAGAATGTGGACTTAGAGCTTAAGTTCGAGTGTGTGTTTACCTCAATGTGGGAGCCCCTTTTTATAATTGGAATTGCTTGAGAGGAGGAGTTTGGAGCAAGTGGTGTCGGTTGGTAGTGGTTGGTGATGGGTGGTTAGGATACGTCTGACCGACGCCATGTGTTATGGTCTGCGGGATAGCTGTGATGCATTCGACCAATGCCACGTGCCAAGATCTATGGGTCGGCCGAATACCACTATATCAGTGCCCAATAATAATGAAGCTAGGGTCGGGGCTTTGGAGTCACATGTAAAGTGAACCAATACGTCAGGATGTCCTATCTTGTCACTTTACTTTTCTCGGTTGATTAAGCGTCCAATGCTAACCAATAAACTATTTAAGCTCGGTTTGGAAGAGTATAAATACAAAAATATACAGTGTTAAATACATACAAAATAATATAAAAAACAAGATTTTGCACTCTACATATTTGCATTTACATTCCTTCCAAACTTAGCGTTATATAGCGTCCTTCACACAATCACACCAACATCACATAAATTTGTAGCCATGCATTGGAAACATTTTCTCACAGAAATTTGTAGCCACCAAACTACCTCGAAGCAAATTGAAATTTGTGGATTTAATATGGCTTTAAAACAGTTTGATTTTGTTTGTTTTTTTTTTTTTATATATTCGTTTAACATTTTAGATATTGCTATTGTTTATTTCAGTTTTTAACTTGTAATTTGATGTCCAAGAAGCTATTTTTGTTTGAAAAAGTGTAAATGTAATTTGTATAATGATAATAGGTGGCACTTGTTAATATTTCAATTTAATATTTAAATTATATTTATTATTTATGTAACTATACATATTATTTGGGCTTTTTAATTGAGTTAAATATGAAAAGGCCCAAATCATAATAGAAATTGGACTAGACCATGTTAGAACTGATTTGGCCCAAATCATATTAATAAGTATACATATTAAAACGGTTTGATTTGGCTTAAAAAATTTTCAGACTATAATTTATTTGGTTCTGTTTTAAATCTTTTTCAAATTGGACCGTGAAAATCGGTGCGAGGAATGCTCTCTGAAGAGAAAATCGGAATTCGCTCAGCAGCCGCCCCTCTAGAGAGATGACCCCAATTATTCCCATTCCATGTCTATCCGTTGTCAAACACAAACCCCTGCCACGTAACTAGTGACATTTGGACAACTTTTAAATTGATAGAACGAAGGAACCATTAACTGATTCGATCTCGTATGTATCAGGCTGACGTGGCTAACGAATGTCCAAGTCAAAGAGTGGAGTCCAAATGTTTGAGATCCCTTCCTTATTTTTTCCCTGGTTCAATTTGTTTTTTCTTTCGGGAACTGGGGTCCACGAAACCCTACTAATATAATATCCAATTCGTCTTCAGATTTTTTCTCCAGAGACCGAATTGAAGATTGGCACGATCCCCCCCCCTTTCCTTAGTAAATAATGAAGGGAAACCCAAACTTCCATGTGCCGACGTGGTTTCTGCCTTTCTGGTTTCATTATCGCGGCCGCTGTTTCTGGTTCCTTATTATCCTCTGGCGAATGCTCAATTACTAAAATATCCTCCATTATCAATTCAAACTACAAAATTGACGTGACCTGCACGAATAACCTTGTCCTAGGATGGCCGTATTTGTAATTTCATAAAGACACATGGATCATTTTCAATTGAATTCCGAAGTAGATAAACCTTGTTAATGGGTCCCACAATATTAAAACCGCCGAGAGAAACTGAAACCAGATTCTGCCTACCCAGTACCCATCCCATCTCTCACTATAAGAACCACTCGGACTTGCGAGCTTTGGAGGGTTCTTACTTCTTACTTCTTACTACGCAGTTGCCCGGTTTCGGCGAGATTTCCGGTTTTCCGACGAAGGTAAGCGTGTGCGGCGTGCCGTTTCAATGACTGACGCTGAAGCAAAGGAGCGCAGGATCCTGGTGGCGGTGGACGAAGGGGAGGAAAGCATGTACGCGCTATCCTGGTGTCTGAAGAACTTAATATGCGAAAGTTCCAAAGATACCCTTATCCTGCTCTATGTAAAGCCTCCCCGTGTCGTCTACACTGCTTTAGACGGAACAGGTAGGAGGGGGTACTCGGAAGGTATTTAATATTTGTTTTGCCCCTTACATTTGAAGATAGAATGCCGAAATCCGAATGCGGTGGTATTTGATTCCTTTTTTTTGTAGGGTATATGTTTTCCTCGGATATAATTACGACCATGGAGAAATACAGTAACGACGTTGCCGGTTGTGTCATAGAGAAGGCCAAGACGCTGTGCAGAGATCTTCAAAATGTAGGTCATTATTTCGTTTGTTTGTGGATAAAATGGTCTTTTTGTACTTCAACCCTTTGATTTTTATTTAATTCTTGATTAATTAAAAGTAATAACAGTTGTAGGCTGTGTATAGGTTAAAGTGGAGACAAAGGTGGAGCATGGAGATCCAAGGGATGTGATATGCGATATGACTGGGAAGCTCGGTGCCGATATGCTGGTCATGGGAAGCCATGGCTACGGTCTGATTAAAAGGTAAGTTTCTTCTTAGTCAGAAGTCAGAACTGTAATCTCAAATTGGAAAATGACATAAGTGCCCCTGACCCCGTCGCTTCACAAATTGAAGAATTTGTTTGATTTTAATTGCCATTTTAATTAAGGGTAGTTTGTTCCTTGAAGTGATTTGATTTCTCTTAAAAAAAAGAGAAGAAATGATTTGATTTGAGGGCACTATATATATCTATATGATGACAATGTACCAGATTGTTATCAATATCTTGAATTACTTTTCTATTTTTTAATTCCACCTCAATTCTCCCAAAATCTTTTTTTCTTCTTTTTTTAATTTGCCACTTCTGCAGGGCATTTCTTGGGAGTGTCAGTAATCACTGCGCGCAGAATGCGAGTTGTCCTGTTTTGATTGTAAAAAGGCCCAAACCAACGGCTGGAAGCAATTGATCAGACGGTTCACCTTTGTTTTCCTCTTGGGTGGTCTTTTTTTGTCTTTTTTCCTTTTTTTTTTTCTTTATCTCCTAGAAAAATGTAAGCAAAATTCGTGTTTATTGGTATGGTGTATTTAAGATGTATATGATTGCTGTAGTTGAAGTGTTGAAGACAATTTTGCGAACAGTTATAATAACTGGACCACATACAGATATTTCCAAAACGTAACCATTAGCTTAGCTGAGAGTCCGAGACTTGAGGGTTGCGTGTTTCTAAAAAATTGTAGGACGCAAGAAGGATTTGAGTTATATGAGACAATTTTACGTCCTAAGTCCTATTCATATCTCTGCTTTTGTGCATAGTTTTCTACTTCTGCTGATGCGGTAACTTGGTGAGTGGTGGTCTCTCTCGTTAGCGTTAATGCCTTGGTGGGATGTTGATACCTGGTTCATGCGTCGCTATTTGCACAACACAACAACTGAGAAAGCTGTTTATGGGTCCCATGCAGGCCACGTTCACGATTCAAAGTTCTCCAGTTCTCCCGAAGAGTGTATTATCCCTGGGTCAGGGGCCAGTCCAAGGGTGACATCTGACATGCCAGTAGTTTTGGCTCCATCTACCTACTTTCAAGTTTAAATTGACTAGGTCCTGTTTGGCATACCAAACATTAGGTCCTGTTTGGCGTCAATTCTAAAATTTCTCATTCTCAAAATCATTTCAAAAACAAAAAAAAAAAAAAGGTTTTGAGAATTTTCATCAAGAGATCATCTAGTTCATATTTCTCAGAATTGGAATTATGTTTGGTATCATCATGTTTCCCCAGATCAATTATCTAGATGAATAATACATAAAACCAAGTCATACATCACCATGTGTTGGAGACGTGTATCAAATATAACACTGGATAATGCAACACTTTTTTAATACCTATTATAGGAATCAATAATTCAAAACATGGAAAATGATATGCTCTAGTGTAAACATTTGGTCATGGATATCATGTAAGGCATGCAACAGAAGAGGCTCAATTATCTTTAACATGCAAGGCATGAACTGACTATTATATCCCTACATTTCCCTAAATTGATAGTAGATCTTTATGCTGAGAATATCAACTGCCCTGCCTTTCATATTGTTCTTAAACAGTGTGTTGCTAACTTGTTTGCACAATGAACCTCACTTATGTGATGCTATATCAATTCAGAATAATGTAGATCTTTATTTTGAGGTTAGCTTCCAGTGTATGGTGATCTCCAAATTGTTCTCCCTTGCCTTTCATTGTAAGGTAGTATAGGATAGTTTGTAATTTATGCTTTGTTATAGGGTAGTATAGGGTCCTTTATCTTTCGATATAAATTAAATGACCTGATTTTTTTGGTCTGTAGATATAAATAGCCCCATTTGAAAACCAATTTTTGCCAAAATAGTTCAGAGTGGACCATGAGTCCATGACTAAATTTAATATCTAGAATTGTGTGACAGAAAAAATTTCATGACAGTGTGGTTGAACATCAACCAACTACCATACAACCCTAATGTTCAATTTTTGGTAGGATGTTGAACTCCTTGACCATGCGGTTGATTTGCCTACGACCCTCATCCCCCAAACCCACATGACTGTAAGCAGACGGAATCCCTACAAATGTTATGTCATTGGGTCTTACATTAGCAAGTTCCATCTGTTTGAATGTTGTTAATACATCATTGCCATAACCATTCATGGATAGTCCACATAATATAGCATTCCAAGAACATACATTCCTATGTTGAATGCTATTAAAGACTTTAAGGGCTATGTCAATGCATCCACGCTTTGCATACATGTCTACAAGAGAAGAACCCAAGGAAACATCATTAATCGGTTTATTCTTCCTCAGAAAGGCAAAGCAAGCATTTATCATCGTATTCCAGTTAACCACATTGTAAGTAGGAACTTCTTCGAATAGACAATATTCTGCCTTCACATCTCCACATTTTGAGTACGTGTGAATTAGTGCATTATGAAGAAATACATCAGAACAAAGTCCAAGTTTCAGGAGTTTTCCATGAACGATTTTGCCTTTCTGATATCTGGGTATTAAAAAGTAAGCCTTGAGAACAAATATGAAGGAGAATTTATTGGGTTCAACACCTTGCGCTCTCATAAAACCATAAGATTCATTAATTCAATAGCTTTCTCAGGGATTTTGATCTCCGTGAAACACTTGATAGTGGTCGTCCATGTGTAAGCATTAGGTTGATCAATACAATCGAAAACACGGAGAGTTCAATCCATATTGCGAGCAAACACCACACAGTACTCTATCATTTTAGTAGCAACAAATGTGTTTGTGATTTGGTCTGTATGGAGGATATGAGCATGGATTTCTTTCATCTCCTTCATCGATTTGCATGATTGAAGTAGAGAGATGGTTTGGTGGATTGAAAACTTGAATTTGGGGATAAGGATTGCGAATGGTCGTCAAAAAGAAAGGAGGGGAGAAATGAAATGCATTTCTAGTAGCCATTAGAATTAGTTTCAGATCAGGGCGAGTCAATTATGGAATCAAGGGGAATCAACATTTGTTATCTACGGTATTGCTTCCTGCTTCCTGTTTGACACCATGTTCAAATTCTCTCAATAGTCGACACAAAATATATACTTAGAAGCATGCCAGAGATTTGCGTAGATAAGATGAAACGGAGAAAACAGTAAAGAAATGGAGTCGTCGCACTTGGGCTTTGGCTTCCTCGAAGATGGTCGACGACTGGAGGGAATTGTCCAGTCGAAAGGTACAAGCAGCCGGTAACAAGGAGAAGGAAGGGCAAGTATAGGGAAGAAGTATAGAGGAAAGGCAAGTCCGCAAGTATACAGGGAAGAGTCAAGTATAGAGTGAGCGTTTATCATAGAACCCTTACTTTCACGTTCGATTTTTTACTAATGATGGGGGTGTTCTGTAGTGTAGATGAAAAATTAGTGAGTGTGGAATGACCCACACCATATCCTATGATAGGGACCAATTCACATCACACCATAGTCCGCAGTTGTTTTGAATTGTGGACAAATTATTTGACCAAAAACACCCACAATGGCGCTCTTTAGGCGTGGTGTGGACTAATACACACCACTCTTTGGTTCCATATATTTCATATACATTTTATGAAAGATCTATACAGTTAATCATAAATATCTAATTTTTGCATTTTATATGATAAATATATTGAAAAATGCGTCAATGAATTAATATTAACCGATAAATATTATTTTTTATAAAAACAATAGTAAAATAATTTAAAAAATAAAAAATATATATATATTTAAAATATTTAAAAATATTATTTTATTGATAAAAATATTAAAAATTAAGTAAAATAATTAATTTTACTTAAAAATTAAAGAATAAGCACAAAGTTTATTTCACTAATACAAGTACAAAGTTTTAGAGAAGGTAATTTCACAAGCACAAGGTTTATGGTGACATTGTAGCGGAACTGAAGAGAGAGAGAGAGAAAGAGGGAAACTTCAGCGGGCGGAGAGAAACTTACATCGATAGGTGGACCGGTGGTGGAGAGCTTCAATGGGCGAGCAACGGAGACCTCCAATGGTAAAATGTGAAATATGCAATATAGGGTTTCAGCCTTTTAGGGAGAGTGTGAAGCAGGGGATCAAAAATAGATTGTGGACGGAACCTATCCACGAGCTTTTCCCGTTGTTGCTAAATTGGGGTGTGGATAGGAAATCGTCCAGTCCTGTCCACAACCAACCAAATAGGTGTTCCATCCACGAGATGAATGTGGTGCCGAACACCGCTGATGACGCGAGAATGAGTTGAGGCGAGAATTTTCTTTCTCAAGTCAAATTTTTTTGCTCCATAGAATCAGGTTGGCGGATGAGTGCTTAAGTTAAAAATAAGTACTTATTTGCATTTGGCATCCAACTTTTTCAAGTGCTTATTTTATATTGAGCGTTTGGTAGTCTTTTTCTCTATTAAGCATTTATGACTATTTTGTCCTTCATTTTCTTTCAAAATTTCAAAATATACCTTTTGAAAGCATTTTTATTAAATTATTTTCATAAAAACACTTTTATAAAAGCACTTTTATTAAATTATTTTTATAAAAACACATTTATGAAAGCACTTTTATAAAAGTACTTTTAAGAAAGTACCCTTACGAAAGCACTTTTGTGAAAGTACTTTTATAGTGTTTTCATAAAAGTACTTTAATAAAAATACTTTTGTAAAAATACTTGCATAAAAGTGCTTTTGTAAAAGTGTTTTTATAAAAATACTTTCATAAAAATGCTTTCATAAAAATACTTTTTGAAAATTCAACTAGAGAATTTTATAAGTGGTATTTTAAAATTCAACTTGGGATAATGTTAGAAGAAAAAAATTGAATAAGTGCTAATAAATAAGCACTTAAAAAATGTTAGAAATTTGAGCTTAAAAAAAGCCCTTATTTTTTCAAATAAGCACTTATTTCGAGCTTATTTCTAAAATACCAATAAGTGCTTAATAGCCCAAATAAACACTTGGTTTTAAGCACACCAAAACATGGACTTATTCTTATAATCACTAGATTTGCCAAAAACAATTCTTTTGAGTGGTGCCAAATAGGTCTAAGCGTCCCATAACTACAGTCTATGGATACCAAATAGCTAGGGTCAAGCCTCTCATGGCCATGTCTCTTGTCTCTACCAAGGGAGATAGCGCAGTTGGCGCGCTAGATGAATTGTCCCAGCGGATGTCCTGTTTTGAATTTTACTATTGTTGTCTCTATAAGAAGAAAGTTGTTGATGTTATATTATTACACTCTTCACTTGAAAGAGTAATGACGGCAATGGGAGTCCATGTCTCTATATTAGACCCAAACTCCATCGATTATTGGGTCCAGCCATTCTACAACTTGATCTACCAAATTATTGGTACTAAATGTCCAGCCATTCTACAACTTAATCTACCAAATTATTGGTACTAAGAGAATATTTATAAAGTGACATTATTTAGTAGAAACGCCGATTGAAACTTTATTGGGTGTTCCTTGTATGATTTTGTTTTTTAAGTAAAAAAAATTAAAAGACCTAGATTAGACATATTTGTAGCCATTATACCCATGCCTGTAGGCTATAGACGAGCTTTTTAAAACTGGACCGGACAGGGAAGCATTAAGCATTATGGGATCGGTTTCTAAGTTGAACAGTCCGCCTGTTTGGTTCGAATGAATAGTTCGTTTTGACTTAAAAATAAAAAATAAAAAATGATTAAAATTTTTTGTTTGAATTAATAGTTTGACCATTCATGTTAATGGATTATTGACCAAATCAATAGTTTTTGGCTAAAAGACAATTTTGAGCACTGTTTATAAAATCGGACCAGACCAGATGATCGGATCGGAAAAACCGGGAATTGGTCACTTGACCGGTTCTATTTTCCTCCAAAACCGCTTTTTTCCTCAAAACTGTTGATTTTGGTCAGAAAACCATTGAACCAGCCGGTTAACCGTCGAATGATTTTGACCATTTTCCAATTTTTTAATTTTTATTTTTTTATCAAAATGAACCGGCCATTCAGATCGAACAGTCGGACCGTTCGAACTAATAACTGGACTCCTGACTGGTTCGATCACCGGTTCGTTTTTAAAAACCATGATTTTAAGTTAAAACGGAACAAATTACCCGACCAATTCGTTGGTTTTTTGGTCCAGTTTTAAAAAACCATCGCTATAGCACTTTCCTGGGCAAATGATTTCCAGGATAAAGTTGCTCAGGCTTTAGTGCCTGACTGATTGTTTTGGGAGGGTTTTCAGAATGCAACTTTTGACATTTGAGTTGGTTCCTCCTACATATAAATGCTAGAACTTTGTTGAATGAAAATTTGGAATGAAATGGAAAGCTATTCCAGATAACTTCTTAGAAACGGATGCTCAACCATCGTGTCTGAATCACCGCACTTTGCCTCAAATGAAAAAGCCCACCCTAAGCGAGCTCTTACTAAAGGTAGGGAAAGCAAAGAAAATAAGTGATCACCTGTACAAATGCATTCTTAAAGGTTTCCTTTATTTGTTTTATTTGTAGATCAATTTTATTTAATTTTGAGGCTAAGTTTGGAAGGAGTATAAATACTAACTTATAAAGTACAAAATTTTATATTTTGTATTAGGGTAGCTAAATGATTAAATGTATTCTTAAAAATTGACTATTCTTACAATTGACTAATACTTTCCTCACTATTAACGTCCGTTAACAGAAAGATAAAAAATTATTTTACCTTTTATTCTTTTTCAAATTTTCAAAATAAAGCGAAATAAAAGGGAGCTACCCATCTCCCGAAACCCAACAATTCAGATATGACAATTTGAATCCACCACTTTCTATATATACAAAAATCTTCAGTTACTCATGTTGAACCTGCTGCAACCGGACGAACCCAAAGCGGTTTTGAAAGCAAAATATTTAATGAAAAAAAAAACAGAAAATGCAAAGACGGAGGAGGAAACACATAGTTCATCTCTGCATCCAATAGCTTATCTTCCTTTCCCGCCGATGATCATGAATCAGGATTGCCTTGATTGTTGCCGGCTGTTCCACCCACCCACTTGGCCTCATCAAGGTCCGGATGCATCTGCAAGGTGAAACCCACGTCCAAGTCCAACTATTCAAATTTTGCGCCCATGTTCGCTTTCAACACCCCCCTACGTGGTTGCTGTGGCTGCCCAAACCGCCATCCACGTGCCTCCACCCCCACCACCTCCAGCACTACGTGCCGGTCCCATTTCTGTTGAGACTATACCACCATCTTTGTATTGTAGAACGAAGAGGGGAAGGGGGCGGACGAAGAAGAAGATCATCGTCACTGCTAGAAGTTGTAGCAGCAGCGGTGATTTTGGTCGATCGAAAAATACACAGAGGAGAGGAGAAGAGGGTGGAGGCAGCAGTGGGGGCAATTTTGTCGACTGAGAAATAGATAGAGAAGGGGGCGGAGGAAGAAGATGATCACCGCTGACTCCTTTGTTCCCTCTGCTGCTGATGTTTCTTTTCTAGTCTAGAGAGAGAGAACAGGCAACAGAGATGGAGAGAGAGAAAGAGAGAACAGGCGAAAAAGAGAGAGAGGGTACGTTGTTTAATGGCCTATCACCTCGAATAAAAAATTAAGAACTTGAAAAATATTTCTGCAACGATTATAAATGTTCATCTGATCTGTTTCATGGGGAGACTGGAGTTTGGGGATTCCTGTAGAGCATTCATTTGTAATCTTTTCCACCGCTAAAAGAATAGCCTCGCAAGGGTGCAAGACAACAGGGTTCCGACAAATTATGTGAATTTAAAATCCTTTGCAATAGTGGTTTGGGGTAAGCCGAGGAAAACGGTTGAAGGCGATTCAGAAGGTCTCTTCGACTTGACCGCAATTGAAAATAGGAGTGGTTTGCCAAAGCGAAGATAAGAAACAGTAAGGGTAATTTAGGTATTTTAAAAAATTTCTTTGTTACGTGTAATTACCCTTGTATTATTTTGTATATATTTGCTGTTTTGAGCTGTACAATTTGTATTTGTACTCCTTTTAAACTGAACCTGAGGAGTACAAATGCGAATATGTGGAGTGTAAAAATATGTTGATTTATTTTTGTTTCAGCTTTTAACTTTGTTTACATTACAAAAATATCAGATAGGGGCACTGATATATGACGTCTATTCACCGTATGACATATACATTGAATTTATATCATACAAGACAAAATTACCCTCTCCGTTAAAAATCTCCTACTCTCGACTGTTCTTAGAAATTAGGAAATATACTTTGCTCTCTTAATTGGTGAAGGTGGTAATCGCCGGTTGCTTTCTGATGGCTTCCCGATATGGGTCTCTGCTGCAAATCGGAAGCTTCTTCAATCACCCAGTGCAGCTTTACGAACTGGTGCTGTGGTGGCCGCAGATGGGTCTGGTAATAACAAGACCACCTCTCAGGCGGTGGCTGCTGCTCCAAGGAGATCTTAGACAAGTACCCAGAACTGACAACAGAGGGCTCACCAACGATGAAGCAAAGGCTCGAAATAGCAAACCCAGTAGTACTGGAAATGGCACTGGAAGCAAGCCTTGCCTGCATCAAGGAATGGGGGAGATCACTAGGATACATCACCCACATCGTCTATGTCTCCTCCAGCGAAATCAGATTACAATGAGACCTCTACCTGGCGAGCGAGCTCGCCCTGCACAGTGACGCCGGTCGTGTAATGCTTTACTTTCTTGGCGGTTACGGCAGCATCACCGGCCTTCGCGTGGCCAAGGCTGATGTCACGAGCAACAAAAACTGGGCAGGTTTTTACGTCATGAGCAAGGCTAACGTCCAAAAATTCACCATCGGGAGCTTCTTGGGAAGAAGCTCTTGGATTGCAGCTGCCGGAGTTTATTAGCAACAAAAAGATGAACAGGGTTTCATACGAAGAATGAAGGCTATAATAGGATTTATTTTCAATTTTGGAGAGAGGATTAAGATTTTTTAGCGTTTTTCCTATTTAGGAAGAAGAACAATGGGGTTTCAAAAGCTTCAGTCGATTAACAGGAAGAGAAAGGCGGAGAGATTTCTTTGGGTTTTCGATACATTTTGCAAAAAAAGAGAAAGAGGGACAATTTTGTCATAAAAAATGCATCAAAGGCATTTCCCATACGGCGGATGCACCTCATGTTTTACTGCCCTTTTGTGATATTATCTTGCAAAAGATGCCTTGTCTATGATATTCTACAAAAGAGTTACCTTTTGTTGCTAATAGACGTCAAAAGCTAACTCTTTGTGCTAGAAAATTGACTAATTATCTTAAACTATCCCTACTGTTCGTGATAACTATTGAGTAAATTTTTTAAACTACCCTTATAATTTATAGTTTAATTACTTCCCATACTGTTAATATCGTCTAAACCGTACATATGTGACATTGATCGTTATATTTTTCAAAAATCTCTAATATACCCTTGGTCGAAAATCCAACCGTTCCAATATGCACAAGCGCTCTTCTTCATCATCGTAGTATTATAGAGGTTTTTCTGACCAAGCCCAGTTTAGGACCTCATCACCGACTACTAGTAGTGTTCGAACTGTAAGCAGCTAACCGTGTAGCTAGGGCCTTCACGTGCAATGGATGCGCCTGAACCCAGTCGGAGTTGCATGAAATGAGATATCGAGGATAACTCGGATATGAAGGGTGAAAGGATTGTAGACGAGGAAGACTGGGAAGGCAGTGACACGAGGAAGCATTGTTCTAGCAAGTCGAGAAAGCATAGCAATGTAGAAGAAGCTGAAGAATGGGATAATAGTTGCAAATGGAAGAGTTTAGGGGACAAATGAAAATCGAAAGAGGTCAGGTGGCTCAAACAGGGCGAGTAGTGAGGATGAAGATGAATATGATACAAGAAAAAAAGTAGATGAAAAAAATATCAAGTAAAAGGAATTCAAGCAATGAGTATGAAGATAGAGAATCAAAACCTTCAACTCATGAAAATTCTCATGATGGCGAATTTGAAAAGATGCATGATAGAGATTCTAGGTATTTAGAGTCTGCATGTTCCTTAAATAGTTTATCGAGAGGTTGAAATCCCAATACTTACTTCTACTATTTCTAAAGCATCTAAATAAATTTCTATTAAAATAATAAAACCAAAACTTATAATTTTCAGATAAATTTAAAACTGAATTTTATAAGAGAAAAACTAATTTTTCAATCATGTATATAAGTACAATTTATCATGTAATTGGCCAATCAAACCAATTGGATTTTAATCTCTGCAATCAAACAAAATCAAACCAACTCTCCTCTTCTACAATCGAACAAACTGAAGAATGCTCTGTCTCTTTCTCTCCCCTCCACACCTCCTTCACTTTTTGGGTTTGGGGTGACGACTGGTGATAGGCTGAACGCCGGTGAGGATATAGGTCCCTGGGGTGAGGTGACCTTCTCGCCATGACTTCACCGAAATAGACATGGGTTAAGCAACTTATCCTAGGATTCGAAGCATTGAAACAAGATCGAAGCTCAAAGCTTACCGACTGTTCACTTTCTTCTTCTCTCGACATCAAGAGGAGATATTTTGGTTTCCATTTCCCCCTCTCTCCCCTTCTCCCTCTTTCCCTATTTTCGTTTTTACATTCTTTCCTCATTCTCTTTTTTCTCTTCTTGTTCCCTTCCTATCACCCTTTTCTCTCAGGTCATTTTCAACCCCTGAACACGAACCAGACATGGAAGAAATCTCACAAAGTCTCACGACTCTTCTTCTTCTCATGAGTACGAGAGCGGAATGCTTAAGACCTTGTACGAAATTCCACAGAACCTCTTAGGTTTCCAGAGAGGACTGGTGGAGTTTCTTACTTCTGTAAGGTTTCTTTGTTCAGCAACACAAATGAATTTGGGTGCATGGGAAGCTAAGTGGACCTCAAAAGCATTTAGCTGCGTTGACATGCCTCTCTTCGTGTCAACGCCATCGCAGCTACAACTTCAAGCAGCAGTTTTTTTTTTTTTTTTGGGTTGCTCCCCCAATCTCTCTCTGTTTCCCTTTTGCTCTTTCGCTCTTTTCACTCTTCGAGCCGCTTTCTGTCATAGCCTTGGGCATTCAACGAGGCTTGTGTCTTGGCCTGAGCATAGCCTCGGGCGAACCTGAGCATAGGATTTCTCCCAAGAATACTCAGATCTCGAACTGAGATCGTCTAACGAGCTTCAAGTTTAAACTCAAATCTGGAGCCTGGTCTGATGTGTGACTCCCACTCTCTCCGACCACCGGCATCTTTTTAGTGTTTCTCCCAAGAATACTCAAATCTAGTGCCTGAGATCGTCCAGCAAGCTTTGAACTAAAATCTGGAGCCCGATCTGATGTGCACGAAGAAACGGGAGCTTCATCTAATGGCAAAATGTGTTTTTGTTTCGATAAAAAAAATGCTCGTAAATTGCTTTTCAATGTAAGGGCAAAAATGAATTTTCATGTGCCTCTGTTACGATTTGCAGCAACACAGGAATAGTTTAAGAAATTTGACTCAAAATAAAATGAAATCCAAATGCCAAATGAATCAGAATTTTGCATTTTTATCATTTACGCTCTTGTAAGTACGAATCTCCTCCTCACAAAGCACTTCTCAAACCAATCTCACAGGTCACAATATACCCCAGCCGTATATCAGGAACATTTACCATATTTGTATGTTATTATTTATAGGAAAATATTTTTAATAAATGATGAAATGTTGCTGTGAGGTTGGTGCCAAGAGCGTTTGGTAAGTAACAAGTCTCAATTCCTTTCATGTATTTATATAAATATATTAATGCAAATAAAATTGTACTTCAAACAAATGAAGTATACAATGTGTAGACTCTACACTCTTTCTCGACATCCAAACAAATTGATATTATACAGAAAAAATTCTGAAAGCATGAGAAACGGCCAAGAAACTACATTTATTATTTCATTTTTCTCGAATCCAAAAGAAAAGAGCTGACGTGACAGTTGCTCTTGTTTTGAAGAACAAAATTGGCGACACCATCATAATGTACAGTTTTAGATGCTCAAGTAAATATAAATCACAATTAGTAAAAAATGACAATTTTTTGTTCTGAATATCAATAAAAGATAATTTTTTATAAAATAATAAAATATTAATTTTTTTAAAATATAAAAAAAAGGCAATGACACTGTTCATCGCTTTCTTATTCCCGAAAAAACGGAAAACCGAATATCACTAACAGTAACAGTAAACCAGCACGAGCAATGTTGAGATACCTGCGTTTTCCTATACGGACGAAAGTAGGTAACGGACGAACCTGATTTAGTAACGAGCCTGATTTCGTCGATAAACCAGTTTTCCGTAAGGTAACGGAAAACCAGGTTCTCCGTTTCCTCGTAACGGACGAACCTTATAGATTCCTTCAGAACAAGCAGGCATCTCTACCAGTACGGGGAACCTGGTTTACCGTTCCAGATTTTCTGTCTTTTACCGCTAAGAACAAGCAGGCGGCCATGTTCCTACCTCCATGATGTTTTCGTCGCATAAGGAGAGGACGTGATGTTTCATTTCGTCCGTCACCTGCTTCAAGAGCGTCGATGAACAGTGTATTCGGACGTGATGTTTCATCGGAACGGAAAACCGCCAAGAACAACCCGTTCTCTTCAAGCTCAAGTATCCTGCGATGAACAGTATCATTGCTATGGATATTTTTGAAAAAAGAAAATATTTTTTTTATTATTTTATAACAATATTATCTTTTATTAATATTCGGGGCAAAAAGTTGTCTTTATCTATTACAAAATGCTGAAAATAAAATGATGGGCAAATTCTTGATTCCCCACCTATCAAATTTGATACAATTTGAAAGGTGTAGATGGGTGATAAACTGATAAAGGGGGATTTTGTAAAAAATAAAAAATAAATAAAATTTTGTAAGGTGAGATGAACTATAATTTTCAATTGAAAGTTGAATAGATGTTTAATGACATAATTCCTATACGAAAAAAGTTACATACAGCTTTGAACCTAAATTAGATTCATGAACAAGAAAGGGAAGAATTTATCGGGCTATTTTTAGGCCAAAGCAATTTGTGGCATAGATCTCTAGAAGATTCTTTCATCTTTCATTTGCTGTGTTTATCATTTACTAGAAGACTTTATTGATCTACTTTTTTTTTCTAAATTTAAATAACGTTACATGTAGGAGTATATAGGAGCCGAGCTGAGTTAAATATTAGACTATTTTAATTCTTGATGGTGAATTAAGATTTACATAAAAATAAAAATTATATATAATCATACATATAAAATTAAAAATATTATATATAATTTTGATTAGATTTGTGAGATTCATACTATTTAAACTCAATTCAATTTAACAATTGAGCTTATATTTTTTAGAGGCAGGGCAGGAAAATAATATATAGACCTAAGCCGCCTATATATTAAGCTTGATTATTTGGATGGAATTCGGCTAAATAATACAGGGAAAGCGAAAACTTTTGAGCAACTTGAATGACTTGCAAATAGTTTTCTTTTAACTTCGTTTGTGATTGGAATCTACTTAACAAAATACATCAATAAACACCCTGTATCAGCATAATTCCCTTTGGACACCGATCAGACGGTTAACAAGTAAGACACTGCATCGGACAGCATGTTGAATCAATACATGTAACAGAATCAACAGATATTTTGTCGAAGAAAAGTTAAAATAAAAGGTTCTTTCAATCCTTCCAATGAGTTCATCAGTGTTGACGCTGACACCGTGTGACCGTGTGTGTGGGGACAACAAGGACAACAACTTGCTCCAACTAGAATTAACTTAATCTCAAAAACCATTGTATTCCGTTCGCTCCCAAAACCGCAGGTCCGCAGCCAGAACGAAAATCTGCGGAACCAAAACCAGAAACCGCCAAACCAATTCACCTCCTATAAGAAACCATTCATCGAACACCATTTCTGCATAGTTATCAGTTCTAGCACACTCGATTTTATTCTTGTCGTCAACACAACAATCTCTTGTTTGTCGAAGCAGATTCAGGGATCCGGCTTCCGATGGCTGATTTTGAAGCGAAAGAGCGGAGGGTAATGGTTGCGGTGGACGAGAGCGAGGAGAGCATGTACGCGCTGTCTTGGTGTCTCAAAAACCTCATTCCTCCAGATGCACAGACTACCCTCATCCTCCTCTACGCAAAGCCCCCTCCTCCCGTCTACTCTTCTTTGGATGGCACAGGTTATTTGTTCGCTAGTGATGTAATCGCAACCATGGAGAAGTACAGTAGAGATTTGGCCGATTCCGTGATGGAGAGAGCTGAAGCGATTTACAAGAATCACAGCAACGTAAGTTTCTACGATTAAACCAAATGTTTTCTTTGAAAATAGGAGTTAAAAACTAACAATTTAATCAATTTAATGATGCAGATCAAAGTAGAGAAGAAAGTGGGGAGCGGAGATGCGAGGGAGGTGATATGTATGACGGTGGAGAAATTCGGAGCTGACCTGTTGGTCATGGGAAGCCATGGCTATGGCTTCTTCAAGAGGTGCGTAGCAATTTGCGTTTGTACATGTTCGTATTCAACGCTAAATGGATTGTAATCGACTAATTTCTTCTGTGTTTGTGTGTGCAGGACTGTTCTAGGTAGTGTGAGCGATTACTGTGCAAAGCACGCCAAGTGTCCCGTCTTGATTGTGAAACGACCCAAGAATTGATTCTATTTTTTGGGAACATTTGCGCTTGGGCTTGAGAAATCTAGGTTGGGTTAGTAGGGTTGGGCGGTGCATGGTGTAATTATAATGCAGATTGGAACCAAACTGATATGATTGTATATGATGTTGTGTATTTTAAATAAATTTCCATCTTCCATCGCGCATCTAACGGTCGTTTTAGATTATTGTTCCCAAAATTAGCAAAAAAAAAAAAAAGAAGAAATCTGGATTCAATGGTTTTGTTTGTACGTGACAACGAAATATTAGGATAGAAATTTATTTAAAATACACAACATCACGGTCTAATAATGGTGCTGAGGCCGGCCATGCGTTACTCTGAACTTTTTTGGGGGGGAGAATGACGGTTCAGCCATGATCAGAATTCTTAGGCCCAACAGTTCAGTTTGCAGTGAAATTTGTAATAGGCTAATTTGTATTTTTTTCGTTTTTTTTTCTGGAGAAGTAAGGATATGCCCCATGCAGATTTTTTATTTCTAATGTAAAATTATAAACATTTAAAAATTCTGATTCTGGATTGAACCGTCATTCTCCCTTTTTCAGGCTTGAAGCATGGACAAATAATATTAGGTGAGGTTATTAAATAGGCTTTTGTTTCAACATTGGTGACACCAAAACTATTTTGAAAGAATGAAATTAAAGGAAATGTTTCTAGATTTATCCCCAAAACAATTTTTCCGCCAAAAGATTCAAGAGGAAGGCTTTTCTGAAATCGACGGGGGAACGCTTTTGAGATGGGCTGCGCTTGAGGCCCATGAGATGGCTAAAAGCTTGTTGCATTATAAACTATTATAATGGAAAAAGAAAAAATAATATATTTTCTGTGAAAAATATGGAAAAATAGAAACCAGAAAGTGCCAAAAAAGTGGTTGCCCCACTTCAACCAGTTATTGACAAGGCCCTTGATCTGTTTAGAGAATACAATGAAAGGCATGTTGAGACCAATATTGATAAAGTGGATAAATCTTGTAAGACACTTATTTAAAAATCTCCCAATATCGATCATACCAAGATCAACTTATACATTGGGGTGGGTTTTTGCTCGGTTGTGAGTATTGCTAAAGATCATTTCGGGAAAGTCTTAGACATCAAGGCTTATAAGCTTGGCACTGTTTCAATTAACATTGCAGAAACTTGGGTGGTTTGGAAAGCCATAATTTGACTTTGAATTTTAGAGATTATCCCATCATTATGGAATTTCCTGTTTCAAGCAGAAGATCCCAATTCCTTGGAAAATAAGACACATCATTAAGAACTGCATCAAGTTAAAGGACGAGTTTCGAAGAGGTCTAGCATATATTCATATCTATCCGGAGGCAAACCAAGTGGCTGATTGACTGATGCATGAAGTTCTATCTGCTCCAACGGAGTCCGTTAATCTTAATTTAGCTTCTCTTCATTCCCCTCTTTTTTCTATTTGTGTTGCTAATAGTATCTTGCATGCAGGAAAGCTAGACTGGCTCGTTAATGAAGGTTAGGGTGAGACTAGTAGGAATAAGGATCTTTTGTATATTTGTTTTCTTGATGTGTGGGGGAGGAGATGAGGGGTGATTTGGTTGACCTATCATGGAACGATACGTCACATATCCAAATTGCCTGATATCACATAGGAACCACGTATCACAAATATCTTGACTTGAGGATACTGACAAGGAGGCAGCACATACCACTCGGTAAAGAAGGTCGAAGGCCGATCTGGACTTCTCCTTCGGCCCAGGCAGCGAGAGGTCCAAGTAGCCAGCCGACCTGCCAATCTAACGACTTGTGAGGCAGATTGACCTTACTCGGAGTGGCATGCCAATCGATTTTGAGTCGGGCAGTAGCACAATCCCCACATAGCGTGGATGATCCCTTCCTCTGTATAACTCGAGGAGATCGGATGACGAATGCCGCCAATGTGGGAAGAATATGCCCTGAAGATAACAGGCCGATAAGATCCAACATCCATGGATATTTTAGACAGAATCCGAGCCCCAACACCTATATAAAGGACTTGACTTTCTAGTTTTGTTGTTTTCTTTCACTCATCGCTAATTTAAGTATCAGAGTGCCCACTCCGGATATTTTGACACTGTTTTTTTACAGCTTGGCCTGTCGAATTCATCAATCTGACGTTCAAGTTGTCCTCCAAAAAGGAACTACTAGATTGCTCACCATTAGGATACCCTTTCCTATCAAAAGAGAGAGAGAGAGAGAGAGAGTGAGTGATGCTTTTCAAAAAGCAGTAGCAATATAGCCCAATACTCGATGAACATTTTTCCAATTTCCCAACCAGGTGATAAAGGAAATGAATAAGCTAGAACGCAAGTTCCTATTGGGGAACAAAAAAATACCTCTCTGCCAAAAGCAGTAGCAATATAGCCCAATACCCGATGAGCGTTTTTCCAATTTCCCAACCAGGTGATCAAGGAAATGGATAAGCTAAAAGGCAAGTTCCTATCGGGGAACAAAAAAACACCTCTCTGCCTAGAAAAATAGCAAATCATGACCAGGCTTCAAACAAATGGTTTATTACGGGTTAGGAACTTGGAATGGAGCAACAATGTCAGCCTAATGAAGTTAGGATGGAGGATATATGAGACGAAAAATCTGTGCTTAGAAGTAGTGAAAAGCAAATATCCTCCGAGCTAAAAAAGAGGAGTTGTTGGATCTGAAGGGTGTTTGCTATCAAATATAGAATTAAAAAAAAATGATTGATGTGGTAAATAGGAAATTGTTACGGTTTGATATAGGCTTAGCCTTGCTTATGCTTGGTGGGCTTACGTTAAGGGACACCATCGTCATTTTCGCCTGTAAGATTTTTGGGAGAATTGATGTTATCTTCAGGCAGACCACCAAAAGTTTAACGTACTCTTTGAGGAGGGGTGGTTGGCCTCCTTGGGTGCCTAACTTTGGCACTCCTACACCAACTTCCCTTGTGGGGCGGCCCTGGTTAATGGCTAGCATGGCTACTAGGGTTCCTCATGGGCGCACACATGCTCATGGGGACAGTGCATGGATCGGCACTACACTACCGACACTCAAGGGAGGCTTGGCATGCGGGCTTGGCTCAAGCATGACCCTTCACCACGCCAATCCCTTGCCCAAGCTGAATGAGTTATCCCGTTGCCCATAGCGCACGGGTGTGTTCCGGCCTAAGTGGTTGCCTCTCATCATGGCACACAGGTGCCCACATCATCGGCATACAGGAGACCCATCACATCGGTGCCCAGTCACCTCTCTTCGGCGCACAGTCACCTCACATTATGGCCTTCCCCCTTTAGCACGTAAGAGGTGCCTCCCATGGATCGGCTAGAGCCAGTCGAGTGCCCCGGCCATGCGACTTGAGGTCATGATCCAGTGCTACTGACCTTGGCAGAGCCATCTCATCAGGCAACTCCTAGCCTCGCATCACACAAAGGCTTGTCTTGGCCTATAGTACTATTCATAAGAAGACCCAACCCGACCAAACTTACCAACCCTGACCGACCCAACCCGAGTTGGTTGGGTTTTCTTTAGCACCGGTCGGTTTCGGGTTGTAAAAAATCATAAACCGATGGTTCTGGTCGGTTTCGATTTATGTGAAAACCAAAACCGACCCGAACCGAACCTACTTAATAGTTAGTAATTAGTTCCTAGTTAGTAGTTACAACCTAATTAGTTCCTACTTAACTAAGTTGTCTCTATCCTAATTACAACCTAACTTAATTTCTAGTCTTCTAGTTACGAATTACATTAATGGCAAGTATTGTAAGACAACTAGACAAGGAATTTTTTTTGAAAAGTTTAAAGAAAAGAATCAAAGGATCTTAATTTTTATGGTCTTTTACACCAAATAGACAACCAATTACAATTAGAATTAGGTGTCCTTTTTTACTTAGATTAGAAGGTTTCTTGAAATATACAAATTTCAGTCTTCTTTCTCTAATATAGTTTGACTTTCTATTTTCTTGATAACTTCTATTCTAACTTGGTCCGCCCCCTACCAATTTCAGTCTTCTTTCTCTAATAGAATTAGGTGTCCTTTTTTACATCAAATTTCAGTCTTCTTTCTCCAATCTACCAATTTATTACCATGGTTGAACTTAGAGCCGAAACTGACCCAATTTCAGGTAACCTGACCAGGTCGGGTCGGTTGGGAAAATGTCAATAAACTGACCCAACCCGACCCGTGAACAACCCTACTGGCCTACCTTGGCCTGAATGCCGCACGGGTTTCTTTCGTTGTAAAACTACCCCCGTGATAGTTGGTATCAGAGCAAGCTAGCCAACTGCTACTGCAGTTGGTATCAGAGCATATTAGCCCAGAGCCAGTTGAAGCGGTCATCTCGACAAGCAACACATCATGGGGTGCGGTCCCTAAGCACTTCCACTTGGGTTCAAGCAAGCAGTAGTGCATATCAGGCCTGGCAAGAGGCCATTCCTCGTGTCCCCATTCCAATGACCCTAAAACAGTGCCCTTGTGGGGGCAAACGCATTGGTCGCTGTACTCATGCGGGGGCAGATGCATGAGCCTTTTCATGGAAGGCATATTGTGGTAGTTTAGGTGGGGGAAAGTCATGCTTCCTCATGGACATCAGTTGCTGTTCATTTTAGTGAATTGTGGGCGGTGCGCCTACATCTTGGTCTCATGACGGATGGGCCATTGTTTCGTAGCTTTGTCTGAGGCACTACTAAGGCGGGGACAGCAGTTTGAAATTGGTTGGTGTCGACGGTTGGTCAAGGAATATCACTGAAGTGGTAGTTTTGCACAGAATGGGTCATTGATTGAAGCCACAATATTGGAATGATGGGAATGTGGGTACACTGGCCATTGGAGCATGGCGGCCCTACAGGCAAAGCATTGGAGGACATGCTCAGTTCAACAACAAGGTGGAACACTTGCAGTAGCAACAACTCATCACAAGGTGAGTGCGTGTTTGGCAACATCATGGGTAAAAGTTGCCACCACTCGCACACAAAGCGGTCAGATCTCCTTGAGGTAGCAACACATTGGGGCCCCCTCGGAGCGAAGAGGTAGCCCGAGTTGGCGAGGCGAAGTGTAGTTTCGAGGGCCAAGAGAGCATAAGCCATGGACTAGGTTTGAGTAACCCGCACACGGCGAGGTGAAGTCCAGGCCAGCATGGTGAAAGGGTACCCAGAACACATCGCCAACAGCAGGAGTAGACCTATCACAATGTGTTCGGTAGCACCACCAAAAAGCTACCAAGAAAACGGTTGAGCCTTGAGGTAAAGATGATACATAGGCCGAACATCCTCGAAGCACAAATGCAATTTCTTTGAGGGCCCTTCTTACACATTTCAACGGAATAGCCATCACGTGGTTTGAGTAACCTCAACACAGAGGGTGAAGTCCAGGCAGACTGGCATGGTGAAATGGTTTCATCCCCATAAATGGACACCCATGGTTGGCTAGGCGAGCCCAAAAACTGGTAGACAAGTGGATGGCACGAGACACAAACGCCCATTCACAGAAGGAGCCATTGTCGAGGATGACAATGGATTGAGTGGGGGAGCCTGTTACAATCTAACATAGGCTTAGCCTTGCCTATGCTTGGCGGGCTTACGTTAAGGGGCACCGTTGTCATTTTCACTTGTAAGATTTTTGGGAGAATTGATGTTATCTTCAAGTAGACCACCAAAAGCTTAACGTACTCTTTGAGGAGGGGTGGTCGACCTCCTTGGATGCCTAACCTTGGCACTCCTAGACCAATTTCCCTTGCGGGGCGGCCCTGGTTAATGGATAGCATGGCTACTAGGGTTCCTCATGGGCGCACACATGCTCATGGGGACAGTGCATGGATCGGCACTGCACTACCGACACTCAAGGGAGGCTTGGCATGCGGGCTTGGCTCAAGCATGACCCTTCACCACGCCAATCCCTTGCCCAAGCTGAATGAGTTATCCCGTTGCCCATAGCGCACGGGTGTGTTCCGGGCCCAAGCGGTTGCCTCTCATCATGGCACACAGGTGCCCACGTCATCGGCATACAGGAGATCCATCACATCGGTGCTCAATCACCTTTCTTCAGCGCACAATTGCCTCATTCATGGCCTTCCCCCTTTAGCACGTAAGAGCCCCCTTTAAATCGATAGTACTTCCCTTAGATGATAAAGATGGTGAGATAACGTGGGGAACCTAGTGGGGAACTTATAGCGAAATCTACCAATGAGATTATGAATAATGAGTAGGGGTGGCAATTTTCCCTGTCCCCGATGGGTACTCGGGCTCCCTGACCCCATTGGGTCGAGGATGGGGGCTACCTTGGCGGGGTCGGGGTCGGGGATGGGTCGGGGCAGGGAAGGGTCGGGGATGGAACGGGGACAGGGAATGCAATCCCTACCCCGACCCATCCCCGATTAATATTATATATAATACATAATATATTATATTATATAAGTATAATAATTATTAATTTATTCATAAAACAGTAAAAACTAAAACATAACTCGAAGAAATCAAGAAAAGTTAGAAAACCCTTAACCCTCGACTAAACCAGTCTTTGTTCTTCGACAGAGTCAATACTCAAGAGAGGCGACTGAACCACAGAACCACTAAACCCTATATTCGTCTTCATTGCCGATTCGTCGACTGCCGACTGCCATCGCTGACTATCACTATTGCCCACTCGCCCGTCGGACATCGAACAGAGGAGAGGAAGAGATACTCGAGTCTCAAGTCTCGACAGAGGCTAGAGAATTGAAGAAGAGACTTCGTCTTCGTCACCAATTCGCCGACTACCGACCTTCGTCATCGTCACAATCATCATCACCGATGGGGAATTCGGGGATTCGGGTCTCCGATGGGAATGTACTCCCCACCCCAAACCCACCCTGTTGCCATTGCTAATAATGAGGAAAAGCCAAATGAAATGCAATGAAAAAAATAAACAATATAATCTGCCCTCCAAAGATAGAGTTATTAACAAACTATCTACCAACATCCTGATTGCCAAATATGTGGAGAGGCAGAGGATTCAATACACATCTTCTTAAACTGCAAGACCAAGTACGGTGAAGGTGAACAATGGGTAATAATATTGTAGGCCGAATTAGAAAAGGCACCAAAGAATTATAGAATGGTTGGATGAAATTCATAAACAAACACCTCAAAGAATCGGATACGATGTCGGAGAAAATTAGGTTATACCGTGTGGTGCCCATAGAAAAATAGAAATGAAAAAATATTCAAAAACAAGAATTATAACCCACCCGAATCATAGATCAAGCATTACTAATTTGTAGAGAATATATCGAAGCCCAAAGTAAGATGAATCAATATAAGAAAAGGCATGAAAAACCAAACATATGGGTAAAATGTAGTGGCGTAGCCAGGATTTTTCTTTTGAATGGGAGGGGGGAGCAAGTTGAACAGGAAAATGAGATAGGGAGCAGAAGTAGGGTATAGGGAAAAATTGTTTGAGAAGGTTTGAATCTATTACATATTTTTTAAAGAAAAATATGATCGTTTATGTTTTAATTCAAGATTTTTTTTCTTTTTTTTTGGGGGGGGAGGGGATGGGGGGGGGGGGGGGGGAAGGGAGGGGACCCAATTTATTACATTTTGCCCCCAACCTCCCATTAATAACCCTATATAAATAATGATTTAACAAAAGGTTTGGGGGGACAAGGACCCCGACACCAGTCTATTTGGCTCTGCCCTTAGTAAAATGGATCCCCAAAGCGAGATAAATTGAAAATAAATTTTGATGCATCTAAACTAACAAATAATTTATGCATAGTTTTTGAACCACTTTTGACCCAGATGATCAGATCATTTGGCCCGAGAATCATCTAGGCAACTAGTTCTGTTTTACCCCAAACTCGACCCCTGGCAAAAAATCGTTAAATTGGTCAATGCCCTATTGACTTGGGCAGTTGAATCGTCAATCTGTTTGACCCGTTCAATGGTTTTTGGCTGTTTTTTATTTTAAAATTTTTTGTCATAATAAATTATCTATTCGAACCAAATGATCAAACCATCAACCCGAAAAAATCGATGGCCATAATAGTTCCAATTTTGAGTCATTTTTTAAAACATTGGATCTATGTGTTCTTGGATATGTTAATTGAAACCAGTTTTTAAAACTGATGGCCATAACAGTGCCAATCAGCTAATTGTTGGTTTGATTTGATGGTTTTTCAAATTTTTATATTTACAAAATATATTATAAAAATATACAATAAAAACTAGAAATATATATAATTTTATATTTTAAATAATAAATAATATATTTATATATTATAAATATATATATTTTGTATATAATATATATTTATTAATTTATAATATAAAAAAAATATAATATTCGATTAGGTTAAATTAGATGTTCAATTCGATTTCGATTGATTTTGAATTCGGTTTGCTATTTCGGTTTTTATTGCTCACCCCTATTTATATTTTGGACAACCACAAAGATTCGAATCTTGTGTTTCCCAAGAACATGTGCTTGAGTTAGTGCACAGAGGAGAGCCCACATTCAACTTGTACTAACTATTAAGCAAATTTACAGTTAGAGTTGGATGGCAAAAAATTAACATCTCTTATTGCGGGTTCATGCAAATTTACAAAAGAGCCAGCTGTGAGTGGTGTGGTAAGGCTAAATGTAGTGGTTTTCTTGAAGGATGAAGTAAGGTTGAGAGTAAGTGTAGGCTACGATCTTCTATTGACAGAGTTATGTGTTTGTTATGATTTATGCCTCTTTTTATAGGGAGAGATACTTCTGAAGGGAAAATGACAAAAGAATTTGATTCCTATTTAGAAAGGGGATCTTTGATTCAGTGTCAGTTGTCAGGGGATTTTTGATTCTCATAATACATGTGTGTTACTTCCTTTTGCAGGTCTCTTATATTGGTGTCGCGTGGGTGATATCAGGGTTAGCCTAACATAGTGATGTGTCCTACTTAATCTTACTTGATGTTCTGTCATGAACAATTTTAGCTAATCGTTGTATTTTCATTCATCGTCAGTTTGTGATGGTTTTGAGCTCATCGCAGGTTCGCGATGTCTTTGAATTCATAGTAGGTTCATGACGATCTTGAATTCATCGTATGTCTACCGTGGCTTTGAATTCTTAACAAATCTGTGATGGCTTTAAACTCATTACAAATCTGTAGTGACTTTAAACTCATTGTACGTTCATGCCGAATTGTGAACTCGTCGTGAATATTGGTTGACTTGTGTATTTCCATGAATATGTCGTGCCTGATTTGATACATTCATTGCCATGGCAGTGATGATGAACAATATTTATTTACACATCAATATAAATGGTAAAACAAGTGTTGTCATGCATGACTGTTGCTTTATTTTGCAGCATAGGAATACTAATGTGGAGGTCTTTCGGTGCAAGAGTTTGGTAGGTACGCTCCAATGTTGAATTCTTATTGGGTTTGGCTTAACTACTTTGATAACGGCCTTGTTCCGTTATCCCAAATAAACGGGGCAAACGCCATCCACTTACCTAACAGTTCTGTTTGGTCCACATTCGAACTTTGCTGCCAGTTTTGTATCATTAATTCTACCATTGCTATATTTGTGAAGAAACTCACTAATATTGTATTGTATCTAATTGATGCATATTTTATTATTTTCTATTCAATTCTACAAATGTAATTATATTCTGTTATCCAGAAGGGTCTCTCTATAAATATTATAATTTCATTAATCTATATAAAGGTCTCTTGGGATAAGTTCTAAGCATCCATTCTTCACCCCATAATTCTGTATTCTGCTATATGGGTTTGTTGACAACATTAACTTTTGACGATTGTAGGGCTGCGAATAAGTGAATTGGATCTGATCCAAATTCAAATACGGATTTGCATACTTCCTTGATCATCGAATAAAAAAGATTGATCCATTTAGGAAACAGGTCGAATTTGAATATATTCCAATCCAATCTATTAGTTATTATATATATTATTTATAATATATATATATATATATATATATATATATATTATAATATATTATTTTTATTACATCGTACAATTTTTTATTACAAATTTAATCAAATCAGATATCCAATAAGGTAATCGAATTCAAATTTAAATTCGAATCATAGTTTCAAAAATCCGATAAATTCTTATCGAATTCAAATGGATGGAATTTCTTATCAGATCGGACCGGATATACCATTTACCGAATCCGGTCCGATCCGTTTGCAGGATGATTGGAGCCTATGTTTGCTTGTATCCAAAATAGCTGCAAAATGCACAAATGACTAGTGAATGATGTAAATATTCATCAGTTGAGACTTGAGAATCATCCTTTTCTCCCCTCATATTAATAAAATCTAGTTAGGTATATCTAAATCCCAAGTTCCACACTTGCACCCATTTCGGAAGAATTTTTGTTCTGTATCGAATCATAATACAAAAAATTAAATTAAAAAATATGCAAACTTAAATCAATCAATAAATGGACCTCATTTTAAAATCATTCAAATTGATTATGGTTAAATCGACATCTGAATCCGACGAAGGATCGAGTACAAATTCAAGTCGGATCGAACCCAAATGACCTAATCCAGGTTCAAATTCAAGATCGGATCATGTTGCAGCCCATATGCCCATTAATCCAAATTCGAAGTGGGGGGAGAGAGAGAGAGAGGGAGAGAGCGCGCGTCGAAGGGCGGACCGGACCGGAGGAGAAGTGGCGAAATATAGTTTCGTTGGTAACCAGCGAAAGAGTAGTTTATCTGCCACACTTCGATAACTCCGCCTCTGCTGCAAGCAAAAGCCACTCCCCCTTAAACCATATTGATTCTGAGCCCCTTTTCATTTCTTTCTCAAATCTCTCCTCTCGTTTCTCGCCTGAAAAGTGAAACCAATCTCCCGACGTGCATCCAAGAATTAAGAAAAGAGAATGCAGGCTTTGATATCTCTCTCCACCGTTTCTCCTTCCTCACCCGCCGTTGCCAGATCCGATCGCGCAGTCGGATCATTCTCCACCAATGCTTCTAAGCCTTCAAGTTTCCGTTTCTGTGGCCTCAGAAGAGAGGCTTTGGGGTTATCTATTACAAAACCTCATGGTTCTAGTCGAGTTGCATTGTCACAGCGGAGGTTCTATAAGAAGTTCTCTGCTTCGTTGAAGGACAACGGAGTTCCTTCGAAAGGCTTTGACTACGATCTAGTCATAATTGGAGCTGGTGTCGGAGGTCACGGAGCTGCACTTCATGCCGTAGAGAAGGTTTTCTGCCTTGTTTCCTTGACTTGATCTTAGAATTAGAGCTTGTTAACGTTGGTTTAGCTCAGTCGGCAATGAAACTGGTTATTGGAAGCGCTAAGATCTATATATCGTTCATAGCGGATTTACTTTTGTGCTTCTTTGACATGAAAATGCAGAGTTTGTTGCTTTTGTTTAGTTGAATTGGCTGCGTAGTGACGAGCTAATATAGCATTTGAAATGTTGTTGTTAGTTACTTCATACCGAAAGCTTACTTTGATGCCTTGACTCTTAGTTATCTTACTTCATTTATTCCCCTTCTCTGTCTCTAATTTTGTAAGATCGGAACAAAGAAGAGGGCTTCCAAGATGGAAGTGAAGCTATTATTAGGAGAGATGTCATCACTAAGAATAATTGTTAGCTGATGAAGTGGAGTTTCAATCAGCGTGCTTAATGATTGTGGTTCCAGACCTCTAGTACTGCTGTTTCAACTTCCACTCGAATGACCTGCTTCTAATGGATAGGAACTGAGAACCTAATCGTGTATGGAATGGCTCTATTTCTATTTACCGAAAAATGAAAATGTTCGCCCTGGAAACGCTGTTTTTTTGTGTATTTACATGTGAACTTGCAAGATGCATTTGTAGTTTTAGACCTCCTCCGAAAGGTGTTCTGCATAGTATTCGCTAGAAGTACTGTCTTTGTAGAAATGTCAGGGAAACCATTTATCATGCGTCGATTTTCTATTATGGTTTACAATTGAGCATAGCAGATGCTATTGCATCTACACACACACACACAAAAAAAAAAGAAAAGAAAAGAAAAGAAAAGCAGAAGAATATTTCTGTTTCTCTCACTTATAAAAAAAAATATTTCTATCTCTCATAAACTGCTTTTTAGGATAATATTTTCTATCTTTACACTTGTCGCTAGGTGAATTTTTTTCCCTACATTGACTCAATATGGTTTGAATTGATTCCTTATTACTATCCGTGGAGTTAGTAATATACACTTGCTTAGTGCATTTTGAGTGGAATATCTATTTTTCTCTTTTGTTTCTTTTGTTCCTTCTCTGAGATTGACAAATAATGGCTGTAGGGGTTGAAAACGGCCATAATTGAGGGAGATGTGGTTGGAGGCACATGTGTAAATAGAGGTTGTGTTCCTTCTAAAGCTCTTCTTGCTGTGAGTGGTCGGATGCGTGAGCTTCAAAGCGAGCATCACTTGAAAGCTCTGGGTTTGCAGGTAATGTAGCAATCACTCTTTCCCCAGTGTTTATGCACCTAAAAGTTGAATTAACATGTGCAAACACAAATTATGTATCATATATTCCTTTCTTGGACAAAGTAATGATTGTTTAACCGTTTTTAAATGCATGCTGGTTTGTATTTTGTACACTTTGCAGTCTTGAGGTACATCCTAAGTGTCAGTTTCTTATTGCACAATTCTTTTTCTGCATTGCACTTTCTACTTGGCATTGCTTATGTCGTTCTAAAAATCCTAATACTTTTCAATATTCTGGGTGATCGAAAACTTTTAATTTCCGGATACAGAACTTCTTTTTGTAGTTTGTACAGGAAATATTTTTATATTTTCTTATGTTATCACCAACATATGCTTGCATTATGGCAGACAAACAAGCATTTTATTATTATTATTATTGTAATGTCACAGAGTAGCATATTGCAGTCTAAGAAAGTCCCAACTCTAAAACTTCATAGTTTAAAATTTTCTTTATTTATTGCTTCTTCTTTACCGTTCTTTTTAGCATGCATAATACACTTATGGAGCACTTTCAATTAACCAACTCTGTAGTTGCGGCACTCAGATCTGCTAGTCAGATCATGGTGCTTGAATTCCCGTATGTTCCTTGTTCAAGGTGTCTATGGTCCTCTCCTCTAGTGGCTACACAATATACTATCTGTGATCAAATTAAGTGAAACTATTTACTTCTTTCATATTTCCCTGACATCTTATAATTTCCACATAGGTTTCATCTTCTGGGTATGACAGACAGGGTGTAGCCGATCATGCAAATAATCTTGCTACAAAAATTCGTAATAACTTGACTAATTCACTGAAAGCTCTTGGTGTGGACATATTGTCAGGCGTTGGATCTATTTCGGTAAATAATAGCATGCTTTCATGTAGATTCTGTAAAATAGATATTTTTATTTATTGTAGACTGTTAGCCCATATTTGTACATTTTTTACCTTACACCTTTAGTTTATTGCATTACTTTAAATATAATTGCATGCTGGTTGTGATGTTGATACTGATGTAATGTGTGGATCTTTTTAGGGTCCACAAAAGGTGAAGTATGGAAAAGTTGGGTTCTCTGACCAAGTTATAACGGCAAAAGACATAATTATCGCTACTGGTTCTGTCCCCTTTGTGCCAAAAGGCATTGAAGTTGATGGTAAGTGCTGCTTTCAATGCTTATGTACTGTAAGATTACTGTAAGATTATTTGAACTTTTGCCTCAAAAAAGGTGCTTCTTTGCATCAAAGATCCTAAACATCAAGATTTTTTCTTTTTAATCAGCACCAGTAATCAAGGGGTGCGTCCCAGATCGTCCTCTCTATTGACCCCTTCCTAGCTCAAGTTTGCCATTACATTGCAGATCTCAGGACTCATCAGAATAAGCAATTCTTTTTTTCTTTTTTTTTTTTTTTTTGATAAGTAATCGAATTTTATTAAATAAAAATCACAAGTAAAAGGTTACATAGAACAAAGTCTCCACAATGAGGTGCAAGGTGCCGCCTCTGAACTATATCACGCAGCTTACAGTTGAGCCCAGAAGAACTGATTCCTATGTACCCTTTGTTTGGCTGGAAAATCTGCCATCCATTTGCTGATCTTTTTTCCCATTGAACTCTGACTGTCTCTTTCAGCCATCCTATAACCAGTTTAGAATCACCTTCAATTATCAAAGGTCCCACATCCAGATCCTTTGCAATCTCTACTTGTTTAAGTACAGCTTGGACTTCTGCATTAACGGAGTCTCCCTGACCAATAGGATCAGAAAATAAGGCTACAATCTGGCCCTCAGATTAGTTGACAAATTTTTTCTTCCTAAATGGAAAGTCCAAGGACCAGGAATCCTCTACTTTAGCTTGGATCCAACCCATTATCACTTGACAACTGGTCTCCACTATCAAGTCATTCCCTAGTCCTTAGAATACCAAAATACCTGTACAAGGGTGCAGTTGGATACTTGGATACTTCATTTTTTTAGTGTAAATTTTGTATTCAATGCTGTATCCAGCTGTGTCCTTGATGTATCCAGGTAACATAGGTCATTCCAGCCGGCGATTTAAAAGGTGACCTAGGCATGCAAGTGAGGTGCATTTCAAGGCCTCCACCTTGCTACGCCCAAGTGCAGCCCCTTAAAGGCATGTGAAGTGTGCCTAGTGCACTTTGTGCCTCAATTAAATTTTGTGCTTTTTGAGGCATGGTGGCTGTTTGCTAATGAAATTCTGTTACTGTTTCTCAGAAAAAAAAGGTAGAAACACTACTCGGCATATTAGGAATGGACATTAGCTATTTGAAGTAATGCAATTGGGAAAGAAATCAAGAGATCAAATGTTTGACATGCTTGTATATGTTTGATTTTATTTTTGCATTTTTACTTTGAATATGTTTTATATGTTATGTTTATGCGTTTTAATTTGACATAATAGACTTTTTAAAACATTTTGTTTAAAATTAAAGTGCATTTTTTAATTGATACTATTTTTAATATTTTTTGTTTATTTTGAATTTTAAGCATTTCTTGAATTTTTAAAAATCATGTGCTTCCTTCAAAAAGGCATATGCCTCGCCTTGCACCCTGCACTTTTAAAACACTGATTCCAGCCCAGAAAACGGGCTAGTTTTAGGACTTAGAACATAAAAAGAAGCTCAGGCCTTTAGGATATGCCTTCACCTCCCAAACTTGAGTAGCTTGGCATTGTATTTCCAACACAATATCTAAAGATACCACCAACCCCAGAAAGTATCTGGGTTACCAAGGCAGACCATCAAAATTCAATTTTATTCTTATCATCTTTGGGGCTCCTCAAATTTGGACTACCAGCTACCAAGTACTACACTCTCAAGTGGAATCTGTGGTTAGAAAAACTATATTTACTGAGTATCACATTTATGAAGGAAAGTTAGCAGGAAATGTGTGGTCCGGGGACTACAAGAACCACATAACAACTAGGGTCTATAATATCATTTTTTGGTATTAGGGTGTATAATGTTCTTGTGCCTCATTTTCAGAGGATTGCATCCCATCACTGCATGGATCACCTAGAATGGATTAACTAATAGCTGCAACAAACATTTTTAATTTGCATATTGGAAAATCTCAGCTAAAATTCCAAAGTCCCTTCTTGATGCCTCCTTGCTAAGGTGCATGGACTATGGACTATTGTCAATCTTAACTTTGATGACTTCCCCCTTTGTAGTTGTTCCTTGTCTGGTCTGGTGGTGCTGTGCTGTCTTGTGATTTTGTAGCTGTTGGGGGTTTATCTAAGGCATAGATTGTCACTGGTTTAATGTCTCGGGCCTTATTAAGCTAATGGTTTGGAGAGGATTGAGATTGAAGGGGCAAGAGATGAATTTGGAGATCCTTGGTGCCTTCACAAGTATGTTTGAGAGCTTGTGCTTTGGTGTCCAGATTGAATAGTATATTCTGCCAGGTCACCATACTCTTCTGATAACTTGTCCAAACCAAGGTCTTAAGACTGGAATTCTGGTAGGGTAATAAACTCAAATTTCTCTTTGGGGATTCTTTTGTAAATGGTATATTTTGCATCTTGATTAAAAAGATCCTTTAGGTTTCTCCATTTTGTTCTTTGTTGTCCATTATAGCCATCAGCTTTCATCTCGTGTAACTGTTGCCTTCTCCTTTTGCCATCTACTTTCTCTTTGATTGCTAATATACTTCGTTATTATCAATAAAAGAAAATTTAAAATCAATTTAACCGTATATTTTGCCTCTTGATTATGGCCAAAACCTTGGTATTTTTTTCAGTACTTCAGAGTGGATAATTTTCAAATTTCCTTTGTCTGTTTATAGGAGTACTGAATACCTTGGTAATGTCCGTGCAGGGAAGACTGTGATTACCAGTGACCATGCACTCAAGCTGGAGTTTGTTCCTGATTGGATTGCTATTGTAGGAAGTGGTTACATTGGTCTTGAATTTAGTGATGTGTATACAGCACTTGGAAGTGAGGTAGGGCCAATAATGGGTGACGATGTGTATACATCATCTGGAATGTTTTTATCAGTACATTTGGAACTTATGGCGGTAATAATCATAAACAATTACTTAGTTCTATCTTACGGTTTGAAGATATAAGCTCTTGCTTCTTCTCCTATTTATTAGTGGACACAAGTAATACCATTTCAAAGTGGTTTGCCTATACTTTATGGTTAGATTTTCATCCTTCTATTTTGTTTTTCTGTATAATTTCAGTACAGTACTTTTCTCTTCCCTGAAGTTTGATCAATATAATCATGGAGTTAGCTACACAGGTTACCTTTATTGAAGCACTAGATCAGCTTATGCCTGGCTTTGATCCTGAGATTGGGAAATTAGCTCAAAGAGTTCTCATAAATCCTCGGAAGATTGATTACCATACTGGTGTATTTGCGAGCAAGGTGCTTTCTGGTTCACAACTAGTACTTTTGAAATTCCTTAACTCTAAATAAGATAACAGAAGTATGCTATTTTTCTTTGGTGTTTTGCTATAGATCACTCCAGCAAAGGATGGAAAACCTGTCATTATTGAGCTTATTGATGCAAAGACAAAGGAACCAAGAGATACACTAGAGGTAATCTTCAATTACCTGACGTACATGGATATGACCATTGCTACCTGCAATTATCTCGTTCAACTCTTGCTCTTGCTTTGATCCTGGGGACACAGAAAGTAAAGGCAGTATAATAGCTTTTGGAGAAAATAAACAACAAATCTATCATATGATAACTGAGTATAGAAATACCAAAAAAATAAAGAAAAGGATTACTAAATAGTTAGATAATGCAAGAAAAACTAACTTATGAGTAGTGTTCTGTTGGCTGATTATATGTTGATCTAAACAAATTCTCAGTTTATACCGCTCCGATTTGCTTGCTCACTGAAGCTCCAAGAACCCCCTATTTGCTAAGCCCAGCCACTAGGCTTAAAAAGAAAAAAAAAAAAAACACATATTTTGAAAAGGTGCAGTGTGCACGCCTGGGCTGAAGCACAAGGCACACCAGGCATGCACCTTTTGAAAGTGCTGCATCTGGGGCCTTAAAATGCGCCTTGCCTCTGTGCCTGGGTGTGCCTTTTAAATCACTGACAAGAAGTGTCTATTGTTGGGCATTACAATGAACATGATATGCCCAATCCATGATATTAGCTTTTAACTACTCCAACAGAAAAAAAAAAGAGAAGAGATAGAAAGAGAAAAGTATCCTGGTCTCTAGACAACCCTATCGTGTTCATAACAAAAGTCTATTACACTGTTGCTGTAGGTTGATGCTGCACTTATTGCAACTGGAAGGGCGCCATATACAAAAGGTCTTGGCTTGGAGAATGTAAGTGCAATAGAATTCTATTGCAGATTTTTATCCAAACCCATTTGTAAAGGACAAGATTAATTGGTTTATAAACTTGGCTTATCTGCAGATTAATGTGGAGACACAACGTGGTTTTGTTCCTGTTGATGAGCGCATGAGAGTAATTGACAAGAATGGCAATCTGGTACTGCTACTACTACTACTACTACTACTACTACTACTGGAAGCCATTTCTAACATGGAAACCATGTTAGAAACCATTTCTAACATGAAGTTATATTAATCAGGTTCCCCATGTCTATTGCATTGGTGATGCAAATGGGAAAATGATGCTTGCTCATGCTGCAAGTGCACAAGGGATCTCTGGTAAACTCTGGTTATCTTCTGCAGTTACATAACTGCAAATGGTTATCTTTTCCAGGGAAAACGATGCTTGCTCATATCTTCTGCTTCCTCTCAATCAAGTATTAAGTATGTTTGCATTTACATATTTAACCATTTGAGCCCTTGCATTGTTCTCTGATAATAGTTGTTGAACAAGTCTCTGGAAAAGATCATGTGCTGAACCATTTGAGCATCCCTGCGGCCTGCTTCACTCACCCTGAAATCAGTTTTGTTGGTTTGACAGAGGTGAATTGCTAGCTTTCTAACTTTGCACTTTTGTTAACTTTTTTCAAAAAAAAAAATGCTAGCTTTCTAAATTTGCATTTTAGAATGCTTTTCGGTTTTGAATTCCCAACATACTGCATTATATAATCTTTTTCCTGTTTAGATAGCAGAGAAATTTCAATAGGAAATACATAGATAAACCGTTTCAACGTCAAAAACAACAAAAACTAGAGCAAACATATAATAACGGATTTGGAATTGTAACCAAGCATCACCCATTGGTTCTATACCCGATTCATAACTAGAATTCCCTAATCGGAGCCAAAACGCCAGAAATTAGAAATGGCAAAATAAGAATAAAACTTGATATTATTAGAAATGCCCATAAAATATCATATTCATGAAGCAGAAACGTAGATGCACTCCTATGAATGTGGAAAATATACCGAAGATGCATTTCCTTGGTTTTAATGCAATGTTTATTCAATTCATTCCTTCTGTTATCACATCACAGATTCACAGTATCAAACAGTTATGTTAAACATGTACTTATGTTGTTAGTAAGGCATTTGTTAAGCACATTTCATCTGTTAGTCTACACCCTATAGTGTGGTAACCATTCATGTTGGCTCCAATCAGTTTATATTGAGTTCTTTCATTCATACAAGAAATTGCATCTTCTAAAAGAAAAGTCTTTATTGAAAATAAGTTATTTACACCCTTCTATCTCCTTTATAATTGTTAGATAAAACCAGTACTTAAAGAGGATCCTATTTAAAGTAAAATTACTAGAATCACAAGTTACTTGCCTGTATTTTGTCTCTAAACTAGTATATAGTTTTGCACTGCCTTGGACTTGAAGAGGCAAATGTGGTGATACGCACCACACTAATAACCCCCTCCCCATAGTTGGTTGCGGGAATCGAATCCACGTCTTTTCAAGATGTGTAGTTTCAGGAACTCAAAATCAAGATCAAAGATTTACAGTACAAGTGAAAGAAATGGTATAAAGAAAGAAACTAGAAAATAAACAGTAATTCTTGAAGAATGGTTGGAGTTCTCACCATCAAGAATATATGAAGCCTTCTACAGCAAAAAACATGCTTGTACATAAAACTAAAAGAACTCCTTAGAAAGAAAAATAAATCCTATAATGGACAGAAGTATTTTAGTTATAAACTCTCAAAGGTTTATTGTATAGGAACTATATGAAAATTGAGATGTTTAAGCATGTTTTATGGGGAAAAAGCTTGAGGCTTGCCATAGATTGGCATGCTTGTAATTGATTTAACATCTTTGACTTTTCTTTTTCTTTTTGTGTCTTGCATATATAACTTAACATTATCATGTATTCAACGCTCTTGCCTTCTATTGCTAGTTTGTTGGAATATGAGATTTTCTTAGACCATTTGTTTTTATTATCTAGTCTCAATCTGAATAAGAAAATGTGAAGTTTTGCAGCCTCAAGCAAGGGAGAGAGCAGAAAAGGAAGGTTATGAAATAAGTATTGCCAAGACAAGTTTTAAGGCTAATACAAAGGCCCTAGCGGAGAATGAAGGAGAAGGGCTTGCTAAGGTGAGATCTTTCTGAAATTTTGTCTTCTTTATTTATTACTCATGTGCAGAAGCAATATGGCAGGTATTATGTGATGGTTGCATTCTTTATGAAATTATTTGAATTGTAGATGGAGATAATTAAATTTGCATGGATAAGAATATTTCTAGGTCAATTGATATTTTTTTGATGGATAACTGTAAGTACTTTTATTAAATGTGGAAAAGAATTAAAAGAATGTGTGCCTTGCACACCATGAGAACTAAGGTCAATGTCTGCTGCCTACTGTTCTGTTTACAACTCTAATAGTTTTCTTTTAACAGTCTATCTCCCATCGGATATTTCCCCCAGAAAATCTGATTCCTTTGTGCTTCTTGTTTAGCTAGTGTATCAGCTATTCATCTATCCCATTAACTGATCAGTGAACCCAATGGAAGGTTGCATTTAGGTCCTCAGCCAGCTGCTTTACTTCCCTGGTTAGGTGGAAATGTTGCCAAGGCCCAAGACTATTATCTTGAAACCACCCAATCACCGCTCTTGAGTTGCCTTCCACCACAATATTTCTGTACTGAAGAGTGCTTCACAACCCTCATTGCTTGGTAGTGCTAATTGCCCTCTTCTACTGGTTCCAAGTAGGTGGTCAAAATATGTTCATTACCGTAGCTAAAACTCCTCCAAGACCTGACACCTGACCCAGAGGTTCATAACTTTCCAAAAATTCTTTTGGAAGGCTATTTTTTTTAATCTTGATTGTCTACTTGATGCAACTGTGGTAATAAATCTGAGGCCATACACAATTGTGTGTGCTATTTGAGGCGAACAAGAATCAGACCATGCAGAGGCAAAAATGAAAATAAGAAAGAAGAAAGACTGTTTGCCATACAGAAGGTTACAGCCATTATATAGTTCTTAAAAACCACCTGGGATCATGTGGGTCCCATGAATTCCTTCAGTTTGAGACACACTAGAATTCAATATAATTCAAGTCTCAAAAGTGAATAAAGAAAAAACAAAGAATTGGAGAGAGGAGGTCGACCTTCTTGAATGGAAAATGCTTTGTATTCAATAATAATAATAATGATGATAATGGGGTGTTATGAGTTAAATCATTTTTTTATCCTTAGTTCCTTGCTATCAATCAAGGTTCAAAATATTGATACACCCAATACGCCTATCGATAGCTTTTTTTATTAATTTTTTAGTTAGTTAGTTTTTTTTTTTTTTTTTTCCGAATCTGGTTCAGAGGGGCCGGTTTAAGGTCTGCCCACCCTCTGAACTGGTCAAGACCCCAAAACACCCCCTGTAGGGGCATATTGGGAAGTCCCTGATATGGCCCGATACATATCGATATTTGAACCTTGCTATCAATAATAATAACAGCACTAACAATAATAATTGAAATTGTCCTTGTATTCTTTTATACGTGTTAGCATAGAAAGAATCCTGTTGAGACCATAATTAATAGATAGATATTGCTTTTGCGCAGAACTGTAAAGTTCTACAACTATCTTCCTCATTTTCAGGGGTCTCAATGGAGTTACTAGTTACCTTAATGATTTCAGGAATTGTTTGTTTAATTTTTATTGTATACATATCTGCACCATTATTATTACCATCATCATCATCATCAACTTGTTTTCTGTTCTTTCCATTGGTCCAGATTAAGGTAGTTCAACACAGAATAAGACCTCCCTACTTTTTATGCAGTTGATTTACAGGCCCGACAATGGGGAGATTCTTGGGGTTCATATTTTTGGGATTCATGCTGCAGACCTCATTCATGAAGCATCTAATGCAATAACCTTGGGAACGCGTATTCAGGTAATTTCTGCTTTAAATTATTTTGAGTTGCATTAACCAAGAAGTCTTGAATGGGGCTTTGTAACATGTTGGATTAAGCAACATCATACCAATGTTTTCTTTATTCTTTCTTTTTAATTTATTTCTTGGGGGGAGGTGCTGGGGTGCTAAACAACCCACCAACTATGTTAACAAAACACACACAAAAAGATATCAATGTTGGATTGAAATCCTTCACGAGAGAGGAATAAGAGGACCTGATGGTATCTCGTGAACAGTTGTACAAAAAGAAGCTGAAAAATACTGGATGATGCTCACCAAAAACTAAAAACGAAACATGTCTGCAGTAACTCATCAATCAAACAAACAAACAACAACAATAGATTTCTTCTATGCTTACAAACTGACACAAATTTTCAGTGGAATTCTGCTTAGTCAGTGTCATGGAATAACTCCCTTAATATGATTCCCCTTACATTAAGGCATCAACCAAGCCAAATGGTTTCGTGAGATTTACTCTATTAGTTCTATAACATGATTTCTATCTGTACCTACATTATTTGCCATTCCTGTAATTTGCAAGTAATTTTAGTTTAAATATGAGCTACCATTGACGTTGCTCACCAAAAAAGGCTACCGTAATGTTAAAATGCTAGACTCAACTTCTGGTGTATCTCATCTTTCTTCAAATATTTCCCTTGTACGGGCCAAGTAGTCTCTCCTTTTCTAAATGAGTGTTAAGTCATCTCATGGATCATGGTTGTAAGTGTTTGCTTCTTTTCTACCACTCAGGACATAAAGTTCGCTGTTCATGCACATCCAACTTTGTCCGAAGTGCTTGATGAACTGTTTAAATTGGCCAAGGTATTTTTCTGACTTTGTTGACCAAGACTGCTTCTATATTGTAACTGTTTAAATTGTTGCAGTTAATAATAGTTTCACTCTAAAGGCTTGAAAGAATGGAACAGATGAGATGCTAAACATCCAAATGCGTGGACAATCTCCCAAATGGTGCCACCTAATGTGTTTACATAGGATGATTCCAGGGTGGAAGGCGTCCTCCCACACTCTAGATATTTCCTTATTGGTTTAATGAGTTCATAAAATCTTTCTATAGCAGAATAAATAGCTTGTCTTCATCGTGTCCTTGTTTTTTGCCTATCCAATTGCCAAGTTTCTATATATTGAAGAAACCATTCCCTGTTTAAGGGGAATGAAAGAAGTCTTTATTGTTTCCCCCTTTTCAATATTCTTTCCGTTTTTTTTCTGGGGCAGGTTAACTCTAGTGTTTCTAGTCCAGTCAATGAGCCAGTGGCAGTTTAAAGATTCCCAAAATTTGTTATAAGTTTGTGAAGAAGCTTCATTGTAATAGGGGGCCTCTGGAAGCTGCGTATCCTCTCATAAGAGACCAGCGCAAGTGCAACAGCACGAAAGGTGTAGCAACTCTCGCCAACATTGCAAGAAGAACGAGATTACAATTTTGTCGATCTTAGTAAGTGGTTACCATGTTGTATTTGACTATCTTTTAATGGTTATTAAATTATGCAACGTTGTGATCAAATTCTTATTTAATCTTATTAATATTTAGTAATCCCTTGTAGACATTTTATTGTCCAGTTCAAAGACCGTATAGTAATCTCTCTGAACTATTTGCAATAGAATTTACCCTTGCCTCAACTTTTGTAAACTAGCAAAAGGGCCCGTAACGTTGGGGAAATAGTGCTTTTCAAAAAGGAATTCAACATGACCAGGTGTGGGCCTGTAAAACCATGGTTGGACCTGGATCAATTGCATAAACCGAAGCCCAGCCTAGGACGATTTAGATCCAGAGTAAGTATATGGAACGGCAATGGAAACAACAAATTCAACTCAGGCAAAATCTATAAGAATTCTGGTTGTTTTTGAATTCAATTTAAATATTGAGTTTGAACGTGCTAAGATTTGGTTCTGGATTTACGGTTCAGCGAGAGAAAGAGTGCAGAAAAGTTGATTTGCCTGAAGTTTTGACTAGTCATTATACAAGGGGTTTCAAGTGGGAATGATGGCCAGCTATATTTATACCTGCACCTTTTGGGAATGGACATTGAGGATTTTTGTATCCATCACTAATCTCTTTCAATAGGAATATTGGAGTGAAAAGTGGAAGGGAAAAAGGAGACTGACTTGCAGAAGGATGAAGAAACGAGGACATTGGAAGGAGGATGCTAAATTGCCAGGTTAAATGCAAAGGAAAAAAAGAAAAATATTGGTCAGACCGAAATTCTTCACTGGTGTGATCTCAACCGATTTTTTGTCAAAATACTGCACATTGGGAATATCTCCCATACGTGTATATTATGGGTTCATTTAATTGCCAGTTGAATTGGAATCAAAATCCCCTAGAATGAGAACTGAAATTGTCTATCCCCCTACCCCGCTTTTGTTTAGAGGAATCAAATTCGGACTTTAAGATATGCACGATTCCCAAGGAGGGTTGTGTTGGGTAAAGAGAGGATTTGGAGGGCTTTTAAGTCAGCCTTTTTTTTTTGGATAAATTGCCTCCCCTTAAGTTTTTGACTGTTGCTGAAAACTCTGAAATTTGTGACACGATTGCAAGTGTATAGTTGATACAAAATGTCCAAAACACTCATGCTGTTATTTTTTATTAAAATGTTTATTTTCTACCCAAGCCCTTCTAATATCTTTTTTGATTGATTTTTTTCTTCATACTTGTCCTTCACATCAATCACTCAAAGGTAAAATTACAACTTTATACACTTTTGTTCATAAAGTATTGTTTTTACTGTAGAAACCACTCAATAGTAACTGCATGGGTATTTTGGACCATTTTCATGCCTCTTGTTAAAGGATTTTAACAAATGGCTCCAACTTGCAACTGTAAAAAGTCCAGACAAGGTAACTGCAATTACTAAACTTCAGGGGAGGTTTGAGCAACAGTGAAAAACTTCAGGGAATAGGGGAATGCCATTCAGCTAGGAATGAAAATCAGAATTTCATTCCATCCATGATCCAACCAAACAGCTAAAATCATAATGGGCCGTTTCAATTCTGATTCTATTCTCCTTGTCATAGGAGTTGGAATCCAGAACTTCAAAGTTTAAATAATAGACATTGGGCACATGTGAAATCTTAAGGGCAGAAGAATTAGCAGCCAAAAATGCTATTAGAATGGCTTTAGACTTCAAAGACAATGATATCATCATGGAAGGAGATTCCGAAATAATTGTCGAAGCCTTGAAACTCAGAGGCTCAGACGACATACCACATGGAGTATTGAGAAGATTAGGAAGCTAATTAATATAAGTGGCAAGATCATTAGAATTAATCATGTTCTTTCCGAAACTAATTTGTTTTGCTGATTTCATTACTAGTGATGGATCCACTAGTTGCAATAATGGTCAAGCAGTGATTGAGAGAATCAGGCCCTGGGATCTAAGGGTCAGCTCTACCTCTCGCCTTTGTTAGAGACTTCCGATGTACCAAAAAAGCACCGTTGCTCTCACCCTGCAAGTATTTAAGTATTTACCCGGGTAGAAAAGCATCGTAGCTCTCACCCTGTTGACTTTAGCAACCAGAAAAGGATTTATTAGATTTATTTGGAAGCGATGCAGCTCAATGTTGCTTTCTAAATTCTTATGAGGAACCAACCCAGGGCTGACTCGGTGTGTTAATTGGTATGTTCCAGTGTTGACATAGAATCAAATCCCACAACCAGCAATTTAATAAAAAATGGGGCAAGGGGGAAATTATTAATGTCAGGGCTGACTCGGTGTGTTAATTGGTTTGTTCCAGTGTTGACATAAAATCAAATCCCACAACCAGCAATTTAGTAAAAAATGGGGCAAGGGGGAAATTATTAATGGTGAATACCAAAAAAAAATTCGTATGAGGGATTATATTTTGTTTCCTATAATTGGTGCAATTACGATCAACACCCCTCTTGTATTGCTCGGCGCTGAATGCTGATCCATAGGGGATAGGCCTTAAACCACAGGGCGAGCCAGCCTAGGGTGTGTTGCCCGTACTTGGCATGGCGTGGCACTGTGGCACACGGTACATGGCCCACATTACACCAGGTTGGGGAGCCAGCCTAACCTCTGTTTAGCAGTTAGAATCGGAATTGAAATCCTAGGAATCGTAATCAAAATGGTTTATTTACATAGTCTATTAGGTTCAAATAGGAGTCGAAATGAAAACTGGACTCAGCTGGAACGAGATTTCATTCCCAAATTTGGGAATGATCATTCACTCAAATGGAGGAATGCCATTCACCCAAATTCTGTCCAACCAATCAAATTGGAATCAAAATAGCGAATTCCAATTCCAGACCCCTACTCCTGCAAACGGACCTCATTTTCTTCTGGGTGAAAGAAATTCCTTGATCCTCAACCGAAAAACAGAAACATAACACACAACAAAAGAGAACAAAAAAAAAATACAAACCTCGATGGACAGACTTCCAGCCCATAATCGAGGCCACCACACTGAACTTACACCGAATTTCACATCATTAAACAGACCCTTTTCTTACAACTACTATCAAAGATCAAGGCATCATACTAACCATTGCCTGAAATATGGTGCCACGTACCCAACAAGGTTGGGAGTTGGGACCCGATACTCCTAACCAAAATTTCCAGTAAATTTGAAACTATAATGAATTGCTGAATTGTCACTCATGATGAAATGGTAGAAGAATAGCAATCAAACACAGCTAAAGACATTCAGTAATGATTCAAATCTTCGTCGGGTAATTCTGGAAACAAATTCTTACCACCACAGGCTTTGTAAAGCTCTTCAAGGTCATCTTTAGACTGAGAGAGTTGCAGATGTTTTAATGTTGCTAATCATATAGTATCTCAAATTATATCGAAGACTAAGAGAGCAAAGAGTTTAGACTCAGGGTGGGCTAATGATCAGGCGGATTAGTATTTTGATGAATGGATTTCTTTGGCAGAAAAAAATAGTATTCAAGTATAATCAGAAGCAAGATTACCGGCCAGAGCTGATAGAGGGGCATGTGGTGGAGAGACGAACAAGATCCACCATTCCCACACCAGCATGCACGCAAACGCAGAGACGAGGGATATAATAAAGTTGTCTAACGAATGAAATAACGAAGACTAAGCTCGTTCTATATTCAGTTGCAACCCAGGAAGGACTATCCAACAGAACACCTTGAAACGTATATGTTCAGATAGTAAAAGCCATTGATCACTTCAATCAAAAAACAACATTCAGGGTGTCAATACTACTTGCAAGTAAAATGTAACCAATAACAATAGGAGATCTACCATCTCATGAACAGATGGAATCAGTCCATCGCCATGAAACCATCTTTCCGGGGGGGATATATTTAGGAAAAAACAGAAACCTAGATTTTGAAAGAAACCCTAATTAAAATAGCCCTCATGCCTCCATGGCTGTGTTTACTCTTCGCCCTCGCTCCCTGATCCCCCGCTCTTTTTGTTGTGCTTCCTCGCGTACCTTTGGTTCCTCAAAAACTTCGGATCCATCTGTTGCAATGCAAATAGATAAACATGAAAACCATGAAACACACCAAAGAAGAGCTTATAAACAGTAAGACCCAGACAACGGAAATTTTAAAACATAAAATATCATACCCCCTTGGTGGAAGTGTGTCTGTGTTTCCTTGGCTTCTTGATCCCATTCTTATGGGCCTTAAAGGACTGATTGTGAGCTGTGTGGTTCTTCGATTTCGCCATGTCTCTGAATACAAAATCAAAAGATTTATTAAGATAATTCACAAATTAAGAGTCAATTTCTGATTTCCGAGCAGCATTTAGAGAACGTGAAGATGCCCATACCCGAGGAAGAGAGAAGCAGGCCTTCTCGCAACTCTTCTAGGGTTAGGGTTTCGGCAGTGAAGAAGAACAATCTATGTTTCGCGAAATACGATTTATACGGTTGTCCAAAACCCTATCTCTTATAGCATTTCGAATGACGAAAACAACCCTACTTGGGGTAACTTAACTATTACCCTTATACCTGGTACATCCCCTGCGGGCTGCGGTTTCATTAAAATACCCTCGGGGTAATGGATAACTTTTTTTTCTTATTATATGAGATTAAAGGTGGGCATGAAAAGTTAGAAAGGGAGTAGGTTCTTGTAACAAAAATCAAATAAAAATTTAAATGTTATAAAAATATCTTTTTGATATTAATAAATAATGGCATTTTAATTTTTACCAATTGCAATATATATTTTAGATGTAAAATATATTTTATTATAAAATCATTTTTTTAATAATAATTACAACTACATCATAATTAAATTTTGATGGAAGAAGGGTATTGGGGGGGGGGGGGATATCCATACACTATCACAACAATATGCCCCGGCCAAAAAGTGAAAAAAAAATTGGATAATTTAGAGATAGGGTTTCAAAATGGGTTCTATACATGGTTTTTGAACCGCCATTGATCTAGACGATCGAACCGTTTGGTCTAGGAATAGTCCAAGCAACCAGTTCTGTTTTACTCCAAATATGGTCCCTAACAAAAAACCATTGAATTGGTGAATGGCCTATTGACTAAAGTGGTCAAATTGTAGACATATTCGGCCCCTTCGGTGGTTATTGGTCGTTTCTTATTTAATTTTTTTTTTTTGTCAAAATGGGTTATCAATTTGAATTAGACAATTGAATCATTGACCCCAAAACCAATGGCTATAATGGTTCTAGTTCCAGATTGTTTTTTAAAACATTAGTTCAATATATTCTACTATCATAAATTTCCCAAATAGCCATCTTATATTTAGGCCTCATTCATTTTGTGGGAAGTGGATGTAGGTAAGTTGGTGGGCCCCATGAAAAAAAATAAATCTGCATTTGTATTTTAGTATTAGTGGCCTAGTGGATTCTACAGAAAAAGAATGATTCTTGAATGCCTCATTTACTTGGGCAAGGACTATCCTCCTTAGATAGGGTAAATAACTTACCCATCGATGCAATAATTCATGGCATGTATTAGGGATATCTTCCTATAAATGACAAATGAGATATTCCCAATATGCAAATATAATGTCCCATTGGTAGGGATGTGGGAACAACTTGTGGGTAGAACATTTGAGCTTAATTGTTTTAAATAAAGACCCTTAATTCTTGAGCTTTGCTGCCTAACCCACTAATAGATTAAACTGTGAAAGTAAAATTATTAAATTACCCATTCAATACTCTCTAGACTAATAGACAAAAACAACAAATATCATAATGATGAACCATTCTTAATCACAAAATCATTATCAAAGCATTGATGAATTGATCATTTTCAAGACACTCCTAAGATGAACTTTGTTGAAAGAAAGTCGAAAACATGTGAGAACCATTATTTTAGAAAAATGAGTTAAAAAGATAAAGCAGTCTTATAAATTATAATATAGGAAAATTTATGATTTGTTCCTCTCACAATTGGGTTTATAAATGTATGGTCCCAAACCCTATCTATGCTGCAACACACCCCTTTATAGTAAAAAATTATGAGGTTCTTCATGTGATAGTTTAATCAACGTATTTATAAATAACTCACAATACATGCCATATTTCCAAATAACTCGCTCAAAGTCATTCCACTTATCAATTCCAAACAGTCACTTTCTACCCAAAAGGAAACTCACACCTAATACCAACGAGGCAATGAACCATCTACATAATCTTAAAAAATATATATACTTTTAGGAGTAATCTTCAATTTCCATATTTTCATCACTCAGTCTTAAGCCACATTTCAACCATTCTCTAATACAAAACTCTTTTATAGTGAAGACACCCTTCTCAAAGATAGTCCAAATTACCATATTAGCTGATCTGCTTTAAAACGTGAGTATTGACTATTGAACACATTTTGAACTACAAAATCTGAGAAAATCTCATTCAACTTATTAGCAATCAAAAAATCTTTAATAGACAAAGACACTTGATTCTTCTTTGGAGGACCAAATAAGGGCATTATAGGTTATACCCACCATTGGATACGATGCAAAGTAAATTCCATATGTTAATCTCAGAAATTTTCTTAATTTGAACAGCAATTTCATCATACAAATTTGTTATTGCCTTTTCCAATGGCTTTTCAATCATGAGAAGCGTTGACACCCGATCATTATTTGCAAGACATCTAGTCTTAAGGCTCATTTTGGAAGGAGTGCAAATACAAATATGTAAAGTATAAAACATTGTATTTTGCATTATTTTATATGTATTTGCACTCTATAATAGGGGTGAATAAATCCAAATTTTAAAAACCGAATTAAAATTGAATTAGAGGAAAACTGAAATAACTAAAACAGAAATTTTTGATTCTGTTAAAACTGAATTTCAAAAATATATATACTATATTATATATTATATATCATAACATATAATATATAAATATATATTATGAGATCATATTTTATTATATTTTATATTAATATATATATTATATTAAATATAACATGTTATATATTATATATTATATATTATATATTACATGCTATATAGCAAAGTTTGGTTAATTCAGTTTTCTCGGTTAATCGAATTTCTAATTCTAAAAATCAAAACTGAAACTGAAATATTTAAAAACCAAAAAAAAAAACAAACAAACCGAATTAACCAAACTAAAAGAATCGAAACCAAAATTTTCGATTCAATTTTTTGGTTTTAATCAAATAAAGCTCACCCCTGCTCTATATATTTGTATTTTGTACTCCTCAAAACTGAGCCTAAGTAATTTAACCCAAAGGGTATCATCTTCATTCAAATATCTACAAGCCATTTTATCAACAATAATTCAACCCCTGTTATGGGTCCTATGTATTTTACCATTAGTGTGGGGCATTACTATTGGTTCCACAGCTCGCTACACAGCTAAAGTATTCTGTTAATCTGAATTCATGAGTCACAATTAAGGCAACCCATTGACATCTATACACATGTCGAGGCCTCTTCAAAATGAAAATGACTATGGAGGTTTGGGTGTGAAGTGAAGGAAAAAACGATAAGGGAAAATTCCACTTTAGTACCCTGAACTTTGGGGGTAGTGTCAAGTTAGTATCCAAACTTTCAAATGTTTCATTGCTGTACTCAAACTTTCAAAAAGTGTCAAGTTAGTCCCTGCCTTTAACTGATTTCCAATTATCTGATCACGTAATGACATTAGCAACTCAAAAAATTTCAAAATGTCAAAAACTAACCTTAAAAATAAAAACAATGATCATTATTTTCTACCATGAGACTGAACGGTTGAGGTGTAAAACCACTATCGTTTTCTGGTTTTTTAATTAACGACTGAGGTTCTCCCTCCAAGCGAAATTCATGAAGAAGAAAAAACCTATTGAACTGCATCTTCAATTTTTGAAATATCCACAATTTTTCATTTTTAATATTGAAGATGAATTGTCGCACCGGACTGTGTATACGGAATACGATAAAGGAGTGATAATATTCTACATTCTTCACCCATCCATCAAGTGATGAACATGGAAACATGGGTTCTCAAAGTGCTTAGACGTTGCAAATTCATTCGTTTGGTCGATGATCAATCATTCAAAGAGATCAAGAAAAGTTGGGTTGCACTAAAAATCATTACAATGGTGCAATGGACATTTTTATATACTTTTCTATTTCTTTCTGGCAAAGTTGGGTTGCACTACATTAAGAAATTCAGAAAGAAAGGTGAGAAAACTATAGCTCATTATTGAGGTCACCGAGAAAAGAAAAGGAACAAAGAGACCACAACAGTCTCATAAAACAACACCATAACACATAAGACGAAATCATCATCATCTAGTCTTCTTCCATTTGTTATTTGAGAAGTATGCTATGGGACTTCTTTCAAAAAGGAATCTTGTAATTTCTTCTGGGGGCTTTCATTATCTTCTTTGGTCACTGTTCTTTGATCTTAAGCCATAATCTATACATATAAAGTGTGAATGCAATGTGAATTTTTTTTAAGCAATGTTTGTGAGTGCTTAAAAATAAGTGCTTATTCAAAAGAAAAGCTTATTTGAACCATTAAACACTTATTGGTATTGGGGAAATAAATATGAAATAAGTGATTATTTAAAAAAAAAAAGGACTTATTTTTAAGCCCAAATTTTCAACATTTTTTAAGTGCTTATACAATAAGCACTTATTCAATTTTTTCTTCTAGAATGATCCCTAGTTGAATTTTAAAATACCACTTATAAAATTACCCCTAGTTGAATTTTATAAAAGTACTTTTATGAAAACACTTTTACAAAAGCATCATGAAAGTACTTTTTAAAAGTGCTTTTGTAAAAGTACTTTAATAAAAGTGCTTTCTTAAAAGTATTTTCTTAAAAGTGCTTTCATAAAAGTCTTTTTACAAAAGGTTTTTTTTGTAAAATTGCTTTCATAAAAATACTTTTATAAAAATGCTTTCATAAAAATACTTTTATAAAAATGCATTCGTAAAAATGCATTCATAAAAGTACTTTCATAAAAGTGTTTTTATAAAAGTAATTTACCAAAAGTGCTTTCAAAGGGTATATTTTGAAAATTTGAAAGAAAATGAAAGATAAAATAGTCACACATACTTATTTAAGTGCTTATTTGAGAAAAAGGCTACCAAACACCGAATATAAAATAAGTGCTTATTTTAAAAAAATAAGCACTTGAAAAAGTTGGGTGCCAAATGCAAATAAGTGCTTATTCAAATAAACACTTGTTTTTAAGCACTTATTTTTTACTTAAGCACCCCCAAACATGGCCTTAGACTAAAATTACCCTCTATTTCTTTGCTTGAGAAAGGGTATAAAAGTCATTTTATTACAACTTTAATGCCAATTTTAAAGGCTACTAAAATGCCCATAATTTTGTTTTTAGTCCATCTCTAATGGTAAGGTTGAAAAGGTAACTTCAATTATTATTTTGCACCTCATTTAATCTATTCTCATTAATTCTTGTACTTAAATTATTAACTCTCATTTTCTCTTATTAAATTAGATACGTATCAATATTTTTAACAATATAGACCCATAATTTTAAAATTGACTAAAAAACAAAATAATTTTTTATCCAAGTGTTGGCTAAGCAATTCAACCATCCAAATAAAATTAATCAACCTGTGAAGTCATAGTTAGGTAATAAAAATTTTAAAATAGAAATAATATAGAAACTTACAAAAAATGTAGACAAAATTAGACACCTTTGTGATATTTTTATTAATCAAATTAAAAAAATAAGTGTACTAAATAACAATTGTTTTTATTGGTAATAAAAATGAAATACATAATTTAGAACTGAAAAAAAAAAGAAATTATTTTAATGTTTGGAAAAGATCAATATTTCAAAATTTGGGTCAAACATGTTAACCTTAATGCCATAAATAAATAATAAAAGTTAATAAAATATAAAAATACATAAATTTTGCAAAAAAAAAATTAGGCACATGTATAATATCATGTATTTATCATGTTAAATAAAAAGTAAGTGTGACATATTAGAATTATTTGTTTACACAAAAATACAAAAAAGTTGTAGAAAAAATTGAATATATTTATAATTCTATATTTACACTACTAATAAAAATATGAATAAAATTGTGAAACTTTTTTTAACTAAAATACTCAATTTTGAATTTGTTCTTTATTTAATTATAAGGTTTAAATTGTAATTTTTTGGTAATAAGGTTAATTTGTAAATTGATCTCCTGCCCACACAAACTCTATCCACATAGCATTGCAGCCACATATGGAGAACATCTCATCCTCCTACATAGTATTATGCAGGGGGCGATGTTCCCAATTCACGGGGGTAGTGTGTTGTGGGTAGACGTGAGTAGAGTTCTCATGGGCAGGACATCTTTGAAGTTCTACTTTTCATCCTATTCAATTATTTCTATTTAAGTCTTACACTTTTTTAAACAAAAAAAATTAAATATTACAAAAAGAATAATCTATTCAAGCAAGTAGGCTTATCAATGATACTTGAAAATTCACAACTTGATCCGATTTTTACATATTTGGATGAGATGTTTATGTACAATCCAAATCTGATTAATAATAAAAAAATATAAAATATAAAAACAAAAATAAAAAAATACATTAATATAATAGAAAATTTTGGATATATTATCACTATCACTATCATCACCTAGAATTACCATGTGCAAAGCACATGCACACTTACTATTATCATAAAAAGCAATAAACCCATGACACTTACGACATAAGAGAATGTTCTCATAGTAATTTATGTATGTTTCTACCTGAGGTTGAGGATGGATTTTCTTCAGCTTCTCTATAGCAAGACTGGCAGAGATCTTCACCAAAGGTAAGGTTTCGTTAATTTTCACTAAAATAAATCTGAATAAACTTTCCAAAGATTCTTTCAGCTTTCCTGAAAAATCATAACTGCAAAACCATATGCCATTGTTGTGAAGAAAAAAAACAAACAAGGCGTTAGAACTTAGAAGAGTTAGTACCTGTTGAAATAAAGAAAATTAGATGATAGGTGAAGGGCATTTTTGTCCTTTTATATGATACTTAACGTTGTTAACAATTTTGGACTAACTCGACACTTTTTGAAAGTTTGAATACTGCAATGACACATTTGAAAATTTGGGGACTAACTTGACACTACCCCCAAAGTTAAAGTACTAAAGTGAAAATTTCCCAAAAGATAAAAGACAAAGAAAAATTCCACACGACCAAAATGAAATGGACCGATAAATGCCAAAGACATAAATTTGTGCACATGTGCCCCCTAAATGCATCATCAGCATCACACAATTGTGTCATTTCTAATTGGTTCTGATTTGGTAGTACAAGAGGATCCACACAAAATATTCCTGATCTATGGTGTGAGGCAGTTTTGAAAGAAAAGACATAAGAAACAGAACATTTGCATGATTAAGGATTAATTTCAAGTGGTTTGTTGGAATCAGAGTTTAATTTGCAGCAATAATGTTTTTCTTCAATTGGTTCTATGACATTCTTGCATCGCTCGGCCTTTGGCAGAAAGAGGCCAAGATCCTGTTTCTAGGGCTCGATAATGCAGGAAAGACGACGCTGCTTCACATGTTGAAAGACGAGGTTCTTTTCTTTCTTTCTTTCTCCCTGTCTTTCTCCAACCATCGACATTGTTTTAATGCGATAATACAATTTTTATTTTCAATTTGATGCTGTTGTTGGATCCTCTGCAGCGATTAATTCAACATCAGCCCACACAGCATCCAACCTCGGAAGAATTAAGCATCGGGAAAATCAAATTCAAGGCCTTCGATTTGGGAGGGCATCAGATCGCTCGCAGAGTTTGGAAGGATTACTACGCAAAGGTATTATATGTTTCAATTGTAAAAGGTCAAGATGTTTTCTGATTTTGTTGCTTCTGCAATTGAGAAGATAACTAGAAGAGGAATCACAACGAACATGAGTTGAATTAGTCGATATTAATGACAAATGCAATTTTAATTTCGTTGAAATGAACTAGTACAGAAGGAAAAAGAATCTATAATTTGTATTCCATATTATGTATCTAAAGACCTCAGATGTATTTAATTGTTCATGTATTTCTAAACCTGTTCAAATACTACCCCCATTCATAAGATTTTGTGTGGAGCAGGATGGACCTCCTTTAATTGATCTAACCAATACCACCTGCCTATTTTGTTCTTTAAAAGATTTGTTTTACTTACTTCATCCTACCTTTTTTAATTTTTTTGAAAGGTAAATACTATATTAACAAACATTTTTTTTGAAACCCTCCATGAATTTGAAACGACTTATTGTTAAAAATTTACAATACACAAATTTGTGTATCATATCAGTACTTCAAATCTTGCTTCATACCAACACACTAATAATTGAAATAAGACCAAGTATGTGTTTGGCATCGGTGTTTGGAACATTTCACTGTTTTCTTATAAAAACGGTGTTGGCATGTGGAGTTGTAAGCACTGATTCATTTCCTCATAAAATATTGAATTTAGCATTGCTCCATACCACACTTTCTCGATTTTCAAGGCTTGGTATAGAACAATGTTTTTTTTTGAAAAAATTGTATCAAATAAGAGGGCGTTGTTTGAAGCACTGCTTTTTTTGATGTGATGCCTACATGGTGCCGTTTTCTTAGAAAACAACATCGATGCCAAACATCACCTAAAAGAACTAGTATATTATTTCTATTTTATTTTAGGTCATATTTGTGTTTTATATGCCATCAGCCAATCATGTATGATTAGGTATGTAAAAGAAATGATGTACTATATATTATTTAAGAATTAGAATAAGCTCAAACAAATAAAACTTTATGGTCAACAACAACAGTTATTTTGAACCGCCGTTGATCCAAATGTTTGGATTGTTTGGCTTGGAAATTGTTTAGACAACCAGTTCTGTTTTACCCCAAGCATGATCTTTGGCCAAAAACCATTAAATTAGTCAATGATTCATTGACCCGAGTGGTCGAACTATCAATTCATTCGACCCGTTCAACAGTTTTTTGACCATTTTTAATTTAATTATTATTATTTTTTTAATTTTTCTATCAGAATAAACTGTTCATTTAAATCAGTTAATTGAACCATCGACCCAGAAACCACTAGTCAGAATGGTTCCGATTTCGAATCGGTTTTTAAAACCTTGCTAAACAGGCTAGTTGTTAGTTGATCTAATCGATTGAACTACTAGTTATTGATGCAATTGGTAGGTCCTCACATTACTAGTTGTTGACTCCTAGACACTGAGCTAGCAACGAATTAAGATTATTAGCTTCTGGTTTTTTTTGTTCCAAATGGTGTTTGAACCCACTATATAATGCCATGATGGGGAGATTTTTGTTTGAACACAACATTAGGTATAAAAGTATGACAAAAGGGGTCATTTCATCATTTATATTCTACTCATTTATTTAAGATATTACTGCCCTTTCTGACTTTATAGAAAAATTTATAAGCGGAAGCCTATTTCCTGTCTTATTCTTTATCCAATATTGTTCATGTTTCGCACCTTTCAGAGTTGAATACTTGCTAATAAATCAATGATTTATGATAAAAAAAACTGTATTTGGATAAGGCAGAACTTAGACACTGTAACACTGTACCTTCATAATAATAATAATAATAATAATAATAATAATAATAATAATAATAATAATAATAATAATAATATGATTTTTATTTTTAGTATTGTTAATGATAGTGAGACACATAGATATGGGTGCAACTTGGGTGGATCAGGTTGGGCATTTTTTAAATTCTAAAGGGGGAGAGTCCATTGCAGTGAAAGTTCTTCCAGTTGGATATTCAATTTGGGTGGATCAGGTTGTGCATGCTCCACATGCACATACATCTCAGCGTGCATTGATAACATCTCCTCTTCTTGTAATGAGGAGATGTTCCAAAGATATAATTGGGATAGGCTGTGGGGTGCCCATGCGGATGAACGAACATGCCTTACGGCCCTTACCCCTCACCAAGCTATTTATTAACTGAGAAGTGAGAAAGTATGTCCAGTTCGCTTATGACATGAAGATCTAGTTTGCACCCAATCGATCATTTCTCAGTTGTTAGTTAATTTGGTTTTCTTTTAATGCCATTTGTCATTTTTTTTGGGAAATTGGCACTTCTGATTTTCCTTGTAAGGTGGTTGTTATATGCTTTTACCAACCAAATCTTTCTTTCTCAGGTTTAATCACATTTCCTTCAGTGTCTGTATCTGTGTTTGTTCTTTATGGATTCTTGACTTAGTGTAGAATTCTTTTTGTGGAAATGAAGCCTGTCTAATATAATCTAGGATTAGGTTGTTTATCCATTTGTTGTGGATCATCTAGTGAAGCTTTAATTTATTGATTTTACTCCTAGAATTACCTGTGATCTTATCCCTGTTGATTTCCTTTTGTACTCTTCTCTTCGGCCTATTGTCAAACATATTTAGGGCAGAATTAGTAATAAACAGCATACATGTGGGTCCTGTTGTGCAGGTTGATGCGGTCGTATACCTAGTGGATGCCTATGACAAGGAAAGGTTTGCGGAGTCAAAGAAGGAGTTAGATGGGCTGCTGTCAGATGAGTCACTGACAAGTGTTCCTTTTCTTGTGCTGGGTAACAAGATTGACATACCCTATGCAGCTTCAGAGGATGAGCTGCGCTACCACCTTGGCCTCACAAATTTCACTACAGGCAAGGGTAAAGTAAACCTTGCCGATTCAAACGTGCGCCCGCTGGAGGTCTTTATGTGTAGCATTGTCCGCAAGATGGGCTATGGTGATGGCTTCAAATGGCTCTCTCAGTACATCAAGTAAGGGAAGCCAGGAAACTCCATTAATTTACCCAGATTTTCTTTTTCTTTTTCTTTTTCTTTTTATAGATAACTTTGTAACTTTATTCATTTTGATGAAGATATTATATAAGAAAGAAGAGAATCACTAACTAACCTCACTCAATTTCGATTAAGGTTATTCACATTCATCCATTGTTTCCCTCCAAAACATTTATTCCTGTTAATTCCTTGTATGAGGGAATTAGGAGCCATTGTCCAGTGCATGTCAGGATCAGCCTAGGGTGTAAGCGAGTGGAGCCAATTCACGAGTTATTTGGGCTCAAGTTGAGTAGTTAGTTAAGCCAAGTTTGATCTTTATAATATTTATAGTATTAATTTTTATTTACAACATAAATAAATAAATTTATAATCAAGATTTATAATATTTTAAATATTAATTTATTTATAATTTTTAATAACAGTTTATTTATAATGGGGGTCGAGCTCAAGTCGAGTTTTAAGCTCCAAGTTTTTGAATTGAGGTTGAGCTCGAGCCACCCAAACTCAACTCCACTTGGCTTGATTATACCCTATCAATACTCTAGCAGCTACTTATAAGGTATTTTGGTGTCACTCTAATGCAGTTTCTTACTGGATAAAAAAATTCATGTGATGATTATTTAATCAACGTTGTTTTTTATTAAAAAAAGGGGAAATTGTCTAAAATTCATCAAGAGTTTTCAATATTTCTCTTAAACTCACCATAATTTTTTAAAATGTCAAACTCACGATGTAAGAAATATTTTATTTTCCAAAACTCACAATGTAAGAACATTTTTATTTTCCAAAACTCACATTCCGTTAATACACCGTTAGTGCTTCGTAGCAAAGGTGTTCATGTCAGCATAAATAACAATTTTCATGACCAAATTACCCTTGAATGATGAGTTAGAGAAAAATGGTCTTTTTCATTTTTCAATTTTCTTTTCTTTTTTGCATTTTTAGTGTTTTGTTATAATTTCCAATGTTTTTTATAGTTTATGTTTTTTAATATTTTTCTATTTTCTAAAATCTATAAATTTTCTTGTATTTTTTTGTGCAATTTCTATGTTTTTCTATAATTTTTGGTGTATTTTCTACAATTTTTATTTTCTGATTTTGTTTTTCAATTTCTATAGTTTCTATAATTTGAAAACCATTTTTTATGTTTTTTTGTAATTTCTATGTTTTAATGTATTTTATATTTGAAAATATTTTTTTTGAAAATTTTCCTTTTTTCATGTCTAAATATTAAAATGGTAATATATTAACACCCGCTAATTTATTTTGTATATATTTTATATTTGTTATGAAGATTAAAATGATAACATATTAACACCTGTTAATTTGTTTAATGTCAAGTTAGTGACATGGTGAGTTTTAGACAATTTGAAAAATTGTGGTGAGTTTAAGAGAAATGCTGAAAACTCATGGTGAGTTTTAGACAATTTCCCTTAAAAAAAAGAAAAAAAAAAGAAAAAAAGAAAAAAAATTAATGTTTTTATAAGCATTGGAAAGAAAGAGATCAACATTACTGTGTAAAGTGAATGTGTAACAGTAAATTTTGCAAATTTTGCCCTAGTTTGGTAGCATCTCCATCTCACTTACATGCCATCATTTTTTTTTAGGCGAGGTGGGGTTGGGGTTGGAGATTTAGGAGGGAGGAATTTGTGTTTTTTTAGTCCAATTATGATGAATTTATAAATATTTGTTACATGTTAAATTGAGATTTCAATTAATTGTGTAACGTTATATGGTACATAGGTACATATACTTTTCAACGGTTCATGTTTTACAAGGTATACTTTTACATTTCACAAGATGTATGTTCTAGGGGTGTTTATGGTCTAGTTTGGAGAAGATCTTAGGCCAAACTAGTAAATTCCGGTTTGAGAAATTCTTAAACCAAACCGATGGAGGTAGATTCGGCCCGACCCCTTGGCTGCGCGACACGTGGAAGAAAACGGGGTGACCTGGCAGGGATGCCAGTTCGGCACAGTGACAGAGCACGGCCATATCCCAAGAAGAGGCCCGAGCTTCCCGAGCTCTCCAATAAGAGGCCTGAGCTCCCGAGCTCCCCAAAAAGGAACCCTCACTTCCTTGGAGGTGAAACCCGAGCTCTCCTTAAGAATCTCGAGGTTAACAGAGGCCCGTGAGGGGCCAAGCCCGAACTAGCCCACCTCGGGTCAGTCCGGACCATATGCCGGCACCTCGGGACAGTAGGACATACTCCCATTCGAACTCAAGACTTCACCTCGCGTACCACTCTGGCACCTCGGCTCCAGGTCGCGCAACTGTGAAACTGTACCTGACAGGTCCGTACTCTGAGGCAACACGCTTGACTGGTCTGGATCTGACAGATGGCAATCACACCGTAACGGCCACCTGCTACTGCCATCTCAGTTGTGGCAGAGACGGCCCTGAAAGAGAGGACAGTGGTGATTATGTCTGCCCCCCCATAGAGGCGGTTATACCTGACTCGGTAGAAACTTGGGAGTGAGTGCACCAGGTGGTTATAAAAGACCTTCTTCCCCCAGAGAAAGGGGTATGTGATATTTGTGCTTTCTGGTCTTGAAATCTCATATTTTCCCTTGCCTTCTCAAGAGTATTAACTTGAGCTTCGGAGTATTCCCATCGGGTTCCTCCCCGGAGATCTCCAATTTCTTCCTTGTTTCAGGCATCTTCAACTCCGTCAGAGGCAAGGTTATCGGCAGCTAAAACTGACCGGGTCGTGCATCATCATTTGGCGTCGTTTGTGGGAAGACTTCAAAAAGCCTCCCCTAACCTTTAACTTTCTTCAAAAGAAAACTTAGCATTCATGGCTTCCTCCGACAGTGACAGACGTAACGCCGACCTGAATGCTGTAGGAGAACACGCTCAACCCACCACTGTATGCATCAGACAGTTCACCGTCCCTTCTCGGTGGACGAAATCCCTAGCCTCAATGCGTCACGAACAGTGGCGCCTGTGAATGTTCCCCTTCTCCCCTCCATTGAGACAACCTTCGCCGAACCGACCATTGTCCCTCTGGCGACCAGCCAGAATCAACTTGATGACTTGATGCAATGCATGCGGGCCATGCAAGCCCAAATGCAATAGTTTTAGCAACACCAACTCCATCAGCAGCAAGTACTACACCACATTTCTCAGTACCAATACCAACAACAGTTCCCCCAACTGCCTCAGAACCAATCACAGCTACCACCTCGGCACCCTGTTGTTAAGCAGGTCAAGCCCTCTCCTCAGGGCGAGCACCTTCACCGAGGGGAAGCTTCCCAGCCTCAGAACCCCTCCAGAAGCCAGGCCTCATCCCCTGGCAGGAGGGAAAGAATAACTACCCCCGCCTCGCAGCTCACCGACGGATCGGGAACCTCCCAACCAATCAAGTCGGCACCACCTCAGCACTCTAAGTTCGGGCTCCCGCTCGCGGAGAACCAATTCGGCATCTTGGCCGCAGACTACCACCAACAGTTCGGGCCCATTGAGCTCGGCAACACCGAAGCAAGTAGCGCCAATACCAGGCCTTCCAAGCAGCAGCGGAGGCGTCAGCGAAGTCGCCGAACTACCACCCGCGTCCTGCCCGAGCTTCGAGGTAAAGAAGAAGCAAGCTCGGACGAGGTAAAAGTTGCCCCTATTCTTTCAGTCCCTTCCCCCTATCATCAGAACTCCTCGTTGTTCCCATGCCCAAAGATTTCAAACTCCCTCCGCTAGACAAGTATGATGAGTCCTTTGACCCTAGTGATCACGTTGATGCCTTCCAGTCCCAGATGCACCTGGCGAAGGCCAGCGAGTCCTACATGTGTGTGGCCTTCACTACCACCTTTAGGGGAGTGGCCCGCACCTGGTAGAGGAACCTGGCCCCCGGGTTGATAAGGAGCTAGACCCAGTTTGTGCAAGTCTTCACCGCTCACTTTGTCACCAGCAAGCGGTGCCCCCGAACCAAGGAGAGCCTCCTTGGGATAGTCCAGAAGGAAGGAGAGTCCATCCGGGGTTATATCAAGCGGTTCAATGGTGCATGCTTACAGATACCGCATCTAGACCCAGTAGTATAGCTCGCGGCCGCCAAGAGGGGTGTGACGCACAAGGAGTTCAAATGGCACATGGTGGTCAACCAACCCATGACCATAGTTGAATTCCTCAAGCTCGCGGACAGATTCATAAGAACGGAGGAGGAGATCAACCAAAGGACTAAGGGCGGGTTTGGAAAAAGGAAGAGGGAAGGCGAACCCCCCAACCAAGATGACAGGAGGAAGAAAGACTCAACTCGGCGGGCGAGGCCAAGTCAGCCGTTTCGAGCTCCCATGGCAGATCGGGTAGACTACACGCCCTTGAACGCAAGGCGGGCTGAGATCCTGATGATGATCAAAGACGCCCCATATGTGAAGTGGCCACCTCGTTTGAAAGGGAACCCGAATGAGAGGAATAAAAACTTGTACTGCAGTTTCCATAGAGACCACGGTCATAGCACCGAGCATTGTAAGAATCTCCGTGACGAGATAGAGGAACTTATCTGTCGCAGGTACCTAAGAAATTTTGTACAGCATAATAATAATAATAATAATAATAATAATAATAATAATAATAATAATAATAATAATAATAATAATAATAATAATAATAATAATAAGATAGGCCGACAGGGGGAGCACAACAGAGATGCCCCCGAGTCTAGCAGCCGACCAGCAGAACAGTCACAGAAGTAGCCCCCGGAAGAAAGGCCAGTTCGAGGAACGATCCACGTGATTGCTGGAGGATCGATCGTAGCAGGATGCACCTCGGCAGCAGCTCGGGCATCAACACGTGAGGCCGCCAGAGAAGAACAAAATCCTCCAAAGCGACCGATGACAGAAGACCCCATATTCTTCACCGAGGATGATGCGCACGGGGTTCACTACCCCCACGAGACGCACTTGTCATAAAGGTAAAGATCAATGACTTCAAAGTCCAGCACGTACTCGTCGACTCTAGCAGTTCGTCAGACATCCTTTTTAAAGCGGCCTTCGACAAACTCCAGTTCCAAGAGAGTTACTTGAAGCCCACGAACACCCTGTTGGTCGGCTTCAACGGAGAAGAGGTCAGACCCCTGGGAAAGGTCACAGTACCTGTGGAAGTCGACACGTGGCATAGCATGGTAAGACTCAGGCACGACTTCTTGGTGGTTGCGACCTCCTCCCCCTATAATGCCATAGTAGGTCGACCGATTACCCACGCTTTAAAGGTCGTGGTGTCCACTTACTATTTACCTATGAAGTTCCTCATGGACTTTGGCATTGGGGTAGTGCGGGGCAACCGGCTCGAGTCCCGTAAGTGCTACGTCGCTGCCTTCAAGGGAAAGACCAAGGTAACCAGCGACCTCGAGCTGGAGCGACCGGTGGAACAGAATGAGGAGCGAGCTGCACCCACGGAGGAGACTGTCCCCATCCCTGTCTCGGTAGAGGACCCACCCAGATCACTTCAGGTCGGTGCTTCCCTGGAAGAGCCCTTGCGATCCGAACTGGTATGTTTCTTACTCATAAACTTAGATGTTTTCGCTTGGTCCACCGCAGAAATGCCCAGCATAGACCCTAACCTTATAACTCACAAGCTCAGTACTGACCCTGTAGTTAGGCCCATTAGACAGAAGAAACACAACCTAGCCCCAGAACGCTGGAGGGCAGTCGATGAGAAGGTTGAGAAGATCCTCGCAGTAGACTTCATAAGGGAAGTTCATTACCCGAGCTGGGTAGCCAATCCCGTTCTGGTAAAAAAGGCAAACGGCAAGTGGCGCATGTGCGTCGACTACACCGACCTGAACCGAGCTTGCCCGAAAGATTGCTTCCCCCTCCCCAGGATCGACCGCCTAGTGGACGCGACATCGGGACACGAGTTGCTAAGCTTCCTGGATGCCTACTCAGGCTACAACCAAATCAGGATGGACCCGACTGACGAAGAAAAAACCGTCTTCATAACCGAGTTCGGCCAATACTGCTACATGGTTATGCCCTTCGGACTGAAAAATGTGGGGGCAACCTTTCAAAGGCTTGTGAATAAGCTGTTTCAACCCTTAATTGGCACAAAGATAGAATGTTATGTAGATGACATGGTCATCAAGACAAAGTTTTCGTATGAATTAATACAAGATTTGCATTCTGTATTTCAAATCTTATGTCAATTTAGCATGAAACTAAACCCAAACAAGTGTGTATTCGGTGTCACCTCGGGTAAGTTCCTAGGGTACATCGTCAACCGACGCGGTATTGAGGCCAACCCAGACAAAATAAAGGCCATCCTAGATATGAGACGACCCCGAAAAGTAAAAGAGGCTCAGAGGTTAAATGGCAGAATAGCCGCTCTGAGTCGTTTCATGTCCAAATCGGCAGACTGCTGCCTGCCATTCTTCAAGTCAATAAAAAGCAAATGGTTTGAGTGGAACCCAGGATGCCAGCTCGCGTTTGACGAGCTCAAAAGATACCTCGCAAGTATCCCAGTTTTGACCCGGCCCGAAGAGGGCGATGTTTTAGAACTATACCTCTCAGCAAGCGACAAAGTGGTCAGTTTGGTACTAATAAAGAAAGTAGATCGGGTCCAATGACCCATCTATTATGTTAGTAAAGTATTGCAGGGAGCAGAAATGAGATATCCAGAGATGGAAAAACTAGCCTATGCGCTGGTCATTGCGGCCCGTAAACTCCGTCCATACTTCCAAGCCCATACCATTATCGTCCTCACCAACAAACCCTTGAGGCAAATATTGCTCAGGCCCGAGGTCTCTGGTCGATTGATGAAGTGGGCCATCGGACTCAGTGAGTACGACCTCCAGTACAAGTCACAAACTGCTATCAAACCCCAAGCTTTGGCAGATTTTGTTGCAAAATGCACATTCAGCTCCGAGGTCCTTAGCTCGATTGAGCACGAGGCTCCCAGTTTGGGTAAGCTCGATGCTCCCAGGCTGGTTAAGTCCGAGCACCGTGAGGTCGCACCCAGTTCGGTAACGCTCCTAGTTATGCCAAGTGCGAACTGGGATGAAGAGCCCTGGATCCTTCACGTAGATGGCTCCTCAAATCAGTAGGGCAGCGAAGCTGGTTTAGTTCTCCGTGGCCCGAGTGGCACGAAACTGGAGTATGCACTACGCTTCGAGTTCGCGACATCCAACAATGAGGCGGAATACAAGGCATTGATAGCTGGGCTAGCCCTGCCGCAAGAGGTAAAAGCGAAACACATAGTTATCTGCAGCGATTCCCAGCTTGTGGTCAACCAAGTTACAGGCGAATACGAAGCCCGCGAACCAACTATGATCGCCTACTTAGTAGCAAAAGTAAAGAAGGCTCTGCTTAACTTCCAGTCACACTTCATCAGGCAAATCCCGAGGTCAGAGAATGCTGAGGCCGATGCCCTATCCCGGTTAGCTAGCACCAGTGACAATACCATGAGAACTTTGTACATAGAGGACTTACCTTGGCCTAGCATTCTCGGGGGGGAGGGGGGGGGGAGGAGGTCACTCCTGTCGCCCAAGCAGAGCCAAGCTGGATCGATCCACTCGCAAGCTTCCTGCTACATGGAACCCTCCCTGCAGACCGCAATGCCACCAGGAGAGTAGAGCGCCAGGCAGCCAAATACGTCATAATAGACGAACGGTTGTACCGAAGATCCTACACAGTCCCCTACCTGCGCTGCTTGCGGCCTCCCGAAGCTAAGCTTGTACTCCACAACATTCATGAAGGCCTGTGTGGCGGACACCTGGGGGGCAGGGCTCTCGCTCAAAAAGCACTACGACAGGGGTACTATTGGCCAACAACGAAAGCAAACGCCATTGAGCTAGTCAGGAAATGCGATAAGTGCCAGAAGCACGCCAATATTCACCACTAGCCCGCCGCCGACCTCAAGTATCTCACCAGCCCATGGCCCTTCGCACAGTGGGGCATTGACCTACTCGGTCCATTCCCGCTAGCAACAGGTGGGAGGAAATTCCTAGTAGTGGCGGTAGATTACTTCACAAAGTGGGTTGAAGCTGAAACCCTTGTAACAATCACAACTCGAAACGTCCAAAACTTCTTCTAGAAGAACATAGTGTGCCGCTTCGGGCTACCTCGAATACTGATCTCCGACAATGGCAAGCAGTTCGAAGACATCAAATTCCAAGAGTGGTGCCAAGACATGGGGATCCGACAAAACTTCATGTTGGTCGCGCACCCACAAGCAAACGGTCAGACAGAAGTCACGAATAGAGCTATTCTCCGTGGACTAAAGGCTTGGCTAGACCGAGCTAAAAGGTTATGGGCGTACGAGCTGCCCAGCGTTCTATGGGCATACCAAACTACAGAGAAAACCGCCATCGGAGAAACTCCCTTCAACCTCACCTATGGCACGGAGGCAGTCATCCCAACTGAAATCGAAATCCCCTCACTTCGGTTGGAAGCATATAGCGACAATACCAATAACGACGAGCTACGTACCAACCTCGACCTACTCGACGAGGTGAGGGACCTCGCATACATCAAGACCGCAGCGTACCAGCAAAGGGTAGCTTGGTACTACAATGCCAGAGTCAAGAAGCGGAACTTCCGCGTCGGCGACCTGGTTGTTCGCAAGGTCATGGTACCTGAGCCCGGTGTTGGCAAACTCGGGCTGAACTGGGAAGGACCCTACCGAGTAAAAAGAGCACTCGGAGGAGCGTACAGGCTCGAGACCTTGGAGGGTAGGCAAATACCCCGAGCTTGGAACATCGTCAACCTAAGGCGATATTACCTATAAGCTACCGAATTGGGCGGACTGTGAGCCGCTCCCGGAGCCAAAGGGCCAGAATGCCAAGGTAACAAAGACCTCGACACTACGAGACCCAATCGCCTCTCCGGCATGGGCAAAAAACCTAGGAAAACATCCCAAGGGCTAAAGCGCCGAGATGAGGATGACCTCGGGACCTCATCAACGTAAACTAAGTGTTAGTGCGAAGAGAGCAGGCAGCACGGGTATGAAACACGAGGTGTATAGCTCGCTCCAAGCCAGGCCTACTGAACTGATGTTTCCTTTACCAAGGCGGAGAACAGATCGGGCATATAGCCTTACTATGTTAACCCGCCTCAAGGAATTCCCTCGTTTCGGGGACCTAATTCTATGCAGCTTGGCAATATAGTCACTTCGGCAAAAGGAGAATAGTTGCACAACACTTAAGCAGAAAAAGTACTTCATTACTAATGTTTGCTTTACAGTGTTCAAAAAAAAAAGAAAATGAGCTCACGGGCTCGATACATATCACTTTGGGCTCACAGGCCCGATACATATCACTTCGGGCTCACAGGCCCGATACACATCACTTCAGGACTACATCCCCCTTGCCCTCAAAAGGGACTTCAGAAACATTCGGGGGGTCAACCTCATCATCAGAGTTTGGATCTTCATCAGCCGCAACAACCATCTCCGGAGTAATACGCAAGGTGGTGATGGCATGAATATCAAGTTCGGGGTAGGCGTGCCTTATCATCCACCGGCTCAGTTTGAAGCCCCTCCGGTATGAGCCCACCATCAGGTTGTTGAATCACTCCGATGCTATGTAGTCGTTGATAGCCTTCACCTTGGTGTCCTCAAGGGCCTGGAAGAAGATCTCGGACTTCTCCTTGATGTCTGCCTTGAGGTATTCCACCTCGTGCTCCGTTCCCCCTTTCGAGGTCACGAGGTGTTTCACGACGAGCCTCAGGGCATCGTTCTCCCTTCGGAGTCTCTCCAACACACTCCCTTGAGCCGAAGTCTCGCCCTCAAGACGCTAGACCCGCTCACGAGCTGATCCCAAAGCCTCTTCGGCAGTTTGCGCCCGCTCTCGAGCTGATTCTAAAGCCTCTTCGGTAGTCTATGCTCGCTTCAGGTTCCTCTCTGATTGGATATTTAGGGCATGGATGGAGGAGTTTGCCTACCAAACAAGGAGTCAGTTCGGCAAGAAAGTAAAGAAGGATAAAAGCACAAAGGGAAAACCGTGTCAACTTACCACCATGACATGAGACGCAACACGCGCGTTGATGTGGCCTGGAGGAAGCTCGGACCATGCCGTGACCTCGCTTGGGTAAACGACCTTCTGACTCTTCTGGAGAGCACAGCTCGGAGTCAGCACACTGCCCCCCTCCTGGCTCCCCGAGCTGGAAAACATTGTCGGAGTTCGAGAAGCCTCTGTTGTTTAAGCTTCCCGAGCCTCTGCAACGTCGGGCTCCGCTACCACTTCGGGGATAGGCCCCGTTGCCTCAGGTTCCCTGGGAGAATCCAAGTTGATGACCGGAGGGTGGCTCGGGGCTTCGGACTCCATGGCCTGAGGAGACTCCAAGCGAGCACGCTTGGTGGCCTAAGGAGACTGCACTTAGACCGACCTGAATAAGCTTAGCTTCCGAGAGGTATTCTTCGCACTCGAGCCCGACCTGGGCCCAGGACTGAAAGGTCTCCGCCATGTCTTTATCTAACATGACACCGGGATCAGGGACAGCCACCCTCCATTGAGTAGGAAACGACCACCCTGTAACACTTCAGACAACGAAGTAGTCTCGCTTCCACGCCGAGACCTTGTTTGGATGTTTGGGAAGAAGCTTGAATCCCGGGCGGGGAGATGGGTAGTAAGCCCGCTTGTGCTCGAGAAGGAAGCTCGCTTGTTTTTTGAGCATGAGAAGAGCAGAAAAAATTTCTAAGTCCAAAGGAATAACATATTCGTAGAGTTCGGGTGAAGCTGACCGACTGAGAAGCCAAAGTGGTTCAAGACTTTGATGATTAGGGGGTGGAGAGGAAGGCGTAGCCCGACGATGAGCTGCTCCCAGAAGACCACGATCTCATTTGGACCGTGCTCCCAAGAGAAGTTGCCCGAAGGTAAGCTATATGCATACTCCCTGGGTAGGTTGAACTGACGAACAAGGGACCGAAGTCTCTCAGACGTCATAGTGGAGGGTCCGGATGTGTTTGGCATCCGAACTCGACGAGAAGTGGACTCTAGGCTACCCGGGGTGACCTGGGCTGAAGGCCCTACCTCGGGCTCATCCAGAAGGCTGTCAAAAGAGTCAGCCCGACCCGAGGTCTCCACCTCAAGCCCTTCTAAGAGATTATCTAAGCTACCCGAACTACTCGAACTAGACATCGCAAAAGGAAAGTAATGGAAATTGAAAAGGCTAAGGGGATTCACCAAGGGAACGCTATCGAACTAGGGAAAGTGACACGAGCTGAGGACCTTGGACGCGAGCTCAAGGAACGATCGCTGAATATTGACGAAGGAAAAGTGACCAGGGACCCCACTATTTATAGCCATTGTACCCACGCATCAACGGTCGAGATCAAAGCCATCCAACGACTCTCAGGAAAACCGACTGCACGACCCCTGAGGTGAAATCGGTTTAGCGCCAAATTTTGATGTTCAATAGCTGATAAATCGTTTGACATCCGTGCGTGAGCTGTACGTGACCCGGGCTGAATCTGGTCAAGCCGCGTTGACCCTGGTTGAGCCAAGAACGTTGGCGGGTCAGACCGGGAAATCTCTGAGCTGGACTAAGCACGCCACGAAGCGAATCCACCCGTCAGTCTGTGAACTCCCCACGTCGGGTCAAGACCCCGGGCATGGGGAGTGAGGGGCAATTGATGGAGGTAGATTCGGCCCAACCCCTTGGCTGTGCGACACGTGGAAGAAAACAGGGTGACCTGGCAAGGACGCCAGCTTGGCACGGCGACATAGCACAGCCATATCCCAAGAAGAGGCTTGAGCTTCCTGAGCTCTCCAATAAGAGGCCCGAGCTCTCTAGCTCCCCAAGAAGAGGCCCGAGCTCCCCAAAAAGGAACCTACACTTCCTAGGAGTTGAAACCCGAGCTCTCCCTAAGAATCCTAAGGTTAACAGAGGCCCACAAGGGGCCAAGCCCGGACTAGCCCACCTCGGGTCAGTCCAGACCATATGCCGGCACCTCGGGACAATAGGACATACTCCCATTCGAACTCAAGACTTCACTTCGCGCACCACTCCGGCACCTCGGCTCCAGGTCGTGCAACTGTGAAACCGTACCTGACAGGTCCGTACTCTGAGGCAACACGCTTGACTGGTCTGGATCTGACAGATGGCAATCACACCATAATGGCCACCTGCTACCGCCATCTCAGTTGTGGCAGAATGGCCCTGACAGAGAGGACAGTGGCAGTTATGTCTGCCCCCCCACAAAGGCGGTTATACCTGACTCAGCAGAAACTTGGGAGTGAGTGCACCAGGTGGTTATAAAAGATCTTCTCCCCCAGAGAAAGGGGTATGTGATATTTGTGCTTTCTAGTCTTGAAATCTCTTATTTTCCCTTGCCTTCTCAAGAGTATTAAATTGAGCTTCGGAGTATTCCCACCAGGTTCTTCCCCAGAGATCTCCAATTTCTTCCTTGTTTCAGGCATCTTCAACTCCGTCAGAGGCAAGGTTACCAGCAGCTAAGACCGACCGGATCGTGCATCATCACAAACCATTCTATTACAGTTTTTTCTAGTTTCTAATACGATTTGGGCCATTCTATTGATCTTAATCCAATTAGAATGTTCAAATAACACGCATACCTACATAAATAACAAATATAATTCAAATATCAAATCTAAATATTAATATGTGCCACCAATTGCTATTGTATAAATTACATTCACACTTCATCAAACAAACAATAGATTTCATGAATAGACCCTAGAATCAACCTTAGAACAGATAAAGGCAAAACTGGCCCTAAAATAAGGCTATCAATGGGTTGGGTCTCGGTCAGAACTAGTTGAAACCGGAACTGAACTGACCCAACATGAAATGTTGAGGAGCTAGACTTGGAACAGGACCCGATAGGGTTTGTAATTTTTAGACCCGAAACAAATCAATCGGTTCTCATGACAATTTGGTCTGAGTTGATAGACCCGATTATAATAAATAAAAATAAATATTTTATGTTTAATATATATTAAATATTCTATATATATCATAATTTATATTATATGTATACTATATATAATTTATTTATTTAATATATTATACATTACACATACACACACAAACACACACACACACACACACAAACACACACACACACACACACACACACACACACACACACACACACACACATATATATATATATGTTCCAATTCCGAAAACCAGAACCAACACAATCAGTAGTTCAGGTACGTTGGGTCGGATTTGACCCATTGACAACCCTACCTAAAATTGATCCTCATAGGATAGATAGAATACATCTAACGAATAGAGGTACACAACTCGCGAGCGGCCCGCGCAAAGTGCATGTTGTGTCGTGCTAGCCCGCTGGCCGTTATGGACCGTGCTGCCCTCTCCGGTGAACAATTTGGGGGCCGGCCTGACACGGCCCATGGCCCAGGCCCGTGTGGGCCTGTGCCATGTCATGTTGTGCCTTGGGCTGGGCTGGCCTGTGGGTCGAGCCTTGGACCAGATCGGGCTAATCAGGCCAAAGCTATTTATTTAAAAAAAATGACAAAAAACTTAAAATTTTAATTTTATATGAATTTTGTATACAATTACTTATATATACAATAATTAAATAAATTAGTATAATAAAATTAAAAAAATATTTATTTTACTTATATATATTTATATAATATAATAAATATCAATCCGTGGACTTAAAGCCCCATACCCAACACGGCGCACATGATCATATTTAACTTGCCACAGCCCATGGACCGTCATACCGGGCTTTGGCCGGCACCCGATTTACACCTCTACTAACGAATGCATCAAATTGTTCTCCTAGTTTGTTGAGGCTTGAAGTGTCACCAAGGCAATTTTTGATTGGCTGGCGCGTAATACAATGTCTGGCGGGAGTGTTTCTATTAATTGTATTCTGTGGGACCACCTCTCGGCTTACCAAAGAAAAAAAAAATAGAAGGCAAATTTTGATCCCTATGTCTGTAGGACAGGTAGCTTTATGGTTCGTGAATCGTGAGTAATTACCAAATTTCAATGTTACTTGAACTCGACCGTGGTAACTCAGAGAGTAAAATGCTGGATCGGATGAGATGAGACGACACCAGAAACATGCTTTTAGCCTTTTTCACTTTTTAGCTCACCGGCTTCTTGACTTGTACTTCTGGTTGGTGTGTTGGTGCCGACTCGGGGCTCTCACAAGGTTATAACTTATGACAAGAACCACAGTCATCATCAGATTGATTTTGATTATTGAACTAGTTCTCAATAAACATACACGTTAATAACAAGCTATCAGGGAGGTTGAAAAAACAAAGAAAAAGCTTAATGAGATCCTCTGTGTTAGATTACATTAGTACCTTTTAGAGGAGCAGGTATTAACTTATGAGACGGACTCAAGAAAGAAAGAAATGGAGGAGCACCTTCTTCCTTAAAAACTCCACCGACTCCATCTTTACTCTGTGTCTGGAGTTACCAAGTCCACCACTCCCTCCTTTTTATCACAAGTTGGAGCGGTTAAACAAACACCTCCCACAATCGTTTACACCTCCCGCATTAATAAAACACAAACAATATCACGCCTTTATTCAATTCCAATAAGCGGTGCACCTCTCTCTCTCTCTAGATCGATCTCTCTTGCTGGTTTGCTCTATAAATTCTTCAGCCATCTCTCTTCCTCTCTCACGGTCATGGGGAACTACATCTCCCATCAGTCAGCAAAGAGAACCGGCAAAGTCATACTTCCGGACGGTTCAGTCCATGAATTTGACCAGCCCTTAGCTGTTGCGGAGCTCATGTTAGAGCATCCCCAACAGATTGTGGTTGAATTCCATTCACTCGCTGCCGGAAACAAACCTGCTCCGTTGCCTGCTGATACCATGCTAGAGATGGAAAAGGTCTACTTAATGCTTCCAATGAAGAGGGGGAAGGTGGCAGCAGCATTGTCGTCTGATGAAGCCCGCAGGATTGTTACGAGGGCCAAGTCGGTTCTGAGTTCAGGATCTCTTTTATCGTCAAGGTTTCTTCCTCTGTTCGCCAGGATATGTCCAGCAGGCATCGGGACAGGAGAAGAGGCAGAACTGCTCTTGCATAAGAAAAATAAAGAGACTTTGGTGGAGAAACCAGAGTTAGAGTTTCTGGCAGAGATGGTCGATATAAGGTCAGAGTTCTTGTGTTTGAGCAAGCAAGCATCCGGGAAAGGGTGGAAGCCCACCTTAGATACCATTGAGGAGAAGGGTGGTGAGAGAAAGTTTCCTCATTGGTTGTTTTAATTTAGACACCCATGGAAGGTGGAATACATATGTTGGAGCCTGGAGGCTTCCAAAATCTGCCTTGAATAGGAGTAGGACTTAGGACTGATGTGTGATCATGTTCAGGCTTCCAGGTGTGTTTATATGCATGTAAAGAATGGTTATAGTCTTATAGAAGCAATGCTTGTACAAATAATGATAAAAGTAAAACAAGAGTCGTTTTGTTGGTTTTTTTTTTTTTTTCAACACATCAGGGGTGGGGATGATGTCTACTGACCTTTAGGGCTGCAGCTCGCGGGTTAGGTCCATTCAAATCAAGGTTTTCAAACCGCCGTTGATTCGTACAGTCGGACGTGTAGGCAATCAATTCTGTTTTACCCTTTGATCAAAAACCGTTGAAAAAGTTAACAACTCTTTGATTCAGGCGGTCGATCTATCGATCGGTTCAATGGTTTTTGACCATTTTTTTATTTTTAATTATTTTATTATTATTTTTATTTATTTGTCAAAACGGACCATCCATTCGAACCAAATAATCGGATTATCAACCCGGAAACCAGTGACTAGAACGGTTCCATTTTTAGGCCTTTTTAAAACGTTGATTCAAATATTAATAAATTCTCAATCTAGCGCAAGAGACTTTACTAATTGCCACAAAAAGCCTACAGTTTTATAGATGACCTTATCAGTTATCACAAAATGCATTCAAATATTAACAAATTCTCAATCCAACCCAAGAGACCTTACCAGTTACTAGGGCTGTTCATAAGAAGGCCCAACCCGACCAAACCGACCAACCCGAATTGACCCAACCCGAGTCGGCCAGGTTATCTTCAGCACCGGTCGATTTCGGGTTGTAAAACATCATAAACCGATGGTTCGAGTCGGTTTCAATTTTTTTGTGTGAAAATCGAAACCGACCCGAACCGAACCGACTTAGCTAAAGAAGCATGTTATTGTATACTTTGTTTAGTTGCTCATAATCCTTTGTGCAGTGCATACAAGTTGATATAATGTTTGAAGTTCATGATTTCAATTTTCGTGGTGAAACTAATCTCTAATCTTAGATGCTTATCAATTTGTCTTCTTTTTGCCATATTCACTTCTAGTGAGAATAAATTCTCAAACTGACAACCCAAACTTACACCACACAGGCACATGGGGGGCATGGTTGAACTTAGAGCCGAAATCGACCAAAATCGACCCAACCCGACTCAAACCGACCAGGTCGGTTTTGCTTAACACTGGATCGGTTTTAGTTTCAAGTTTAGGTAACCCGACTAGGTCGGGTCGATTGAAAAAACCTCAATAAACCGACCCAACCCGACCCATGAACAACCCTACTAGTTACCACAAAAAGCCTACAATTTTATAGATTTGATCCCACAAAGAGTGTTGGACCTCACAACCGCACTCCACCTTTGTATTGGTAACATCTCCCCATAAATAATAAATATAAGTATGGGATATGTTCTCAATGTATGGCCAAGACATGCTATGAGATCGGTATAGGGAGCACTCTGCGAAACACCAGGGATAAAGCTGTCGTAGATCAGTCAATCCTCAAACCCCTAATGTAATGTCTAAGAAGTTGCCAAAGTTTTTCCAAGGCTCTACCCATGACCATGAAGCGAAATCCCAAGGCAAATTTATTATAACAAATTTCCGTCTGAACATTTGTAAAAAGAAACCCATTATACTGTAGACTATGTTTGATTTCATCGTCCTTTATTAGAAAACACCATTACATAAACGTTACATAGGCGTTCGTGTTTATTGTGCATTTGGTTTTAATACTAAAAATAGAAATGCTTTGACTTATGCATATGAAGCATTGGTGTTTATTGCATTAAATCACTGTTTGGTTAATATTAAAAATAGAAATGCTTTGACTTATGCACATGAGGCGTTGGGGGAAACTTCAAATTCTTGTTTCCCCTGACACTCATGACTTCAACATTCAGGGATCGTTGATACAAACAGCGGAGGTAGACAAGAAACTCAGTAAAATAGGCAGGGAATTTACAAATTAAGTTACTTTCTATTTTTTTGCGGATCATTAAAACAGTGTCTGTCAACATTACACTTTGGTTGGACATGCTGAATCATAGACTATCACTAGTTTCTTATATGGATTTACATTGACAAAAAATCGTTTTAGCTCCATGGCCTACACAACATACAAAGAACACAGCTCCATGGCCTACTCAACATACAAAGATCGGTCGGAAATGATCAAACTATACATCTACTTCGATGAGATGATGTGTATATGATTGAAAAACACAAACCCGCAATGGACCGGTGTTTTTTTCCGGCTGCGCTGCTGGAGTTTTCAGAATCACCCAGGAGCAACTAGTGCTTCTTCACTTTTGATTTCTGACTTCAGGATCAAGAAGACCTTCATATTCCAACTGCGTAATTTAAGGTTTTATTTAGTCATCTAACCCATATATCCATATTGCAGTCCTAGGGCTCTCACCAAAAATTACTTACCGCTGCCTGATCATAGGCCAATTTCATCCTCCGGTACTCTTGTTGTGCTTGCTTTGATCGGAACATGGCCTGGACCCGTACAACAGATCTCTCAACACGTTCTTCAGCTTGCTTCCTACTAACCCGGAAGAAGTCCTCCTCCACATCACTTTCTTGCTTTTGATCTACTGGCATTTCTTGAGTTGGTTCGAGTTCGACAGAAAGACCACGAAAGCCTTTTCTCTTAAGACGCCAGCGTAAAATCGCCTTCTCGAGTACTCCAACTGACCAAAGAATTTTGCAGTACTGTCTTCGTACTTGGTAGCCTCGAAAAACAGCCTAAGTTGGGAAACATAAATAGTCAGCAAGATTTTTTTTTAGTTTTTTTTTTTTGGTGGGGGGTGGTGGGGGGGGGGGAGTAATTTGAGTTCAATCCACCTCAAAATTCATAATGCGATCGTACAGTTTGGGTCAGCGTCAAGCAGGGGGAAAGATTCACCAGGAGGGTGCTGTTTACAGGGAGGTGGGGATAAATACATTTGGGAATTAATTTATGAATTCTGAGGTGGAGTGGACTGTAAAAAGGCCTTTTTTTAATATGGATTTTGTATTTAGAAACATAGGGGCCATTACTTGGTTTCATGGTAAAATCTTGGGCTGGCAAGCATGAGAAAGCGGGTTTGAGTTTGATAGCAACCACTTTGTGCAAAAAATGCCAAAGGTTAGGACCATACCCAGCCTATCCCTCCCAAAACCCCAATTCTGGGGCCAAAATCAGGTAATGACCTCTTTTATTTTATTTTCTAATGGGAACACATAACAGAGATACAGTGTGGTACAATGATCCAAGATCCAAACCATGTTCACGCATGATTTTAAGTTCCTGAATTCTTTTTTCCATTTTGGACCCCTTAAATTCACAATGAAAACTTTGGTATTCTGAAAAAGGTCTACTTATTAATTTTTACATTAATCTAAAATACTTTCTAACATTCATATTGAAAATGCTAGCTTAACCATAGCAGTATGATTTTAGATATTAGAGGTCCAACATGTGGAAAATGCATATATGTTTTATCTTTTTTTTTTTAATTTAAAACAAAAAAAATCTTTTAATTTGTATGCATGCATGCATGCATGTGTGTGTGTGTGTGTGAGAGAGAGAGAGAGAGAGAGAGAGAGAGAGTTATGGGCCCTGAATGAGGATATTTTGATGGGAAAGCAGATGCTTAATTCCATCTTTTTTCTCATAAATCTTCATGACTGCCTGAATTTTTCCTAGAATAAAAGCAGAGATACCCTGAGGTTTCTTCGAAAGATTGGATAGAAAAGTGTGGTAAGGGTGGAGATATCTTAGGAAAAGATACGTTGTAGATTGAATTCTAAAGTTGAGAGGAATTTTTCATGAAAAGTCTGAAGCATAAATGTGATATCTGAAACTTGAAGGTCCCTCAGTTTTTTTGTTCGTTCTTTACCTTCCCTTTCTTTGTCTGTGTTTTCTTCTTTTATCATATTTTATCAGGGCACCCTTTTCCTTTCATTGACATGTCATATTTTAAGTGGGTGCTAAAATTGGAGTTTCACCATAGTGGTTAAGCTAACAAAACTCAATTTATATTACTCTTTTCATTGATTCTAGTATTAAGTATGAAATCCCAGGCAAAATAAGTGGATGAAATCCTGAATTTCTGACTGAAATACATTCAGCTAAAGTTTAGCAGGTTTTGTTTTGTAAAGTTAAATTTTGTGAATTATTCTGAAACTTAACACCAGGCACCAAAGAAGAAGATTTTTTTGGAGGCTAATCCAGCCAGTAGGAATTGAGTTAAGACATGCATATGACAGGGCTATAGACAACTGGCTTGAAGAACCATTTGAATGGGGCTGATTTGGATTAAACTCTGGATGAAATTGGCATTAAAACATCTAATTGTGACAACACACATTCTTTGGATTGAGAATTATCACAAATCTGAACAATTGCTGGTGTGATTCGTAGAGAGCCCCAACAACCCCATGATTCAATGTCTAAAAAATAGAATGTTAATAAACCAATATGTGAAGGACCTTACTTGAATTTTGATAGCTTGTCGACGCATATTAAGAAAATCTTTTCGGATCTTCCAAGTACGGAATCTGTATTGGATTCGTGCTGCAGCTGCCATCTTCTTTCGTGTCTCATAGTTACGGAAGGCATGCTGAATCTTCATGGCTGCAATTATATTGCATGCTTCCATCTCTGGATTGGCAAGCTGAACTGCTTTCTCCTTTAGCTTTAGTGAGTGTTGTCTGAATGCAGCCTGTATATGGGCTGCTGCATCAGCAGCTGTCCGATATGCAGCCAATGTATCCTTCAGGCACAGTTCATCCTCATTTAATGCTTCAGGGCTTGTGAAAGTGGTTGTGTTAGTTCCCAAGGAGCCACTTGCATTTCCAGATATTTTCATCTCATAAAATTGGAATATTAAAGCCTTTTCTGCAAGATAAGCAGATAATCCCTCATAACCATTCTTAGATGCAAGATCAGCAGCAGTGCGTCCACCAGGGAATTCTGGGGTAGGATCTGTGACCAAGTTTGGCTTAGTACCCGCAGATAAAAGGACTGCAACCATTTTCTCCCTGCATATGGAAATTTCCAAGAATATAGATTTAAAGAAAACCCCTTTGAGATTGGACCACAGATTCCATGACTTGAGAAACACAAGTTTGATTAAAGTCACATGAAGTCATGAAATAGTGAAGCCCAGAATTTTTTACTGTTGAGAAATGCTTGGCTAGTTCTAAACCTGCTCTCCATTGTGCTTGTTTCAAGAAGGAACCTGGTAAGTTGTGAAAGATGCTTTTCCAAGACATCTCACTATCAAATCAGTAAAATACCCTCAATTCATCAAACATGATATCCAACAAGGGAGGCCATGCAGGTTGCTTTTCTACTAATATGAGTAGGACTAGGATACCTCTATATTATTTGAAAACAGAAAATAGTCCATAAGAAAATACAAAACAGAGTAAATATTTAGGATCTACTTGGGATCTCATTTCAAATAGAGGAAAATCTAAACCAATTTTAATTCAAAATATACAAGCACAATTAATTATGTGATAACCTAATCTGCAGATAACATATACTGTAAAATTTAATGCCGCAGAAAGAAAATAATAGTACCTTCCATAGAATGCAGCCCAATGAAGTGCTGTCCATCCATATGCATCTCGAAAATCTAAAGAGAGACCTGAACGTGAATATGGGTAAACAGCCCATGTATAACCTAGGATAGCACACAGGTGAATCACACCTTGACCTCGAGTATCACGAATAGTGGTTTTACTCCCTTCAGCTACTCTTTCCAAAAGCCACTCCTGTAACTTGTTCTTCAAAGTGAGCTCAAACAAAATGTCTTTGGCTTGCAGAAATGGGACCCCACTGTTCCCAATTGACTTAATTAAATATGCCCAATCTTTTTCAATAGCTGAGGTCATGAGTGCAAATTTCTTTGCTTCCTTCAGGGCATTTGGTAATACCTTACTAGACAGAATGTTAAGGCTGTTGTTTGTAGAAAACAATAATCGAGCAAGTCGCAACTGAATTTGAAACTCTTCCCACTTACACTTGTCTTCTTGTGAAGCTCCCTGGTTATCTATTAAAGGGGAGCGATACTCAAAAGTCAGAACTTGGCTAATTGGTGTACGACCATCGAGACTCAAATAGAGATCCACAAATCCAGTGTTATTTGGTGATGCCATGCAGCGAAATACTCCAACTTGAATCATTTCTACAGGAACACATACATCACCAATAACACAAAGTAAATTGGACTCTGCAATATGTGAATACTCTGCATGGAAAAACCCAACCATGATGACCTGCAAAAACCATTAGCTAATATTAACTTCTCACAATGAACATTTTAATCCTAGTCCAACTTATGTTGAGATTGAAAAGTAAACCGCTAACCAAGTTCTTAAATATGGTTCTATCATCCCACATCAGAACTAACACATTTATAATAAATGCAGAACTACATGGATAAAAAACGCAAATTAACATTAAAAAATGTACTATTTCGTCATCTGCAACCCCTAGTTTATCAATATAAATTTCTTCTAGGAGATTTAGCTGGAGTCAGGTTTTATTCAAGAGAACCAATTTTATGGATTTTCTAAATTTTATCTCCTTAAACTGTTTCTTCTGGTGTAACCCTCTACATTCAAATAAATAACAGAAAATTAATGATATGCAAAGAATGGAGGCCTATGAAACAACTCCAACATGATATGAGGTGTCCATAGCAGTAACTTTTGAAGACCCAAGACTCAGGTCTCTTCAGTTTATGTCATATAATACAAGAAATGTTTTCAAACAAGTTAATGTGCACAAGATACTATGTAAATGGCAGAACAGTGGGAAAGAAGTTAAAGGCCATTATCAATGTTGGAAATGAAAATCTATACATGCAGCTGTAAATAAGTGCCACTAATAAAGTCTGGTTGAAGAAAAGAACCTTTGTTTCTTCTGTTGAGAATGCCCATGAAGGTGAAACATCAGTTATACTAAAAACTTGACCCTGTGTAGAGGATTGATGATGATGATCAGTAATTTCAGATAGAGTTGTTTCATGAGTGGTTGAAATAGAGGACTGAAGTTGCACATCATCTATTGATCCTGGGGAGTCAGATATTATGCAGTTCATCCATCTTCCAAAACTATCTTGAGTTTGCAAACTGTTTCCAAAAGAAGCATTCAAGGATTCATCTGTTCTTTCGAAGTCCTTCCATTGGTTATTTGATATCACTCCTGCAGTCTGAACGTAACCACTGTTTGGTGGTCTGATGTCAATTGAAGCACTCTTAGCCATCTGTTCAGTCGGATGCCTGAAAGAAGATAATGTTGTAGGTAGACTATTGGTTGGGAGAAAGCTACCCTGCTACAATGAATAACTGATTGATTAATGTAGGAACTCTAGTTACCAAAGAAGCAAAGAGATTAAAAAGATTAGTGGATTCAATTATTTTAGAAAATTAAGTTCATTCAATAAATTCCTTAAATTTCTAATAGTTTGGAACATGGGAAGGGCTTGGGAATCATTTTTTAGAGACACCAGTAATTTTACTTACACTATGCAAGGAGCCCCTTAGTTCATATAAATTTTGTTGCTCAAGGTGTGCAACTTCACCTGCCAATAAAGTTAGCTACAGTTAATTGTTTCCTAAATTAATTGCTGGCCTAATCAGAAATAGATCCTAAGAATTACCACTTTTAAGTGGACTAGGATTACTGGCATCTTGTGCCCCCAATAGATCTTCCCACTCAAGTGTGTTAATTTCGTGTAGTACAGAGAAATGATCATCAAGCTCTGCTGATTCACTGACAAGTGGTGAGCCAGAACCTAATAAATTCATTTTTTTAGTACAATTATGAGATTTTGCTTTTAGGAGAACAAAAAGAACATTGTTAGGATCAAGAATTCTGTAAGGCCATAAGTTGAACCATTATCATAAGTGATAATGATAAAGTTAAACAGTATTCATATTTTTTAAGAAAACAATGGGTGTCTTTCCAAATTGCATAAAAAAAGCAACTAGAAAACTCTGAAGATAATTGTTACCAGCATAAAACCCATGATTAGCTCCAGAATCATTTTCTTCTGATAATACTCTAGAAGCAAATGGGCCTGAATTTTCTGGACTGGAATTTGAATTAACAGGTGTGACTGGAGAACCTTGTGCCTGAAACATACTCCAGCCAGAAGCAAAGAAAACATTACATTAAACTCTCAACTCGAATTCATAGAGTAAAAAGGTCAAAGGGCAGAGCTGTACTATGAGTGAGCTATACCAGAGTAGACCATATGAGTTGGCTACATGAATCCTATTCCACAATTTTGTCATTCCCAACTATAGACCCATTCTGGGGTCAGGGAGGGGCAAATGTATAAATAGGACTGCAAGCTTCTTTGTTCTTAAAACTATTACAAGGAACAACAAAAGGAGCTTGGCTGGGTCAAGTTAATTTAAAGGCTCAGCTTGGGTTGCTCAATGAGATGTTACGTTAAACAACTAATTATAAGGTAAGTATAAGGCATAAGAAAACAACCTCTAATGTTTCACGATAATGTACAAGGACTATGTGCTCTTGTTTCCTGACAAAGAAGGAAAATAGAATCAAGTTTTATGACATGCTAAATGGTAAATAAACAAATCGAATTTTACAAAAGCAATAAATAATAACCATTACATACTTATCAAGTAACCAGTAACACCTGCGGACAAAATTCGGATTATCCTCACCATGTGCATAATACACATGGATCCTTTCCTCATCACCAACCTGTGACATGCAACCAGAAATATCCACCAAAGGCCATTTTAGGTAAACAGGGCTTGTTATCAGGACTAGAAATTCAAGGACGTTATGGAAGCAAAGAGATACATGATCTTTATAGGATGACTCATTTACAAGATGGATGCTATCAACATATGGCTGTTGGATACAAAGATACAGACATTCCTGATTGCAAAAGTTGCTTAAATGCATGACGTGGACCCTTTTTTTCAGTTTTGGTTATTGCCTTGACTAATTTTCATTATAAGCTTCAGTCTGAAAATTTAGTTATTTGTTCCCCTTTCAGAAACATGCTATTCTATATTTGAAGAAAAATATTTGTAGCATGTTGATATAATGGGGAGTAGAACAGTCATATTGGTGTGTACATGGTGGATTATGAAGAGAGATAGAAGATGAAAATAGAGTGGGAGGAATCTTCAGGAATGAGACAGGTCACATTATAACATTATTATTCTCAGGCCAAATTGGAGCTGGTGATTCACTAAGGGCTGAGATAATGGCTGTAATGCAGGGGGAACAAAGAGTGAGGGATATGAATATCAACAAATTGCTTATTGAAGGGGATTCCCAACTCGTAATAGGGTGGCTGTAGAACAGAGAAAAGAGAGTCTGGACTTACAGGAATGAAATGAAGAGAGTAAAAGTGGCTAACTAGGATCATGGAAGCAAAATTTCAATGGGTACAAAAGGAAGCCAATTGTATGGCTGAAACTCTAGCAAAACAAGGGGTGGGATAGAAAAGATGTTTTGGGTGCAGTTGTAAAATAAAAAGAATGAGGGAAGGAGATAACTGATTTTATCTCGTTAGGGTTCCTGTATATGTGTACACCTTATTTTTCTTTTAATAGAGCTACAAACTTACTGATAAAAAAAAATAGAGATGGAAGCAGAGAAATATAAAGAAGTAACAGAAGAAGATTGAGAAAGGAAAAGAAAGGAGAGAAGGCATAGGATTCACTTCACAATAAACCAAATTCATACTTATTCCATTCATTCACTCTATCTCATTTTATTACAATTCTGGGCCTCTTATAAACGTAGACAATAGGGTTGTACTAGCCTTTTCAAAAGATCTTGGAACAACAAAAAACTTTCCTACTTTCACTAAGACTCAATCCTGTCATTCAAACCTTACCAATAAAATGGCCATAGGTTTCCCGATTTACAAGATCTTTTGGGTTCGTAATTGCAAAGGTATTTAATGAAAACAGTCAGATAACTACAAAATAGACCTACAAAGTGGCATATTTCAACTTAAGGTCCAACAAAACTTTTTGGACCCACAATATAGCCATTACATACTTCCTAGAACTTCACACCCTAAAACTCATCTTAAACTGATAAATACCTACTAATAACATTCAAAAAACTCTCCAAATCTAGACTCAACTAAACTCAGCAAAGCCTTGTCCCAACAATATGGGAAGTCTAGTCCAGACATATATATAAAAAATATTAAAATAGCCTTCCAAATACCAAAATTGTGTAGTCAAATAACTTTTAACCTACTAATCCTATTAAGTTCCTTCTAGAGATAGCCTAGGGTGGTGGAGCTCATAAGAGCCTCCTAGGAAAAATGGATGATCAGCTTTTTCTTCTTCCTGGTCTGCACCACTTGTGACCAATCTATCATGTACCCACAAATAGGTGCAAAAGTAATATCTGTTACTCTACAATACTAAGTCTAGCACATTAAGTACAACAATCATCCAGTTAAAAGGTATGGTTGTGAGCTAGACAGCTAGGTGACTGGAAAATACATGCTCAACATAAATACAGAGATAAGCAACATATAATACTGTCAGAATCATATTCCCGAAATGATTGTCTAAAAGTGCATAGTTAGTAGTAGCTTTAGTTCATTGAGCTAATAGAATTATAACTTCAGCAAGGCGCGTGGAATTCCTTGAAGTAACAAAACATTTGGCGAAATGAAGCATCTCACTTTTAAATGCTCATGCGCTTCTTTAACAGTCTTCCCATCCTTTTTCTTCTTCCAGTTGTGCCCATCTTTTCGAAAGTTTCTCAACACTTTCCTGTCAAACAATATAATTGTGCCACCTAGGTTGCATTGCCAAAAAAAAAAAGTTCAGACAACTAAAAGCACTTATCAAATTTGTATTGTCAAAAAGCTATGCTAAATAGATTTCGCAAGAACCACAAAATGACATTTTCAGTCCATCACAGAGTGAGAATTACAAGACCATTTCCATCTCAAACTAACATATATAGAAGTGCTTAACTAACAGGTAAAGGAAAGAGCAACTTCACATGACACCACCTTACCAGTCCATTTCAAATTCTCCTCATCAGCACTGACTTTGTTATATTTCCTTGTTAATGGCATGTGGAAGAAAATTGAGAATTGACATTTCAGACTAATATGCCTTAACTGGTGAAACTAAAGAGAATAGTAAAAACAGGATAGGTGTGGCCAATAAGACTTTTTTTTGAGAAAAAACTAAATTCCTAACTAAACAAAAAATGGAGAAAAGAAAAATCTATGCTATAGCAAAAAATTAATTCCAACCAAAGAATTGTTTTCAAGTGCAATTGTATGTCCACAATGATTGGGAAAAAGTTCCGATGATAACTTTTAAACTTCCAGGATACATGAGAAGAAGATTATATTTCCTTTATGAGCAGGAATACCGATGGCAGCTAAAGAAATTATCAAGAAGATTGATATTTCTTCTTTTATGTTTATCTGGTAAACCAGGTGCTCACGCTTTGCAGAGAGTACAGAGGAGCTTTCTGTTCTGTTGAGGTCGATTTATGAAGTGGAAGCAACTATATATCATCATTATCATCATCTATGCCTTATCACAACCATAGTCTGCATTGTAATCCATTTCTACCATACTAAAAAAAGAGAAGCAAGCCTTTGCATTCTTGTCCTCTTGCTTATATGTATAGGATCGGGCACTAAAGTATTTTTTGAATAGTCTTAATGGTCTGTATCTGCTGGAAACAAGACATGTATAGTTGCTAATACACAAATTTACTTTTCATTTGGTGTAGTACCAACCTATGTTACCCTGATATGGCGAGTACATGGTTGGACACAGTATCAGATGCAAAATTTACACTAAAAATTGAAGCATCCAACATGACACGGAACCCTTGTATAGAGGTATCTGGGTATCATAGATAGCAACTATTGCACCTGTTTCCAACAGATCCAGATTCATTTTTAAGGAGATGCTTTTCAAGCATGTCCTTCATCACAACCTCACAGGGCATAACTGTTTCCACATACATCAAAGTTTGTAAAAAACTCTTCTTGGGCACTAAGCTCAGCCAAATCTAAACTTGTACAACTTGGGACCAATCCTAGACTCCTAGATAGGGCTGCATATGGTAACTCAAAAGGCAGAAACAACTGTATGTCTTGCATATTCTAAGGAATTACAAGGGATTGAGAACAAAGTTATCCATCTTTGTAAAAACCGCTACAGCTTTTACTTACGAAACCAACCATTGCACTCATGTGCCTTACCATGTGAGAAACAATTAAGGCATAACTTCTAATGCAAAAATAATTAAGCAAGTAAAGTAAAGTAGGGATGCTTATGTTTCATGGATCCCTTTTGGGTGTGTTATTGGTCTCATTGTCTACATGGTCAGTGCTTGAGACAAGTAATTTGGTAAGAAAGCAAATGGAAAATCCAGGCTGTTGAAAAAATTATAAAGGAGAAGGAAAATAATAGGGTATTGGGGGTGGATAAGTTTACTCATTCCCCATATAAGCATAGCTCTTGCATATTATGTAATCAAAAACAATATTTAAGTACTTTACATTAAACATAGGTTTCCGGATAAAGAAAAACACTTAAAAAAGATTATTACTTTGGGGCAAATTGATTGGCTTGACATTGACGGTGAAATAAGTGTGGTTACATAGTATTGCATGAATTTCATTTGGGCGCAGCCACCTCGTCCTGGCTTCCTCCATCATACTTGGGACATCCAAATCTGGATATAACAAGGAAAACAAAGAATTACTAAACAACTGAAATTGAGAAAATACAAGAAATATCTGCTTATCACAGGGAATTGGGGAAATCTAATAAGTCGTAAATTGGCACTGAAAAAGAACCAGTTGATCAAGTATGGAGCATAACCGACACGCTTGTGGACCATGAATTCAATGAAAAATACTTTATTAGTGAAACCATCGAGGAGGAGCATCAATAGGATACAGTATGAACCAAAGACACTATTCTCACACCTACAAAGCATAAAACCAATACTAAACTCTGCCAACAAAGTTCATACTACGAAAAAAACCCAAAAACAAACTAAATTACTGCATATCCCAAACAGAGAGACTCCATAGAAATAACCAAGACAGTTCAATTCCCAAACTAATCAAAGATAAAAGGCTAAAACAATAATTCTTGAAGAGAAAGAAAGAAAGAAAAAGAATCTAACAAGTGGAATCTAATGCCTTTTTCGTTTTACCTTCCATTGTACGAAACCCATGAATTTCCGAACCTGCAAGTCTTCCGGGGACACTCCTTTCCATGTCGAAGACCACCAAGATACTGAACTATCAACTATCAGAAAGTTGATAAAACAGCCCCAGACATACAATTAACTCCGTCCTAACTTCAACTCTACAGAAACAATTTCAAGAAGCTTCAATTCTTCAAAGAACCCGAGGAATGAATGAAAGCAGAAGTCAATCGAACTCCAAAGAGGCATCAGAGGTAGCACTTTAGAGCGTCAACATAGAGATCTACTGAAGGTAGGTATCGATTAAGACTTGAGAGATTAAGTGTAAACATTCAACCACTGACTGAATGACGAAAAGAGCTCTCTGTCTCTCTCTCCTTAGAAATGAATAACGATGAATTCAACCGGGAAAACCTTCCTCAGTGCGAGAACGACAAAGAACTACACAATTGATTATAGAATTGGAGGTCTTCGGATCAGTGAAAAATCGTAAAATACATATAGATCGGACGTCGGATAAGGAGTTTACCGGGAAATAAATGGTTTCGGTAAAATATCTTTCTGACCATTTTGACCTGAAGACATGTTTGGGTTATGTGGTTAGGTAGTAATGGAAGGGTAAAATGGTCGTTTAACCCAACGACTTGTCCCAGACTCTCAGGGGCTATCTACCTATATTAGGGAAACGACTATTTTGGATATAATAGAATTTTTTTTTCACCCGATTACAGTTGTGATCAGATCAGCCTCTCAAAGATTGCCTTTCACAACATCGCACGGCATATTTCCGCTGTGTATGGAGAATATCATCATCGAAAAATGCTTTTAATACACGACGGAGACGTGTTGTAGGACGTTGTGGGTAACAGTTGTGATCAGATCAGCCTCTCAAAGATTGCCTTTCACAACATCGCACGGCATATTTCCGCTGTGAATGGAGAATATCATCATCGAAAAATGCTTTTAATACACGACGGAGACGTGTTGTAGGACGTTGTGGGGGTTGATTTGAATTCATTACAGTTTTGTCAAAAAGTTGTATTTTTATTGTCGCTAAAAAAAATCCCACTTTCAATTTGGCGATTTTAACAAATCAAGAGAAATTGTCCGTACATGCAGCCCTTTTTACATGTGTTTGTTTTTACTATTCGTTTATTTATGTGAACAATATATGCTACACAAGACGGGGAAGCACGACCCCAAGTCACTAAAAAGATCCATAGGAATGTTACAATAGCTAAAAGAAATAAAAGAGTGAGGAGAAGACATTGCCCTGAGAGTGAGCCAATTCATTGCTTGGTTTATCTCTCTCAACATGTGACTCTAGAATATTCCTCTCTCCAGCACCTTTAATTACAAGCATCCTGAGATGATGTTCTTAATATTTCAAGGGGGAGATATCTGCCCTTTTAAACAACCAATTAGTCACTCTCAATCATAGATGGCCAACTGTTAAAATTAGGGGCCAGATTGTAAGCTTCCCATGCAGCCTAGGCCTCAGCCGCATTAATATATGGAAGAAGTGCCGAGCGTGTAACTTTTGAAATCCAATACTTTGCCCAAATAGTCTCTGACAATAGCCGCAATATATTCCCACCCTCACACGAGAGGCATCAAAATTGATTTTAATTTTATCCTACTTGGGGGAATCCAAGTAATGAGATTCCATTTTTTCCTTGGTATGTTATGTTCAGAATTATCATTAAGCTCCCAATATTCCGAGAAAGCATTTCCCACTCTCTCTAATATTGTTTGGGAGCCTCCTCTTTATTTTCAAAAATTTTCCTATTTCTATTCTTCCAAATCTACCACAGAATGAAAAGACATTTTTCCTTCATAAAATTTTTCTCCATTATGTCCTTGTGAATAACAGACCACCGATCAACCATCCAATTTATAATCCCATTAGAATTAACAAAGATTAAGATCAACACAACCCCAAACCTACTTAGCAATGGTGTAGTCCAAGAAAATATGATTTAAATCCTCATTAACCCCACACCAATCATAGTCCCCATCTATATTAACACCTCTCTTACAAAGGTTGGCCTTTGAGAGGAATTTGTTATTTAGCATAAGATACAAGAAAAGTTTTAATTTAGGGGGGCATTGATAATTCTATATTTTGATGTCTTAAGGGCATCATTTCAGGGGTATTTTAGGCCTTAAAATAGTTAAATTCAATATTGTGGTCTCTGAGGGTCCCTATGCAAATCTTGGGAAAAACTGAGGAAGTTTTAGGGCTAAAATGCAGTTCTTGAAAAGTTTGTGTAAATTCCAATTGAGAGAGAGAGTGTTTATGTGAAAAATTGAGCACAAGAGGGCGCCTCCTATATGCCAAACCCAAACAGGCACCCCTTCTATTGTATTAGCATACTCCCCTCTCCTTAGCAAATCCTAAGACGCCTCCCCACTCACTCTTTTCATCTCTAACAAACCCTAGCCACCCTAGGCTATCAAATCTCCACCCTCCACTCTCTCATAGCCTCTAATCTCAACTGTCCAAGCCTTAGCAACCTCTCATACCCTTAGATCTCTCCCTAAACAACATTCTAGTCTTACACCTCACTCCTTAAACCTCAACCAACCACCTTAGGGCCCCACATCACACAAATCAATCACCTTTCTCCAGCTATAAGCGCCCAAATCTGCACTCTCCATTTTGAGCGCCTAAATCTCAGCCCTACATAATATTGGACGCCTTCTCCTTCTCTTCTCAGCCTTAAGATCACCTTAGAACAATCATAACCCTCCATTCTCAAACCCTAGGGCGCCCATATTTTTGCATAAACCTAAGAGCTTCCCATCTCTTCCTCTCTAATCCCAATTTTGTCCACCATTCTCTATAAAAAGGACCCCAAGGGCCCTGAAGAAGGGGTTGGTCAATTCGCCCAATTCACAAGGTTAAGGTTTCTTGAGGAGTTCAAGGGTTGTAGAAGGGAATGACGCCCAGATCTTGTCAGGAGGGGTTCCTGCAAGCAGTCCAGCCAATTTGCAACTACCACCATTGGATTTGATCAACCATCTCTTTCGTTTTCTTTATTTTCTTTTATGTTATTTGTGGTTGGATTTTGCCCCCAAGTAAAACAGAAGGTTGTTCTTGAAAAGTTCAAGGGTAAAGGAAGAAGACAATGCCTAGACAAGAGGAGGGGTTCTTGCTTACAGTTCGCCTAGCCACTATTGCCACCTCTGGATTCGGATCTCAACCAATTTCCCATAGTTTTAGATTTACTTTTTACGCATGTTTTTATTTTTTGTTCTTTAATTTCTAGTTTTTATTTTATTTTTGTAATTTATTTTTATCAAATTTAATTTTTGTCTTCCTTTTTGTAGATCTGAAATTCGGCCAGGTAAGACGGAAGGCCCAACTCGAGGAGTTCGAGGGTCAAAGGATAGACCCGGAGACTACTACCTCTGACCGAGTTATAGATTTTTTATTTAGTTTTTTTTTTTATTTCTGTTATTTATTTATTTTTCTACAATTTTTACTTTCAGCATTGTCAGAATTTTATTTTAATGGATTCCAATTCAGTTAATTAAATTTTGTGTAGTATGTAACGAATTTTCCCTCACTTTCCTATGGATACGATCCCTTTCTCACCACTAACTGTGTTTTGTAGTTATTTTGAGAATAAAAAAATTTATAACTATTGAAACTGGCATTCCGAAGTAGTTAAGGACACGCTTCCGGACACACCAGACATCTAATATTGCATACAGTCGAATACCAGTTTAAAGGGGATTCACTAATGCCTTCATTACTACCAATGAGATCGTAAGCTGATTTCGTGGTGAAAGAGACTTAGAGTTAAACCCCATATTAACCTTTATTGTTCACCACCCATAGGAATGAAAATGGCTTTAATTTTGTTCCACAAGTTAAAGAGGGACTAAACTTTGAATTTTTTCCTCAATCCAAACCCCTCTCTCTTTATCAATGTATTCACTTACTAATTCATCTTCGTTGATAGTTGTAGAGTTAGGGAAATATCCCAAAAGGGGACCACCATCAACCCAATTATCTATCCAGAGTTTAATTAAGTTACCATTGCCAATCTCCCATCTAAGACCTCTTCTTGGGAGATCTCTAGCAATTAAAACTCCTCTCCAAGCCCACAAGATCCCCTTCCTTCCTTTTCTTACTCTTCCAGAAGTTTTCTTTCCTTAAATATTTATCTTTCACCACCTTTACCGAGATGTTATCTTCTTCACAGAGGATTTTCCACCCAAGCTTAGCCAAGCTAGGTTCATTCATCCACTTGAGATTCTTCACCCCCTAATCCACCCCTACTTGTTTGAGTACACACCCTTTCCAATTAAGGAGATGTACAAGATTTTTAACATTGTCTTTGTCCCAGAGAAAATTCCTTTGCATTCTATCAACTTCCTCAATAGTATTTTGAGGAATTCTGAAAGACCTCATAATGAATAAAGACATCATGGAAGTCACAGAATTCAACAAAGTCAATCTCCCAGCCAGCAATAATGTTTTTTGAGGGGAAGGGCACTTGGGAAGCTATGCAAAACATGAATATGAATAAAGGAATTTGCTTTCCATCTTTGAGCAAAAGAGAAAGAGATCTTCCATCCACTCCGCTCTTTGGTATGGGTAATACTAATTTTACGGATAATAACAAGTAAGGTATACTTTGTGACTCTTGAGTTGATAACAGAGGCTCCCAAATAATTCTTAGATTCATAATGAACAGGAATCTTTAAAATTTGAGCAATAATTCTTTGGAACCTATTAGGGGTGTTGTTGGAGAATTGAACCAGGATTTACTAAAATTTGGACTCTGACCAAAAGCCACGGCATACTCCAATAGAAAACGACATCGATACCCAATGTCACCTGTTAAATACATTTCTCCGATATACAATTTGATGCATGACTTTTTTTAAGCCTCATAAGGCAAATTCCATTCAAACAAATGCTTATAATACAATCATGAAGTAACAAACAACAAATAAGTCATCAGTACAAAGTGATTAGTAAACAATAACTGGAGAACGCCAAATAAAAGGAGGGCATCTGCCTCCAATAAAGAAAGTTGAAATGAGAAAGTCTCCCACAAGAACGGAAAATTGCCAAAACCATCCCAACCTTGGCAATATAAAGATAATAACAGAAATGACATAGTTTTAAGAGAGGCCAAGGGTTTCTCCATGAGACAGCGTATGAAACATACAAATAAAAACCTGTACTTTTGCTATAAAACATCCATAACAAAACACCCCAACCAATCATCAAGTCATCCCATTACAAAGCTTCTACACCCAAACATAAGGCATGGTATAGGGGAGCACAAAACAAGCCAAAGTAACGATAATCCACTATAAAGAGCTTTCCTTAAAAGGCGTCCATATGCCACTTCCACAATTTGAGTCCGGATCATTTGTCTATGCCTATTCGTGAATGGGAAACATCTCCCTCTGCATAATACTATGTAGAAGATGAGATATTCTTCATGTATGACTCCGCTAAATGTGGGCAGAATTCTCATGGACAGGAGATCCGGACTCCCACAATTTGTATTGTGAGTCGCATAATGTCCATTTTGGATCAGAAAAATTCGCCCTCAACCACACTACCAACAAATGAGACAACTGAAAGCATTGGTTCGTTGGAAAAACCATGAATTCCAGCAGTAACACCCACACCATACACCATGAAGACCCACAAACATATGAATTATTAGGCGAGTACCAAGGTAAAATGAGATGACCGGAGGGCATTAAAAATCTAGCGGCACTGCCAAACCCTATGGGTATTTGGAACACATGCAACACAAAAATCAATTCAGACGAGAAAGGTATTGACACTAAGCCCTTTAATGCCCAATCTGAGTTGAAATCTCCACACTATACTCATAGCCTTCTTCATTACTATCCCCTATTGAATCCAATCTGCAAAGTAGTAGGGTCTTGGATAATAATAGCACCAACAGTCAAGCAACAATCCTATTTCACCCTCTGAACCAAAGGAAAGATACAAAGGCTCAAATAATAGTCCTACGCCATCATCTCAACCAAAGGAGAGATGCCAAAGAAGAGTCAGAATAGGAAAAACAAACAAAAAAAAAAAAACTAGGAAGGGGAGAAGATAAAACTCACACAATGGCGAGAGAGAAACACGTCCATTATAGGCAAGAGGGAGAACTCACCATTAGAGGCAAGAGGGAGAACTCACCATTAGAGGCAAGAGGGAGAGTTGTTGCATACTCATTGTATGTACTTAGTGCATGTGCTTGGGGGTGAGTTTAACATGGATGATTTTGGAAATGTTGTCAAACACCCCCTGAATGTGCCTCTTGGATCCACGTATACAGAAGATCCTACACACTCTCTACCACAAGGCATTATAAAAGCACATTAGGAACATTTTTTCATAGGGAGATATTTCCAATGTATGTCTGTATTGCCTTGGATAGGATGTGGACAGCATATCTACATATAGTTGCTTGATGAAGCATGCATGAAAATTGATCTAAATCTATATTTATATATTAAAGTGGAATATGTCAAGTAGGTTTTTTTTTGCCTTTTTTTGGTAAATCAAAATATTGCTACACAACATTGGGGCGTAGCACGGCCGCAAGAGTCAAAAAGGAAAAAAAAAAAAACAAAGAGACCCTTAGGCAAAACTAAAGAAGAAAAGCCACTTCCCTCATCAGAAATGTGCATTAAAAATCAGTAGCTTGGTTAGCCTTACGAAAGACATGACAATAGCAGATCTCGCAATCCAAAAGGCCCCCAATGCAATGGAAATCCTCAATCACACTCCTTAGGCAGTCAATGACTAGCTTCGAGTCTCTTCAATGATGATAAGATGGTTGAGAGCAAGGCATGGCTTCCCTGGCAGCCCACGCTTCAGCAAAGGAGGGGGAGTAATTTTATCATTAAAAACTTTATCAATTCTATTTTTCCAAATGAACCATAGAATGACAACACTTTTTTTCAGTTAAAAGCATGTTCTCGTCGACCCCATTCTAACATTGCAGTTTCCAAGCCTACACCACGAATCCCAAATTGAATTGTCCTTTGACCTCGGGCACACCAAATTATAATCAATAATATTCCAAACTTTCTTAGCATAGGAACAATCCTTAAACTTATGATCAACATCTTCCTCTTCACCACAAATTCCACAAGTTCTATCAATGTTTAATCCCCTATTACTAAGATTAACTTTAAAGGGGGAGCTTATTAATAAAGCATGTACATGAAATGGATAGCTTCAATTTTGGGATGCATTACATATAGACAGGGCTAAAGAGTTCTTGTTGTGGAACAAATAGAAACATCTAATCAGCTTGAGCTTGGTCGCAAAGAGAAAGGATGTAAAGATAAGGTTGTGAAATGTGAAATATGTGTTGTGGTCACAAAAGGAACACTAATTAAGGGTGAAATGATGTCAGTCAATTCCAATGCTTCTTACTTGATTGTCACGATCTAACACACTCTTAACCTTATTTATGCTTGGTGGGCTTATGTTGAGTGGTAATATTATAAATATGCCAGTATAATTTTTGGAAAAGTAGTGTATCTTACTATAGATCTCCGATAGCTTAACGTACTCTTTGAGGAGGGGTGCTCAACCTCCTTGTGTGCCTAACCTTGGCACTCCTAAACCAACATCCCTTGCAGGGTGGCCCTAGTTAATGGCTAGCATGGCTATCAATGTTCCTCATGGGCACACACATGCTCATGGGGACAATGCATGAATCGGCACTATGCAACGCATATTGAAGGAAGGCTTTCCATGCAGGTCTAGCCCAAGTATGCCCTACACCTCACTAGCCCCATGTTTAAGCTAATTGAGCTATCCCATTGCCCATAGTGCACGGGTGTGCTCAGGCCCAGTGGTTGCCTTACATCATTGGCACAACATGTGCCTCACATCATCGGCACCACAATCACCTCACATCATGGCCTTCCCCCTTTGGCATGTAAGCAGTACCTCCCTTGGACCGGCAAGAGCCACAAATAGCCCCAATCATGAGCAATGAGGTCATGATCCACTGCCACTAACCTTAGTGGAGCCATTCATTGAGCCACACATGGCCCTTATGCACACATTAGGCTTGTCTTGGGCACCCATGGCCCGGACGTCGCACGGGTTTCTTCCACTGCAAATCTACCCCCATGACATGATGGTAGCGAGCGAAAGTTGCCAGATATAAGGGAAACAAAAAGAGTATGTGATTATTGGTTTGTGTGGTTGACATTTCTATAGATAGGTAGATATGCTACTCAGGAAATCAAAAAAAGAAAAAAAAAAGAAAAAACTAAAATGTTGTGTTTGGTATGAAGGAAAAGGTAGGGAAATTTATACAAACCTTGTATAGGATTCCCTACCTTTCCCTATTTTTTTCCTTCAAATCAAACATATCTTAATGTTCCCAAATAAATGTTTATAACTGACAGAATGATCCTAAACCATAATGTAATGGCCTTTTCTTCCTAGGATGTTACTGCAAGGACCAACCTTTCAGGTTGTTTGGAACTAGTTGTTATGTATCCAGGGTTCTTGCATGTATACCATGTTAGAAGATTTGATGTTTATGATCTGTACTAATTCCTTATTCGTTCTACCTTCTCAAATGCCATTTAATCCGATACTGCACTGTTTGAGACTATAGTTGTCTAGTGCTCACTTTATTTATATAAGATTCCAATTGGAAGGAGCACAAATATTGAAATACAAATATGTAGAGTGTAAAACTTGTAATTTGTATTATTTTGTATGTATTTGTACTCCTTCCAAATTGAGCCTTAGGAAATTGTTTTTTTTTTTTTTTTGAAGCAGCCCTTAGGCTAAATTTATTGCACCAAATCTTCTTCTAGTATAGGAATAAGAAAGTCAGGAGGTAAGGACCAAGTAGTGATCCTACACACATGACAAGCAAATTTTGCAATTACATGGGCAGCCCTAGACCTGTTCATGGGCCGGGTAGCCCGACGGCCCGACCCGCACCCCGGCCGGGCTTGGTCATATAATTAGGCCCGCGGGCCTGACCTCGAGCTTAACACAATAAGCCCAATTGTGTTTCGGGCCGGGCTCGGGATTTGTCAAAAAAGCCCAGCCCAGTCTGACTCAGTATTATATATTTTATAAAATATAAAATATGTATTTTATATATTATATAAAATATATAAATAATATAATATTTATTAAAATATATATTTATAATTTAATATATATATATATATATATATTATTCTTTTCTTTATAATTCCAATCTCTCTCTCTATTCAGTTGCTTCAACATTAATAATAATAATAGTATAGGCTAAATTTCGGGCCCAGGCCCAGGCTCGGGCTTCGGGCTTTTTATGAGGGTCGGGCTCGGGCCCAAGTTGTAGGCCCGATGGTCGGGCCGGGCTCGGGTTCGGGCCTTAAAAAAATTTGTTAATACATAGTAAAAGCCCGGCCAAAGCCCAGCTCGACCCGACCCATGAACAGGTCTAGGCAGCCCTATTACTTGTATGAGGGATAAAGGAGATTAAAACATAATGAAATTCTTGCAAAAGATTCCTGCAATCAGCAATAACTGTGTGAAGTTGCCAAGGGACATCTTGAGAGGCATCCAATAGGAATATCTGTTATCTTTTGCTCATTTCCTTCAATGTGAATATGAGAGAAGTGGAGATCCTTCGCCATTTGGAGACAAGCTCTGCAAGCTCGCGCCTTAGTAATGTCAAGACCCGCCCTTTCCATACAAATGGCTCTACTAAATACAAAACTTCTTGTGTGATCTCTTAAGATAATGCCAATCCCAGAAAAATAATTTGTACTTGCACAATCACATTAATCTTTACGAATGGGTGAGAGGGAGGAGACCATCTACTAGTTCTCTCTCTTCTCTATTACTCTTACTCTATTAAACTACCTAAAATTCATTAACTTTGTCTATATCTATATCCATTTCAAATTAACTATAATTTTATATACGCCAAATATATTTGCAATGAAATTGTAATTATTAATAAAGATTAATTATATGAAAATGAAGGTATTCAATGATATATCATTAGGCTAAATAACCTACTTCCATTTAATTTTTATTTCAAAATAAAAATGAAGTAATCAAGTAGTTTACATTTCAAAATAAATATTATTTATTTCACCCAACAAATAAAGTCGATGTTTTTAAAAATTGACTTGGAGGTTGAATAAATTTTGGCTCTAGTCACAAGTCAATGGTTCACTTGTCCAGGTTGGATGCGTTAAATTGTGACACGTCATCCATCTATACATGTAGAATATAAAGTCTATTTGTTTTAAAGTTTTTATAAATATAAGAACCAAACAAATTTAAAATTTGAAGCCAACAATTGAGTTTTTTTTTTTTTTTTTTTTTTTTTTTTTGTATGGTGCGGCTCAAGATTGCAAAGATCACACAAACCTATCCAAAATAAAAGAAAAATGGTCGTCCCCAATTAGTTGAGTCAACCACACAGGTTGAGTCATTGGTTGAGTCAAAAGAGTTAATGGTTCAACCACACAGGTTGAACATGGCAGGTTTTAGAAAACCCATAAATAGAAATAGGGTTGAGTGATGTGTTGAATTATTCAACTATTGGAGTCAATGACAGGCTGAAAACATTAAATAAAGCATCATAAAAAATATAATCCATTTATCTTTCATTTGAAAATAATATAAAATTAATTAACCATAGTAGAAATAATTTAATTAATAAAAAGGAATAAGATAAATTAAAAACCCATATCAATTTAAAATTAAGAAATAACTAATACAAAACTATCTATCAATTTTTAGTTTTATAATTAATTTGTATTAATTAAAACCAAATTAAGTTCCACTAAAAAATAAAAACTTAAAGAAACAAAAAATAATAAAAAATTATTAATTTTAAATGTAGATTAATTAATTTAGAATCAATCTAATTTCCATTTAAAAACAAGGAGAATTCTAAAAACCTCGGTTTTTTATCAATCCTATGAAACACCCCAATGTTTTACTCTTAACAAAAACCTCCCCCATTGGCTATTATTTTGAAAAAAAGGTGTAAATACCTTCCTTTCATTGGCATTCCGAATAAAAAATTCTAATGTAATGCATTGATTTTTAAAATATCAAATTTACCCTTAACCAACTTCATTTACATGTAAATTTACTAAAATACCTTGAAGAAAAGATTTGTTTCCTTTTACTTCACTTTGGCCTTTTTACCTTACTTCATCCAAGAAAAGTAGGGAGAATTACTCTTTGAAAGTTGCATGAAAAAATAAATTAGTGGAAGGCAAAGTTAAAATTTTAAATTGTGCACAATAATGCCTCAATAATGATAAGGGTATTTTGGTAACTTCAATATCTTAGTTAATGAAAAGCCAAGGGAAAGGAGGTATTTGCACTTTTTTTTCAAAACTATAGGGGCAACCTTTGTTAGGGTCTAAATACAAAGGTGGTTTATAGATAGGGGTATAAACGGAATGAATTCAAATTGAATAATGAAATACCCAAATTCAAATCTAATTAGAAAAATCCAATATCTGAATTCAATTCGATATCCGATGGATATAGAAAATTAATATTCAATTTTGGATTCGATTAAATATTTGAATATTCGATTCGATTCGAATTCGACCAATTAATTATTTTAGGTAATTAATAAATATATAAAATAGGTATTTTATTTATATAAAGCATATAAATTATTTATATGATTTAATCATTTTATATTTAAATTATAACAAACATTTAAATATTTTAAATATTATATATAATAATTAAATAATTGGTCAAATTCGGATATTTATTGAATCGAATTAGATCATATCCGAATTCGAATCTGGTTAGCTATTCGATATGAATAGGATATTTGAATTCGATGGATTAGATATTCGAATGATTTGAATTTGATTCAATTATGTCGAATATCGAATTCGAAATCAAATTTTCAAATACCATTTACACCCCTATTTATAGATATAAGAGGATGTTTTTTTATAATTTTAACTAAAAAGATTAAGAAACCAATAAAATTTAATATAAAAATCGACATTAAGATACAAAAAATAATACAAATTTATCTAGAAAATAGGAAATTAATCACTCTTACTAAAACACAACTTAGATTGTAAGCGGTTGAATTATACATAATCCAAAAAATAATACTTGAATTGCACTTAGATGGACACTACTTAATTAGAAATGTCATAGAGCTTTGTCCTCGAATCTTCTTATAAATAAAGCCCGTGCATCACACAGGTCCTGACTAGTATACAAGTAAAACAAGATGACATCTCAATTCAAGCTGTGATTGGGCATGGTTAGTTCTCACTTCTCAGTTATACAGCTTGGATTGTTAATAGGGCTCTCCCCGCATGAAATGTTAGTTCAAACTCGAAGGCCAGTGTTTTATGGGTTGGGGTAGCTATCTACATCTTTTATCTTCTGGTTATAAATACCAGTGTAAGAAAACATGTGCAAATATTAATAATAATCATATATATGATAGTTCTTTTAGATTCTCCCACCTCATAGACGTTTATTTGCATGTACTAGTAAGTGCACGTGTTTTCCATGTGACAATTCTAGGTGATGATAATGATAGGAATAATATATCTAAAATTTTATATAAAATTCATGTATTTTTATTTTTCACTATTAATCGGATGCATATTGCAAAATCTGAATCTAATTACATAAGCACTTCATATTGGGCTGAAAGTTTTGGTTATCATTGATAGGCCTACTCACTTGGTTGGACTCTTCTTTTTGTAATGTTTTATCTTCTTAATATATATTTTTTTGTTCATTTATCAAAAAATGTAAGATTTAAAGAGGGAATTGAATGAGGTGAAAATTGTAGTTCAAACACATTTTAAACCTCACAATTAAATAGGAATTAAATTTAAAAAAAATGGGTAGTTTAGTCAAAAGAAAATTCCACAATCTTATTCATATTTTTAATAGTAGTGTAAATATGGGGTTATAGATGTGTTTAATTTTTTTTATAATTTTAATATTTCTATATGTGTAAAAATAATATTGTTATTTACACTTTTTTGTTTAATATGATAAATATAGGATATTATACATGTGCCCAAATATATTTTTTGTAACATTTATGTATTTCTTTTATTTTTGTGATTTTTATATTTTATTAATTTTTATTATTTAATTATGACATTAAAGGTTGATAGACTTGACCAAAAAGTTGAACTATTGGTCTCCGCTAAACAAGAAAATAATTTCATTTTGGTTAGTTTTAGTTATGTATTTTATTTTCATCATCAATAAAAATAATGGTTTTGTTTAAAAATTTTATTATGTAACTATGACTTCATGTGTTGACCAATTTGATTCAGATAGTTAAATTGTTTAGTCATCACTTGGATAAAGAATGGTTTTGTTTTGTAGTAAGTTTTAAAATATATGGGTTTATATTATTAAAAGTATTGGATATAAATTTGATTAGTAGCATTTATTCATGAAAAAAACCTTAAATATGGGATTTAATAAGAGAGAATGAGAGTTAATACCTTAAACACAAGAGTTAATGAAAGGGGATTAAATAAGGTAAAAAGCATTAATTGAATTTATATTTTCAACCTTCATAATTAAAGATGGACTAAATAACAAATGTGGGCATTTATTCAAGAAAAGTTCAACACCCTCATTTGTACTTTTTATAATATTATAGATAGTTGAAAATATTAACAAGTGGGAAAATTTGATACAATACAAGTAGGGGTATACTGTATAATAGGTGGGGGATTTGGAAAATTAAATTAAAAATTAAAAATTAAAAATTTGTGAGGTGGGTAGCAAGGGTGTCAATTGATTGGATTTGGTCTAATCTGATCCAGTCCAATCCAATGTGAGTTCATTATAAATGGACCAGGTCCAATCCAATTCAATGAATATTTTGGATCATTCCAATTCAATGTCTGGACTGTTCAATCTGTTCAAATTCATTTTGATTTAGATTGATTTCAACCAAAACCCAGTCCATCAACACCTATATTCGTATCTTATATCAATGGATCAAATATTGACTTAATCCAATATAAATTTATTACAGATGGACCAGGTCCAATCTAATCTAATAAATATTTTGGGCCGGATTAATCCATCCAATCCATCTAAATTGATTTTAGACTGGATGGGGTCCAATCCAAAACTGGTCCATTGACACCCTTAGCGGGTAAAGTGAAGATTTCTCTATATGATATCAAACCACTTTTACTACTACACTATAATAGTGTTGCGATGAAACAACAAAATCAAGGCCTTTGATTTGATGTAACCCCACCTTGAATTAGATGAAATGACGTCTTGGAGGGGCCACGACAATAAACCAAACTCCTTGATTTTTATCTTGCACTAGGACAATTTTGTAGCAACAGTAAAATCTATCATATGATATAGTAGATAAGATCGCTGCCCTTTGTTTGAGCTAAATGAGAAGTAGAATGGCGTGATCACATGAATGCAATGTTTGGTTTGGTTTGATAAAAAGTAAGAGAGGAACAGAAAATTGAGGGAGAATTCCTTAAGAACATTCCCTCAATTTTCAGCTTTCTCCTTTCTTTCTTATTTTCTGTCAAAAAACCAAACACAGCCTAAAAGTTAAGACTTCACGAGTTCCTTACTGTAATTTGTAGCTTTCCTTGATAACAATAATATAAATGGAAATGCTTGACTTCAGCTGCTTCTTTTCTTCAATTTGGATAAGTGTTAGTTCTTTTTTTCCAAATTAATGTTCAACAAAGTTGCTTTCCTTCGATTAATGGTAATACAATCAATTGCCTTAAAGTCAGTCCCAAAAATAAAAATAAAAATGTCAATTTAAGTGATAAGCTCTCAATAATTGGTAGTCCATAAAAATGATAATTAAAAAAATAAAATATGATAATTACAAATAATAAAATAAAATTGTTCTATAGTGCATTAGTGATACATATTACTGTCACATCCAAGACTACATTTGATTTGAAGGAAAATGTAGGATAAGATGGAAAAAGTTATACAAAATTTGTAAAGGTTTCCTACATTTCCCTTTTTTTCCCTACTTTATCTTTAAACCAAATGCTGCATAATGTTAGACTATCGCCTCCGTGGAGAATGGAAAGTATCATCATCCAATGTTGAAATCTAATTGACTTCTTCAATTTAAATATCAAATTCAAGCATGCATATTGAGAAGTAAATCAAACAGCTGACTGGATAACTCGTAAACCTCTGAACAGCCGAAAGTGTAATATAGAAAATGTAAGGTAATTCACCTTTTGCCATAAAAAAAAAAAAATGCAGCATAATGTTTTAAAATTCATCCTCCCTAACTTTACACGACATACATTAATGTGTGGTTTGCTTTTAAATATATATTTCTTCCATGAAAAAATGTTGTAAAGAAGGCTATCAAGAATTTCAGTTTGGCAGGAGTGACGCTTTTTCTCATCTTTTTCTTCCTGGGATTACGTCGGAAAGGAGTTTGGATGTGCTGTAGTTCACTTCACCTCCATTGAGAAAAAACAAAACAAATTAAAGACAGAAAATATATTTGCCATGTCGGTGTTGTTAGGTCGGCCATCACCTTTGACTTAAAAATAATTGAATTTTGAAAAATCAATGAAACTAAAAGCGGAAATTCCAGTAAATTTAACTTGTTGGTTCAATATTTTTGAAAAAAAAAAATTAAAGGTATGTGATCAGTTTCGATTAATCATTATGAAAGACTGGTGGTTACTTGAATTGATCGATATATATTTATATTATATATTTTAAATGTATTTTATGTTATTTATATATTATAAATAAATTTATATTTATAATATATAATATATTATATGTATTTCTAGTATTTATATTATATATTTATTTATAATATATATTATAAATGTCAAAAAAAAAAAACGAAAAAATCAAACTGATTGAAGACTGAATCAATCAGTCGGTTAATCACTTCATGACTTTCCAAAAATCGATAGTACTTTTCAAGGTGGGCGTTACATGGAGTTGTTTTTGTTGAAAAATTTAGAGAACCCAAACCATCTGCGCGTCAATTATTTAAATAACTGTCCCTTCCGCACATTCAAACGAGTTTACTAAATCTTCGGCTCAACTTAGTTGAACCAATTTAATTTGTTCAACCCTTTCAAATATAGGGATAGCTACGAGTCGAGAGTTTCACGAACTATTTGAGCTTGATTCTTGAAAAGTTTGATTTGGCTTAGTTTAAATTGAGTTTCGAGTTGAATTTAAGCCTAATATATAGGCTTATTTGTTAATTGAGTCGAGCTCAAACTTAGTGAAGCATGGTTTGTGAGGCTCGTAAGCGTAGTATTAAATAAATAATTATTATACATATATACATACATACATAATTTTATTATATATAATAATATTTTTTATTTTTATGTATAATAGTAAATAATTTTTATAATTTTTTATTTTTTGTCTGAAAAATAAAAAATAATTTTATACATATAATATTTATTTTTCAAAAAAATTGGCTTATAATCAAGCTTGAGCTGAGTTAAGCTCGAACTTATGAGCTATAAACCGAGCTGAGCTCAAGCTCAAGTCTCTAGCTCAAATCGAGCTCGAGCCTTATGCTATTCCTGCGAGCCAAGCTCGAATAACCAAGTATTCGGCTTGGCTCGACTCGAATCCACCCCTATTCAAATGGCATATTGCATAATTCAAAGAGACCATGCACTTATAAATTGAAAAAAAAAAAAAAGAAAATTGAGGTAGGACATCTTTAGGAATGGCATTACATCAAATGGCCTAAATCACAATTTTTAGGGTATGGGTGACCCTTAAATCAAATAGGATATACCCAATGCACCCTATATCATATCATTAAGTAGGTGTTTGGCATTGGTGTTGGGAATACCACACTATTTTCTCATAAAAACGTTGATGGGCATGTGTGAATTGTAAGCACCGTTTTGTTTGGAAGCGGTGCTGCCACATAGGTTGTTTTTTGGGAAAACAATACTGGTTTTGTTTGGTATCAATATCGTAAAATGTTTTCAGCATTCATCATATTATTCAATATTCAAGATGATGCCACATCATTACACCATTGGCAGCAACAACTTATTTTTGATAAAACATCTAATTTGGTGTTTCTTCAAACTATACTTTTCCGCTTTCTAAGACATAGTCTGAAGCAATATTTTTTATGAAAAAATGGTATCTGATGTAGCGCGATTCGGTCACTCCTAGCTGGCGCTCACGTGGCTCCTAGAAGATACCTAAGAAAAAGGAAATTCCCGAAGGGGGTTACTCAGCGGGAACACTCCGATGATTAAGTTAGTACTTTGTAGGAGAAGCAAGGAGGAAGATGAAGACTAAGAGTGAGATAGCGCGCGTACCATAGATCAATCCCCCCCCCCCTTGATGTTGAACTCCTTATAGCAGAAATCTGTTACCTCTCCCCGTCAGCTTCTGACATGGCAGGTATAACCGTCGCTGTCAACCTACCGCAGCCGTTATTGGCAGAGCTGAGGTGGCATGCGCGGGGCCGTCACCGCTGGGTACGTGTCTGTCAGGTGTAGGACACCTTCTAAAGGTGGCAAGCACGACGCTGCCTGACGAGGAACATGACTGCTGTCACCAGATTTGTCTGGTACGGTGGTCGGTCAGGAGATTTTCCTGCCTTCCCTCATGCGGCTCGTCGAGCTGCCACAAATTGGGGTGCTTCGAGGCAGATGGGTCCCTGCCTTGAAGCACCGAGGTGCTCCTTCCCAGGTGGGTAAAAGCATGGCGTCCCTTAGGGGAGAGCCCGGGCTCTCCGAGCTAGGCGGAGGACTGACTTGCCGAGGTATTAGCCCTTGGCGAGTTGGCTGTCTTTGACTTGGCGCTTCCTCCATGCCGAGTCTGGATCATGCTACTAGGCTGGACTGTTCATCAAGCCAGGTCATGCACACGTGTCCTGGGTTCATGGGGTTGAATCAAATCATCCTCCATCAGTATCAAATAAGAGGTTGTTTTCTAAAGTACTATTTTTTTTTCTAATATGATGCCTACATAGCACCATTTCCTTAGAAAATGACATCAATGCCAAACATCCACTAAATCTTACATAGAGGCTCTAGTAGGCCCATCTTCGTAGCACCAAGAATATAAGGTTAAGTACATGTGAATAATATAGATAAAAATTACAAGCAGATTAAGGGTAGGGACAGAGCAAGATACAAGTGAGATCTACTTAGGAATAATGCATGAAGGGATGTGGAGTGACTGTCTCAACTACTGAATCATTCACAAAGAAAAGACCAACCGGACAAAATCTGATGAAAAGTATAGTAAATGCTTGTTTTATTGTGGACCAATTGAAATTGAACAGCTATGTAGTGTTGTAGCCATGTCCGCCTATCGCTTTCCTTCTTTTACGACGACACCTGAAGAAAGTATGAAAAACAAGATCCAAACCGATCAACCCGGTCCGATCCAATCTGAATTGGTCGGTTTTTCTTCAGTATCGGTCAGTTTCGGGATATAAAAAAATATAAACCGATAGTTTGGTTCGGTTTCGGTTTTCATGAATCGACCCGAACTGACTTAGATATATATTATATATAATATATTTCAGATATATATATATATATATATATATATATATATATATATATATATATATATATATATATATATCAGTTTTACTATATGTATTTCAGTTTTAATATATATTTCAGATATATATTTGTGAAAATATATATATTTCAGCTTTATTTCAGAAATAAACATATTATATATAAAATATTAGTTTTAATCCATCAAATCATTTTTAATTTTCAGGTATCCAGCCTTTGTTTTGTTAGACTTGAATCTTTTACCGTTCACATCGAGAGAATCATTCACAAAACCGACCCAAACCGATTCAAACCGACCAAGTCGGTTTTATTTAGTATTGGGTCGGTTTCGATTTCATTTATAGGTAAACCGACCAAGTCGGGTCGGTTGGAAAAACGCCAATAAATCGACCCAACCTGACTCGTGAACAACCCTAATGAAACATTACAACAAAAGCGATGGAAATTGGAAGTAACACAAAGCAGTTATCACTTTCGCTCCTTTACCACTTATACTATTGTGCCTCCTACTGATTAAGTTTGTAGTTGCTATTTGATTTTACTTTTAAAAAGTGCTTTTTTTAATAAGTACTTTTTTTAAGAATTGGGGCCACATATTAAGTGGTTATTAAGTGTTTTATGTGTTTGGTAAAAAAGTGGGAAAGAATGATTTTTTGTTAAAAGAAATACTTTTTATAAAAGTGACCTAAAGTTGGTTTTTTTCCAGCATTTCTTGGAGAAATACTTCTTCCAATAAAATAGGACGAACTAGTACCTGGTATTTTTTTAATGCCCAAAATACCCCCACATGAGGGTTTTACCTTCCTCTCTTCTCATTCGAACTTAGCGAACCAGAAAATGACCAAAGACAATGAAGATGGATTGATCTAGAATTGAGAATACTGCTTGGTATCACCGGAGGAACTGGAACTCAAATGCCGCTACCATCTCCTCTGTCACGCCAGTGAAGAACAGAGGATTTGGCCTTGTCCTCGTCTCTGCTAATGGGGACAAGGTTATCCCCATCCCCATCCCCGTAGGGATCCCCATTCCCCGTAATTTTTTATAATGTTAATCATTTTGTTTTTATTTTTTATGTTATTTAAAAATTAAAAATGAAATAATTAAAATTTACAATCCTGTTAGAAAATATTCAAATATGTTCAACCATATTTTTAAAAATATTAATATGTAGATGTATGTGTACATATATACATATATAACATATGCATACATATATACATATATACATATGTATTAGTGGGGATCCCATGGGGCGGGGATCGAGGTCCCGCAAGGCGGGGAGTGCTCTCCTCGTCCCCACCCCGTCCTCGCTAACAGGGATGAAAATTTCCCTATCCCCATCCCCACGAGAGGAACCCATCCCCACCCCATTTAGGGCGGATCCCCACAGAGGTCGGGGATATGGGGAAAATTGCCATCCCTGTAGAGGATGAATGATGCATTCAAGGAGCCAAAAACAACAAAGGAAGTTGATGAAGCATTTCAGATCAGGATGTATTCCAGAAAACAGTAATAAACCACTGATATATGACTAATAGGGAAGAGAAGAGAGTAGGAATGAAAGGGAAGATGGACAAAAGAAAATGGGGAAGGAATTGGAAACGAGGTGGGGAACCGACATTGTGTTCTCACCTTCAAGATGAAGACGATGGACGATTCTTTAGTTTTGCAAGTTTAAATCTATATGTAAGGGAAGGGGCTGTTCCATAATTTTGTTAAAAACCATGCAAAAAAATTTATGGAAATACTATTCAATATTTGTTAAATTATTATTATTGTTATTTATCAATATTATTCATTATATGTTATTATTAGTTGTTATTATTACTATTATTATTTATATTTATTATTTGTTGACTTATCATCATCATCATCATCATTATTATTATTATTATTTGGGTCTGCATGGCGCTTTCGTGTGAGTCCACGTGGGTTCTCAGTTGTCATGATGTGGCGTTTTTCATTGAAATGTATAGTATAATATGTAAAAAGCATTGTATATATGTATGAATGAAGTAAAAGCTAAAATTGTTATTTATATCAATATAGGCATTTATGGGGAAAATAGCTTACCAAACATCCCCACCCCATTAAGTGCTTAAAAATATAATAAGTGATTTGGCAAGTGATCATCATGACCATAATTTGTTATAAGTTGATTGTGTATAATGATGTATTACCTTTGAAGTAGGCGAACCCAAATTAGCATTTTGCACGGTTTTGGATTTGGGCTTTGGGCCGGTCCATTCAAAATTTTGAATCCACCCACATTGCAACTCTATCATTGAAAGATATATATTAAAGTTTAATTTAGATGCATTGACTTCAAAAGTTTTTTCACTAGATATTGCCTCAACGTTGGTGAACTTTTTAAAATTTATTTTCCTACTTGGTTTAATAGATACATATTTGACCATCTTTGAATTAAGAAAAAATGAATGTTATTAATTAAATTAATCACTTCTAAAAAGCATAATAAGTTTCTTATCTATCTATATTTCCATCACTACTGTTGTATTCGTGTTTCATACTTTGATAAGGTGCTAGGCTTGTTCATGGGTCAGGTAGCTCAATGGGCCAGCCTAGCCTGACTTGATCTACGTTGAGCTTGGATAGGATTTTATGCCTACGGATTCGAGCTCGGGTCTAAAACATCGGGCTCGACCTTTTTTTGACCAAAAAAAGCTTGGTCCGAGCTTGACTTAATAATGTATTATACAATAAAAAAAAAATATATATATATATATATATAAATAATATTCTTTCTTTATTATTCTTCTCTTTTTAAGTAATAATGAGATCTTTCATTATTTTTTTAGGTTTTGAGGTCTTTTAATATAAATAAAATAGTTTTTAATTGAATAATAAAGAAAAAAAAATATTTTTGTTTCAAATTTCTGACCAGGCTTGGACTCAGGCCCAGGTTTTAAGCTTTATATGAGGACCGAGTTCAGGCTCAAAACATAGGCCCGATGGTCAGGCCAGGCTTAGGCTCAGGCCTAAACATATTCTGTTAATAACTTAATATAAAGGCAAAGCCCGGTCATGAACAAATCATCGTAAAGGACTCCGGATCTCCTGCCCACAAGAACTTTATCCATGCCTACCCACAATACGCTATCCCCGTGAATTGGAAACATCTCCCCTTACATAATAATATGCAGAACATGAAATATATGTGGCTCTGAAAAACTTAGGCAGGAGATCTGGACTCATCGTAAAGATGTACTATCCCCCTCAATTTACATCAGAGAAGGGAAAGAAGTAAAGCAATAGGTGGACATCGTGTAAAACTTACATTAGAGAAGGGAAAGAAGTAAAGCGATAGGCGGACATCGCTATTACACAAGTCTTGGTCTCCGCATGGCTGTTCCATTCCAATTGGTCCACAATAAAACAAGTATTTATTATACCTATTACCTTTCATCAGATTTAGTCCAGTTGGTCTTATTTTTGTGAATGATTCAGTAGTCAGTAGTTGAGAGGGTCATTCCACATCCCTTTGCCCACGTAAATCTCATGTGCATCTTGCCCCGTCCCCACCCTTAATTTGCTTGTAATTTGTATTTATATAATTCATGGCAATGTTTCAAAAACCGATCAATCATTTTGGCCACTAGTTTCTACGTTTGACCATTCGATAGGAATGGTTCGCCTGTTCTGATTTAAAAGAAATTTTAAATAAATAAAATAAAAAAAATCAAAAACTATTATATGAATTAATAGGTTAAAGGTTTGACCACTTGGGTTAACAAGTCATTGAAATAGAACTGATTGCCTAAACAATACTCAGATCAACCGGTCTGAATTTCAAAACCTTGATTCATATTAAAGCCACACTATTAGACTATCCTTATCGTCATGGTGCTACGAATGTGGGGATTACTAATTATTTAAGGCCTGTTTGTAAGATTTTAAGTATCAATAATTCAATATGATAATGAGGTGTATTGGGCATATCTCAGTCGATGTTAGGGTCACATCGACATTTGATGTAATACCCTTATTAGAGATGTCATAACTCAATTTTCATTTTGTTTTCTTCCGTAAAATGCAAAAGCCTTCTCTAAAGTTTCTGGCAATCATAAAACTTTGACAAAAACCAATTTTACAGAATTTGACAAAAAACCTTCCTCCAGTTATTGACCCAAACGAAAAACAAATGAACTTACAAAATTGCCCCTGATTAATTGTGAGGGCTTATTAAAACATTTTAAAATATCAGAATTGCCCTTACTCGGTTAATCTCTCTTTTACATTTTGTTATAGGGAATTTTCAAATAAAAAAAAAACCTTAATACCACTTGCAGCGGTGCCGGTGCTCGGAATATTCCATTCACCGGAGAATAGTTTCCACTTTCCAGCAATTGTTCTTCATCGGCAACTGTTATTGTCTGGTGAAATTTCTTTTGTTTCCGTTTTGAAGCCCATTTGTTGATCGGCGAGTGTTCTTCACTGAGATAAAGCTTCATTGGCTGAAAGGTTAGTGTTTCATAAGATTTCATTCAGTTTTAAGTGGATTTTTATTGGATCCAAATATTTTATTGTGTTGAATATGATTTATGCTCTTCATTTTCTTTCATGGTCGTTCTTCTAATATTGTATTCGACTAAATCATTCTTCTAATACGATTTATGCTCTTCGTTTCATAGGATTTTTTTGGATTCATTATTCTATTGGAGTTCATTCTTTTGTTTTAATTCACTGTCGCTTTTTAACTTTCTATTGTTTGTGTATTACAGTATTAGCTCTCACAGCCAGCATCTATATTACTCAGCATTCCAGAGTAACCCTGCTTCATAAGCTACTAACTAGCATACCTCAAGAAATGCTTTGACAAGAAAGTGAAGTCAGAAGAACTCCATCAACTGCAAAGCAAACCTGCATGTGCCCAACACCCCCAAAGAAAGAGAGAAGGGTGAGCAACAATTTAGATACAAGCTGCTTATATCCATTATGAACAATGTAAAATGTATAATGATTAATTGAAAGGATGATTTGTATTGACAAGACAAGTAACAGCTTAAATAGATAACAGCAGAAGCTTGAACCAAACGTATTCTGAATAAAAAATGCATGCCCATTGCAGAGCTGTAAGGATAAAGCTTTTAGAATCATTATGACTAACAGTTTACATGATAGAGCCGATATTTCCAGCAATATTGAGTCAAAATTATTAGTGTAATTTATTTATGAAAATGATTATTAGTGCAATTTGAACTAGAG